>NC_136626.1:29186333-29786333 GCF_933228915.1 Telmatherina bonti
TTAATGACAAAGACCCTTCTTAAATGTTTGCCTACCAGTAAAAAAAAAAAAAAAAAAAAAAAGAAAAAAAAAGTGCTTTTTGTCATTTCTCATTATTTAAACTTGTAATTTAATAACGCATTAAATATGGACAGACTGGAACCTACATGTTAAAAAAACAAACATCTAATTATGATTGTAGTTATTTTATTAGTTGATTTATTTAGAAAATATTGAAAATCTTACATACTCCACCTTTAAGTTCATGCAACCTAATTGAGTCAATTAAAAAAGCAAAGCAAATGGAGGCCTCACTTTATCTAAGCAGCCAGCCACATGGCAGTCTGATAGCTGAGATCATATAAGCTTACCTTCACCCCCATAACCACAGTCTAAGATGTATTTCATAATATTTCATTTTAAAAATGGATGAAATTGTTGAAAGAAAGCAACAATGTTTGTCATGAACAGGAAAACATAATTGAGTGAAGAGTTAGATCTGGTTCAACATAACCCATTATGCACAGGTGAGCAGCTAAAAAGTCTTCAATCTTGTTGCTCTCGGATCGATTGGTTCCCCTACAACTAGGGGGGATCTGAAAACAGTCTATGGGGGGTCGCGCGCTGTGTCCTCATTCATAAACCCACCGCATGAGGGAAGCAGTAGTAATCACTCGTGTGTGATTCTTTCCACCCTAATTCAGGTAATGGTGAATTTTGTGAATGTTTTATGGTACTAACATAACATATTATAGTTTGTTTCAGGTTAGTTGGTGAAGTAAAATTGAGGTTTTATTCTGATTTGAGATGCAATAGTTTTACTTCAATACTTGCCTTGTTTACTGATTTCTTCATGACTTCATTTGCATGTTTTTACAAAAAAATGTGTATTTTGATTGCAATAAACCCACCGCATGATGGAAGCAGTAGTAATCACTCGTGTGTGATTCTTTCCAGCCTTATTCAGAGGTGAAACAGCAGCAACTCGGTTCATTTAGACAAATATTTAGAAAAAAATATCCAGTGAGCAGCTGTTGTCTGGACTCAAATTCCTTGTGGTCAGAGGAGAATGGACAGACTAGTTGGAGAAAATAGAAAGGCAACAGTAACTTAAAGAACAACTGTTTCCAATCAAGGTGAACAGAATAACGTCTCTAAATTCACATCCAAGCTTGAAAGCAGATGCTACAGCAGCAGAAAGCCACACTGGTGGTCACTCCAGGCTGCGTTGTGTATTTAGCAGCTTTTTCATGATAATACTCAGCTGAGGAGAAAACATGGAACAGCAGAACACCACAGAAGTCTGCAGCAGTGTTTCTCAAATCCAGTCCTCGGGCCCCCTTGCTCTGCATGTTTTAGAAATGATCCTCCTCTAAAGCACCTGAGTCAGATTTTTGAACTTCCTTATCAAGTTCCTCTGCAGCCTGTTAACGAGCCCATTATTTCTTTCTGGTGTGTTAAGGTAGGGTTGCCTATAAAACATGCAGGGCAGGGGGGCTGAGGACCAGAATTGAGAAACACTGGTCCACAGGGAGAAGAACCTTACAAAATATAAGAAATGAACAACTTAAATTCAGTCCAGATGTTTTGATTGGTCAGAATTTTTACAGAGTTACAGTAAACTGAGGGGTTTAACTATATTTCTTATTGTTCATGATTACAAAATGTATAGACTACTATCAGGACGAGGAACCACTTCACCCAGAGTAAGAAGAAAAAAAAAAAGTCTCTGAGCAAGATTACCAACTATAGCTTTAAATGGTGATTTCATTAGGGGACATGATTGCTTACACTCGGGATGGGCAACTCTGGTCCTCGAGGGCTGCAGTCCTGCAAGTGTTTTCCTGTTGCAGAGCGCCTGACACCAATCAGACTTGATTAACAGATCTTTGCAGAGCTTGAAGTCAAACTCTCAACAAGTTTGCCAATTACCCATTTATTTGAGCCAGGTGTGTTACACCATGAAACCCCAAAGACCTGCAGGACTGTGGAACCTTAAGCACCGGGGTTGCTCATCCCTGACTCATATTGTCACTCACCCAAGAAGCATTGCCATCTTGTGGTGTCTCTGCATCACTCTTTCTTTCACTGTGCACAATGAAAAGTCACCATTATCATGACATTTTAGATCCTGGTGCTTAAAAATATTTTACCTCTCATTTAAAAGGCTTCTTTAGAGTTTTTCAGTCCCCATGTCCTGGACAGAGGAGACAGAGGACTGACAGGGACGTCAAGGAAGCCATCTGTGTTCAGATGGAGTTGTCTATGTTGAGTAGCACTGGCTGTCACATGTTGGATCTTGGGGCCCAAACAGTTTTGTTTGATAAGTAGGTCAAAAAATAATGCAGTCAGCTGACCTCAATGATATCAGCTGACCTTAACGACCTTTAACAACCTTTCTTCTCTTCATGCACCAAGAAAAAGTAGTCAAGTCACTTAACCTGTTAGGATTATCTCTTTATGCATTTACTTGCTCTGAAAGCCCCCAAGTAATCAATGATCAGCCTGCCCTGTGGCTCTGTGTGTTAAAATCTGAGTGTGTCAGCAGGAGGGTGTTTGAGTTTGTCATTCTCTCTGCCTGCAAACAAGAGGTAAGGCTGTTTATGTATGCGTTGATTTGATATTTGATCAGTAAATTAGAGGTTTTAGTGATGCTCAGAGTTAAGGTGCAAAAACAGTAGGTATTGTGTGCAAGAAGAGATCATTTCACACAACCAGACAAGCAAAACAAAACCTAATAGAGATCTTCTTAAAGCCTGCATCTACTTCTGTTTGTCTGCTAAACTAAGATGCAAATATTTACTTTTGGTTTTTTTAGTTTTTTCTTTTCTTATAGTCAACTATATTGATTGAGCATGTGCATGGAACTAAAAATATTCGCAACTGAGACCATATCTACAAAGATTTTGTATTTTGGTTATAAATACTTTTACAATGTGACACAGGACATGTGCTGTTTTTAATTTAGGGACAAAACAAGGTTTTTTAAATGCTCCTATGTGTAATGACCAAGTTAAAAATAAAAGATAAAAAGATTTATTTTAAATAAGTAAAGCAATAAAGAGTGAAAGAATGTATCCAACTAAACTTTTTACAGTGTAGCCTATATGCTTGTCAGAGTAAAATGCTCATTCTCACACAAAAAGACCGAATGTTGTGCCTCATGCGCAAAAGTAAAGGTCATTTAGTTTCTTTTTCAGAGATCAATTTTCAGCATTAGACAAAGCATGTTTAGGAGGTTTCACCCAGACACAAGCAAACTAGGTTAAGCACAAACCATCCATGTAATGGCATTAGCTGCAGAGGAAATGCTTATGGTTGAAACATTGTGCAGGACTTAAACCTCTGTATTAATGTTAGTTTGGTGTTTTTAACCTCCTCTGGCCTTGCACACCTCAGCAGGTCAAGTTGTTCATATTTTGGCTCTAAATACATTCAAGTATTACGTATTCTTCCACATTTATCACAAAAGAAGCCCCAAGTTACAGCAATAATGCTTTCATCTAATTTTATTTCAATTTTCTCTCATTGTTGAAAGCAACTCAATAATCTATGATTGATTAACTCAAGTTAAAGAGCCAAAAGAATGCAAATGAATGACTGAAAAACGATGGACATAAAAGACATCCTAGAGACTACTTTCATTCTTCACCAGACTGGTGCCATCAGAGGTGTTACTGGCCAACATGGTTCAGAGTGTGGCAGTGATCGGAGCAGGCCCCTCTGGTCTGACCAGCATTAAAGCTTGTTTGGAAGAAAGTCTGCAGCCCACATGCTTTGAGAGCAGCCAAGACCTCGGAGGCCTGTGGAGATTTAAGGTGAGAGCCAAAGCTGGCATTGAGTACAATAGTACAGTAGTAAGGATACATGCATACATATATATATATATATATATATATATATATATATATATATATATATATATATATATATCATATCCCAGAAACTGTATGTATCAAATATGATGTATTTGGCTTTATAGGGTTAAAAATGGAGGAAAAAGTTAAGCTCAGATTAAGCTTCAGATCAAGCTGTAATCAATATGTCATACAGGAGGAGCCAGAGCCTGGGAGAGCCAACATCTACCAGTCCGTGGTTATCAACAGCTCCAAAGAGATGATGTCATACAGTGATTTCCCGCCTCCTGCAGAGTTCCCCAACAACATGCACCACTCTGAGGTTTTAATGTACCTGCGCCTCTATGCTCAAACCTTTAAACTGCTGCCGTACATATGCTTTAAGGTCAGTTTAATTTACTTCATATGAGATGATTCCTGGCATATGAATGTATATTTTCATGTAAATGTGCAGGTTTTCATATTTAATCCTGAGGCAATGCATTGACTTTCAAAACAATAAAACACAATAATACATGGACAACATTTATTAACATGATAAAAGGACAGAACACGACAACGGTTGCAAATTAAGAGTATATCTATATATCTTAGATAATAATAATAATAATAATAATAATAATAATAATAATAATAATACACAACAGTTCCAATAATAACACAAAATGAGCAGCAACAACCATGGGTTTTGGACATGGTGAGTTCATATAGTAGTTTTAATCATTGTTTTAAATGAGGCCAGCTTTAGACACCTTGCCCCTCAAATCAAATCTGCCAAAAATGCATAAAACTACCTAAACTCTCTCTCTCTCTCTCTCTTCCCTCTGCACCGAGCTGCATGCCGGTTGGTTGCCGTGTCGGGGGCTGCACCTATTTAAACGACAGGGCCGTTGTGGCGGGGGTCATCCTGCTGAGGGTGTTGGTAGGGGTTCTGCACTGCAGCCATATGGCTGTGGACCCGGCCTGGGCGTTATCTGTGGCTGCATCTCTGTTGGCCACTTCTGGGGCAGCTCCTGACATGGACGGACTCCCCAGATGTCGTTTCCTCACAGCAATGTCAAGCCAGATACAGATGACAGAATCCTCAAGTTATTAGTTTTTATTTTGGCATCAATAGTCAGGGGAATGGTTGGGTTGTGTGTGTGTGTGTGTTTTTTTTTAAATGTTTAACTGTTTTTGATTTTTTTAATGTTAAGCACTTTGATAGGCTTTTGTATGAAAAGTGCTATACAAATAAAGTTTGATTTGATTTGTAGGCAGAACCCCACCATTCTCCTCCTAGTGAACAACCAATCAGCGTTAAGTGTGCAAATGAGTTGACAAGTAGCCTGATTGTTGGCTGTCAGATTTCTCCCCCTCTTGAGCTACTGCAGCGGTAAAACCAGTGTTGTCAGGTCTGCTTATTAAAAAGCCACTTTGGGCTTGTTTTTTTGTAAAGTTGCTTGTAAATATCATCAGTCACAGGTTGTGTTTTTTTGGGGCTCATTTTCAAAACACTGGTTGCTTATTTAGGCTTAATTTATTCACTGTATGAACCATTCCTGAAATCTTTCACTTATTCACATTTATGTGAAAAGTGGCGTCACACAGCAGTTTATCCATTTCTTGGATCTGTCCAAAAAACCCATTTCCTTGGTAACCACGCTGGCCCAAACCGGTGTTGCACTGTAAAATGACTAGAGGGTTTGCATGCCTCAGTGACCTTAAGAGTAAAACCAGGACAAGCTTTAGTTTTTAGTGGGACACCCAAGCTGGACAGGTCTTTGGTTTGAGGCCTGACAAAGTTTAATCCATTCCGTCATGCTTCTAAACAATAACAACAAAAAGAGCTGAAGCATGATGTGCATACATGATGCCCCGTTCACATTTCTGCCTGCCCCCTCATGTATGCATTCCTACAACCAGCATTGGTTTTAAACTATTTTTAAATGGTGAAAAATGACTGATTTCCCTGATGGGTAGTGGTGTTTCAGTGAGCTTCTTGTTTCCATAAGGATAAAATATTATGGGGTTTTCTGGTATTTGTCTGTAAACTAACTTAAATGCAGCATGCACTGACTTTGGATGACCTAGAGTGAAATATTGAGGGGAAAAAAAAGTTGGAGATCATGTTTTACTTTCTCTTCCCTCTTCAACTTCAGTGTGGGATCTGTCTAAATGTTGGAAACTATTGAAAGTATGTGCCTACATGTCTATTTTTGTGCACATTTTCTAGACTGCGGTGGTCAGTGTGAGACAGAGACCGGACTTTGCTGTGACAGGACAGTGGGATGTAGAGACAGACGGACCAGATGGTCGGAGGAAAACGCATGTTTTTGATGCCGTTGTGGTTTGTACTGGACATTACACCAAGCCTCACCTGCCACTCAGTGACTTTGCAGGTAACTTTAAACTAATGATTTTTTTGATTTCCAGTTTCCTTCATTTTCCCCACACTGATCATGATCATTGTTCCCATCCAGGAATCGAAAGCTTCAAAGGCAAATATTTCCACAGCTGGGACTACCGCAATGCTGAGGGTCTAGAGGGGAAAAGAGTGGTGGTGATTGGGATTGGAAACTCCGGCGGGGATATAGCTGTGGATATCAGCAGAGTTGCTGAGCGGGTACACAACCAAACTGCATGTCTAGTCTTTCTTTTTCTCATATCGCAGTTTAACAGTACATACCTACTTCTTTCTACTGAATTCTTGGAAGAAATGAAGTTTTCTTTCTGATTGACCTGCAGGTGTACCTCAGTACCAGAAGTGGAGCCTGGGTCGTCAGCCGTGTGGGACAGGGGGGTCTCCCAGCTGACGTGACTATGATTTCTCGGGTGGAGGCGATGAAAAGAAAATTCTTTCCTACGTGGACCGACAGGATGTTGGAGAAAAAGCTGAATGAAGCTGTTGACCACAAACTATATGGCCTGAAACCAAAACATGGGTAATGATGTGTACTGTGGATACATTTTTCTCATGAGGTCAGAGTTTGATTTAAGTGTACATCTTTTGTTACATGGCTGAAATGCCACATGCAGTAAAGATGATTGACGTTCTTATTTCTGAAGGGTGAAAGCTTTTTTTTTTTTATTTCCAGCAGATGGTGCCAAACTTGTTTCTTATTTAAGAATTTCAAAGTGCAAAATCTCTTATGCCTTCTATCCATTTTCTGACGCTTATCCGGTGTCGGGTCACAGAGGCAGCAGCCTAAGCAGGGAAGCCCAGACTTCCCTGTTCCCGGCTCATTAGGACGGATGCCGAGGCATTCCCAGTCCAGCCGAGAGATATAATCCCTCCAGCATGTCCTGGGTCTCCTCCTACAGGAACGTGCCCGGAACACCCCACCAGAACAAATAGTACTGTAATTTTTATTTAACTTTTATTTCACCAGGAAAGTCCCATTGAGGTTAAGAACCTCTTTCTCAAGGGAGTCCTGGCCAAGAGGCAGCAAGACTTAAAGGCAATTTACATGTTACCACTTAAACAGAACAAATAATTAAAAGCAATTACAACTAAAGGAGGACATCTCAAAATCTCTAACTCTGGACTTAAAACCATTCAGAGAAATAAGTTGGGACAATTTCCAGTCTCCCTGCAGAGTTCCAAATAGACGGAGCAGAGTAGACAAAGGCCATTTTTTCAAGTGAAACAGAAACAGAAAGCATCAAATGATCATTCAGTCGCAAAAAATAAGAATCAACACATCTCTGTGTGATTAAATCACATATAGAATATATCTGCGATTTAAATAATTAAAAAAAAAATCTATAGATATAGAAGAATTGAATTTCCCTTTGGGGATTAATAAAGTATTTTTCATTCATTCATTCAAATAGGATGGCAGCAGCCCAAGGCATGGCCTTATAAATAAAAATATACCAATGCCTTGTTCACCTGATGGACAACAAAGGCAATCCTACTCTAGCATACAATTCATAATGATGGGTCATGCTTTAACAATTTATAATAAACCTCAGAGGTGCATGGTAAATAGTATCAGTTTTATGTAGACATTGAGCTGAAGCAGTCCTATACACCAGATCACCATAATCTAAAACAGATAAAAAATGTGGCAGCGACTAGCTGTTTTTTAGCTTTAAAAGAAAAACAATATTTGTTTTGAAAGAAAAAAAGACAATCTGAGTTTTAGTTTCTTACAAGATTTTCTATGTGGGGCTTAAAAGTAAAAGTATCATCAAGCCAGATCCCAAGGTATTTATACGAATGAACCAATTGGAACTCATTTCTTTTGTTCTAAATGAAAACAAAAGCTGGATATTAAAATTAATAATGTGACAATAAAAGAAGTGGAGGAAGTTAAACTATTGGGAGTTATCATGAGATAATGTCATGGGATAAACACATTAGTAACAAAAATGGGAAATATTTTATCAGTAATCTAGAGATGTGCAACATATACAAAACAATCAATTAAACAAGTAATACAAGCATTGGTCTTGTCTCATCTTGACTATTGTTCAGTAGTTTGATCCAATATCTGTTTAGGTAATTAAAGAAAATTACAATTGCTACAAAATAAAGTCGCACGGACAGCTCTTTCGGCTGGGTTAAGATCGAGAGTTACTACAATTCATGACTGTCTCTTTTGGCTGAAAGTTAAAATCAGATTGTTGTTTTCTTTGATGATATTCATTCAAACTGTTAGAACTACTAAGACCCCATTCGTTCTCTTTAGAAAAATAGTCTTTTAGCAAGAATGTACATATTTATCCAACTAGGCATCCAGTTGGATGTTGTTTTACAGTATTAAAAGCTAAAATCACGGCATCTAAACATACAGAGCAATGCAAAAATGGAATTCTCTTCCAAAACATATAGTACAAGAAATAGATTTGTATGTTTTTAAAAAGATCCTAAAAGAGCATTACTTAAAGAATTTTTTAAATTGAAAGGTAAACTTTGGTGTGAGTAAAGGACTAATGGGCTTTTGATGGTATTTTCTACTTTAATTTTTCTTTTCTATTCTATCATATTTAGAAAGATCTAAGAGGGGCATGCCTTGTGTTTTTGTGTATATGTATGTCTGTATGTGTACATGGTTATATGCAAGCATGTATATATGTGTATATGTGTGTATAGGTATGTATCAAGATCAAGTATGTTATGATGGGTGATGTGTATTTGTTGAGTTATGTGAACGTATATTTCTTGTATTATCACACTGTAAGTTATTTGAAACCGAGGAAGAATAGCTTCTGCAGCTCTTAAATGAACAAACAAACAAAACCAGAGCAATCAGGAGGCATTCTAGCCAGATGCCGAAGCCACTTCAACTGTCTCCTCTCGATGCAGAGAAGCAGCGGCTCTAATCTGAGCTCCTCCCGGGTGACCGAGCTTCTACCCTGTACCTTAGGGAAAGCCCGGCCATCCTGCAGAGGAAACTCATTTCAGCTACCTGTATTTGCGATCTTGTTCTTTCGGTCACTACCCACAGCTCATGACCACAGCTGATGATATACTGAGTTGTAAATCCAGAGTTTCGCCTTAGAGACAATGTCCCTGATGTCCACACAATGCTGCAGAGGCATCTCAGCCAGGACAGCATCTAGAGCCTTTATATATAGATATAAATGTGTGTGTGCATGTAGTTAAACTGAGTGAAGAAACTTACTGGTCGTGTTTGTCTCTCTTCTATCCTGTTGGCAGATTTTGGGCACAAATTCCTCTCATAAATGATGACCTACCAGCTCGGATCATCTGTGGTCGTATTCAGGTGAAACCAAATGTGAAGGAGTTCTCTGAGAGCAGTGTTGTCTTTGAGGACGGGAGCATTGTAGACAAGGTAAATATTTCAGGACAATGTAGGAAAATGCCCTCACTGGTGAATAAAATCCACATTTGTTTGACCTATGGATCTTTGATATGTTTGTTGCACAGGTGGATGTGGTGGTGTTTGCCACAGGGTACAACTACAGCTTCCCTTTCCTGTCCCCAGAGGTTCAGGCTAAATGTGGCTACAGGCTGCGCCTCTACAAGCACGTGTTCTCGCCTACGCTGACCAAGCCAACGCTGGCAGTGATCGGCTTCATTCATGGATACGGGTCAATTAACCGTATGGCTGAAATGCAGGCCCGCTGGGCAACAAGAGTATTTAAAGGTGGAACTCAACACAGTAACTTTCTCAGCCCTGTTGGCAACATCCACTCATTACAAAAAGTTCGGGATACTCAACTTAGGGTGAAAATATACAGAAGATATAAAGTTCATATTACACTGATAATATATTATGAATATAGGACACTTTAGGTACAACAATTTAGTGGGGGTAATTCCTTAACCTAGCCATTTATTAAAAGAAACCTAGCAGTTGGTATATAAATATAACGTATAACATATAACATATAACATAAAATGTCAGTTACTCGCTAACTTGTAAAACATTAGATGTTGTTTGAATACAAGATGTAAATGAACCAGAACATTTAATGGTTCAGACACTAGTTTTGTGTATTTTTGTAGTTGAATTTTCATAAACCCATTCTTGAACATTGAATAGTTGTACATGTTCATTCAAAAGTTTAGAGAAGGATCAATTTAGTTTACCAGTAAAGGATATATTGTATTTCTGACCCTGTATCATTTGTCTTGTTGTGTAAAATGCTGCATTGTCATAATTAAACTGCAGAATTCAGCTTTTGGTAAAACAGTTAAAACTAAATAATGGTAAAAAAGTCCTTGGACAAGATGGAGCTCAAACAGGGTAATGTGGCATGACAGCTCGGTGTGAAAAACCACTTTTCTTTCCCATTTACCGAGAAGCACTTCTGACACTTTAACATGTTGGAAACATACCTGTAGACATTCTCCCATTTTGCTGTGTTTTGCACTGTTGATCAACATTACTAAATATTATGGGGTGGCATTGCACCAAACTTACTGTGCATGAAAACATGTTTCAAAACTTTTCTTGATTATGATGGAAAAGGCATCAATTTTCTATGATATGTTGAATTTAAACAAAAGCTAATTGTTGAATAAAGTTACTTGTTGTAGCAAAATAGTTTAGACTTCAAGAGCAAATCTGGAAACTAAATGAACACACACAGCTTGTTTGAGAAGATAAATATTACTTATGTATTTTAAGTACTTAATCAATGTGCTTCACTTTGAATATCTCTTCTGCAGGCTTAATAGCATTACCAGCAGAGGAGGTCATGATGAAAGAGATTGAGAAAGACACAACAATCATGCATCAGAGGTAATTATGAAGCTTCTTCTTAAATCGCATGACCCTTGATTACTCCTTGCAGATAAATAATTTCCTCCATTAAACCTCTCCAACTTAATCAAAATATTTTCCCTTGTATTAGCTTTGCTTGCTCAGAGCGAAACCCCATACAGGTGGACTTCCTCACTTACATGGATGAGTTGGCTGAGGAGGTGGGAGTTAAGCCAAATATACTGTGGCTCTTTCTGAAGGATCCCAAACTGGCACTGCAGGTCTTTCTGGGTCCTGTCACCACATACCAGTATCGTTTGAGTGGACCGGGCCAGTGGGCTGGAGCACGTGAAGCCATTCTCACTCCGTGGCAACGTGTGATTCAGCCTTTCAGAACAAGAGTTGTGCCAGAACCAGAATCAAGAGCCTCCCCGACACTAAAAGTCATGATGGCTTTGTCAGTGTCCGCCTTGCTGTGCTGCTTCTTGTATGAGAAGAACATTTGGTCTTATGTCTTCACGCTTGCCAGCTCTTCTCAGTAAACAGTGCAGTTAATGAATAAGCTGTAGGTAATGACTGATTTTAGAAAAGGCTAAATGGATTTAAAATGTGACTGAACATTTAGTCTTTTTCATGCTTGCTTACTTTTACTTTTTTTAACCCCTAATTTTAAGAGTATGTTTAACAATATGTGGCATAAAACGGCTATGGACATATAAAGACTCTGAGAATTATGTTCAACCAATAAACTAACATTCAACAAAAGCCCAGTCTCTTTGATTTAATGATTTAGTCTGTTCTTAGTTTGTATTATTTATTTTTTTTGTTTTGTTTTAGGTTGTTTTGTTTTGTTTTTTTTTTTAATATCACCACAATATTTTTTTAAACTACAAATCCAAAGAGTAAATCAGGAGGGGACCTGGTTGTTACCTTGTCATCCCTGAAGTCTTTACTGGTGAACTTGGAAGCATTTAATGGCTTATTCTGCAACAGAAGCTCTTACAAAGTTTGGCATTGAAAGGAAACGCTTTTTTTTGTAGCTTATGGGCATTTTTTTTTTTTTTAAATTTGTTTTGAATTCATTTCATCATTATTACGCAGCATTCCTTCCTAAATTATATATACACTGCTCAAAAAAATAAACACTAAAGTAACACGTAGATCTGAATGAATAAAATATTTTTATTAAATACTTTCTTTCCTTAGTTGAATGTGCTGACACCAAAACCACACAAAATTATCAATGAAAATCAAATGTATCAACCAATGAAGGTCTGGATTTGGAGTTTCTCTACAGATAAAAAAAAAAAAAAAAAAAACTGCAGCGCAATCACTCCCTAATCAGCCTGATCAAATTCCAAAGTCTTTGAGAAACTTTCAGAGGATCTATGAGCAAAGCTTTAAGTTTCGACCAAACTAATTTGCGCTGCTTGGATTTGTTTTAACATTTTCAGATCAAGTAATCTAGTATTGTCTAGTGTCTCTGCTAAACATCTACACTGCTCCAAAAAATAAAGGGAACACTTAAACAACACAATGTAACTCCAAGTCAACCACACTTCTACTAAATCGAACTGTCCACTTAGAAAGCAACACTGATTGAAAATCAATTTCACATGCTGTTGTGCGAATGGAATAGACAACAGGTGGAAATTTTTGGCAATTGGCAAGACATACCCAATAAAGGAGTGGTTCTGCAGGTGGTGACCACAGACCACTTCTCAGTTCTGATGCTTTCGGGCTGATGTTTTGGTCACAAAATATATTAGAATTATTCCTGCACACCAAGAACCCCCCCGCAGAGTTGGCAAATGTGGCTGGGGAGAGGGAAGTCTGGACTTCCCTGCTTAGGCCGCTGCACTCGCGACCTGACCCCGGGTAAGCAGCGGAGAATCGATGGATAATTAACCCAACTATAGCTGGCTTAGCATGTAGCTTAGTCTCTTACTAGCACCGTTCCATTTCATATGCTATATTCATGTGCTATATTGTAATTTTGTAAAACATAAAATGATAATTTTCAGTGTGAGGAAGAACCTGTTGTGTTAAGATACTTACCGGTTCACTTGGAGCTGAAATACCGAATATCAGCTTGTAAATAAAGTGAGTTTTTTGAACGGTGACGGTTCCTCTGTCTTTAGGGCAGTATTTTTCAACCACTATTCCATGGCACTGTAGTGTGCCCTGAGAAATTTCACAATTTTACCTCATTGCTCTTGAAAGCAGTTCTGTGTTCATCCAAACAGGCAACGGTGAAAGAAAATTTCTTGTCTTGTCTGCTCTCTATTAAAGAGGTTTTGACAAGAGACTTTATATTAAAATGGACTTTAAAAAAATAAATAAAATTTGTCTGGTGTGCCTTGTGATTTGACTCAAAGGTTGAGAAAAAAAAAAAAAAAAAGCTTGTTCATGGGATGGGAGACAAAGTTTGCTCATTACTGCCGCCTGGTGGTGGTGGTTTGTGGAAGTAGCAGTTCTGGTTTTGCTCACTACCTGGCATTTGCCTCCTGGTGTTGGAAAGAATCGCCTTGAAATCTTACACACTCTGCCTTTAAAGCAAAACAGGAGGTTTTTTTTTGTATCACATGAATAAAATAGGAATTCACGAGACAGTGTGGTGTGGAGCCAAGGGAGAACTTTGTCCAACAATGCCAGACTGGTGGGGGGGGGGGGTGTACTCTCGCCCCAGTCACCAGAAATTAACCACAGGTCGGATTATATGCACACCATGGTAGACAGATTCGGTACAAAAACCACTTTTATTTAACAATTCAATAAAAGTATTAAAAGTCCCCCACCCTTTTTGCACAAACCCTCAGAAGTGAGGCTGCTCAACTCTGCTGATGCCCTATTAGTCTAGCCACAGCTACCAGTCTGCTACCCCAGGCAAGGAAGAGCTCCTGAAGGAGACCACCTGGCTGAATATAAAGGCATCCAGCTCCGCCCAGTCATGATTGCCAATCTGCTGCAGCTTGGAGGTGCATTGTGGGAGGGAGGAATCTCATTCCACCACAATAGCAAAAGTAAACTTTACCGAAATACATTAAATTAAAGGCTTAATTGAAATTTACATAATGAACCAATTAACAATGAAAGACAAGTGAAAATTGTACCGCAATGGCCGCATTAACTTCAAGGGAATAGATATCCACAGCTTCTTATACGAGTAAACGAATTATTTCGAGTTTGACACATCTTTGTGACTTGCCTTTTGCAGACATTGCGTGTACAGCGCCTCGTGTGTCTCCTGGAGTGCATCAATTAACTATATCCCCCAAGCAATAACGTGGATAAGCGGAACAAAAACATGGTTCCCCCTTTCTTTAATACATTTCTATCCAAATAAACATTACATGCATTTACTGAAAAAATTATTTTTGAACATTTTATGTACTACTTGGACTTGTCACAATGTCTAACCGAATCTGAAAATAATAAACTGAATATACCACTGTTGTTCTGATGGTAGCTACAACTACTGTTTAACTAATTCAGTTAAGAGTTAGATCTTGTTCAACATAATCAATTATGCACAGGTGAGCAGATAAAAAGCCCTTAATCTTGTTGCTCTGGGATCGATTGGTTCCCCTACAACTAGGGGGCATCTGAAAGTCTAAAGGGGGTGTCGCGCGCTGTGTCCTCATTCATAAACCCACCACATGAGGGAAGCAGTAGTAATCACTCGTGTGTGATTCTTTCCACCCTAATTCAGGTAATGGTGAATTTTCTGAATGTTTTATGGCACTAACATAACATATAGTTTGTTTCATGTTAGTTGGTGAAGTAAAATTGAGGTTTTATACTGTTTTGAGATGCAATAGGTTTATTTCAAAGATTCTTCATGACCTCATTTGCATGTTTTTATATAAAATGTGTGTTTGGATTGCAATAAACCCACCGCATGATGGAAGCAGTAGTAATCACTCGTGTGTGATTCTTTCCACCCTTATTCAGAGGTAAAACAGCAGCAACTCAGTTCATTTAGACATGTAGAAATGGTCAACACAACTTGCTGAAGTTCAAAATGAGCATCACTAGTGCAAAAAATAAAGATTTTAGTTACTTCAAATATGGCATGGTTGTTGGTCTGAGTATTTCAGAAACAGTTGATCTACTGGGATTTTCACACATAACCATCTGTCGGGTTTCCAGAGAAGGGTCTGAAAAAGAAAATATCTAGTGAGCAGCTGTTGTCTGGACTCAAATTCCTTGTCAGAGGTCAGAGGAGAATGGACAGACTGGTTGGAGAAAATAGAAAGGCAACAGTAACTTAAAGAACAACTGTTTCCAATCAAGGTGAACAGAATAACGTCTCTAAATTCACATCCAACCTTGAACGCAGATGCTACAGCAGCAGAAAGCCACACTGGTGGTCACTCCAGTCAGCGTAATGTATCTAGCAGCTTTTTCATGATAATACTCAGCTGAGGAGAAAACATGGAACAGCAGAACACCACAGAAGTCTGCCTTTACCATCCATTTTATCTGAATAAAAGTGGAAATAACAGGTTTTTTACAATTACAACTAAAAAAAAAAAAAAAAAAAAAAACGTAATTTAGTAAACATAAAGGAAGATTCAGTATTTTGGTCATCTTTCTAAAACCGGGGGTGTCCAAAGTCACTCCTCGAAGGCCGCTGCCCTGCAGGTTTTCAATGTATTCCTGCTCCAACACATCTGGCTCACATTAAATGGATCCAACTGCCAATGAAGTTCTGCAAAATGTTGATTAATTTGAGTCAGATGTGTTGGGAAAAGGTATACATGGAAAACCTTCAGGATTGTGGCCCTCGAGGACTGAAGCTGCATACCCGTCTTAAAACAAAATGCTCCTTAAATGGTGAATTCATAAGGGGACATGATTGCTTACACTAGGAGTGGGCAACTCCGGTCCCCGAGGGCTGCAGTCCTGCAAGTGTTAAGAGTTTTCCTGTTGCAGAGCGCCTGACACCAATTGGACTTAATTAGTAGACCTTTGCAGAGCTTGAAGTCAAACTCTCAACAAGTTTGCCAATTACCCATTTATTTGAGCCAGGTGTGTTACACCATGAAACCCCAAAGACCTGCAGGACTGTGGAACCTTAAGCACCGGGGTTGCTCATCCCTGACTCATATTGTCTCTCACCTAAGAGGCATTGCCATCTTGTGGTGTCTCTGCATCACGCTTTCTTTTAATGTGCACAATGAAAAGTCACCATTATCATGACATTTTAGATCCTGGTGCTTAAAAATATTTTACCTCTCATTTAAAAGGCTTCTTTAGAGTTTTTCAGTCCCCATGTCCTGGACAGAGGAGACAGAGGACTGACAGGGACGTCAAGGAAGCCATCTGTGTTCAGATGGAGTTGTCTATGTTGAGTAGCACTGGCTGTCACATGTTGGATCTTGGGGCCCAAACAGTTTTGTTTGATAAGTAGGTCAAAAAATAATGCAGTCAGCTGACCTCAATGATATCAGCTGACCTTAACGACCTTTAACAACCTTTCTTCTCTTCATGCACCAAGAAAAAGTAGTCAAGTCACTTAACCTGTTAGGATTATCTCTTTATGCATTTACTTGCTCTGAAAGCCCCCAAGTAATCAATGATCAGCCTGCCCTGTGGCTCTGTGTGTTAAAATCTGAGCGTGTCAGCAGGAGGGTGTTTGAGTTTGTCATTCTCTCTGCCTGCAAACAAGAGGTAAGGCTGTTTATGTATGCGTTGATTTGATATTTGATCAGTAAATTAGAGGTTTTAGTGATGCTCAGAGTTAAGGTGCAAAAACAGTAGGTATTGTGTGCAAGAAGAGATCATTTCACACAACCAGACAAGCAAAACAAAACCTAACAGAGATCTTCTTAAAGCCTGCATCTACTTCTGTTTGTCTGCTAAACTAAGATGCAAATATTTACTTTTGGTTTTTTTAGTTTTTTCTTTTCTTATAGTCAACTATATTGATCGAGCATGTGCATGGAACTAAAAATATTCGCAACTGAGACCATATCTACAAAGATTTTGTATTTTGGTTATAAATACTTTTACAATGTGACACAGGACATGTGCTGTTTTTAATTTAGGGACAAAACAAGGTTTTTTAAATGCTCCTATGTGTAATGACCAAGTTAAAAATAAAAGATAAAAAGATTTATTTTAAATAAGTAAAGCAATAAAGAGTGAAAGAATGTATCCAACTAAACTCTTTACAGTGTAGCCTATATGCTTGTCAGAGTAAAATGCTCATTCTCACACAAAAAGACCGAATGTCGTGCCTCATGCGCAAAAGTAAAGGTCATTTAGTTTCTTTTTCAGAGATCAATTTTCAGCATTAGACAAAGCATGTTTAGGAGGTTTCACCCAGACACAAGCAAACTAGGTTAAGCACAAACCATCCATGTAATGGCATTAGCTGCAGAGGAAATGCTTATGGTTGAAACATTGTGCAGGACTTAAACCTCTGTATTAATGTTAGTTTGGTGTTTTTAACCTCCTCTGGCCTTGTATGCACACCTCAGCAGGTCAAGTTGTTCATATTTTGTACATATTTTGGCTCTAAATACATTCAAGTATTACGTATTCTTCCACATTTATCACAAAAGAAGCCCCAAGTTACAGCAATAATGCTTTCATCTAATTTTATTTCAATTTTCTCTCATTGTTGAAAGCAACTCAATAATCTATGATTGATTAACTCAAGTTAAAGAGCCAAAAGAATGCAAATGAATGACTGAAAAACGATGGACATAAAAGACATCCTAGAGACTACTTTCATTCTTCACCAGACTGGTGCCATCAGAGGTGTTACTGGCCAACATGGTTCAGAGTGTGGCAGTGATCGGAGCAGGCCCCTCTGGTCTGACCAGCATTAAAGCTTGTTTGGAAGAAAGTCTGCAGCCCGCATGCTTTGAGAGCAGCCAAGACCTCGGAGGCCTGTGGAGATTTAAGGTGAGAGCCAAAGCTGGCATTGAGTACTGTAGTAAGGATACATGCCTGCTTCACTGCGTCTGTCTATAGTGAAATCATTGAAGCACGTATTTAACCATTTAAAGCCAAACCTAAAAAAAAAAAAAAAAAACTGCTGGACAGAAAAGTCCAATTTTTTAAAAATCTCTTTATTTGGCCCTGTAACAAAATTTGAGATATATTTTTCAGCTTCTTCTCAGGGTTTTAAGCAATGTAAATGGTGGTAAATATCTCAAACTGTATTAAATATGATGTATTTGGCTTTATAGGGTTAACAATAGAGGGAAAACAGTTTGTTACATGGGAAAGATTTTAAGCTTCAGATTAAGCTTCAGATCAAGCTGTAATCAATATGTAATTTAGGAGGAGCCAGAGACTGGGAGAGCCAACATCTACCTGTCTGTGGTTATCAACAGCTCCAAAGAGATGATGTCATACAGTGATTTCCCGCCTCCTGCAGAGTTCCCCAACAACATTCACCACTCTGAGGTTTTGATGTACCTGCGCCTCTATGCTCAAACCTTTAAACTGCTGCCATACATATGCTTTAAGGTCAGTTTAATTTAATTTACTTTATATGAAATGATTATTGGCATGAATGTTTTTTAATGTAAATTTGCAGGTTTAAATGGCTAGGTTTTGTGTTTAATCCTGAGGCTATCCAGTTAATTTAAAAAAAAAAAAAGCACACACAATAATATAATATATGGACAACATTTAATAACATGATAAAAGGATAGAACATAACAGTTTCAAATTAAGATTGTTTCTATATATAGTCTAATAATAATAATAATAATACACAACAATACAAAGAAAACACAATGAGCAGCAACACCATGGGTTTTTGGACACGATGGGTTCATATAGTAGTTTTAATCACTGTTGTAAAATTTCCCTGATAGGTGTGAGCTTCTTGTTTCCATAAGGATAAAATGTTTTTTGGTTTTCTAGTATTTTTGTAAAATAACTTTGAATAAATGTAGTATGCACTGACTTTGGATGACCTAGAGTGAAATATTGAGGAAGAAGTTAGAGATCATGTTTTACTTTCTCTTCCCTCTTCAACTTCAGTGTGGGATCTGTCTAAATGTTGGAAACTATTGAAAGTATGTGCCTACATGTCTATTTTTGTGCATATTTTCTAGACTGCGGTGGTCAGTGTGAGACAGAGACCAGACTTTGCTGTGACAGGACAGTGGGATGTAGAGACAGATGGACCAGATGGTCGGAGGAAATCGCATGTTTCTGATGCCGTTGTGGTTTGTACTGGACATTACACCAAGCCTCACCTGCCACTCAGTGACTTTGCAGGTAACTTTAAACTAATGATTTTTTTGATTTCCAGTTTCCTTCATTTTCCCCACACTGATCATGATCATTGTTCCCATCCAGGAATCGAAAGCTTCAAAGGCAAATATTTCCACAGCTGGGACTATCGTAATGCTGAGGGTCTAGAGGGGAAAAGAGTGGTGGTGATTGGGATTGGGAACTCCGGAGGGGATATAGCTGTGGATATCAGCAGAGTTGCTGAGCGGGTACACAACCAAACTGCATGTCTAGTCTTTCTTTTTCTAATATAACAGTTCAATAGTAAATGCCTACAGCCTTCTACAGTATTCTTGGAAGAAATGAAGTTTTCTTTCTGATTGACCTGCAGGTGTACCTCAGTACCAGAAGTGGAGCCTGGGTCGTCAGCCGTGTGGGACAGGGGGGTCTCCCAGCTGAAATGGCTATGATTTCTCGGGCGGAGGGGATAAAAAGAAAATTCTTTCCCACGTGGACCAACAGGATGTTTGAAAAGCTTTTGACCACAAACTATATGGCCTAAAACCAAAACATGGGTAATGATGTGTACTGTGGATACATTTTTCTCATGAGGTCAGTTTATTTCAAGTGTAAACTTCAGTAGCATGGCTGAAATGCCACATGCGGTAAAGATGATTGACGTTCTTATTTCTGAAGGGTGAAAGCTTTTTTTTTTTCCAGCAGATGGTGCCAAACTCGTTTGTTAAGAATTTCAAAGTGCAAAATCTCTTATGCCTTCAATCCATTTTCTGACGCTTATCCGGTGTCAGGTCACAGAGGCAGTAGCCTAAGCTGGGAAGCCCAGATTTCCATCTTGCATGCTTATCAGGACGGATGGCGAGGCATTCCCTGACCAGCCGGGAGATGTAATCCCTCCAGCATGTTCTGGGTCTTCCCTGGGGTCTCCTCCCACAGGGATGTGCCCGGAACACCTAACCAGGGAGGTGTCCAGGAGGCATTCTAGCCTGATGCCTGGCTAGAATGCCAGGAGCTAGTTGGAGTCGTCCCCACAACTGTCTCCTCTCGATGCAGAAAAGCAGCGGCTCTAATCTGAGCTCCCCCCAGATGACCGAGCTTCTACCCTGTACCTTAGGGAAAGCCCGGCCACCCTGCAGAGGAAACTCATTTCAGCCACCTGTATTTGCGATCTTGTTCTTTCGGTCACTACCCACAGCTCATGACTACAGCTGATGATATACTGACTGGTAAATCGAGAGCTTCGCCTTCTGGATCAGTTCTCTGAAGAGTTAGATCACCCTCTAATTGGATAACACCCTCCAGTCCCCCTTTTTGATTAGGTGGACCACTACCCCAGTCTGCCAGTCCTGAGGATGGATAGTCTAAATATCTATCTGAGTGAAGAAACTTACTGGTCATGTTTGTCTCTCTTCTATCCTTTTGGCAGATTTTGGGCACAAATTCCTCTCATAAATGATTACCTACCAGCTCGGATCATCTCGGGTCGTATTCAGGTGAAACCAAATGTGAAGGAGTTCTCTGAGAGCAGTGTTGTCTTTGAGGACGGAAGCATCGTAGACAAGGTGAATATTTAAGGACAATGTAGGAAAATTCTCACTGGATTAATAAAATCCTCATTTGTTTGACCTATGGATCTTTGATATGTTTGTTGCACAGGTGGATGTGGTGGTGTTTGCCACAGGGTACAACTACAGCTTCCCTTTCCTGTCCCCAGAGGTTCAGGCTAAATGTGGCTACAGGCTGCGCCTCTACAAGCACGTGTTCTCGCCCACGCTGACCAAGCCAACGCTGGCAGTGATCGGCTTCATTCATGGATACGGGTCAATTAACCGTATGGCTGAAATGCAGGCCCGCTGGGCAACAAGAGTATTTAAAGGTGAAATTCAACACAGTAACTTTCTCAGCCCTGTTGGCAACATCCACTCATTACAAAAAGTTCGGGATACTCAACTTAGGGTGAAAATATACAGAAGATATAAAGTTCATATTACACTGATAATATGAATATAGGACACTTTAGGTACAACAATTTAGTGGGGATAATTCCTTAACCTAGCCATTTATTAAAAGAAACCTAGCAGTTGGTATATAAATGTAACATATAACATAAAATGTCAGTTACTCGCTAACTTATAAAACATTAGACGTTTGAATACAAGCTGTAAATGAACCAGAACACTTATTAATTCAGACACTAGTTGTGTATTTGGGTTTTTTTTTTTTGTTTGTTTTTTTAAACTAGATAATGGTGAAAAGTCCTTGGACTTAAACAGGGTAATGTGGCATGACAGTCTAGTATGGGGGGAAAAAAACACTTTTCTTTTCCATCTTACCTAGAAGCACTTCTGACACTTTATGTTGGAAACATACCTGTAGACATTCTCCCATTTTGCTGTGTTTTTACACTGTTGATCAACATTACTAAATATTATGGGGTGGCATTGCACCAAATTTACTGTGCATGAAAACTTGTTCCAAAACTTTCCTGATTTTAATGGAAAAGGCATTTCTCTATATGTGGAATCTAAATAAACAATTGTTGCATAAAGCTACTTGTTTAAGCAATACACAGTGCTCAAAAAATGAAGGGAACACTAAAGTAATGCATTGTAGATCTGAAATATTTTTTTTAAATACTACTTTCCATAGTTCAATGTGCTGACAACAAAATCACACAAAATTTATGAATGAAAGTCAAATGTATCGACCCATGGAGGTCTGGATTTGGAGTTGTACTCAAAATTAAAGTGGAAAAACACACTACAGGCTGATCCAACTTTGATGTAATGTCCTTTAAACAAGTCAAAATGAGGCCCAGTGTGTGGCCTCCGCATGCCTGTATGACCTCCCTACAATGCCTGGGCATGCTCCTGATGAGGTGGCAGATGTTCTCCTGAGGGATCTCCTCCCAGACCTGGACTCAAGCATCCACCAACTCCTGGACAGTCTGTGGTGCAACTTGGCGTTGGTGGATGGAGCAAGATATGTCCCAGATGTTCTCAATTGGATTCATGTCTGGGGAATGGGCGGGCCAGTCCATAACATCAATGCCTTCATGTTGCAGGAACCGCTGACACTCCAGCCACATGAGGTCTAGCATTGTCTTGCATTAGGAGGAACCCAGGGCCAACCATACCAGCATATGGTCCCACAAGGGGTCTGAGGATCTCATCTCTGTACCTCATGGCAGTCAGGCTACCTCTGGCGAGCACATGGAGGGCTGTGTGGCCCTCCAAAGAAATGCCACCCCACACCATTACTGACTCACTGCCAAATCGGTCCTGCCGGAGGATGTTGCAGGCAGCAAAACGTTCTCCAAAGCGTCTCCAGACTCTGTCGCATGTGCTCAGTGTGAACCTGCTTTCATCTGTGAAGAGCACAGGGCGCCAGTGGCAAATTTGCCAATCTTGGTGTTCTCTGGCAAATGCCAAATGTCCTGCACGGTGTTGGGCTGTAAGCACAACCTCCACCTGTGGACATCGGGCCCTCATACCACCCTCATGGAGTCTGTTTCTGACTGTTTGAGCAGACACATGCACATTTGTGGCCTGCTGGAGCTCATTTTGCAGGGCTCTGGCAGTGTTCCTCCTGTTCCTCCTTGCACAAAGGAAGTAGCGGTCCTGCTGCTGGGTTGTTGCCCTCCCATGGCCTCCTCCACGTCTCCTGATGTACTGGCCTGTCTCCTGGTATTGCCTCCATGCTCTGGCCACTACGCTGACAGACACAGCAAACCTTCTTGCCACAGCTCACATCGATGTGCCTTCCTGGATGAGCTGCACTACCTGAGCCACTTGTGTGGGTTGCAGACTCCGTCTCATGCTACCACTAGCATGAAAGCACTGCCAGTATTCAAAAGTGACCAAAGCATCAGCCAGAAAGCATCGGAACTGAGAAGTGGTCTGTGTTCACCACCTGCAGAACCACTACTTTATTGGGTGTCTTGCCAATAATTTCCACCTGTTGTCTATTCTTTTTGCACCACAGCATGTGAAATTAATTGTCAGTGTTGCTTCCTAAGTGGACTGTTCGAGTGTGGTTGACTTGGAGTTACATTGTGGTGTTTGTTCCCTTTTATTTATTTTTTTTTTAGCAGTGTAGTTTAGGCAAAAACTTCAAGAGCAAATCTGGAAAGGTAAATGAACACACAAAGCTTGTTTTGGAAGATAAATATTATGTGTTTCAAGTACTTAATCAATGTGCTTCACTTTGACTGAATATCTCTTCTGCAGGCTTAATAGCATTACCAGCAGAGGAGGTCATGATGAAGGAGATTGAGAAAGACACAACAATCATGCATCAGAAGTAATTATGAAGCTTATTCTTAAATATGTTTACCCCTTGCAGATTAAATAATTTCCTCCAATAAACCTCTCTGGTTTAATAATTAAAAAGTTTTCCTTTTTTGTTTTAGTTTTGTGTGCTCAGAGCGAAACCCCATACAGGTGGACTTCCTCACTTACATGGATGAGTTGGCTGAGGAGGTGGGAGTTAAGCCAAATATACTGTGGCTCTTTCTGAAGGATCCCAAACTGGCACTGCAGGTCTTTCTGGGTCCTGTCACCACATACCAGTATCGTTTGAGTGGACCGGGCCAGTGGGCTGGAGCACGTGAAGCCATTCTCACTCCGTGGCAACGTGTGATTCAGCCTTTCAGAACAAGAGTTGTGCCAGAACCAGAATCAAGAGCCTCCCCGACACTAAAAGTCATGATGGCTTTGTCAGTGTCCGCCTTGCTGTGCTGCTTCTTGTATGAGAAGAACATTTGGTCTTATGTCTTCACGCTTGCCAGCTCTTCTCAGTAAACAGTGCAGTTAATGAATAAGCTGTAGGTAATGACTGATTTTAGAAAAGGCTAAATGGATTTGAACAGTGTCTTAAAATGTTGTCTGTCATGCTTGCTTACCTTTTACTTTTTTTTATCCCTTAATTTTAAGAAAATGTGTAACAATATGTGGCATGAAATGGCTATGGACACATAAAGCCAAATATTTAGTAACCAATAAACTAACATTCAACAAAAGCCCAGAATCTTTGATTTAGTCTGTTTTTAGTTTGTTTTTGTTTTAGGGTTTTTTGTTTTTAAAAAACTAAGTGCTGCTCAAAAACCCTGATGATGACGATCGTGGGCGGAAATGTTCCCTTGCCCAGATGTTAAGCGGGCCCTCCTCTGCAGCTAGGCCTCGAGGTGGGGTACGTGAGTGTCTGGTGGCCGGGTCTTTGCCCGGGGCCTGGTCGGGCTCAGCCCAAAAGGGTTACATGGGCCCCACCTCCTGTGGGCTCACCATTTGCAGGAGGAGCCGTAGGGGTCGGGTGCAATGTGAGCTGGGTGGCAGCAAGAAGTGGGAACCCTGGCGTCCGATCCTCTGCTGTAGAAACTGGCTCTAGAGACATGGAACGTTATCTCTCTGGTGGGGAAGGATCCAGGGCTTGTGTGCAATGTTCCGGCGATATAGTTGGATTCACCTCGATGCATGGCTTGGGCTCTGGAACCAGTACCCTTGAGAGGGGCTGGACCTTCTTCCACTCTGGAGTTGCTTGTGGTGAGAGGCGCCAAGCAGGTGTGAGCATTCTCATTCGCCCCCTTTACGTTGGGGTTTACCCCGGTGGACGAAAGGGTAGTTTCCCTCCGCCTTTGGGTGGGGGGATGGATTCTGACTGCTGTCAGGTGCTTATGCACTGAACAGCAGTTAGAGTACCCACCCTTTTTGTAGTCCTTGGAGGGTGCTCCCTCTTGGGACTCTGGGGACTTCCTTGTTCTGCTGGGGAACTTCAATGTTTCTCCTCTTCAATGCTTATGTGGGCAATGACACTGAGACCTGGAGGGGAGTGATTGAGATTGGTTGTTACCTGGTTGTTACTTGGTCATACCTGAAGCCTTTACAGGAGAACTTGGGTCCATTTAATGTCTTTTTCTGCATAAGTAGCAAGAGAAGCTCTTGGAAAGTTGGGCATTGAAAGGAAACTTTTGTAGCTTTACGGGCATTTTTTTTTTTTTTTTTGTTTCGAGTTCATTTCATTATTATTCATGACAATTGACTCACCCAGCGATTGCTGGGATAACCTTCAGCTTCCTTTCAACTGTTATAGGGACTAAGTGGTAAGAAAATGACATTTGATGTTAATCCAAAGGTGCACAAAAAGAATTTTGTTCTGTCTTAATTTGTATATAGATGTTTAGCAGAGAAGGTGAGACACTGATACTAGATTGCTTGATCTGAAAATGTTGTCATAATACCTCCAGGCAGCACAAATTATTATGGTTGATACTTAAAACTTTGCTCATAGATCCTCTGAGAGTTTCTCAAAGACGTTGGAGTTTGATCAGGCTGATTAGGGAGTGATTGCACTTCTGTTTCCTTTATCCGTAGAGAAACTCTGCTTCCAGTCCAGACTCTGGCTGGGTCACTGGGTATAAACTGCTTGTCACTCTTTGTGTTTTTATGAATCCTTCAGACTTTGTTTAACAAAGAAATTGCCCACACGTGGAAAATGTAAAGATCCTGGAAAAGGTTTGCTGTCAAAATTGCTCAGTGCAATATGTTAGTCTTCCCTTCAATCATGCCAAGTCTCTGTTCTCTAGAGGCTTTATCTGTTGCGTGCCACCCTGATGGTTCTTCTCCTGTCTTCTGAAAAACACTCTGCATATCAGTCACCACTAGATTGATGGTTCTCTATCCGACCAAGTTCTTTTGTCCTTAATTAATCAGTTACTGGTCAGACCAAGAAAATTTGTCCCAGACTGTTATGCTCCAAAAATTAGTTGTCTGTGCACATTTTACTTTTTAAGATGTATTCCATCACACAATCCTTCCTCACATGTCTATGGATGATTCTCTGTAACTCAAAAGGGATTTTTCCAGTGACAAACACTGTTACCAGAAGTGGAGCCTGGATTATCAGCCATGTGGAACAGGGGGGTCTCTCAGCTAAAATGGCAATGATTTCTCAGGTGGAGGCGATGAAAAGAAAACTCTTTCCCATGCCAACAGGATATTGGAGAAGAAGCTGAAAGAAGCTTTTGACCACAAACTATACGTCCTGAAACCAAAACATGGGTAATAATGTGTAATGTGGATTTCTGTTGAACATACTTTTCTCTAAGACGATGATTAACAGTCAAATAACTAGAGAAATAAATAAATAAAAACAAAGTGTCTGATTCATGAATCAACCAATAATGTCTTGGTTAAATGACAACTTGTATCTGAACAGCCCTCTTCCTTGTATTGTTCACATTTAGACACCAGATTGGACTTTTTAAATATCACATTGCTATTGTATTTTTTGCTTTTGTTTCAGTAAACTGTGACATGAGTAATTAAACAGTGTGTACACATTTATTTTTATTCTATGAGAATAAAAGTCAGATCTGACTTTCAGCAGTCGTCACTCAAAAGCTGTCACTAAGACAGCCTTTTACCAACTGAGAAACCTCAACAGAATTCAAAGTTTAGTCTCCCAGAAAGATCAGGAGAAACTCATCCATGCATTCATCTCCAGCAGACTGGATTACTGTAACAGTCTTTTAACAGGGCTTCCTAAAAAGAGAATTAAACATCTGCAGCTCATCCAGATGCTGCTGCTGCTAGAGCTTTAACTAGAACTAAGAGGTCTGAACACATCACACCAGTTTTAAAATCTTTACCCTGGCTTCCAGTCAGTCACAGGATACATTTCAAAACCCTGCTGATTGTTTACAAATCCCAGAATACATCTATGATATATTCAGAGAATCTAAACCAAGTAAAGATCTTTGATCCAAAGACTCTGGTCAACTAGTCCAGACCAGTGTCCAGACTAAACATGGAGAAGCGGCTGTTGTGCTGCAAATAAGTGGAACAAACTGCCAGTGGATATTAAACTTTCACCAAATGTGGAAACTTTTAAATCCAGGTTAAAAACATTTCTTTTCTCATGCGCCTATGCATGACATCTGCACAATAACTTTTACTTAATTCTGCTTTTAATTGTTTTAATATAATTTATGATTTTATTATGATTTTGCTATTTGTATTTTCTTTTATGCTTTTTTTCTGTAATGCTTTTAATGTTTCATGTAAGGCACTTTGAATTGTCCTGTACATGAAAGGTGCTATACAAATAAACTTGCCTTGCCAATGATAACTGTTATTATGCAACCGCCTTCTCTACAAGCTTGAAGCTGGCTCTTTGGCTTATGTTTTAGATAAAACCACAAAGCGTTAATGGCTAAATGATCCGATCAGAGTCTGTGTTTACTCCCACTGTTATATCAGCGGGTCTGCAGGGAAGAAACAAGGGCCAGAGCAGAACAAGTTGCACTCCGCCCACAGCCGCGTTACGTGCAACACGAAGCAAGCTGTTTTCCCCTTCTATACAAAGAGGTGAGACTTTTACAGAAATTGTAGGAACTTTTGAATGCATCTAATCGGTATTAAACACCATTGTGTTTTCGCATTGTAGACAGAGTCTGTGTTTCATACAAAACAGCGCTAGTTTTAGTAGATCGTGGCGGGATTTCCGACTAAATAAAAGTCATTTTTAAACTCATTTCGAGTTCATTTTAATAAATGTTGGTTTGTTTGGCGGACACGTGTAAGCGAAGAGTCCAGTGGCGTTCAAGGGAAGTCAGATAAGTCTTCAGAAAGGGGGGGGGGGGGGGGGGGGCGCATTTAATCAACCAGATGAGGTGGGCTGATCTGAAATAAGAGGGACGTCTTCGGCGTGGCGCAGCATTGACGCATCAGCTTGTTTACAGTGAAACTTTTGGGACTGATCTGGATCAGGCAGCTGAATCATGGCTCGTCGTCGTGTGGCTGTGATTGGAGGAGGGAGTTCAGGTCTGGCCTGCATTAAGTGTTGCCTGGATGAAGGGCTCGAGCCTGTCTGCTTTGAAAGCAGCGATGACATTGGCGGTCTGTGGAGGTTTAAGGTGGGTACATGAGAACACATGTCGCTTTGCTCCAACAATTTTGCCATAAACTTAGTTCACAAAAACTTTTTTGTGTTTGTGTGTGATGTTACAGGAGAATCCAGAGCCAGACAGGGCCAGCATCTATCACTCTGTCATTATCAACACCTCCAAGGAGATGATGTGTTTCAGTGACTTTCCCATTCCTGCACATTTCCCAAACTTCATGCACAACTCCCTCATTATGGACTACTTTCGGATGTATGCTGACAAATTCCAGCTCACCAAGTACATCCGCCTTAATGTGAGGAAGCTTTAACCAGCAAACTGCTCTCACTTGGTTTTTTCTCATCATAAAGAGGCTGAAAAACCTTTGCACTGTTAACAAACCAGATGTCTGTGTTTCTGTGTTCAGACTAAAGTCTTACAGGTGAAGCAGAGATCAGATTTTTCTCATTCAGGTCAGTGGACCATTGAGACAGAAAATAAGGATGGCAAAAAGGAGAAACACATCTTTGATGCTGTATTGATCTGTATTGGACATCATTGTCAGCCCAACTTGCCTCTTCATGACTTCCCAGGTAACTATATACTCTATGTGAGGACACACAATGCTGATTAGCTTAATAAGCTACTTTTGTCACAGCATGACTTGTGGTTACTGACTGCAACCTGATGAGAGTATCAGCACAAATCTGTAACACTCAAAGTGTGAAGCATTGTGGCTTTAACGGCCTTGACTGTGTGCTTGAATTGTGTGCTAATAGCATCCCTTCTACTTTAGTCTTTTTAGGACATAGCAATGGCACGCAGGGTGTAGATATAACAATATGATGTCTTATTTCCCTCAGGCATCGACACTTTCACAGGAAAGTATTTCCACAGCAGAGATTACAAGACTCCTGAGGAGTGGAGAAACAAGAAGGTTGTGGTGATTGGAATCGGCAACTCTGGGGGAGACATTGCAGTTGAGCTGAGCAGAGTCACCAAGCAGGTTGGTCTGAAATGCAACACGCTGGATGAAACATTTCAGTCGTAGTCGTTGTTTAAACATAGCATCATGTTTTTAATGCTAAGTTTTTATGCTTCATTAATATGTTATTACAGGTTAATAATTTATCAACAGTATTGTTCACTTGTGCACAGTGACTGATGGCCATTTATTTATTTGTTTGTTTGTTTATGTAGCTTTATCTGAGCACTCGAAGGGGAGCTTGGATCTTGAACAGAGTTTGGGACAATGGGACACCGCTTGATCTGCAGTTCAACAGGATGACTGATCTTCTAATGAGGATCCTTCCTTTTGGCTTTTCCTGTTCCCTTGCAGAGAGTCGACTCAACCAGAGATTTGATCACGCGCTGTACAATCTAAAGCCAAAGCACAGGTACCAAATGTGTACAGGTTTTATTTAAGTGCACACTTTATGCTGTAGAGTGGTTTATTCTCAAGAGTCGCTGCTCTCCTCCTTTTCTTTTTCTTTTCGTCTTTCCTGAAAACTCAAGTCATGCTTATATTCTTTAAATTTGTCTGGCTGGATAACAAACACACTTATGTTGTGGATTGTATCACTGCTGTTTCAGGCTGTTCAGTCAACATCCTACTGTGAACGACGAGCTTCCCAACCGCATCCTGTCGGGAACAGTCCAGGTGAAGCCCAATATCCGCAGATTTCAGGGTTCCAGCGTTGAGTTTGATGATGGGAGTGTAGTTGAAGATGTTGACCTGGTGGTAAGTTTTATTTGTGGTCTGTCTGTATCTTTTAAGCTCAGAACCAGCGGATAGTTTAGTGACTGACACAAGCTTTATTTTTATCTTGCAGGTGTTTGCTACTGGATACAAGTTTTCTTATCCATTCCTAACTTCACAAGTCATCTCAGTGACTGAGAACAAAACATCTCTGTACAAGTATGTGTTTCCTCCTGAGCTGGCGCGCCCAACGCTTGCTGTCATTGGTCTTGTGCAACCTCTTGGAGCCGTAATGCCCATCTCTGAGATGCAAGCCAGATGGGCTACACGGGTTTTTAAAGGTAAGAGGTTTTTTTCCCCATTGCTGTATACTTGGCAGATCTTTTTGTATTTATAAAACTAAATCCACTTGAATCCTTTGAACCAGGCTGCATAAAGCTTCCTTCAGTAAAAGCTATGCTGAAAGATATCAAGTACAAGCAGGATCTCATGGGTGAAAGGTACTGCATTACTCAGCTTAGTTATGATCTCATGCTTATATTTCCATCATGTGCACATTTTCATCTCGTCTTATTTTCAGATACGTGATCAGTCCGAGACACACCATCCAGGTTGACTACATCAGCTACATGGATGAGATTGCAGAGTTTGTTGGAGTTCGACCCAATGTCAAAAGGTTGCTGCTTACTGATCCAAGGCTGGGACTGAATGTGCTGCTTGGTCCCTGCACCCCATACCAGTATCGCCTCAGAGGACCAGGAAAGTGGGCTGGAGCTCGCCAGGCCATCCTCACCCAGTGGGAGAGAGTAGCTCAGCCCATGCAGACCAGGCCAAGTAATGACCCTAAAGAAAAGAGATCCTTCCGCTGGCCTTTGGTCGTGTCTGCTGCTGTCTTGGGCGCGGCTGCATACGTCAACAGGAACAGCCTCGCAGCTTTTCTGCAGGATCCGACCCCACTGCTGGAGCGAGTTAAAATGCACCTGCCCACAAAGTGATGCGCATCCCCAAAGAAAACCTTTTCTTTGGGATTACTCTCCTGATTAAAGTACAAAATTTGCACTGAACTAGAAAAATGTCTAAAATGGTAAATATTCAAATCTATTTTAATTAAGCATACAGTTATATAACGTACGTAAAAGCCTGCCGATGTTTTACTAAACTACAAAATGTTAAAGGGACTCTATGATGCCATTTCTAGTTTTCTGAGCTTTCTGCGGTGTTATAGTGTTGAATACTCATCGGACAAATGAGCGGCTCACCTATGATTGAGCTTTCCAGCATTCTCTACGTTCAGTTTCCATGGCGACAGAAACAATTGGTTTGAGAGATTTTTTTTATCTACTTCAAAATTTTAGTGACGTCCTGGGCGAGGGACTCAGTGATTGGTCATCTTTTCTAAGTTGTGCACGTTCACAAGAAGAAAGCCACGCCCACTTTCATTGCTCAGTATGACTACTCGCAGTTGACCAATCAGACGCAGCTCGCAGGCACAACATACAGACATTTCTCTGTTCACTTGTTTCTGGCAGAGGCTGATCTGAGAGGATCAATACAAATTACTGAAGGGGTTTGTGAAAAGGGCTTGATTATTTCTTGCCTTTCTGGACTTTGATTGATTCATTCATTATCTGAACCGCTTTGTCCGATTAAGGGTCGCGGGGAAGCTGGAGCCTATCCCAGCAGTCTTTGGGCGAGAGGCGGGGTACACCCTGGACAGGTCGCCATATTAAAATAAATTAGACTGAAATGTGCATAATACAGCCACTTTAATCCATCTGCAAATCCTTTTGCTTGTCCATTTACAGATTGGTACATTTTTCTGTATAATTAAAAAATTTTTCACCAAATTAACCTACTTCAGCCTTTGTTGTTTCTCAGATAATCGTCATTAAAGCACATTTCCTCTGCTTTGTGTGTTAATTGTTAGTAAATTAATTATTGCTTTTTGAAAATGTAATTTAACAAAACTTACACATGATGGACTGGGATCTGGGATCTTTGTTTCCTTATCACAGTAATCATGTAAAACTATGTTTCCAGATGTTTATTTTTTTCTTAATTTCTCATGTATAATTATTCTTATTGAAGCAGTCAAAAATAAAAATCTATATCAAATTGTTTTTTAATATGTAACAGTTCTTTGCATCAGGCAAGGTTGAAAGGCTCCCTTCTGATTGGTATGAAAGCCATGAGGGGAAGCAGAACCACTGAACAGGTGTTTACTTATCGCATTTTGTGATAAGGAAAACTCAAAGTAGGTCAGTGAGCTTCATATAATCAATGTGGACATTGTTCTGCCAGTGTGTGGCTGTCTGTTATTAACATTAGGATCATTTCAGCAGTTTCATAATAGTCATCTGAAACAAAACAAGTGTTTAAAGCTTCAGGAACTGTGAAAATTATGCTGACTACAAACTCTGGAGAGTGTGCAAAAGGTTATTCATAAATCCTGCTGTCACTGTGCAAACAGTTGATTCAGCGGTGCATGTTACTCCTTTTGCTTTATTAGCTGTACAGAAGTTAGTTAAATTTATCTTTGCAGGATTGCATGAAAAATCTGGTTTCTGGTCTGGTTTCCAGCTGGCAGAGAAATGCATTCCGTTTTTGATCTTTTGCAGGCTCAGATTTGTGCGGTTTTGTTATTGTAAATGTTCATATGTTTCTAAATTCAGTTCAACATGTCAACACTACTCAATATGTCATTCATTAAATGTCTTTTTATTTGCTAAGTGATTTAAATCCGCTGCTTGAATGTGATGGCAGAGCTGGTGTGATTTTCTTACTCCTGACTGGACTGCAATTCAGTGTGTTTCTGAATCCCTGCATCCAAAACTGGCATCAACTGGAGATAGTAGCCCAACCCATGCAGGCTAGTAGGCTCTGTGATAAAAGCTCTTTAAAGTGACCTCTGGGTTTGTTGATTACTGCTAAAAGCCAACGAGACAAACGTCTAATCTTTACCACAGGATCTGACTGTATTAATAAAGGGAAATTTTTAAGCACTATCTTCTAATATTTACTTACTTTTTAGGACATTAAGCTTTAGTAGGAAATATTACATAATCATTTAAAATGACGTATCACGTTTAAAACACCCTATTCACTATTTTCACTGGAAGAAAAAAAGTTTTAGAGAAAAATTCAGCATTTCACAAGTGCAATACTTTTGTTGGATATGGCAACTTTGTAAGTCATTCATGCAGATCTGCATCTCCAGACAGAAACATGAACTAAAATAACATCTGGGTTAATGATGCCATCTAATGGTAAGTCCAAACAATTCTTTTTAGCTATTTGCTCTGGTTTGACAGTATATGTACAGAAAAGAGTGTCAGAGAGAGCAGGGAATGACATGCAGCAAAGGGCCCCAGGATGGGACTTAAACTGGGTCAGCTGCACTGAGGAGCTGGAGACTCGGCACGTGGGGGCACCGCTCAACCAGTTAAGCTCCACACCCTGAGAATTTACCTGATGATTAGCCTGAAAATAAAATCATAGCAACCCCATGACTGCTTCCTTAATGTAAGAAATCAGTAAACGAAGAATCCAAAAGTGCACTAAAAGACTTTAGTTACATTCTCACTTGAATATAGATGTTTAGCAGAGAAGGTGAGACTGATACTAGATCACTTGATCTAAAAATTTTGTTAAAGCATCTCCAGGTAGCACAAATTATTATGTTTGACACTTAAACTTTGCTCATAGATGTCTGTGTACATTTAATTTTTTTAAGACGTATATGACACAATCCTTTCTCACATGTCCATGGATAATTCTCTTCACCTCAGAGGTGGTTTCTAGTACGACATAAACTGTCATATCTGTCATCTCTACAGACACTTATAGTATTTAACCCGCTGAATGTAGATTCCATTTGTATTGATCTACTTCATTGAAAAAGATCTTCAAAAGAATGAATGTTCAGGACTCACAAAAAGTCTTGGAGAAGAATCTGAGTTTTAGATATAGTTAATGTTTTCTTTGTCCACTTATTAAATAAATTCTATGTAGAATACCACGCTGATCTCACAGGTTCCACAGACTTTAACCTTGTTTACCTTGTGCTCACATAGACATGTAACTCAGTAAAAAAAAAAAAACAGAGGCAACTGTCCACTGCTTACAAGCTCCCTCGATTTTTTATATGATAGGAAAATTGTTGCGCACATTTTTATCACAAATTTTACAAACATGAATAACATGCAAAATATATAATTGACTTTTTGTCATTCATGTATAAATTGCTTCTGTTATCATTCTATTGCAGATAGATAGATAGATAGATAGATAGATAGTGTAAGAAAACACAGATTGACTGTGAATATACAGTGGTTTGCGCCACACTTCAAGCTTACCGCCGCTCGTAAACCACCGGGTAGACCCCGGAACAAGATTTGTCCACGCGTGACTCGTTAGCATTCGGGTTGCCAGGTTTCCAGAAACCAGTAAAAAAAAAAAGAAAGAAAGAAAGAAAGAAATGAAAGTAATCTTGGAGATTTTAAAGTATGTACACAAACAATGCTGGACTTTGATTTCTTTTTTTTCATTGTTGAACATTTCTTCATGTAATCATGTGCTTTCTGTGTAATTATTATGCACTCTAAGGCGCAGAGTACACAACAAGTTTATTTGTTACAGCTCATTTCATTGAAAGACAATTAGAAGCGTTTAACATAAAACATTAAAACCTGTTTAAAAGTAGAGTGTCAGGAGCTTCTGCAGTTTTGTGAGAGTTTATTCTACATATGAGGAACATAAAACTGAAAGCTGCCTCTCCTAAACAGAAAGTAGATTTGGCCCTGATGACCTAAGGGATCTGATTGCTTATTAACAAACCAGAACATCCTAAATGTAGCTCCATGCAGTGCTTTATAAAGGATTTTAGTCAATTCTTTGGCAGACAGGAGGCTCGTGTGAAGATGGGTGGAGAAGGTGGAGCATGAGAGGCAGGATACACCCTGGAGAGATTGCTTGTACATCACAGGACAATGCATGAACAAGTTTACCAAATACTGCAGAGACTGATGTTTTTAAACTAACCTAATGATTGCAACATTGATAAAATTCAAGATATGTATGTTTCAATTTAGCTTTTCAGATTTACTGATATGGTTGAGATTTATTGACCATCACATTAACGAGAATCAAAACTTAATATTTATCTATTATTTTAACTTTCTCTGTTGGACTTAAACCCCATAAATGTTAAGTTCCAGCACGTAAAAGTCGATAATAGTTAAACTACATTTTTCTGATCACTAAAATGAACGTTTGTGTTGAAAGCTTGAAGAGGGGGATGTAAGAACATAAATCTGGCAACTTCAGTCTGCCATCTTTAATCGTGCGACAGGCCGCGGCGCGAGTGGAAAGACGGGTTGGCACGCGATAACGGGGTGAGGAGAGTCACGGAGCCACGGGGACAGCAGCGCACCGGTTCCCGCAGCGAAGGCCGAGCAGACTGGGAGAGACCGGCGGCTTGAAACGGCGCAGAAGACGAAGAGAGCCGTGCATGTGGAGCGGGTTGCTGGCAGCCAGCAAGCCGTTAGCCGAAGTAGGTTAGCAGGCTAGCCAGCTTTTGTAATCCGCCGGCCAGACACACATTCCTCCACCTCAACCCGGATTTCAAGCCAAGTCACATAACACCGCAAAGACAAGAAGACACCGGTAGGCAGGTGGGTTTGTATTTGGTACGGGCAGCAGGTCTGCTGTTTTCCCTCCCCAGTAGCCGACACATAGATGTCCACATCAGGCTAGCTGGTTAGCATGCTGTGTGGCCGCAGACGGGCTGAAACTGGAGGTGATGGCGACTTCTGGGAAACAAAACTATACTAAACGATGGAAGCTGGTGGTCTGTTCTCATGCAGCTCCACGTTTAGCTCTTTGCACATGAAGCCGTGGTACATTCACATGGAAACTTTGGCAGGTTTTGTGTGTAAGCTTTGTGAAGAGTAGCGTGTTTGAGCCATGTCTGGTTGAGTTCCGGGCGAAGAGGGCCTCGACTCCCCTGCCGGTATGAGCCATCATTTCTACCAGTAGCTGGATTCATGGACAATGATAGCTAGTAGACTCAGCAATGGCAGTGATTTAAGACACAGAACTACAAGAAATCAGTTCAGGTTTTCCTCTGGATTGTTTAATAATCTGCTAACTCGCTGTGATCTTAAAGAGCTATGGAGCATGAGTGTGTCTGGCTGGACTGGTTTGTGAGGGACTCAAAAATATCATTCAAATGTGGAAACCACTTAAAATAAACTTGCTTTGCGACGTTTTTTCTGCCCATTAAAGACTTTACATGTCAGCACACCCCGATCAGAGATCTATAAGTACAGAAGGAAGTGTCTGGAATACATGAGCATTGATTTACAGTATAAGGATATGCAAGCGACTTACAATTTCCTTTTTTTCTGGTAACACAAGGCGTAAATCAGAGGTTATATTGGGGTGAAATTTTTACATGTTTGTCTTCTACAGAGCTCTGATGTAGTCTATTTAAACTTACAGTGTTAGAGAAGGCTTTAGTAGTGAATTGGATCTCAGCATGGCCATCTTCTGCTTTTCTTTGAGATGAATGAATCACCTCTCATGGGATCCCTGGCATTGATGACCTGACATGGGACTACATTAATCCTGAATGGCTTCCAATCCAGAGCGTTCTCAGCGCTTTTGTTAGTTGTGCCAGAAGTGGTACGCAGTGTTGGAGATGTTTAAAGACCTTTGATTTTCCACTCTGGGATGGCGATGGTGGTTTGGCAGTTTTAAAAGTTTAATTTTAATTTAGCCGTCTGTGTTGCCAGACGCATTTAAATCCTTTCACTGGGTTCAAGATTACACTGTTGGGGAAAAATAAAGTATCCCCTTTGTAATTAACAGATTCATTGTGTTATAATAATAGTCTAGGAATGAGTACCGGTAAATACGTTTTCATATGAACAATAGAACCATATCGATAGTCAACCAAATCTAAATTGAATTGGGAGGCATTATATAAAAACTACTTCCAGCATTACTCCTTGCATAGCAATTCAGATATTTTCCAGTTGCCGACAGTCAATTACATAAACGTAAGTGATCATTAGCAAGTCTATCCGTTTTTGTTTTAAAACCAGCTGTTTTGATTGATTGTGGGTATGGAGCCTGCAGGTGTATGTTAATGCATTGCCAAGCAGGAAATACTTTAAAAGACCCTGAACACACACATCTTTTAAGATTTCTGGTGCCATGTCTTTTGGACAGTTGAGAACCAAGTAATTTTGGTCATAAATGCAAGGTAGCATGTTGGACAAAAATATACTGCAGCATACTAGCACAAACACCTTGCACTGTCTGTCCAGCACAGTAGTGGAAGGGATATGGTTTGGGCTTGTTTTGCAGCAACAGACCTGGGCATATTGTATTCGTAGTCAATCATGAACTCCTTTTTATACCAAATTATTCTCAAGCCAAACGTGAGGCCATCTGTCTGGCCGCTAAAGCCGGGTCGTGGGTCAGGTCATGTAACAGGACAATGATCCAAAGCACTCCAACAAATCTACATTTGACTGGCTGAAAAGAAAAGAATCAAGGTGTTGCAATGGCCCAGTCGAAGTCCAGGCCTCCACCTGATTGTGCATACTCGATGTACTGAAGCAAAGCTTTCTTTTTTTTCCTTTTAATATCAAGATTATTGGGCCTCTGTGGTGTTGAGACAAATGACATCATGCAGAAAACTGCAACTAAAGCTGCTTCAGCAAGAGATTAGGTCACTTAGTTTCTGTCAAATGATGCCAGGTTGCAATATGTTAGTTTTTTACAAGAGAAAAAATGCAAAGCACCTGATATTATTTTGATATGTCAAACTAAACAAAGAGGTATACTTTATTTTTTATGTGTCTGCATTTCAACATTTTATCATGAGTCTGTTGGTGTCCCAGTCTGAATTCCCTCAATGACCAGAACTTAAGTGATGCTATTTATAGCACGCTTAAATTTTTGTTTTATATAACAGTTTTATCTAAAAATTTCACATCCGCTCAGTATCAAAGCTTAAAAAATGATTTTCAAGTTCTGTTTCATCCTGTTTATTCTGTTTTTCTTACTGCAGCCAGAGTGAATGGCATTTCAGAAGACGCATTAATGTGCACCAAAATGCCACTGTCAAATTGAAAATCCATTTTAGACTTTGCGTATTCTGTTTGCATTTTAGTATCCATTCATTCATTTTCTATGTTGCTTAGTCCAGTGCAGAGTCGCGGAGAAGCTGGAGCCTGTCAGCCATTAGTAGGTGAGAGGAGAAGCAGGGTACATCCTGGACAGACCGCCAATTCATATTTTAGTAATAACCAAATAAAACACTAAATATCTACATATGAAATAATGCAATAATTAGTGTTCGTCATTAGGGCTGGGCGAGTAATCGGATTTTAATCTCAATTACAATCTGGGTTTTCAACGATCATAAAAATAAAAGGGTGCAATTTTATTTACTTTTTTCTTTGCAATTTACTCTCCTGCCGTCTTCAGACGCTAATCGAGCATCACTGGCATTGCAGCGCTGTACTGTAAAATCCTACCACAGTCGTTTTGGGTTTATTCAGCCACTGTTGCCAACTTGGCGAGTTTCTCGCTAAATCTGGCGATTTTCCAAACCGCCTTGGCAAATTTTTATTTTATTTTTTTTGTTAAAAGCAACTAGCAAAAAATGTAGCGACTTTTACTGGAGTTATTGGAGACTTTTCTGGTGTTTTGGCGACTGACTTAAAGGCACTTATTGTTCTTCAGTTACTGTAATGAACGAGCACCAGGAGCCTCTCCCCGTCCTAAAGCACTCCCAGACGGCCATCCTCCCAGTTGGCTCCGGCTGCACGTCAATGTAGAATAACTGCAGTCGGTTGTGGAAGTTCACAACAACATAGTTTATACCATTGTCAGTAAGAATTCTGACAACTGGCTGCATTATTTTTGTATATACGTACACATAGTTCTGCAAATTAATTAATAAATTCAATTCCTAACCGCTTACACCGATTAAGGGTCGCTGGGAAGCTGGAGCCTATCTCTGCAGTCTTTGGGCGAAGGACAGGGTACACTCTGGACAGCTTGCCAGTCCATCGCAGGGCCACACTAGAGATAATCAGCTGGTTCAGACCAACTGTCTCAACAGTTAAATGAGAGAAACGCGCTGTAGCCTGACAGCGGTTGTTTGGCATAAAACGTACATCGAGGCCAACATAAATTAGTTCCTATACTTCAGCATATTTAGCAAGTCTTGTAAAAAAGAAATACAAAGTTGTTAAAAAAAATTTACAGTGTGGGACCTTGGTAAAAGCGGATTTAACAACTCGAAACCGTGCATTAGACGGTTATAATGCACAACGCAGAATCGAGAACACCACAACGCGCAACATTGTTTAATCCTTATTTATATTTACATATTCAGTTTACATCAGTATTTGCACTTTGTCAAGACAAAGCTTCATGTTATTTTTCTAAAATTTGTGGAATCCCAAAGACATTGTTTAAAAACTACTATTTAAAGTTAGATAAATTATTGTTAAAGATACTGGTTAATTGTGTTACACAATCGAGATCTCAATTTCAGTCAAAATGATCGTGATTATAATTTTTGCCATAATCGAGCAGCCCTATTCGTCATGTAACTGCCTTTCATCACTATTGCAAAAAAGAAAGGAGGGGAAAAACCCTTTACACTAATTTCTGTCTCTTCTGTCAGAAATAAGAAGCAGTTCTAAAACTGACAGAAAAGAGGACAATACACGTTAACCCTTGGTTGATTTGAAGGCATTTTCAGGCTCCAACTCTGGGGGGGAAAAAAAAAATTACTCAGCATGTAAAACAAAAGCCATGGTGGGATTTCAGCTTTGACTTGCATTAAAATGATTTCTTACACATAAGTCAGCATCAGTGTTTTCTTTATTATGTGCACACATGCAAGCAGCTCAGTTATTTCTGTTTAAGTCAGTTGTACTAAAAATAATTTTTTTCTTCAATGCAAGAGAATTTGTTCTTGTAGGGTTTTGCAGGTGGATGTTTGACTTGAATGTAATGAGATTCTTTGTTACAAATGTTTAAAAATGTCCTTTTAAGAGGTCAGAATAGCTCAATCAGGTGAAGAACCTGCTTAATTGCAAACAGTCTTTTTTTTTTTTTTTTTTTTTTTTCCTACTAACTTAGGGCACTGAGGGCTATTCACATCAGCCTTTTTGATTTGAATCCGAGTCCTTTTACTCAGAAAGTCCGCTTCATTTGTGTAGCTGTGAATGCGCCAAATGAATTCTGATTCGGACCAAAGAAGCAGACTCGGTCCTCCAACACACTCAGGTCTTTGCCTGTGTGTTGGAGGACCAAATACAGGAAGCAAACTACAGAAAAAGGTCACTTCCTGCATTTGATGTAGCATTGCATTGTGGGTAAATACATTGCAAACGCATTGAGTCCTCTGCTTTGTCTGTTGTTCATGCTGTAGTCATTGTTGCTGTGTATTTCTGCAGTATACTTGCATAGGACACAATAAAAAAAAAACTAAAAAAAAACTGCTTTAGGTTTGTCTTCGTGTTTAACTCGCAACAGAGTTTTTTTTCTTCACGTGGGTCTTGTCCTCTCTTTTTGTTAAATACTAGTGCAGCGCCACCATTGGTAGGAATGGGGATATATTCTAATGGTTTGGCTCATTTGACATTTTTTAATTCAAAATTGTCATCCCCATCTGGAATTCACTGTTTTTAAATTTTTTTTTTTTGGAATAAAGAGGAATTAAAACTCTCATGTAAACTTGGCCAGTGGGGATGAAAACTAGGAGTATGGCTTAATCATCCCCACAAAACAGCTGTAGTACATACTATAAGGTAGGGCTGGGCGATATGACCACAATCTCATCCCAGTATAGCTCATTTTATATCCCCACAATGATATACATAACAATATAAAATTCTTTATTTTTGTGTCAGTCATCAGTTATGTGTCAGATGTGCTTGGCAACGGCAGCAGTGATCTCCTGCCATCTACAGGAACTATGGCCGTACAATGTTTCACAGGGGAAAAAAAGCCTGTTGCAGCATTTGCGTCTGAAGTTTATTATGAGCGCTTTCGCCACCACTTGACGCTGCTTTTGCACCTTTGCTCGTTGACTCTATTCTATATTCTGTATTCTTTATTCTGATTCTTGCGCAAGTGATAAGTTAGTTGTGTCGGAGTCCGTTGTTGAGACTGTGAGCTAGTCTGTTGTATGTTCCATGTTGGTCCTTTCATGTCTAAACGGCATCAATGCAACAGAAATTGACCCTCTTTTATGAACAAGCTCATCATTTTTGGTTGGCTTGTCATCTTTTAGTGAATTACCCAGCTCTGACACATGTCTGCTACCGTCTCTCTCCATGTGTGTTTATGTATTGTGGCGTGCATGCCGTAAAGCACATCTTGGCGTAAAATACTGCAGTAAAGCACCTTATCGTGGTGTAAACAATAGCCTCATATGAAATGATAGACATTTTCTATCGTCCAGGTGATACATATCGTCATATCACCCAGTCCTACTACAAGGCTGTGGAGGAACTATAATGATTAAAGGGTAACATTTCCAAGCTAGAACAAGACGTAGCTGTGCGCAGACAAATGCTTGCTGCATGTTGCAGGCAGTTTATGACATTCATGTTCCATCTGACATACGCCGTTCTCCATATCTGCTTGCATCCGCTGTTGATGGTAAAGTAGCGCTACACTCTGCAAAAAACAGTTCATTTTGGTGCAAAAACTGCAAGCAAACCAGGATTGTCTGGAGTAGCGACACAACACACCGGGTCACCAACACCATCATTATTGTTGTTTTGGCAGGTGTTCATCACATTAGCATCATACATTCCAGACCATATAAGTTTCAAGCCAATTCACCTTAGTACCTGGTTTTATAGAAGCTAGTTCCAGCTTTTGTGTGGATAAAAGGGCAGATTGCTATACTACTTTAGTTTTACTGCAATTCAGCGCTGTATGGGCATCCCCTCGGGTTCTTAAACATACCCGATGAACCTACCCTGCAGGTTTTTGATGTTTCCCAGCTTGCACTTGCCCAACCCACATGATAGCTTGTCAACAAGCTTGTGCAGAACCCAAGAACAAGGTGATGATATCTACTTTATATGAACTGGTGGACACAACTAAAACCTGCAGGACAGTGGCCCTCAAGAAACTGAAGAACTGCACCCTGGAGGGTGGCTTGACCTCCACAGCATCCACAGTTCTTTTTCTATTTTGGGAAAAATGTCTACAGGCAGACAAGGTAAACAAAGTCAGCGGTGGACAACAGCAGACCACAAGAGACCCCACATTAAGGCCTTTTGAAGGGCTTCAGCCAGGTTTTAATTGGTATCTGTCAAGGAATAATACTGTTTTTAAATTTATGTTGTCTTTTGGAGGAATTGTTTGGGAGAATCACAGTTTAAATCGAATCTGCACCCAGTGAATCAGAATTTAATCGGGACAAAAACATATCGTCACAGCCCTAGTATTGAAAGCTGTTTAGCATACCTTGTGGTTGGTTTGTTAATACCTTTGTCTTCCAGACCTGTGGTTCTAGTAACAGCACTGAGTACAGTATAACAACTTCTTTATTTCTGGGAATGTCTGATATAAACTAGTCCATATAGGAGGGAATATCTTAGGCTTTACTATAATTTTGTTGTATTTAAAAAGTTGGCTTGTGCTTTAAAAGGGGTAACTCTTATACCTGCTAGATAGTTGCTCTTTTATGTTTTAAGTGTTACAGGGCCAAGTTGCAAATAGGCTGAGCTGTCAGCTCCCTTCAGCACACACACCTACACATTTACAAGCGCCGTTGGTCCAGTCTACAGTAATACAGTTAATAATAAATGGCCTCTGGTTGACCTGGGAGAGACACTGCAGACCCAATGTGCTCTCTCCCAGCCCTCAATAATGCTCCTTCTTTGCTTTTGCACCACTCCATCTTGCTCGATTGAGCTCAGTGATGTCTCTGTCGCCAATCTTAATGCTTTTGTATGGGTTTGATACAACAAATATTGTGAATAATCTTCTGTCAGACTGACATGTCCAATCACAAGTTTAGTGAGAAACTTTTAACTGGTTTAAATTTAGCATAATACTGACCCTTTTTTTTTTTTTTTTTTTTTAAAGAAAATAATTGCAAGACATGGCAAATCAGCAGTTGCATGAGAAGCTATTTGTGTAATTACTAGTCTGAAATAACCCACTACACTATGTTTGATTTCTTTTTCCTTATTCAGTCATGTTTGTATCTTGCCTTTGTCTTTAGGAGGCTGGTTCTGGGGGTGAGGCCAAAGGACCAGACTCAATGAGTTTCCAGCGAAATGTCAGAGAAGTCAGGGCAGAGCACCAAGGCAAAGGATGGCAAGACAAAGTATGCAACCCTTAGCCTCTTCAACACCTACAAAGGCAAATCTCTGGAAACCCAGAAAACTGCTGGTAAGAATTGTCTTCTGTTTTCAGTAATCTTTAATGTGTTAACAAATACAATAGAATATGTGAGTGTGTGATAGCGTATGGGCAGGTGTGTTTTTAAATTACTTGATTATATACTGAGGTGTGTGTTTTTTATTCGTAAAAATAGTTTTATTTGCAACACTTTGTTCTGCTTTTTGTTATGAAAAGATTTAAGGCCTGTTAGGATTGATTTTTGTTCAAAATTATGGTTTAAATATTACATACTATCAAGCAAGTTTTTATTTTATTTTTTTCATATAAATGAAAGGAAGAAAGTGAAAAATAAGAAAATGAGAGGAATAAAACGGATCCACATGCCAATGCCATTGCATTAGCCAATCAGAGGGCAGGATGGGTCTTTGCTCAGCAGACGTGTCAGAGGGTTGTCCTTCTTTGTTTTACATTTGGAAGAACATCACATACTGGGCACTGATGACATGACTGGAACTAATAATGTCCATAAGGTATCTGTGGATAAATATTACATAGTAAGTCAAAATGGCTGAGTGAAATGGGGAACATGGAAAGATTGTGGGTTCATGGTGCAAAAAGCTTTACCTTGCAGGCGTGCACATGTGCATAATTAGTCACAACAAAATTGGTTACGGCAGTAATGGATAAAAGACGCTTGTATGACGTCAGTTGTTGGAGAAACATAAAGCTGCCATATGTTTTCTCCAGAACTTTTCCACCTCGTTCTGGTACACCGATGACTAAGGCGCCCACATCCTTGGCTGAATGTGTCTTTAGCCAGGAAATATTCATGTGTGTTTGTAGCATTGCATGACGTCCCTTATGATGCCTCAGCCAAGTAGCGTCGGGTACTGTAGATGAGAGTAGATAACTTTCTCGATTAGGGCTACTTGATTTGGTTTAGCAAGTCCCACAACGGCTCAAGTTTTCAATGTGTCCCTGCTCCAGCACGCCTGACTCAAATTAAGGATTCATGGTGCAGAACAATGGATCTATCTAATTACTGTCAGGTGTTTTGGAGCAGCAAAACTTAAAATAAAATTGCAGGACTGTAGAACCCAAATGATTACCCTTGCTCTAGATATTAATATCGAATTATCTATAAGACCAAACATTTGTTTAAAATCACACCCTTTTGTAATAGTATCGTCTTTAATATTTGAACAGTATGGTTTTGTGTGTTCACCTAAAATTTTAAGTATGGTAAATTTTATTTTCATGTCCAGTCACAAGAGCATTTGTGTATTTTTTAAGTTTTAATTTTTGTTTTATTGTTGCCTCTTGTCCAGGTCATCACTGACCTCACATTTGACTTATCTGGTTAAATAAAGATTTTTTTTTCTTTTTTGCTTTAATCCCTGATAAAGTTTAGGTTAAATTTAAAATCAAACAATTATATGTTGTTGCTTCTGTAAATGTGTTGTATTTCATTATATCAAATCAACCTCATGACTTTGGCTGTTTGTATTTATTATTTGTTGTAATTCTTTGTAATTTTCTGTCAAGAGTCTGGATTGTTTGTGCACCACTTATAATTTTAAGTAGAAACCAAATCTTTATTGTCATCATACTAAATTTCAATCACATTTAGTCCTGTTCCATTCAGTGCAGAAAATCCTTTGTTCAAAGGATGAAATTAAAAAAAAATTTTAAAAAAGAAAGTATAAATATAAAATATAGATATATTAAAAAAAAATCTCACAAACATGGTTGGGCACAGGTTAAACAATGTCTGGAAAAAATGAGGAGAGAAAATAAGAGTTCTGTGTACTGGTGGGGGAAAGAAACTGGTCAAACACTGGGGCAACCAAATTTAGGCTGTTTACACCATAATGTTTCCACGAGAGGAAAACAAAACTTTTTCCTTTTGCATATTAAAAAAAAAAAAAAAAAAAAAGGATTTACAGAACAGTGGAATAACAAACATCTTGGGGTGATGGATCTTTTGCATGGGCCGACAAATAGGCCTTTTACACACAAGCATAAACAGTCACTGATAAAGGAGTGTTTTTAATCTAAAACATTCATTTATTCCAGTGGCTGCCAGACATGGGCTCCAGAGTTTGGGCAAAGTTGCTGTCAGCCGGCGCATGCCGCCTCCAGCCAACCTGCCCAGCCTGAAGGCAGAGAACAAGGGAAACGACCCTAACGTCAACATTGTCCCCAAAGACGGTAGTGGCTGGGCATCCCGAGCTGAAGCAGGCGATGAGAGGTAAATTACTAACACAACTGTTATAGCTTCCTGGTAAATTTATCCTTCTCTTAAATTAATGTGTTTGTGTCGTTTTTAAACTGTTTTGTTGTGTGCCACAGGCAACAGGAGACTCCCCCACCCCAGAACAAACCAGCAGTGCTCCAGTCACAAGAGCATTCTATTGGGGGCAGCCGCTCCTGGGCAAACAGCAAGCAGACACAACTAGATGGTACACATGCTTTAATCTTAAATTTCACATATACTTAGAATTATAGCTTACTTATGAAGTTCTGCAGAGAATTTAGTCTTTTAATTTTTGATTGTTGCATTCTTTATCACTTTATTTATTTGGGAACTAGAGGGTGAAGACGGAGAGATAAACTTGAAAACAAAGTGGTTGAAGTAGCAGTAACAATACTGTCACTATGAGTGATCCCTCGGGCATTGATTGAAAATAAATGAAGTGATTTTTGGATAAAATCTGTATGCCAAATATTTACGGGGGAGTGGTAAGAGGCTAAAGCCAGAGCTTATTCTTTTTTCCCCCTTTTTTTTATAGCCTTCAATGATATTCCACTTTAAGTTATTTGTTGAGCCTTGTGTCTGTCAATCTTTTGTATACAGTCTGTGTTTGGTTTACTGCTCTCAGCTATTGTGTTCTGCGTGGAATGCAGACCATCTGAACTCCACTAATGTTGGAGTGGAAGTACTGCTGTATACCCAACGAGGCTTAGACCTTTTTAATACCTTTTTTGTAAGTCACTGTATTGTGTTCAGCCGTGTGATCTCTAAGCGTTTATAATGCTGTGCTTGTATTGTAAAGGATCTCCTCGTGTGAGCAGCCATTTTCACCAGGAGTTCCCCAGCTTGCAGGCAGCTGGGGAATCGGAAAAGGGTGATGGTCAGGAGGAAGAGCCTTATGGACCTGGCCCTAGCCTCAGACCTCAAAGTAAGACCAGACTCATAAACATAAGGCAAATTCAGACCAAACAGTTTCTGAGAACTATGGAAAATGTCTTTCTGTGTAGAGGATCACAGTTGTCTGGCTGGCATCTGAGAACAGATAACGCCAATTTTTGTTTTCCCTTTGTCCCTAAGATGTTGGTAGTTGGCGTGAGGGCGGAGGCAGGAATCTGAATACGGCATCCAGCCCCACTGAGATGGACAATAGGACTCAGGAGGAGGGTAGTACAGCCCTTGGTACCTCAACACCACCTGAGGAAGCTGATGATCCTGGTCGAAGTGCAGCAACTGAAGGTCAAAGGGAGAAGAGAGATGGCAGGGAGAGGCTGGCCCCATCTGGCCCTCCGCAGCCTAAACTCAATGGGGGGCAGCAGCCTCCTGCAGGGGTACCAACTCACTTTGACCCTGCTTTCAGGAGCATGATGCCACCATATGTAAGTCAGTTTGATACCCTGAACTAAAATGTGTATGAAAGTTCTAAAATCTTGCAATTTTGTTTGCCTTTGCTGTACCCTGCATGACGATTGTTTTCTTTGTAGATGTTCCATGCCTATCCTCAAATGTCGTTTGCCCCAGGACAAGGGAACTTCCGATTCCCTGTACCACAAGATGGGGCAAAGTGAGTTTTATGAATAAACCTCAGATCCTTCAGTTGATGCAAAACAAGATGTATTTTTGTGTCACTATGCAAGCACTTTATTCTGGATTGTTGATTTTAAATTAATAAAACATCCTCTTTTAATGTTCATTTAAAAAATATTATGTACACCAACGTGTTCATGATAAAGTTTTATGTATAATCACTCAACATGCTTTAATTGGTAAATCAAAAATTCTGAACTTGACTTTTTTTCTCTCTTGGCCAATCAGAGGTCCTCGTTCGGTGCGACCCCAGCAGCAGCCGCCTCCTCAGGCATGGCTCCAAGACCCTGACAGACCCTCCATCATTAGTGCAACAGAACTTAAGGAACTGGATAACTTAGACACTGATGCTGATGAGGGCTGGGCAGGTCAGTAGTCTAACATTATCGACAAATTGTAATATTTGATTGGTGACCTTGAGCATCATTGAAGTTCATTTACAAATGTAATCATGTCTGTTGTGGTATTCAGGAGCTCAGATGGAGGTGGATTACACTGAGAAATTAAACTTCAGTGACGATGAGGAGAACCAAGCTGCTAAAGACAAAGGAGAAAACTGGTGAGCATTTTGATCTCCAACACCTTAACGGAGTAAAACGGGAAATACAAATTTTCCACCTGGACTGTATAAGTGGGTATGATGTATACTTGCAGCCCTGAGAAAAATAAAACATCATTAAAATGACAAAGAAAATGCATCAAATGTTCACTATTCCATTAAAAATATTGATTTACATTTTTAATGGCATAAGCGCATCTCATAATTTAAGGCAGAGCCATTTCCCATTTTCTTTTAACAGTAATCTATAAATGTGTGGAAACTGAGGAAATAGTATGTGGAACTTTTGGGAGAGGACCTTAACAGAGATGTCTCCAGATTATCTTATTTTTAAAATAATATTAAACACTGTAGAAGGTTTGTTTTGTTATTTGGTGGTTTCTTGTTCAAATCTCAGCTGGGACTTTTCTATGTGTATTCAACATATTATTCTTGTGCATGTATTACATTTTTATATTCATGAATTATATGTTATGTTATATTATATAGTGTGTATTATAAATTTGGTACTCAAACTGGCCCTAGGCCAAAATTATGAAAAGAAACTAATGAAAATGGAAACTCTGAACATGGATAGTTTTTATGTGTCCTACCGCTTCCCTGATGGAAGTTCGGTTCCCATTACCCTGAATATGATGAAGTGGAAATAGTAAAATGCATAGATGTAGGACTCATATTTAGCTTTGATTTGAGAAACATTTATATGAAATTGTTCCACAATTTGTAGACGGTTTTCTGTAAATTGCCAACATTCTTTAATTCTGAACTGACTGTTTCTCATGTGCTTTTTTTTCCCCTACTTATTATTTTTACATTCTAGTTTCACCTACTTTTCCTTCATTTTGTTGGATCTGTCCCAAATTTTCATTAGCTTATTCTGATTTATACGGACACTGATAATTACTGGAATTATTTGTGATAATACTCAAATATATTCTTTTCAGGGAGTGGATGGGCAAAGTCGAGCGTATGAGATCTCGAACATCAGACGGTCAGGAGGGATGGAAGGAGGGATCTGAGGAACGTGTGGGCAATAAAACCTCCTGGGCTGACAGTGTGGATCACAGAGCGCCATCACCTGGCAGTGCGGTGCAGTACAATAAATCAGCAACTCCTCAGGACTACCAGGTAAAACATATTTATTACACAAGCCACTTGACTGGTGCTATTTTATATGCATTTTCTGTGCATGTTGAAGTCTATGTGTATTATTCTTTTCCAGAGTGGGAGTCGTCCTGCAGGCAGCAGTGCTTCTCGTGGGAATAAACCACAGGCTGCAGGAGCACCTAGTGCAGACGAGGACTCTGATGCATGGCGACAGAAGCGAAAAAAGCCTTCAGACGTTTCTGAAGCTGTAGAGCGAGCAAGACGGAGGAGAGAAGAAGAAGAACGGCGGATGGAGGAACAACGACTTGCTGCATGTGCTGAAAAACTCAAACGTCTCAATGAAAAACACCGGCAGGCAAACGAGGGCAGGCCAACCTCTGCTCAGACCACTACTGAAGAAGCAGGAGCTGCTGGACAGGAAGCGTTACCAGCTCCTGCTCCTGCAGCCAGTCCTGTACCTTCGGTTCCAGTTTCTCAATCACAGGCCCCTACCGTGCAAGCCCCTCTATCTGAGAGGATTGATCGCGACAGGGAAAGGTTGGAACAAGAACGAGAGAGAGTAGAACAAAGTGGTGATGATGAGGTTCAGCTGCTGCCTCGTCAGCCCACCCCCCCTGCTCAGAGACCTGTAACTGAACCTCCAGAACCCCAGAACGAAGGAGAGACCTCCTTGCCTGAAGTTGGGCCCCTGATGGAGGAGAACCAGACAGAAAGGACAACATCAGTACCAATTCAAGACTATTTTAACATAGATGACAATAGAGGTAAGATAAGTCATACCCAGTTTAGAAGTACATTGTCTTACTGCTTCACAGTTATGGATGTCAATACTGTTTTTCCACAGCCGATGAGCCCCATCTGCCTCTGCCACACATGGAAGCCCCTGGTGGAGAGGATGTCCCCATTGCAACTCCACAACTGGAAGGAGAGGCTGCAGCTGCCATGCGTCCCTCTCTTATCTCAGGCTATTCCAAACAGTTTCAAAAGTCTTTACCACCGCGTTTCCTCAGACAACAGGTAAGATTGTTTACATCTAGCCTCCTTGAGTTCCTTTAAAAATACATGCTAAATGTGTGATAATAAAAGATAGAAATATGCCAAGATTATGTTGATTTTAAATTGTCAAGTGAAAGGGAACTTGACAAGTGTTTCGTCTTGGATTAACACTGTCAAGGCTAGAAAAATAGGCATGTAATGCCTAAGAATGTTTTTCTTTATGTTCATAGGAGCAGATGAAGCAGCAACAGTGGCAACAGCAGCAGCAAAGTGGGGGTTCTGTGTCTCCTTCAGGGGGTGGCAGTGTCCCACCCTCCCAACAGCAGCAACACCGCTCAATGTATCAACCTATGGGCCCTCACCACCAGCACATGGCCTCCATGGGTTTTGACCCCCGCTGGCTCATGATGCAGTCCTACATGGACCCCCGCATGATGTCAGGCCGGCCCCCTATGGACATGCCAGCCAACATCCACCCTGGTAATGAGATTTGAAGAGTAGACATTGTGTCTAACTGATTATTATTGGGATTTATATGCCAAATACTACAAAAGAACTTGTTCAAAGTTGCTGTGTTTTTAACATTTTAGGGAGAATGCCTCCGAAGCAGATTGTGCGCCGAGAACCAGGTGACAACTCCAGCTCCAGCTCGGATTCATTCGATCATTTGACCCGACCTATGCGTGACCATGGCCTGCCATCAGACTCACGGATGGTGTGGGGATCAGACCCTTACCCACAATCGGAGCCCTTACCATCTGTAACTCCTCCAAAAGGACGAGATGATAGTAAGGAGCAAAGGTAAAGACAAAAAAACCCAGCAATATTACAATAACTTTCGTACTTTGAATATACTGTAATTACCATTCTTTCTTTATTTACAGGGTGGACTCTAGTTTGGATCTGGACAGGGGGCTTCCAGCTATCTATACTCAGGACCACAGTACATTGGACTCTCGTAAAAATAACTTCTTCCGGGACCCTTCAGATTCCTTGTCAGCATTTGCCCAGGGCCCAGAGGATGTTCCAGGGCCTTTAGATAGGGTCCCTGTAAGCTCAGCCTTTGATCCTGAGGAGCCAGGTTTACCTAGTGGAGAGGAAGTAGAAGCACTTGGTCAAGCCATGCTGCAGAGAAGTGTTTCACAGGGTTCCAGCCACTCCCTAAAACTGGATGAGCCGAGGTTCGATGGGCTACCACTGGCAACGAAATCACTAGAGATACAGGACACAGCTGAACGGGCTGACGACAAGCCCCAGAATGAACTCTTCTCCCAGACCTCTGTAACAAGCAACAGAGCTACACCTCCTTCAGACGGATTGCACAAACAAGAGAAGCTGCCTCTGCCAGCCTCCAGCAAACCGAAAGCTGAGCTGCGTTGGGGTGGGAGATCAGGGACTGGACGCAGAGAAGGGCCAGGGGGAGAGAGACCGGTCCGCAGGTCGGGACCAATAAAGAAACCTGTCCTGAGGGACATGAAAGAAGAGAGAGAGCAAAGAGAAGAGAGAGAGAAACGCCATGAGAGAGGAGAACGAGGAGACCGGCCCAAAAAGGATCAATCATCCAAAGCTCCTTCTGCAGCCGCAGCTGTGTCTGAGGGCTCCAGACCTCAGGGTGAGGGGAAGAGAGAAACCGCAGAACCAGAGGAAACACCAGTTCCTCATCAGAGGGCCAGAGACTCTCAGCCTTCCTCAGGGGTGCCCACCTCTTCCTCCCAGGAGGAGAAAGCAGACAAACCGCCCAATAATGAGAAGCATCCAGAACCAAAACTGCCCTCTCGGAAAGAGTCTAACCTTCCTCCACGTGTTTACAGGCGAGAGGAGAGGGAGCGTGAACGGGATCGAGAACGGGATAGGGAGAAGGAACTGGACAAGGATAGGGACAGAGAATGGCCCATTGACTCAAATTTCAAAGGACGGGGTCGAGGAGAGTACTACTCTAGAGGACGGAGCTATCGAGGAACTTACAGTGGCCGAGGGAGGGGCAGTCGTGGTAGAAGTCGGCCAGAATACCCTTACAGAGAGCCCCGATTACGCTCGGATTTACCCTCAGTTGGAAGTGCCGCTGCCTTTCGCAACAGGGAGGAAAGCGAGACGCGCAGCGAGAGCTCGGACTTTGAAGTCATACCAAAACGCAGACGACGACGTGGCTCTGACACTGACTCTGAAAGTGAAGGTGGAAGGGAGTCCGCCAGCGATACTGGACCCTCTGACCGTGAGCCTAGCACAAAACCTTGCCGTCCACTTAGAAGAGAGTTCCCCGGTGAGGGACGTTCTGTGCCCCACAAGCCAGGCTTTGGACCACCTCACATGGGGGATAAGGTTGGACCAAGAGGGGATGATGAAACCCGGCCAAAACCAGGATTTCTTCCAAAGGGAGAACCCTCTCGCCGAGGGAGAGGAGGGTTGTATAGTAGACGAGGTGGAACAAGGGAGCGTGGAGGCCCTCGCTCAGCCCCTCTTAGACGGCCTTCAGCAAGAGATTCCTCCTCTCACTGGCCCTCTAAACCTATGGAAACATTCAGGCCTGAGGATGCAGAGTGCACAAGATACGACAATCCTTCCATAGACCGACGGCCCCCTAAATCAGACGGCAAGAAATTTGGAGAAGGCGCCCCTCAGAACAGCAGAGAGAGACCGCGTCGATCCAGACCAGCACGGCCTCCAAGGCAGGATAAACCTCCTCGCTTTAGGCGCTTGAAAGAGCGTGAAGCTGCGGTCTTGGCTACTGGAGACACGGCCACAAGTCCCCCTATTTCTTTACCTTCTGTGCCTGCAGCAGCTGCCCCTAGTTCGGCACCTGCTCCAGTTTCCCTCTCCCCAACCATGTCTAAAGCTCCTGGAACTCCTCTATCTGTGCCTGCAGAAGTAGCAGCAGCTACACCTGCAAATGACCAACCATCTCATTTAGAAACATCCTTGCCTGAGGCCAGCAGTTCTTCCACCGCTGCAGTGGGCACCAAGTCCCCTGACCTGTCAAATCAGAACTCCTCAGACCAAGCCAACGAGGAGTGGGAAACCGCTTCTGAGAGCAGTGATTTCAATGAAAGGAGAGAGAGGGAGGAGAGAAAAGGAGCACTGGAGGCTGCTCATGAAGCAACCACAGCCTCCACCCCAGCACCTGCACCCCCTCAAGGCACTTTGACACCTAACAGAAGCCCACCTGATGGAGGTTTAACTTCAAAACGTGAAGGATCTCAAGCAGTCAAGAGGAGTTTCTCAAGTCAGAGGCCTACAGAGAGACAGAATCGGAGAGGCAACAGTGGAGCAAAACCAGGCCGGAGCTACACAGGGGGCAAAGGAGAAAGGAGAGGAGGAGCCAAAGCCAGTCGCAAAGGGTGGGTTTGAAACAGTCTGACTTTTGTCTGCGGCTGGTCTTTGTGCACACATTAACATTCGTACTAAAAGTCAACTCTATGCAAGTTCATTTCTAGACAATTCCTCTTTCATCTACTTCATCTAAGAGTTGGATGGAAAATCATCTTTCATTAGCCCATTGTACATTTCCAAATGTATAAGAAGTTTTTAATTACTTGAAAGTAAAATTACTACTTTTCAGACTTTCTTTAAAGTAGGGCTGCAACGATTACTCGGGTAACTCGAGTACAAAAATTGATCGAGGCAAATTATCTGCCTCAAGGCATTTAATTAATATCACGTGGTGATATATTTTAATTTATACATCATCGCGGCATTCTCAGACCACCGCGCTGTTCGGAGGGACTACATCACTGCTTCAGTAAACATATAAAACATCTAAACATGTATAAAATATATAAAAACAGAATCTGCTGCCTACGGTATGTCTGTACATTATTCACCCGGACTGATGATGGACATTTCCAACAGCAGTGGCGAGCGGTTTGCTTTCTGTCTGAAGATTCTTGTTGCTTTGGTCTCTAATGGCAGAGAATGAAGGAGGAGGAAAAGACCGAAAAAGTCGCAAGTGTGGGACCATTTCACACTGAAAAGGGCAGAAAACGTAGTGCAGTGTGTGTGCTGTATAGCAGGTGTCTATACAGCACACACCTGCTGTATAGCAGGTGTCCCCCCCCCCCCCCCGACACTTCACCGCTGCAGGAGGAGATTCAGCTTTCTGATTTATATCAACAGCAGCAGTGGCTGTTAAAATTTACAGTGTTATAACCTGTGATATTAGTCAGCAGTGACGAGGCATGGCGAGGTGTCGGCTGCTAACACACGTTAATCGTCTTGTAATCCATCCCTCATCTGTCTCTCCTGCACACACGCAGTCAAAGCGCATGTTTTAGGCAGCGTATGACGGCAGGCATAGCCTCAGTTCCTGCAGCAAACTTTTATTCCGTAGTAAACAGACACCCTTTTAACAGGCATGTCGTCCACCAAGACATCGGCTAGTTCTTACTGTGGACATGTTTACAAGTCAGTCCTCCTTTCTACGGAAATTCTTCTTTTTAATCTTTTAAAAGGCAGAAATTCGCGATTGGTTGAGAATTTTTTTTCTCCACACATTAAGCGCGTGCACAAACACATCGGCACATTTTAAAATATGATACTTTTAAAACATTTTAAAAGTATAATATTTAAAAACATGTTCCTCATGCATTAGGTAGTAACAACACATGCAACAGCATCTACTAACTAACTCTACTATAAATTTATAGATTTACTTTGGTTGAGTTTCTAGTATTTGTTTTACAAATTATAATTAAAAAAATAATCATTGGAGTACTCGATTACTCGAAGAAATAATCGATAGACTACCCGATTCCAAAAGTACTCGATAGTTGCAGCTCTACTTTAAAGTATTGATCTTAAAAATGCCGACCTTTGTAGACATTTAAAGGAAGCTGAACATGTTTTTGTGGATAACAGCCCTGCAGGCCAGCAGAATTCAGAAGCAACAGCACCGGGAACTGGAGGAGCAGCCCAGAGGCCCACAAAGGATCAGCCTGCCCGTCGAAAAGATGAAGCCAAACAGGCCACCAAGAAGCCCAAGGAGAACGCTCTTTCTCAGTTTGACCTCAACAATTATGCAAGTTAGTAGATGCATATATATACTGCTACTACTACTACAACTTCTACTACTACTACTGCTCTTCCCCCCCACACAGCAGAGGCAGATGGCTGCCTTTCCTTGAGCCGGGTTCTGCTGGAGGTTTCCTTCCTGTTAAAAGGGAGTTTTCCTTCCCACTGTCGCCAGTGTGCTTGCTCAGCATAGGAGACTGAGTTGGACCCTCCAACTTAATTTTTTGGTTTCCTTATATAGGCTATTATGAATTGGCTTTCATTATGGTTTTTTTTTTTCCTGTCTGTAAAGCATCTTGAGATGGCATTGCCATGATTTGAAGCTATATAAATAAAGTTGAATTGAATTGAACTTGTCACGTAACAGTTAGTAAAGATGCTATGTCCTGCTCTAGCTGATCAGATTGTGAATTTTGTGTTACTGTAGGTGTTGTTATTATTGATGACCATCCTGAAGTAACCACAACAGAGGATCCGCAGTCCAGCGCCAACGATGATGGCTTCACAGAAGTCGTTTCCCGCAAGCAACAGAAGCGCTTGCAAGATGAAGAGAAACGGAAAAAGGAAGAGCAGAATACTCAGGTCAGGGATACTTTTGTCATTTTGCCAATTTCTTTTTCAAATGCAACTAAATAATGTGTGAAAATGAATCAGCTACTGTAATTAATTAGATCATATTAAAATGGTTTCTACAGAATTGGGGTAAAAAGGGTTCTGGTGAGAAGAGCAGAGGGACTGGAGGAAAACTCCCACCAAGATTTGCCAAAAAACAGTCATCACAGCAACAACAACAGCAGCAGCAGCAGCAACAGGCCTCACAGTCTCAGCCTCCTGTAGCCTCAGCCCCCAGTGCTCAACAGCCACAACCTATTCCTGCAGCCCAGCTCACACACCTTGCTCCCTCCCAAACTGCTGCTTCTCCTCAAACTCTGGAAGCAACGGTGGCTCCTCTAACTTCCATTCCCCCCGCTACTGTGGACTTTACCTCAAAGAGCCTTCCTTCTGCACCTACGCAGACGCACAGTACTCTAGGTACAGAACTATGGGAGAACAAGGTAGCAGGCCCCACTGTCCTTCCTGATGTCAAAAAGCGTGAGTAGAAAAGGTTTTTCTGGCTTTCAAATGGTTTTAATTTATCTGCCAGTTTTGTCTAAAGTGTAATTTTTTTTTTCCCAGTTGGTCCCATCAGCCCTCCTCAACCACCTTCTGTGAGTGCTTGGAACAAACCTTTAACCTCCTTTACTGGCACAGTCACCTCTGAGGTAGATTAGATAAGCTTGTTGTAGCTCTTTGTGGCCGATTCATCCATCTCTATAGATAAAGCATAAAGAAACTTTTTTTTTCAGGGTGTTAAGGCTGGAGCTGAGGGCAGTGTCGAGTTGGGAATAGACAGTATTCAGTTTGGAGCGCCATCCTCTGCAGGCAGCACTGACAGCGATGGAGGTCCTGTGTTGCTGGAAAGTGGCTCTGAAAACAAGCTACCTGCTCCCAAAGAACAGAGACAGAAACAGCCTCGAGCTGGTCCAATCAAAACACAGAAGGTACAGTTTGATGGAGATCAGATTGTACTGATAAACAACATTTATTGGTATTTATCCTCCTGTTATAATGATATACTTCTGTCCAGCTTCCAGAAATGGAACCAGTGGAACCCAAGGAGTACAAGCCAGGTCCCATTGGTAAAGAGCGCTCGCTAAAAAACCGCAAGGCCAAAGATGCACGGGGAGCAGAGGCCGAAGGGATGGAGGGAGGAGTACCTGGAGGAAGTGTCAGCAGAGCCACGGACTCCAGCCCTCCCACGACTGACACGACAGTATCAGAACTCGGAGGGGACATAGAGGGCATGATCACAGTCCCCTCAGCAGAGTACAACAGTAATTCTAAGGTATGCTGTAACTAGGGCTGTCCCGATTCGATTTAAAATGCGATTCTCACAATTCTTCGATATTGCTGATTTGTGTAGATTAAAAACAAAAAATGTAGAAAACTTGTTCTTTGCTCATCATTTTTCTTGATTTCAATGAGGAAAAACAACACAATAGCCAGACATTCATTCTGCTGCAATAATGCCTAAGAAGACAAGTAAAAAGAGCAATAAAAACAGTAAAAATGACAAATTTTATAATGGATTACTTTTATTTATTTGGGGGGGAAAAATCAATTTTAAAATTGTGAAGCAAAAAATCCTGATATTCAATTTTCCGATTCGATTTTCCCACCTCTAGCCGTAACACTGTCTTATCATCTTTCAACAAAACTTGGTATTTTAAATCTTCCTTGACTTTCTGGCTTCTCATTGAACATTGCTTGTTGAATGTTAATGCAGTCCAACATCTGAGTATGCCGTTGCCTTTTTCTCTCAAGGAGTCTGTCACTGATTACACCACTCCCTCATCCTCTCTGGCTGACAGTGTTCCTACTGGAGGGAACAAGATGGAAGAGAGTTTAGTGGCCAATGTGAGTACACCTCCTTCCTCTAATCCAGAATATCATTCTGCTGTGAAGAAATTTTATGTTTTAACTAGATTGAGTTGAAATTGATTTAAAACATGTTCTGTGGGGTGTTTCAAAGGTGGCACTACCACATTCACTGCCCCTTCCACGCAGAGAGACCCTGCAGCAGAGCTCCAGCCTCAGCACAGTCTCTCCTGCTACTGTTGATCTTACACTGAAGGTAAAAGGATGTGTTGATCCATCAAAGTCTTGCTAGCTTCTAGTGAAAAGTAAGTAACTGGGGTTTTTTTCATCCTCAGATGGAGTCTGCTCGCAAAGCTTGGGAGAACTCCCCAAGCCTGGAGAAGAATTCTCCAGTCACTTCCTCTTCGTCCCCCATCACTTCCTGTGCTTCATCATATTCCTCCTTCTCCTCTGCCTCCATGCCCCAGATCCCTGTGGCTTCTGTAACCCCCAGCACTTCCCTGTCGGGTAACTTCGCTTTACAAATATTGTGTTCTTTGTTTGTTCCTTTTAATTATACTGCATATAAATCCCCTCATTACTTATGACTATTCCCATTCAGCAGGTTCTGGTACCTATACAACATCATCCCTCAGCACCAAGACCACCTCAGCCTCTGATCCTCCTAATATCTGCAAGGTAAAGCCCCAGCAGCTACAAGGTGGAAGCCTGTCTGCCTCCACCGGTAGCAATAGTAGCAGCAGCTTCTCCCAGCTCAGCTGTGTGCCACCCCTCCTGCCCCAGCAGCAGCAAACCCCACAGGTGTACGTCTCCCAGTCTGCAGCAGGTGAGAGAACATGTGATGCTAGCGCATCCAACTCATGTTGTTGCCATGGAAATAGTCTTCAAGTGGAAAATTTAGAAACTTTTTAACAGTATTTAAATGTTTTTGTTTTTAGGTTCTGCAGCACAGATTCCAGCTTTCTACATGGACACTAGCCACCTCTTCAGTACCCCCCACCCTCGTTTGGCTCCTCCCTCCTTGGCGCAGCAGCAAGGCTTCCAGCCTGGCCTCTCACAGGTAAGATGTGGTTTTAAAGCACAACAGAAATGTTTTAAGTTGGATGTAAAAACAATCTGTGTTCCTTCACCATACAGGCAACAGCAGTGCAGCAGATTCCCATTCCCATCTATGCCCCACTGCAAGGCCAGCCTCAGCACCAACACACACACCAGGCTCAGCTTGGACTCAGCACTGGTCCACCGGTCTCACAGCCACAGGACCTGTTCAGTTCATCACTTCAGCCTTATCGGTAATGCACAACCTCTCCTCCAGTTTTCTTCTCCTTAAAGCTTTGAAATAAATGTGGCAACGCCCCAATTTGTAGAGCTGGTTGTTATAGTATCTAATCTGGATTTCATCAGGTCCCAGCAAGCGTTTATGCAAAGCAGCTTGTCACAGCCGTCCATGATGCTGTCAGGACCATCCCTACACAGCTATCCTGGCGTGCAGGCCCCTGAGCTGGGCAAGCCTCAGTCCAGTCTGGCTTATCAGCAACCCTCCTCCACTCAACACATTCCTATTCTGTTTGAGCCTCAGCTCAACCAGCCCTCGGGCATGGGAGGGTCCCAGCTTATCGATACACACATGCTGCAGGTAACCAAACTACTCCCAGGAAACATGTTATACTATTATTGATTCATGTTTTCACACTGATATCTGCATTTCATTTATATTGTATAAGCAGATATTCCATATTGACTATGTTTACATGGAAGTTTTAATTCCTCTTTAATTCCAAATAAAAGTTTATTCCGCTTTAAACTGATGAAAAATAACCATGTAAACACCTAATTCCTAATGCAAAAGTCTAATACGGAATTAAACTTAATTCCGATGTAAGTGGCTGCTTTATTCGCATTTTAATTCTGAAATATTTAATTCCTCTGTCATGTAAACCTTCATTCCACTCTAAGTTAATTCCGGTCGTTCTGCACATGCTAGTTACCTTGTCCTGTCTCGATGAAGTCCCGATGATGCACATATTCCGCGTGTTGTTTTGCCTCCCGTGTTCGGTGGTCTATCTTTCTTCTTCTTCTCAGTTGCTGCAAAAAGTGTAGTATGCTCGTGTCGAGCTGGTACTTCAAAATTATAATCAACATAGCAGCGAAACTGGCACTTATTGTAGTTTTTACACGTTATGACTGAAAAGATGAGAAGCACGGAGGGAACTTTGTTTATTTTTGGTAGACGTCATAACGTCACATTAGGGGTGGGAAAATCGAATCGAAAAATCAGAAATCGGGATTTTTTTCTTCACAATTTTAAAATTGATTTTTTAAATTAATGCACTATAAATTTTTTGTCATTTTTACTGTTTTTCTTGAACTTTTTACTTGTGTTCTTGGGCATTATAGCAGCAAAATGATGGTCTGGCTACTGTGCTGTTTGTTCCTCATTGAATTGAAGAAAAATGACAAGCCAAAAAAAAAAGTTTTAGACATTTTTTTGTTGTTAGTCTACAAAAATCTGCAATATTGGAGGATTGTGAGAATCGCAATTTAAATCGAATCGTCAGCCAAAAAATCGGAATCGAATCAATTTGGGACAAAAGCATATCGTCACACCCCTACGTCACATGCACCGCACCCTCTGTCCAATCAGAACCCTTCCCAACCTGCTGCTCTAAAGAGGAATTAAGTAAGGACGTGTTTCATGTAAACCTCCATTTGGAATTATTTGCATGTAAACTGGCAAGAATTAAAAACATCATGTAATCCATTGTGTGTTTTGTTCAGGCTCGGCAGGGGATGAATCAGCATTCTAACATGTACTCTGGTCAGGTACAACAGCACGGTCAGAGTAGCTACTATAGTAACACTCAATCTCCCAGTTCAGCAATGCAACAGGTAATGTATATGCAAACAGAAAATTTTCCATTAATGTACAACAGAAGCTGCAAAGTTTTATGGCAATTAGAGGGTTTTTCTTCATCTCCCTTAAGGTCACCGTTCCTCTGCCGGGTTCTCAGCTGTCCCTACCGAACTTTGGTTCAGGTGGAGGCCAACCTCTTTTAGCACTGCCTCCCACTCCTCCCCAGGCTCAGCCCCCAAATATTAACCGGCAGCCTCCAGTTTCTCAGCCGTACCGAGGAATCATGGGCCCCAATCACAACATGATGCAACCTCCAACTAGCAAGGTACTGCTCTGTTTGTATATGCGTGTGGCTGTAAACCAGGTTTTGATCCTGCTGCAGTTCATCAGCTGTTTGGTGACCTGTTACAGATGGACATGGATCTTAAACTGTTTGGCAGTGGGATGGATGTGAAGCCTGGAACGCCTCCTGTCAGTGCCAGGAGTACAACACCCACTTCCAGCCCTTACAGGTAAGCTGTCAGTAATATTCTGTTCTTCACTGGTTAAGCCATTGCAAGGCAGTGTGAAGTCCTGTCAGGGGAGAGAACAGAGATGAAAACACAAACTGTTACATAGCTTTGTGATACATCACACTAAGGACACTTTTCATTCAGTGTTGTTACTATTGTTACTATTGCATAACTTTTGCTGTAGTTGCCTTTTTTCTTTTTTTTTTTTACTGTGCATGTTGTTGGAGAATAAGTACCAAAATGCACCAAAGGTCAAACTGTGTAGGGGAAAGCAAGCCACAAGTCTTTGGTGGTTTTGAGTCTGAATTGTGGTGCCTTTACAACTATGTGTCTTGGAATAAAATGAACATACTGCAGCTCTGACCGATGGACACAAGATTAAACGGTAGTCTTGGTTAAATTAGTCACATAATGTGCCAAATTTTTTGACACACATACAGTTTGAGAAGGTCTCTCACAGCTGGTTGATAAGTTTTTTTTTTTAAGAAACAAAGATGAGATATTTTTAACCCAATTTACATCGACAATATGACAGAGTGATGAAAAAGCGCTGAAGTATCAGGTCACAATATGGTTTTGTGCCTGAAACAGTTGAGAGTTGTTAAGGTTGAAGAAAAATATGCTCTCCTCTAACCCTGTTAGAGTATCTGTCAGTTTTGATTTCAAGATTTCTTCCCAAGTCTCCAGTCTTGGAGTGCTTTAAATGCGGTTTTCTCCAGATGAGATGAAGATTACACATTTTTGAACAACTTCATTTGCAAACTAATTAGGGATGCACCGATATCGGTATTTGTATCGGCTCAATACCATGTGTGTGTACTTGTACTTGGTATTAATAAAAATGTACTGCTATGATACTAGTCAAGCCAGCGCTGATGTGTATGATGACATGCTTCGGACATGTTTTAAAAGAAATAAATGGCTCGACTGTGCATATTTTGTTACACTAAAAGCTAGATTTTTGTTTTGAAATCGGACATGTATAGCTGTGTTTTGGTAAAATGCGCCAAATCAAAATAAAACTTGTTGAAATTAGATCTGTTTATTATTCAATTCAATTTATTTATATAGCATCAAATCACGGCAATGCCATCTGAAGACGCTTTACAGACACAGAAAAAAACATAATGAAAGCCAATTCATAATAGTCTATATAAGGAAACCAACCGATTGAGTTGGACCTCCAACTCGATCTCCCATCCTCAGCAAGCACACTGGCGACAGTGGGAAGGAAAAAACTCCCTTTTAACAGGAAAGGGATTATATATGTATTGGTGAGGTTACTTAAGAAAGATTGAGTTATTTATTACAACCTAATAAAATCCTACACAGTTATAACAGCAATAATAACCATAGTCACAATAATGTTCACATAAACAGATTTGATATCGACAAATATCGGTATCTGTAGATATTCAAATTTCAGATATCAGTATTGGATTGGAACATGCAAAAAGTGGATCAATTCATCCCTAAAACAAATAGATACTTAATTTTTAAAAAATGTGTAAGTTTGTTCTTTTTAAAATATTCAACTAAGATCATTTGGATGAAGCTGTGTGGCAAATAATGTATTCTGTTCCTTCATTTTCCTTTTAAGTATTCCATATTTGGTTTTGAATTTTGTGACATTTTTTCTCCTATTTGATATTTTATTCAGTCTATACTGATTTTTCATGGGTTGCTTAGATTCTGTGCTCATATGATGTTTCCCTGCTCTTTCTGTGCAGAGCCAGCTCCACCTCTCCTAGCAGCCAGTCCAGCAAGATGAACAGCATGCTCTACCAGAAGCAGTTTCAGCCCACCTCCGGCATGAGAATGACGCAGCATTTTCCTGGGCAGTTCAACCCACAGGTAGGTCTGACTTATTGTCGCAATAAGTCAATTAATCGTACGAAAAAAAAATGTGTGCAATAAGTTTGCTGGATGCAATAATTTTCATTTGTCTTTCTTTTCTTGAGTGCCATATTTGTTTTAAGACAGTAATAACTAAACCCGGCAATGCAACAAGCTTCCATCTGCGCATCAACTGCAGTTTTCCCGGCTGGGGAAAAAAGACCATAACAAACAGGCTAGCTTCATCTTCCCAACAGTCCACGATCACTGCGGTGTTAAACCGACATATTAAATACAAACAGGACAGCGCAAAATAGTGCTGCCCTTTAATGTTGTTAAAAAAGGCGATGCTTTGTAAAATGTTGCAAACATTTCACAACCAGTATGAATCACCTGGATGAACATACATGTTACAAACGGCTATTCCACAACTTTACAATGACATGAAAAATGACATGCTGAAGGCAATCAAAGACATTCAGTTTTACCATTCCACCCCTGGTCCAATCCAAACATGTCCCCTTATATGAGCTTTACCATGGACTATGTAACTGTTACATGGTGTTTAGAGAACATATGTTCCAGATCACCACATTGCCAAAACCGGAGGAGAAATCCTGATCTGTTTTATCAGATTGGAAACTGAATGAGCATAAACTAGTCTGCACATCGAGCTGTTGTTCTTTAGAAATTAAAGTGTGTTGGCTTTACTTGCATTAACATGGCATTATTTAGTTGAAAATGGTCTCAAAATGACAACAATAATCACTTCGAGCAATATTATTGTCCATCGCAATCATTTCTGAGACAATTAATCGCATGGCAAAATACAGAGGTAATAACACAATAATCTTGGGCTATAATATATTATTATTATATTACATGCAGAGTCTATTTAATATTTATCGCAGGAGTCTGAGTAATATGTTTGTTACCTTTGTTCCTCTTTATTCAGATTCTATCCCAGCCCAGCATGGTCTCTCCTCTGGTTCGCCCTCCTCATGCTAATTCCTTTGCTGGAGGTGTTCAGCGGTCTGCCATGGGCCCTCCGATTTCACCCAATGTGAGTGGTGGTCTCATGCCTCACCATCGACCCCAGCACCCACAGCACAGTCAGCACCCTCCCAGAGTGTCCTCTGGTCCCTCACTTGGACCCAGAGTCACACATGCAGCACTGAAGGCTGAACAGGACCTTAAGGTGAGTTCCTTGATCCTGTTTTTGCTCAATCCTTGCATATTTTTTATTGATGTCAAGGCCCTGATCACCCCCACCCCCCTTTCCATCTCAAGGCTAAGCAGCGGGCAGAGGTGCTTCAGTCGACTCATAAGTTCTTCTCAGACCAGCAGCAGCAGCAGCAACAACAGCTGAAGGCCCCTCAAGTCAGCAAAACATCACGACTCGATCAAGGAGGAAAAGCTCCACTCGACACCTCTGCCTCAAACCATCAGGCAGGAGGCGAGCGCCCAGATACTGACAAGCCCCCTGTATCCACAGCCAAGCCCATCCGGACTGGCCCCATAAAACCACAGGCCATCAAACCAGAAGAAAGCAAGTAAAGGGCTGGCAACACTCTTTAGATGACACAATGAATGAATATATGGAAGAGAGAATCGACCCCCATTCACTCAGCCGGAACCTCATCATCCCTGGAGGACTGTCTGAGGGAGGATAAATTGAGTAGAGGTCCACATGGTAGGGGTTACAGACAGTAGGCACTGCCGTGAACAATCCTCTTCTCTCCTCTTTCTGGTCCCACTGGAGATGGGGTTATTCAAGTTGGATTCTTCCATCATATTTAAATGCTGATTAAAATTGCTGCAGTTTGTTCCATTAAAAGAAAAATCTACTGACAGTAGATTCTCGGAGGGTCGGAGAGCAAAATTGACATTTGCTGCTGCATTTGCCATTTTTATAACTCATTTCAGTTACTTTTTCATTTCTCTGCCCAAATAGTGTCACACATAGGAGAAACCTGTTTTGTTAACGAAAGTATGAAGCTTTTTTTTTTTTTTTCTTGATGTAATTTAGTGAAGCACATTTTTTGTTGCCCAATCTCCCCTCAGAACTAATCCAGAAATTTGTGCACATGCACTTGCTCAGTGGTTTTGATCCATGTACTGCACGGAGTCATGAAATCAGAAATTCTATCATTTTTGTTTTTGTTTTGCAACAAAGGAAATGTGAAAAGCATTTGATTTAACTTTTAAGGGTTTATTGATTTGTCTGCCTGTGAGCCTTTGCTCCTGCCTTCTGCTCTCATTTCCTTGCCTGAGAATTACAGATGCGTTGGGGGGGGGGGGGGTGTGTGTGTGTGTGTGCGTGCGTTTGTGTGTGTCGGGTGTGTGCTTGTGATATCAACAGTGGGGGCAAAGCTTGTAGCTTGACTCTCCTATATATTTAGCCAAAGGTTGAAGCAGCCAGAGAGGATGACACAGCCTTCTGGGATTGCTGTTGCCATGACAGCAGTTTTGAGTGGACTTGCAGGATTGCATGCATGATGTAGGATCACTACTTCCAGTTATTCTGATATTGGAACAAGTGTCACACCCTCTCACTACTTTATCAGCCATTATTGTGGACACACAAACACAAATATACACACTTCACTGTATAAAGCACCCAGACCTGCTGCTATTGACTGATTTCAGTGCCCTTAGCTAGTAAATACCAGAATAGGGCTGTTGGAGGAAGAGGGGAGGGTGGATTGAAATGGTAGAAAATTTTGGAGTGTGAACATTGACACACCATGACAAGGAACAGGGCGAAGAACAAAGAAAAAAAAAAACAAAATGAGAAGCCTCAAGTTCCGAAGCATTTAGGCAGAAAGACTTGGTGATTTGTATCTAACTGATGAGAGCAATCAGTTCGGTTTTTTCGTCTCTGCCTCACCTCTGCTGGCTGTCCTGCCCACTGTGCTCTCACCATGGGGTTGTGAGGATGAAGGTCCTTCAGAAATGTACAGAAGTATGCACCCTGAGGTCACGAGGGACTCTCCTCACAACTGCCCCAGCTGGAGGAAGAGTCTTTCATAGGTAGGATGGAAGAGAGAGTGGGGGAGGGGCTTTTTTTTTTTTTCTTTTTGTTGTACAGGGGTTTCATCGCTGTATTAAAATATGTACGTTCTTATTTACATTCTCTTGGTTTGGTTACAGAAACTAATAAAAAATAATATACTGTTGAGATGCTTTTCAATACGGTTTGGTTTTTACTTTTTCATCTTTCTCAGATTGTAATGATTTAACTTCTTGTGGGGGGTATGGTTTATATCTGACCACTAGGTGTCACTAAATTACCATCCATCCATCCATCCATCTTCTGCCGCTTATCCGGGGTCAGGTCGCGGGGGCAGCAGCCTAAGCAGGGAAGCCCAGACTTCCCTCTCCCCAGCCACATTTGCCAACTCTGCAGGGGGGATCCCGAGGCGTTCCCAGGCCAGCCGAGAGATGTAATCCCTCCAGCGTGTCCTGGGTCTTCCCCGGGGTCTCCTCCCCGAGGGACGTGCCTGGAACACCTCACCAGGGAGGCATCCAGGAGGCATCCTGACCAGATGCCCGAGCCACCTCAACTGGTTCCTCTCGATGCGAAGGAGCAGCGGCTCTACTCTGAGCCCCTCCCGGATGACTGAGCTCCTCACCCTATCTCTAAGGGAGAGCCCGGCCACCCTGCGGAGGAAACTCATTTCAGCCGCCTGTATACGAGATCTCGTTCTTTCGGTCACGACCCACAGCTCATGACCATAGGTGAGGGTAGGAACGTAGATCGACTGGTAAATCGAGAGCTTCGCCTTCTGGCTCAGCTCCTTCTTCACCACGACAGACCGGCGCAGAGCCCGCATTACTGCAGACGCCGCACCGATCCGTCTGTCGATCTCACGCTCCATCCTTCCCTCACTCGTGAACAAGACCCCGAGATATTTAAACTCCTCCACTTGAGGCAGGACCTGACTCCCGACCCGGAGAGGGCAATCCACCCTATTCCGGCTGAGGACCATGGTCTCAGATTTTGAGGTGCTGATTCTCATCCCAGCCGCTTCACACTCGGCCACAAATCGCTCAAGCGAGAGCTGGAGATCACGACCAGACGAAGCCAACAGGACCACGTCATCCGCAAAAAGCAGAGACCCAATCCTGAGGCCACCAAGTCGGATCCCCTCAACCCCTCGGCTGCGCCTAGAAATTCTGTCCATATAAGTTATGAACAGAATCGGTGATAAAGGGCAGTCTTGGCGGAGTCCAACCCTCACCGGAAACGAATCCGACTTACTACCGGCAATGCGGACCAAGCTCTGACACCTGTTGTACAGGGACCGGACAGCTCGTACAAGGGGGTCCGGTACCCCATACTCCCGGAGTACCCCCCACAGGAGCCCCCGGGGGACACGGTCGAATGCCTTCTCCAGGTCCACAAAGCACATGTAGACTGGTTGGGCAAACTCCCATGCCCCCTCCAGGACCCCAGAGAGGGTATAGAGCTGGTCCACTGTTCCGCGACCAGGACGAAAACCACACTGCTCCTCCTCAATCCGGGATTCGACTATCCGGCGGACCCTCCTCTCCAGGACCCCTGAATAGACCTTACCAGGGAGGCTGAGGAGTGTGATTCCCCTGTAATTGGAACACACCCTCCGGTCCCCCTTCTTAAAAAGGGGGACCACTACCCCAGTCTGCCAATCCAGCGGTACTGCCCCCGATGTCCACGCGATGCTGCAGAGGCGTGTCAGCCAGGACAGCCCCACAGCATCCAGAGCCTTAAGGAACTCCGGGCGGATCTCATCCACCCCCGGGGCCTTGCCGCCAAGGAGCTTTTTGACCACCTCAGCGACTTCAGCCCCAGAGATAGGAGAGTCCACCCCTGAGTCCACCAGCTCTGCTCCCTCTTGGGAAGCCGTGTTGGTAGGATTGAGGAGGTCTTCGAAGTATTCCCTCCACCGACCCACAACGTCCCGAGTTGAGGTCAGCAGCTCCCCACCTCCACTGTACACAGTATTGATGGAGCACTGCTTCCCCCCCCCTGAGCTGCCGGATGGTGGACCAGAATCTCCTCGAAGCCGTCCGGAAGTCTTTCTCCATGGCCTCGCCGAACTCCTCCCATGCCCGAGTTTTTGCCTCGGCAACGGCCGAAGCCGCATGCCGCTTAGCCCGTCGGTACCCATCAGCTGCCTCCAGAGTCCCACAGGCCAAGAAGGCCCGATAGGACTCCTTCTTCAGCTTGACAGCATCCCTCACTGCTGGTGTCCACCAATGAGTCCTGGGATTACCGCCACGACAGGCACCAACGACCTTGCAGCCACAGCTCCGGCTGGCCGCCTCAGCAATAGAGGCACGGAACACAGCCCATTCGGACTCAATGTCCCCCGCCTCACCCGGGACATGTTCGAAGCTCTGCTGAAGGTGGGAGTTGAAGCTCGCTCTGACAGGGGACTCAGCCAGACGTTCCCAGCAGACCCTCACAACACGTTTGGGCCTGCCAGCTCTGACCGGCTTCCTCCCCCACCATCTGAGCCAACTCACCACCAGGTGGTGATCAGTTGACAGCTCCGCCCCCCTCTTCACCCGAGTGTCCAAGGCATGTGGCCGCAGGTCCGACGATACGACTACAAAGTCGATCATTGAACTGCGGCCAAGGGAATCCTGATGCCAGGTGTACATATGGACACTCTTATGCTGGAACATGGTGTTCGTTATAGACAATCCATGACGAGCACAGAAGTCCAATAACAAACCACCATTTGGGTTCAGAGGGGGGGGACCATGCCTCCCAATCACTCCCCTCCAGGTCTCACTGTCATTGCCCACGTGAGCATTGAAGTCCCCCAGCAGAACAATGGAGTCCCCAGAAGGAGCACCCTCCAGCACTCCTTCCAAGGACCCCAGAAAGAGTGGGTACTCCGAACTGCTGTTCGGCGCATAAGCACAGACAACAGTCAGGACCCGTCCCCCCACCCGGAGGCGGAGGGAAACTACCCTTTCATCCACCGGGGTAAACCCCAACGTGCAGGCACCAAGCTGGGGGCTGATGAGAATGCCCACACCTGCTCGGCGCCTCTCACCATGAGCAACTCCAGAGTGGAAGAAGGTCCAGCCCCTCTCGAGGGTACTGGTTCCAGAGCCCAAGCCATGCGTCGAGGTGAGTCCAACTATATCTAGTCGGAACCGCTCAACCTCGCGCACAAGCTCAGGCTCCTTCCCCACCAGAGAGGTGACGTTCCACGTCCCTAGAGCCAGCTTCTGCAGCCGGGGATCGGACCGCCAGGGTCCCCGCCCCTTGCTGCCGCCCAGCTCACATTGCACCCGACCCCTACGGCTCCTCCCGCAGATGGTGAGCCCACGGGAGGTGGGGCCCATGTAACCCTTTCGGGCTGAGCCCGACCGGGCCCCATGGGCGAAGGCCCGGCCACCAGACGCTCGCTCTCGTACCCCGCCTCCAGGCCTGGCTCCAGAGGGGGGTCCCGGTAACCCGCGTCCGGGCAAGGGAACATTTATGCCCAGGTTTGTCATCGTCATAGGGGTCTATGAGCCGTGCTTGGTCTGGTCCCTCCCCTAGACACCTGTTTGCCATGGGTGACCCTACCAGGGGCATAAAGCCCCCGACAACATAGCTGCTAGGATCTTCGGGACGCACAAACCCCTCCACCACGATAAGGTGACGGCTCAGGGAGAGGGTCACTAAATTACAATTGTTTAAAAAAACAAAAAAAACATATGCTCATTTGGATGAGGAAAACTTGCTTCCAGTAATGCCCTCTGGATGGTGGATTGCAATATCCACTAAGAAATTATAAATAAAATCCAGGATTTGTAGTGGGGCATCAAGTGTAGTGGGATAAAATACAATAAAACCACCTCAAAGGATCAGGGGCAGACAGTATTTTAAGCACTGGTGGACTCTGTTCCCTGTGTAATCTCTAGTGACTTCAGGCATATAATTATATTTAATATAGTAAAAAAATATATAGATATAAAATTTGATTCTTATTCTGACTTTGGTGTTTACTGGATTGGTGATGGAAGTCTGCTAAACGAGCAGGAAAATACTGGAACTGAAAATGAAGTATTTTGTCTATCCAACAAATCTCAGATTGTGAGGATATGGAATTGCATGCCAAACCTTAGATTTATTTCTCTGTATTGAGAGAGGAAGATTCCACCCTACACCATCACACTGCCCTTGCCTAAAGCAGTAGCCATGTAGGTGTAGTCTGTTGTCCCATGAATGTGCTGCTGTGTCAAAGGGAATTAAGTTTTTCCAACAGCGTTTAAACAACTCAGACATGAACCAAAATGACTAAACTCATACTGCTAAAGGGACAAATAATCACACAAATAGTCAATTTAGAGTAAAATTTATTGCATGATTTTGGCATGATGTTGACTACACTGTGCAAATACATGCAACATTTAATACATGCTACGTTTTAAAGCAGTTTATTTGATACAAAGATGTTGGACTGATGGATCATTGCAGGACACGTACTGTAGAATTTTACAATGTAAGTAGTCTTAATAATCCTCTATATCCACTAATAAAACTCATCAAGGCTTCATTTTTCAGTCTTTATATATATATATATATATGTATATATATATATATATATATATATATATATATATATATATATATATATATATGTATGTGTATATATATATATATATATATATATATATATATATATATATGTATGTATGTATGTATGTATGTGTATATATATATATATATATATATATATATATATATATATATATATATATATATATATATATATATATATATATATATATATATATATATGTATGTATGTATGTATAGTTAAACATAACGAAATCATACATCTGAATCAAAGGCAGTACAAAAATAACTCTAAAAAAGAAAATAAAGCAGACCTGCTGGGGGCGCTGTTCCTCAAATGTCTTTGATTCACTTAAAGAGTTAGGTAGTTAGGCTCTTCTACACTTTGGATACTGGTAGTGTTTGCTGTTTAACTACTGCCGCCACTCTTCTTAGGCTCTAAAACCGAGTCTCTGAAGCAGGAACGGGTGAGCAAATGTCACTTTTCATCAGTCACTCGTAGGTTGTTCAGTTGGCCTGCTGGCGACCCAGCCGGAGGTCGTAGGACACTATGTGGAAGTTGTCCCAGGAGAACAGCTTCCTCTGTGCCAAGTTGTAGTCAATCATGCTGTTGTAGCCATACTTGTTCTTGAAAGGGATGGAAATGGCCTTCCCCTGGCTGGTTTCTGTGTCATACATGTAGTTGATGATGGTGTCTGGAGCTGCGTAGCTGGCCACGGTGTACAGCTTTCCACAGATGATGAAGGTGTTGGCCACAGATGACTTCCTAATGTTGGTCTCCCAGCTCCTCTTAACCTCCAGACTGTTTGGGTCCAGCTGTGAAATAACAATGGCTCCTTGGGCTTTGTTGGTAGAGTAGACGGCCCACAGCCCCTTCTCATCTACAGACAAGTCGATGTCTGTGTAGCCACCCCAAGAGTAGGGGAATTGGCCATGGAAGCCAGCGTGGGGAAGTTCCCGACGGGCTGCAATGTGCTCAGCGGCCAGGTCATAGCGGATCAGAGAGCGACTCAGCCGTCTCTGATAATACAGAGAGCCTCGATATATAGTGGCCCCAGTGCTCTCTAAGGGGTCTGGCAACAGCAGGACCTGATGCAGGAAAATGTGAGAGATCAACAAAGAATGCCTTAAGATTTTTTTTTTTTTGTTTGACTCTGTGAGCACCATTTATCTGATTCCTACCTTGGATGGGAAGCCTTTCGAGAGTTGTTCCATGTCATCGTATCCAAACAGCTGCCTGACTTCAGTTCCAATAGTATCGATGCGCCAGATCATGTTGGCCCCATATGGCAAAACACCCTCAGGGTCCTGCATCCAAACACCATATTTACCTGCAATGTTTTCAGCTTTCCTGTGAGTGACCGGTTCTCCAACCCAAACCAGCTCCCCACAACCTGCAAGGAGGAGGAGACAGCTCATCAGAGGGAAGGATCCATGTGGGCCAAATAATTTGACACAACAGAAACCACAGGAGACAACTCCCCCAGGTACAGAATAGGCCCATTTCAATCAGGACGCTGTGAAGCAACAGTTTTATAGGACAGCAGTCATATCAGTTTATCCTTTGTCAACATCTGAAGGTCACATGATGAAGGTGGACCTGGTCAGGGCGGTGATGATGTCACTATTTGTCATCATTGAGACAGTTAAATGTGAACTTCAATTTAGCCTTAGTCACCCCCATCGACTCATCCCAAGCAGGAGCCCTTAGCTTCCCTTACTGAGAAAAACGATAAGGCTGGCTGTATGTTTACCACTTCCTAAAATACACCCATGCACTCAGATCCAGGATGTGGCTCCAGATTTAGAGTTCGATGGGAATATGTCTTATAAATACACCCAACGCCGTGTAGTTTCTTGGTGTTGTGGCCTCATCTGGGATTGAATGACGTTCCATGTTGATCGCACATGTATTTTCATGTTCTTTTTAAACGAGCTGCAGCGGGATGTGGCTTTGGGAAACCCATCCAGAGGCGGGTTTAACGATTTAGTAAAATGATATTCATGTTAGAGGTGCTTTCCCTCTTCGCTTATGAGCCTCGCTTAAAACTGAGAGGGGCCTTCATACCTATGGTTTGGTATGACTGTGGTATTCTCGCCCCAAATGCCCTTGTATTAATAGTAGTATTTGCTTTAAGGTTGTCAGCAGGGAGGTGAGTGTCATGTTTGCGAGGTCACATGGCATGGGTGGGGGGTTGCAGGAAGTCAATTAGGTATGAGCTGCAAAGACTGGCCCCCCTGCTGGCATATGCTTTGCTTTTTTTTTTTTTAAATGTTATTTCCACCAATTATCAGATTTGACTCAATGTTCTGATACAAATAATGGAAAGACATTGTTTCTTAGTTGCCTTTTTTTAAGTTAATAACTTGAACCAGTTTTAACATTGTTACAGATTATTAGAAACTCATCAGAACCTGAAATAGTTGCAGACCTGTTCTGACCAGGTTAGCACATTTGTTATGAATGGAGCTATTTCGGGTTAAAGATTAAGACCTGTGTTGTCCTCGTTGCCATCAGGAGCAGGTACCTCAGTCACCTCAGCCTTCAGCTCCTGAAAGCCCGGAGCGCTGTACTGCCACGCTGAATCTGAACAGAAATGGAAGAGACAGAGTCAGCAAAGGAAGTTTCAGGAGGTAAAAGTTCTGCAGAAATCTTGTCTCACCTCCCAGGCGGCTGCTGTCTCCCTGCCGGTTGGGCCTCGTCATCAGGTGGGACATCTGACTGGAACCTAAACACACACACACACACACACACACACACACACACACACACACACACACACACACACACACACACACACACACACACACACATCCATGTCACAGCTTCATAATGTATGCTGCCCGCTTTACTGGTTGAGTGCAATAGTTTGGGGAAAGTTTATGTATCCGAACGTGTCTGTGCCACTAGTGACAGCAGGGAATGTGACCACAGGGATCAGCCACCCCTAAATGGATTCCCAGCTGCTCTGGAGTCAGACAGTCAGTAGATTGACTGACCATAACACACACCACACACTCGACACCACATCCCACCACAACAGTGTCAACTTTACATCCAAAAAAACTCCAAACCAGCCATTTGGCTTTTCTTTCTCATATCGCTGTCAAATATTTTGTTTTTGTTTGTTCCATGTTTGTTCTTTTTCTTTTTGTCAGCTTCACAAATCATTACTGCGAAACATAAACCATGTCAAACAAAATGTGATGAACTGTATACTCCCTGGCTTGGCCAGATCTGAACATATAAACAAGGGGATGTTTATCAGAGAAAAATGAGACGTCTTTGTTTCATGAAAACTGAAGTGTCGCACGGCTTTCTACGCAGCAGTTCTCTGTTATCACACATGCTTTACTCCAACATATGCAGCCTTTTCAGTCAGGTAATGAGTCCTAACGATGCAGAGAACATTAAATGTTAGCATCTGGAAGCTGATCTTTATTCTCGGCGGTGATGAAGAGGCACAGCAGGTTGGTAATGGGGCAGATGATGAGCAACAAGAATGTAAGAAATGTAACATTGCACAAGTTCGAGGTTTGTAAAAACAAAAGAGTCAAAGAGTTACAGGAAGTGCCAATGTTCACTCTGAGCTATTAGACTGTTTGGACAATTATCATCATTATACTCATCCTCACTGGTAAACAACTATATTCTCCTGTTGACTTGTCCTGGGTGTGTGTGTCGCGTAAGCACATTTCCCCCTTTGTTGGGATGTTTTTGAACAAAATGCCACAAAGCTCATTCATTTCCCAGATGAAAAGGTTGAGTTTGAAGAGACAGCAGCAAAATTGACCCCATCAGAGCTTTTTTTATCCCAATTCCCCCAAATTTGCATATTTTTCCAGCATAATCATTAGCTAGGATGCTATGCACAGATAGCAGGAATTAATTGACATTTCATTGCTGTACTTGTTGCATTGGAGGTGCAGTGAGTGAAACATCTTACAAACATTATGTACGTCTGCAGCTTCTTCAGGATGCACTTTTTCATGATTAGTATAAATTCTGTTGAACTGGGTAAAAACGATGCAAAACAGGCCTCCGCGACTGCTGCTGTTCCACCCCTTGCTCTTGTTCATTTTAGCAAAATATTGAGCATTAATGCAGTTTTAACATAAATTCCTCCTGTGCAGTGCTGAATCATGTCAGCTTTCACAATAAACTTTGTTTTTTTAGTTCTGCTTGCAGCATCGCCAGGTCTCAGCCAAGGAAGACTGACACCATATCCAGCACGCACCCTGCTGGTTTGCTTGTCATTAATGGGGCGATTTTTATGCGATTGCCTATTTTTTAAGTAATGAAATAACATTATGCATTACAGAACATCAGCTCATATTTTTTTAGTGGCAAGCATTGCTAAAGGTCATAACCACTGCTTGTATTATAAGCTATAAAAACCCTCCTGTCAGAGTTTAACTCCTGCACAAAAGCTTTCCAAACTGCTTTGATTTATGTTTTCTCTCCTCTGGTTCTGTATGTCTTTCTCTCACTGTGATCTATTCAGCATGTGCCTGTCACCCTTGGGGGGGGGGGGGGGTTAGCTTTCTGTCTATTTCAGTCTGCAGGTGAAAACATGAGGAGCTCAGCAGATAACCTGAAGTGTGGTGGAGTATATAAGCCTCCCAAAGCTGAGGGGAGCGAGGAGGTCCCTCAGGAAATGGTAAGGAAAGATTTATTGTTGCAGGAAATCTCAGCTTTGAAAGCAAATGATGTTGAGAGCCTGGAGGGTAAACAGAGCGATGCTTCACTGACAAAAGAAAGAGGGATGGTGATCAAGTGGAGATGAGGATCACTGCAAACACAGAATTGCAGCACTTAACCTCAGAGCCTACAAAATAACTCCAGATCACAAATTCCTTGAACTTTCTGGTGTCCAGTAGCTGTGAGTCAGGACCGTAAGGAGCGCTGACCTGCTGCTTCCAGAGCACGCATCACATTACAGCCACCTTCTTATCCTCTCCTCCCGCTCTTTCAGGGCCATTCTCACCCTTTTCTCGCCACGCTGCGGGAAACACCAGCTATAAAGGCAGCAGGATCGGCCCATAAATATAAAGTTTATCCTCCCTGGCCTTTCTCCAGCACGCCTAAATGCAGGACAGGAAGCGGGGGGGGGGGCAGGGAAACCTGAGCTGAGTGTATTTGCAGACTAATGGGACAACCAAAACATTACCATGCAAAAACACACATAAAATTAGGTGTGCTTTATTAAATCATGAAATCCTGCATAATATTCCACACCTCCATTATATTTATAAATCTACATTTCTCAGTGTCAGTGAACTCAACATCATTACAGATGACTAAAGTCACTAAATATATATATATATATATATATATATATATATATATATATATATATATATATATATATATATATATATATATATATATATTTCCTCTGATCCATCAGCAAGGTTTAATTGGCTTTTTTATTTGTGGATTTTATTTATGTTTTGAGAGGAGAAAATGGTATATTTTGGTAAAAGCTCTTAAAGTATGTCTCTTACCAGATCTGATGGGGGTCCTGTCTTGCTGAGGAGTGCTGGGTGGGACCACAGGGGTTTGAGGAGGACACGGTCTGCTCCTCAGCCTCTCTGTCTCCCTCCTCATCTCCTCCATCCTGAGGTGGAGCCCCTCCAACTCCCTCTCCAGACGCTCTTTTTCTCCCTGCAGCAGGTTTCTCTCTCCCACGGCCCGATTCAGCGCGTCCTGAAGCTCAGAATGAGCTCTGCTTCCAGCCCCCTGCTGACCCCCGAGGGGCTGAGAGCCTTTTCCACCCAGCTGGGATACCGTCACCTCCAGCAGGCTGAGTCTGGCTTTCAGGCCCTCCACGTCCGGGCTTTCCACCTGTGGGCAGCTTGTCTCAGTGGGGCTGGGCACTGTGAAGGTGTAGTGACATCGCCCACTCCGGTCGTTTCCCCTCCACAGAGAAGCTCGGTCCTGGGCATCACCTTGAAGCAACAGACTGCATGTGATTAATGAGAGGAGGAGGAACATGTTTCAGACTGTCCTTCCACACAAGGAGGTCTAAAATAGTTTATTTCTTCGTCTTCTGTCCCGTCTTCCGTTTTTATGTGGACTGATCCTTTAAACCTTTACAAGTTCCAAGTTTCGAGTGATGACTTTCTTCTTTTTCCTTCTCTGTTTCAGGTACTTCTTCTATTTTTGCTTTTTTCTTCTATCCTCCTCCTTCTTTTTCTCCCCTGTGTGACCAGGCCTGCTACACTGAGCTCCCCCCAACGGCTCACGGATATTTATACAATCTGGAAAGGACGCAAGGAGGGAAGCTGAAAAACAGGGAAGAGAGGAGAGGTGAAAAGGAGGGAGGGAGGGAGGGAGGGAGGGAGGGAGGAAGGGAGGGAGAGGGATAGTTTAGGGAGGGAAGAAGGGAAAGAAAAGTAAGTAGAGGGATGCTGGTCATTTTCAAGAGAAAAACATTCCATTTTTACATAAATATTTTGGTTTTAGCAGCTTTGCAAATCCTGATTTTCCTCTTTCACTTTTTCAAAATGTAATATTTGATTCTGGCATTTTGATCATTAAATCATTTTTATATATTCACACCTTACCTGGAAAAGTTTGTGTTTCATACATTTAATTCAATCCCATCCATGGAGATTGGACTTTGGGTCCAGCATGACAGGCAGAGCTGGTCCTTGCAGGATACAGTTACCTCCTGAGGAGCCAGTGTCTCCTTTCATAGTGTTAGAGGCCTGATGACTGGATATCTGACACTGACCCTGAATCAGTCCATGTCCCCACTCAGCCAGGTGAACATGCTCCAAACCATACTGCGTTCATTTCACGGCAAGATGAGTACATGGACAGTTTGCAATCCCAAAGGACTTTCACAGCTCTAAATTTTACTGTCATTTTCTGCCTCTTTGTGTTGCTCGCCACCTTTCCTGGCCCTGTCTTCACATCCTCATGTCTTCTTACCTCTGTGTGTGTTCAGACTTGTCAAATCAGCTGACATGCATGGCCTTGATCCCTAAAACATCTCTGGGGTGTAAAGGGGAAGAGAGCTGCAAGGGGTGAAAAAGTTGAAGTATGCACACCCATCAAAGCTCACACCTCTACCTTTAGGTTGATGTCATCCTCCCCGGCTGCTGACTGTAGTTGTTTAAATAACTTATGCCCTGTGTCAAATAGTGTTCGGATATGGTCCTCGTTCACTCCTGTCAGCCTGCAGAATGTGAAGGCTTTAGTGGACAAGATGAAACCTTCCTCAAGTCTGGCAGACATTCTACCGACATCTTTGTTTGTGAAGGTTTTTGATGTAGTTGGTCCTTGGGTTGTTAAATTGATCAATCTTTCATTGGAATCTGGCTCAGTCCCCAACTACTTCAAACATGCAGTGGTAAATCCCATCCTTAAAAAAACAAATCTAGATCCTGCGGAACCAAGAAATTATAGGCCCATATCAAAACTTCCTTTCCTTTCTAAGATCTTAGAGAAAGTAGTGGCTGAACAGCTAACTACATTTTTGGAAGAAAATGATTTTTACGACAAATTTCAGTCAGGTTTCCGCAAAAAGCACTCTACTGAAACTGCCTTATTGAGAGTTTCAAATGATGTGATGATGGCCGCTGACTCTGGTCGCTACACAGTTTTGGTTTTACTAGATTTAATGTCTGCCTTTGACACAGTAGACCATGACTTATTGATTGATCGACTTAAATCAGAGATGGGTTTTTCTGGGACTGTTCTTCAGTGGTTCTCCTCATACATAAAAGGTAGAACCTTTAATGTTGCGGTAAACAATATAATGTCTCATGTGTCTAAACTGTTGTGTGGAGTGGCCCAAGGTTCTGTCCTGGGACCTGTTTTGTTTCTTTTGTACTTATTGCCTCTTGGCCGACTTATTTGTGGTTTTGAAAATGTATCTTATCACTTTTACGCTGATGATATTCAGTTGTACTGTTCCTTCAATGATTCAGAGTTTTATTTTTTATCTATGTTGTTAGAATGTGTGTCCTGCATTAAAAACTGGCTCTCCTCAAATTACCTTCAGATAAATTCTAACAAAACAGAAACTCTGATCATTGCCCCTGATAAAAAGATACCTATGATCAAAAACTATCTTGGTGCTCTGGGACCGTCTGTGAAAACCAGTCTCAGAAACCTTGGGGTTGTGTTTGATCAGGCCATGTCTTTGGAGAGTCACACCCGACAACTGACCAAAAACAGTTTCTATCATCTAAGAAACATCTCTAAAGTAAGGAGGTTGTTGTCAAAATCAGATCTTGAAATGATCATCCATGCTTTCATCTCGAGTCGCATTGATTACTGTAACTCTGTTTTCACTTACATAAATAAGACGACTCTAAATAAGCTTCAAATTGTGCAGAACTCTGCTGCCAGACTTTTGACAGGTGCAGCCAGAACAGCCCACATCACCCCTGTTTTGACACGTCTTCATTGGCTTCCTGTTAAATTTCGCATAGATTTTAAAATTTTAGTATTGACCTTTCAGGCGTTACATGGCCAGGCCCCTCAGTATATCACCGACTTACTATGTCCATACTCTTCTGGACGCTCTCTTCGGTCTTCTGGCCAGAACCTCCTGAAGGTTCCAAAATCTCGTTTTAAAACTCGTGGTGACCTGTCTTTCCAGTCTGTTGCTCCCAGACTCTGGAATGAGCTGCCTCTGTCCCTTCGTGTGCTTGACTCTGTGGACTCTTTTAAAATGCAGCTAAAGACTCTGCTGTTTAGAAGAGCTTTTGGTTGATTCTTGGATGATTTTAATTTTTGCTGATTGTGTTATTGTACCCATTTTTATGTACAGCACTTTGTGATTTTTATCTGTGAAAAGCGCTTTATAAATAAACTTTACTTACTTACTTACTTTAAAGTGATATATGCTGCGGTACTCACAGCCTGAGCACAGCTTAACAAAATATTAAGAATTTTGATTTGTTCATCTGTTAAATATCATGGAAAGAGATCTGGAAAGAAAAAGAACACAAAGCAAAAACATTCGGGACAATATGGAGGGATAGAAAGAGGTAAGAGAAAGGAAAAGAAAGAATGGAGGGATATATTGATTAAAGTTTTTTTTGTTTTTTTTAAAGCAGCTGTGATCCTGGCAACACATTTTAAGTTAAAATGTAATATGATGGGCCAGTGCATTCACCAGTTTGTGAAAGTTCATGAAAGGAAATATTTCACTGCTTCAAATATAACATTTATTTAAAATAAGTAGTTGTTAAAAAATTGTTTTATAAACACAGGAGACCAGGCTGAAAATAAAGAAGTGCTCAGACCCTGATGTGTTTTATTTAACCCAGGATTTACCTATAAAATGTGAAAATACTTGATCTTAGAAGAGAAATCTTCAACAATTTCTTCTTTTAAAAATAATAAAACAGATAAATAAATATAATCTATGTAGTATTTCCAGAGTTTTTTTCCCCTGCTTTTATTCTTTGATTGTTGCTCATTATCTTATAGTTGTTTCAGTGTATATACAGTATGTATATACACAGGTATATGTATATGTGCTTTATTTTATGTTGTATATCCTGCCATGAAGCACTTTTGCGGGCCACTGGCTTTTAAAATGTGCTATATAAATAAAGCTGACTTTGACATTGACTTGTGTCAGCATGATCATGATCAGAATCCCAGATATTACAGGGTGGATTAGTTCTTGTCCAAAACATGTTTGCTTACCTGCATTTTCCTTTGGGTTGTAACATGCTTATAGCTTTTCACTGTTAGATGTTCAAAAACACTTGGATGGAAAGAGAAGATATCGTTGATGTACCAATATTATGAGCCAATGATGACATTAAAATGCAATATCGGAAATTACCAGTATCTGTTTTACTTTTATGATGACAAAACTTTTACACAATATGTACATATTATACATCAAACTCTTCAGCTCTGTTTCCTCCAACTCAAAACGAACAAATATAGGAGATATCATACATTCTTTTACAGATTCTTTTATTTGTTTGGCACAACTCGCTCAAAAAAATATTGGTATTGTTTGATATCAGTATCTGAAATTAAGATATCAGTAAAAATGCCTATATCAAACATCATTAGGAAAGGGTATATTAGGGGAGAACCAAGATTGAGTTCCAATACTGGCTAACAGCATTTTATTTTTCTATACTGGTATGAGTTGGGAACTCCTCCCAGTATGATCTTCATATTTAAATGTTAAATGAATATAAGTTTTACATCACATTGCTTCAACATGAACTTATACAAAATAACAGGTACTAAAACATGTCCCAATCTCTGCATTTTGGGGACTTAACTTGCCTTTCTTTTTTGTAAGACGGACCAGTGTACCACTACATTCTTCATTTATTACAACAGCACGGCTCCCACTTTAACCCTGAGGGCTAATGACAGCCCAGACCCGTCACACACTGAAAATATTTGCCACACACTCACTAAGAGCTAGAATGAGAAAACATTTGACTCTTAATATCCCAGTCATTCCAGTTTTTCATTTCTTTTTCGCTGTCTAAAGACGAACAGAATGGCATTAGAAGCAGATTTCTGCAGCATGGGTTGAACTAAAGACACATCCACCTCCAACTGATCAGCTCTCCACCAGACAGTGTGCATGTGTGCTTTGATAAAAGTTGGTTGGCATATCGTCCACTCTCCCCCTCTTGTGAGTTTGTCTCACTTTAAAGCAGCTCGTATAACCCCTGCTATGCCTGGAATCTAAGGTCATCGTGTATGAGCCTCTAACGGAGGACCAAAACATCCTCCGCTGCCAGTGTGGGTGTTGTATGTTCAGGCAGAAAGGATAGGAATGTCTCACTTATTTGGTATAGTGCGGATTTTTTTCTTTTAAATCCTTGCACGCAGATGTACAGTTTCAAACAGATACCTTCAAACCCAAAGGCTTGCAGTGACACACAGCCTTTTCCCTGCAACATAACATTTAGACAAGCCAATAAGATTAAATGACCCATTCATATTTAGAGCTGACATAAAGCAATCACCCCTGTTGTGTGTCAACTATAAATGTGAGCTGAAAGGCCATCTGCCATAGATCAGCAAAGCGAATGGTCCCGATGGGCCGGTTTGATCCCGGCTGCCTTAGTAAAGTTGGGCAGTGCTTGTTGAAGAGCAGGCAGAGCTGTTAAGAGTGTGTTTACATCGGCTGTGTTGGGAGGACGTGAGTAGGAGGTCTGTCAGAGCAATAATGCTTGGTGGATTCCAGGTCTTCCAGTTTTAGTGCCATCTTGGGACTCGACAATGCCAGTGAAGTCACAAAAAATAGCTGGTTAATGAGGACCTGAAAGCCCAGGAATTTGCCTGCTCTGTAAGCAAGAGGATACTTTTCCACATTCAGTGGCCTGGCTATTCATTTATTCCTTTCCACTTTTTTAAATTTCCATCGATTAATCCGTGCGCACATGCTTTGGATTCACTCCCTCACGAGACAGTCGACTGGTTCAAACCGGAATACGCCAGACAAATGCCCTTTCAAATCACTTTATTTCAGAGCAAAAAAAAACAACAAAAAAAAACAATCACTCCTCCGATGCGATGCCAGTAATGTACATCGTTTTCATTACAGAATCAATATTTACAACTAAAATAAGTTACACAAAAATAATCAAATTACAATGCAGAGTTAATCCAGTCACAATTACAGCAAAGCTTGTTTCAGAGCCGAGCTTTTCACCTGCATCACATCCCTTCAGAGCTATGAACAGTACGGAGGAAAGGTGTTTCCCTCAGGGGAAACACCAGCATTCATACAAAGTATCACATGGAGCAGAAATAAGAACTTTAAGTTCATGAGAAAAAAGTTAGAAGCAGCATTTATACCAAACAGAGTCGTCTTCAGCGTGAGAGGGGAAAAGTCAACAGCAGGACAGCTAAGCCAAAGCGGCTCCATGGATCAGAATAAAGAGTGACGAAAAACATTCATTTTCTGGATGTTTTGGTTTGACTTGGCTTTTCTGTGGTGCTTTCTGCTAAGATCATGTTGTTCCATGAGTGCATGGAGAGTAACTTAAACTATTTGTTCCTAAAGAAGAGACATACCTGAAAAGTGTTTTTTAAAAAAATAAAAAAAAAAAGACTTTTATATGATTTAAAAATAAAATCTTTTGAAAATGCAGATGAAGCCATGATGCCTCCTCGCCTCGTGCTGGTAGAAAAAAAAATGTGCTTTCATTTGAAAAGTATTCCCTTTAAACATTAACATCCTCTATGCATGTGAAGAAGTGCACATGGGAGGAACTATGAGCAGACATCAGAGGTTCATCTGCTGGACGTTGGAGCCCCTTTAAAACAAGACTCCTGCAGCAGATTCAGACCAGTAAACCAAAGACAGACGGCTGGATGCCCTGCTCTTCCGCTATTCTTCTTTACAATGTAACATGCAGGGCCTATCACTGAGGCCTTACACGTGATATGTATCATGGAATGGAGCACTTCTTCACATTTGTTATAGCAGTAGTTCCCAACCTAGGGTCCCTGGACCCCCGAGAGATTCCCCTGAAAGAGAACAAGGGGTCCTCGAGGCTTTGACTGGTTCGAGCCAGTAGGATTTAAATTAAGGCCAATCCCACACAGAGACGAGCTGTGGTGGATTTGCTTACGTTTTTGTCATTTGGATGTTTCGGTCACATGGAACCAGTGATTTTAGGAGCCTAAAAACCATAACTGTGGACCATTTTCGTTTGTGTCTTGACTTTTGTTTCATCAAAAGAAAGGAAACATCCTGAACATGCAGCATTTATGGTGAGAAGCAGCTTATGAAAACATATAATAACACATGGTTTAAAAACACCGGGCGGGCGGGAGTCCACAGCTTCTTAGCAGTTGCATGTAAAGGGTCCTAAGATAAACTAGGTTGGGAACCACTGAGCTCGAGGGCCAAGAGTCTCCTCCAAACGGCAACAAAATAACTCCATCCTTGCCCCCCCCCTTTCCACACTCTTTACATATTTATTTTTTTGTTTTAGCAGGAATCAAACAAAGCCTTGGCACTGATCCCACATCAGATTTTTGTGGAATCTGCACAAAGGGGCATGTTACGGGTCCGATCCTTGTAGGTAATGGGCTGGCACTGGAGGGCGTGTGGGGAGGTGGCTGGTGCCCCTTAGCTGGAGTAGAGGACTCTGTGCAGGTCAGAGGGACGTCTCTTTATCAGTCACTTGTGATATCGAAGGATAATTGGAACTGGTAAAAGAAAAAAAGGGAAAAAAAAGGCAGAGGAAAATACAAAACATTAAGGGAGAAGTCCTTCACCTTCTTTCTGTCAGATTTCTGAGATATTTTCAAAGAAATCTAAAACACAGCACTGGATCTGACAAACGCTGGTCCAATACTCACTGATTATAATCAGCAGGAGAGCAATGACTACCAGTGCAACAATCATCTTCATCTGTGGAAGAAATGACACAACTTATACACATTCCTCACAACACTGGACAAACTACAATGTGCATCCAAGTGTGGGCGTCTCACACTTGGATGTTTGGACACTTGTAAAACAGACAGTCGCCCCACCTTCATGTCTCTCCACCACATCCTCCTGTGCAGCTGTTTGGCTCGGCTACTGAAGGCAGACGCGTTGTCTGATAGGCTCTCTGAAGCATCACGTGCAAGGGGACGACACGTGAGGAAGAAAATACATTGAAGGGGGGGGGGGGGGGGGGGGGGAGGACATCTGTTAAACCCAAAATAAATAAACTCGACAATTGTTTTCATTTTCATGTTGGATGCTGTGACTCAAACTGTGTAGTTATAATGTGACACGGTTATGTAAGACTCAACTCTGTTGATCTGATGGTTCCTACGAACAGCTCTTTCAATGTCAACTCTGCTGGCAGGACAGATTAAACAAGTTTCCAAATGAACACACAGTGTTGTAAAAAACCATTTCCTCTCTTCCACTGCAAGCTCGCCCACGCTGCTGTCTGTTTCTCTGATACTGTTGTTAACTTGGTGTCTCTGAATGTTAACATGATGGTAACAGCTCCCTGGCGTGCCTTGCTCTGCTTGCCCAAACCCCCCGTCCCACTTTAGAGTCTTTGTATCTGCTGTTCTCATCTCCGTGTGCCAGTTTACGACCTGCCGCTACAACAAAGAGAAGCTCTCAGACGAAGCTCCTCAGAAGCTGCTTGTTAACCTCGTGGAATTTAACAACAGGTTCCCTGCACAAGAAGACGAGAGCAGACGCAAAGTGTCACTCGCAGCATGTCCTGCTGTTCGCATAAAGACGGCTATCAAGGACGACGAGGATGGTGGAAACACGCAATCCATCACACGATTGACCAAGCCCACATTAACAAACGTCTCGCACTCAAACACAGATGTGCATCGTCGTCTTGGCTTGTTGGTCAACATGAAACGCTTAAACAACGTGTGCGGATGACACATGAGAGTGCCTGACAGACATGGAAATCAGCATCTCACTGGAGGAGGAGACTAAGAGTGGTGAAAACCTTGCGTGCGTGTGTGTAAGGTTGTGTAACTAAAAGAGGTAAATACACAATGGGTGAGACTTGTTGAAAACTTTCAGGTCACGCAATGTGGAAGTAAAAAAAACGGTAATTATATATACCTGTTGGTTCAGTTACTGGCACAGTGGTGGTAGAGTGTAAAACACATCATGTCATAATGTGTTTATCACATTATAACCCCCCCCCCCCCCCCCCCCACCTCTTTCTGTTTGTTCTGACTGTGTAGACTTTAGTGGGACAGAAAAATTCCACATGTACTTAAATTACTTTTTCTGTCCACATAAAGCCATGCAACCCACTAAAGGAAAAAGAAGAACAAAACAAAGAAAAAAAAAAGAAGAAGTTTGGTTTTTCACAATTCTGGTGCTGCTTAAAGGGCTTGTTTGAGTCATGCAGATCAGAAACAGCTGATCTACCGTCCTTTCCATTTTACAGAGAATGTTAAAAAAAACTCTGGAGGAAAAAAAAACCTCTTTAGAGATGAAAACAATGACAAGGATGGATCGAGCTGATAAAACACAGTACGAGTCAGACAACAACTCATAGCAGCCACAGTACAAAGAAGAGCTTTTGTAAAAGTGCAACACGTCTGTGTGAAGCAGCTGGTCATCAGCAGGTAAAACCACCCACAGTGGGAGTCCTGGTGTGTTAAAGGAACAAACTGGATAAAATCAGATGACTGTAAAAATAAGATGACTGTGGATCAGCTTTTCCTGGTAGCTTGGTTCCCGCGTATAGAATTTGACATAAACATTGTAAACATCCATTCTGCTCACTGTAGCGACACAAGCTACTGCTGCGTGTGTGTAAGTGCTTTTAAGGCTTCAAATATGAAGTATCTAAAGACAAAACCTAATCAAGTAAGTAAAAATCATGATAATTCCTCCACAGCCTCAGTGTACCCATCTTAGAGATGTGTCTTTTTATTTAGAGTTTATATGGACACGATGTTCATATAGATCAGTTTTTCCCAAACTTTTTCTTCCCGTTTCATGGACAATAATGTCAAACCCCTCCCCCATCAGTGTTAGAGGTTTTAGCCATTCTTCTGCTGTAGGTAAAATGTTTCAAACCAGGAAACTCTGCAAACTACTTCAGGCGAGTCGAGCTTTCGATGAGATGCTGCTGCTTCAGTAAAACAACTCGGCTGTTTATGATGGTTGGCTGTTTTATTTCTAACCGACGGGCTTTTCTTTGTGTTCAGGATTAAAAGCATCCAGGTGATGTTCTAACTTCATTCTTCATAATATCAGATTACATTTTGATGCACACAACACACTGCGGTCTCTCTTCATTTCCAGCACTTAGTATAACTTGACCATTAGCTGGTTGCTTGACCTCTTGATTCATCATCGTTTCTCAGTTTACAAATTTGCCCAAACTCCAAGTTTTATTTCGCCTTACTCCGACCCCTTCTATCATAAGCCTGGGCATCCCATGGGGGGGCCTGCTTGCTAGTTTGGGAACTAATTATATAGATCAATCTGTAAGCAAAAAGCACAGGCCTGAAAGTTAAACTCCAAACTAACGAGGTGCAGATAACAACATGGTCAGTGAGCGTTTTTTTTTTTCTGTTTTTTTTTGCAAACAGCTGCTTTCCAAAACTTGTAATTTGTAGCATGAGAGATCCATTCTACGCCTTCATTCTTGGGAAATCCAAGGATGATGTTTAAGATTAATCAGCCCCATCAGCAACTGTTTTTCTTTTAAATTTGATGCATGTTGCAGAAAGCTTTCCACTCATGCAAGTAAATTCCCCAGATAATGTCATTTACTCTAATGGCATGTGAGCTTGAAACCCGGGTGGAAAAGTAAATGATCACATAAACGCAATGCTACACGGACTGCACAGTTGACTTCATTTGACTTTATGATTCAACACGCCAACACGTGTATGGCACATGTGAAGACACAAAAACGCGAGCTTTACCAAAACAGCTCACCTGACTTGTCCTGCAGGTCATCGAGACGCTCGCCTCTTTCTATCACTTTGGAGATGTTCTCCTGCATCACATCGATCACCTCATCAACCTGCGATTGCACCCTGAAGGGACAAAGTTTGTGTGAAGTCCAGAATCAGAATTGTAAGTGAAGTACTGGTCTTGGTTTTTTTTTTTTGGCCAGCGCAAAGCTTGCCTTGCCCAGCTGGCAGACAAGCAAAAGCCTGTCAAATGTGACGTGTACACACCTGTAGGGTATCTGTTGCATTAAATTTAAATCCTTGTTTTATGTATGTTGTCTAAACTTAAACATGGCACGGCTCAGAGTACCTCTGAGTGGCTCCTAATTCAGAGTTATCATTTGTGAAGGGCTGCAGAGTTACAGTAACAATGATGAAAAGAAAACCTAAATATGTATGAAATAAAGGAATTAATTAGTTTGTTTGAACTCCAGAATATTTCAAATGAACTACTCAGGAGAAAGCTTAACAGGAAAAGATCATCTCTGTTTCCAATTTGGTGGATGCAACATGGATCCAAAAGGAGAGGCCGAGCAAAATACACATCCAGGAATTCAGAGACGTAGAAAAGTCCAATCTGTTGTAAACACACGAGGATTTCAGAGAGTTTCAGGTTCAGACAAACACGTGAAAGTCTGAGCCTTGTGTATACAACATTCCTGGACTCTGTGATGCTGGCATCAAGTTTCACATGGTCACAGTGATGACAAATGGCAAGGAACGAAGAACGGGGATGGAGAAACAACTCTGGGTGCCAGACAGTCTCAACAATGACCTCCTCTGTTCTCTGACTGTCACTTACTGGGAATTTATATGGAAACAGAGAGACTGAGACATCCTGTTACATAATAACCTGCACATGATAGCCTTTCTTACACAACGTCATAACAACCAGCGACTTCTGGTAAACATGTGTGGAAGTATTACTATGACCTCTACTTTTAGACTGCAACAGGAAATACATTTGTACTTACTGCTTCATTTTGTCATTCTGAGGTCCAAATCGGGGTCCCGTCGGCCCTCTCCTGAAAAACAATCCTAACTGAGTTAAATTCACCAAACTAATGTCTGAATTTAGCCTTTTTTTATGTCTTTAAAATACAAACTATGTTTACATTTAGTGCTGTGGTTAGATTTTTTTCAGAATTAGTAAATTCTTTAGGGAAATTACACGTTAAGACAGAGTAAAAGATGATTACCTTGCAGTCAGTCTTACACAGAAACCTGACGAGTTCAAGAAGATGATGCATAACAGGACGAGATTAGCTACTGAAAGCTCGACTAACCTGGACCCAACTGTCCAGGTTATGCTCATCGCTCTTATAGTTATGGGTAGTCTAGCCAACCTTTACTTATGTAGCAATGGGGATGTTACCTGATGCACTGAGATGTACCTCGTTCTATTTCTCTAATATATTAATGTATAAATATATGCCAATATTGCCGTCTCTAACTTATTTCTCCTTCTTCCCGCAGGTCTTCCTGATTAAGTGCAGTTGTACATGTTGATCTGTCTTTCCTGTCCTCTCCACCCCAACCAGCAGAGGCAGATGGCTGCCCTCCCTGACCTGGGTTCTGCCGGAGGTTTTCTTCCTGTTAAAGGGGAGTTTTTTCCTTCCCACTGTCGCCGCATGCATGCTCAGCATGGGGGATTGGATCGAAGTCATGACTCGATGCAATCAGTTGGTTTCTATTATAGGATATGTATGAATGGGCTTGAAATGATGTGTATGTTGATTTGTGTATGTAAAGTGCTCTGTGATGACATTGTTGTGAAGTGGCGCTATACAAATAAAGTTGAATTTAATTGAATTACTCCTACCATCCAAACACATTCTGGTTCTTCTTACAATGTGCATTTAGGATATCCTCACACAAACTTACAGAAAAAAGTCTTCCTCTTCATCAGAGTCTTCCTCCAGCAGGTTCCTCTGTGAGGGAAAAAAATGGTGGTTAGAGATGAAGGCTGGTAATCTGGAAGTTTGCTTTTGTTTCGTTCAACGCACAAACCCATCACCAGCATCTAAACGGTCCTGAAGCCCAAACAGAGTACAGTACAGTCCAGGTACTAAAGCTGATGACTCAACAACACAACTGGCTCCACTTCAGCACATTTCCAGGAGCCAACGGATAGCATACTGATCAATAACAGCCTTCTCTGATTGTCTTCTGAAGGCACATCAATAAAGAGCCACAACTGATTTTCTGCCAAGTATCTAATTCAGACCAGGTTAACCAGCTAAGTTAAAGCAGATAAGTCTACTTCCACAGCTGGGACCGCAGCCTTGCTCCTAACTAGTGACGGCTTTAATCAGGGCAGAACATGCCCTGCATAAAACGCTATACCTAGAGAATTAGCGCAGACAGCTCCATTAATATTCCCACGGGAAGAGACAGGAGAGCATGTCAGTCACTGGAAGGAAGGCAGAGCCTAGATTCAACTAGGACAGAGAGAGGCTTTATTCTATAATATATGAATTACAGCCACCAAAAAGAGAAGAGCGTGCTGTTACGCAACATTTACCTGCCAATGCTATGCCGATACATGAACACTTTGTATTCCTATAAATACAGTGTCATCTGTAAAAAAGCTGAAAGAATGGCAGCCAGATGATCATAAAGTACCTTATAAGTTGAGGCACTAATGATCTCCTTCTGTGCAACCTCTCTCTGTCTTTCCACCAGGAGGGGAGACATGAGGAGAGCTGTTAGTAATTATCAGAAGGGAGGACAACAGCAAAAGCATGGAAGGGAGTTTTGTTATGCACGTCTCCCTGTAAGCTTAGCTTTGATCCTGCTTCAACACAACAGCAAGTTGGATTACACTGAGGAAGCAAGGCTGAATGGAGTAAAAAATGAAAGGGAGGAGAGAGGAGGTGGAGGCGGGTGGGATGTTGACTTTGATGAGGACCAGACATTTGCCCATAGGAGGTTCTGGAACCTCTTACTACTGAATCACCTCATATGAACCTTTTGTTGTTTTCTAACATATTTATCTTGTTTGTGGAGTATTTTATTTCTTATTAATTAAGGATACTGAGACAAAATAAGCTTTGTAAACCAACACAACATCAACATAAATGCATCGATGCGTTCCAGTGTGCCAAAATTCTGCAACAATGGTTTATAATAAATCAAGAGGCTTGCTTATTTTGGTCACCTTTCTATGATCATGCAGGTTTGCTTCCTGTTATTGTGGTTAAAAACTTAAACCCAAACACTTCCCCTCCCGCTCTACCAGCATCTTACCCTCTCACTGCGAATGGATCCAGTGACCTCGTCATCGTTGAGGTGTCGTTTAAATTTGGGAGGCATGTTGTCTTCAGACTGCTCCTCCCGATCTGGCTCCCTCTGAAGGACAAAAGAAAAGTTCAGTGAGGCTCTGCAATGTTATGGTAGACCTGTCAGATGTCTGCATCAAGCCACAATGGTTCTGTTGCTCTAAAGACTCCACAGAGACAGAGGTGGGTCATCAGGTCTGTTTGACTGTGTCTCTGCAACGTTATATTACTTTATATATAATTTTTTTTAAAGAAACTGACAAACCTGTTTCCAAGAATGAGAAAATTAAACAGATGTTTCAATAAAATGCCTCTATGATGCTGAACTAAGGGGAAAAAACTAAGTTATCTCAGCTGTACTGTAACTTTTAGACCTTTTACTTAGACATACATCCCTCACACCAACAATACAGGTTGTACCATTGAATCCAGTTAAGTCTGACACTGTGGCTTTCTCAGCTCCTTTTCCGGCACTGCGATGGGGAAAATGGCCTTTCAGAAGCCAAGATAGGAGAGACGGGACAGATCTGAAGCAGCGAGGAAACACAGAAAGAGAAACAGAGGCAAGTCTAATCTGTTAGGGACACAAGAGTGACTATAAATCTAGTCTATTTAAACAGAAGAACTTAAAGGATACAATCCACAAAAGTCTTTATATTAGTTGTACTTAAGTGATAAGTGATTTATTACACAGAACAATAATCATTTATAATGTGTAGTCTGTGGAATTTGCTAAATTGAAACCAAGAGAGGGGATTATTAATGATAAAAAATTATGGATTGAAACTTTAAGTTAACAGGAAGAAAAGAAAGTGACATAGATATTGGCAAGAAAACCAGATTCTGTATTCATTGAGTTGAGCAGAGATAGTTTCATCCTCAAACCAACATCCAATCCGCGCAGCTAGGTAGAAAAACTGATTACTTAACCAGCAGTGTGCTAATGCTAAGCAAACACACCTGAACGTCGATGCTTATCTAATTAAATCAATCACGATAATAAACAAGAACAGTAACGCAAAAATTAATATATCAGCTACATAATATTTACACAATATCGTTGTTCACACAATATGATGTATCTAATAAAGCCGAACAGGCCACTTTGCTTCCCAGCTAGGTTAAACTATGCTAAGCTAAGGATGCTAACGTGACTAGCTACCTGCTTTTTGCCACAAGATCGGAAGCTCGCCGTTGCAGAACTTCTTCAAACGGGGTTTTTAGAGTATAGATACAGATTTTTAGCAGTTCATATTGGCTTTCCAAGTAAGTCTGGTCAATTTTAATGGCTGTGCTGGACGATGATGCACCATAATCATCGTGGATGCTAACAGTCTTCTCATCTGGCTCCGTCTGAATCAGCTGACCAGGAAGTCAACACAAACAGCTGGATGAAGGGAGACTGCTGCAGATGTTCAACAGCGTGAGAAAAACAACATCATTAGGTGTCATTTTTATGGTCCTTTTTGTTATCTAAATGGTTTAATTACACAGAAAACACATTAGATACGTCTACAGCTGCACTGTTTGAAAACCGAGGTGTGTCTGTAATTGTTACATGAAAGCACTTGATTGATCATGTCTTCGGTGATCTTTAATATATAATATAAATCGATTTAATTAATTAGATCGCATTCTATACTTATAAGTAGATAATGATATTCTGATATTCAGTAAACATAATAGTACAAATTTAACTGCTTATCACTGCTGTCTTTCTTAATGTAGTCTTACTTTACGCATAGATTTTACTCAGATCTCACTGTTAACTTTATTCATGAAACACATTACAAAAACACATCGTTGCCAATGTGCTACAACGTAATTATTGAACATGTAAAGACGTGAGGAATTTCCATACACAGCCAGGAATTTTGAAGTACAAAATGCATAATAAGGCTTGAGAAACAAAACAAAATATCTCTTAAAAATACCAAAGAAATCTAAAAATAAAATTAATTAAAAAGCAATTAAAAGATTGAAATAGATTATAATCACACAAAAAGATTGAAATGCACCTAAATTAATTAACAGATTAGGATATAATAAATGAATTAGAATAGCAGGAAGAAATTAAAAGGCAAAATAATACATTAAAAGACATAGACCATAAATTCCATGCAGTGCAAGAAGACAAAGAGTGGAAATGTGTTTTAAGAAGTGAATTAAAAACTCACACTTCTGGTTTTAGGTTTGGATTTAGAAACAAGAAGAATCAGAAGAATCTGATTTGCAAACCTGAGAACAGTTTTATCAGGTTCGATATGTAATTTGTGCCAGGCATGAATATTTAAGAATAAACAACATTTGAAGTGTTGCTGTAGGACAAAGCTTTTTGGGGCCTCCCATAATGCAGTAAACATTCTTCTACTTCTTATCCTCTTTATTTTATATAATCTTTAGCCTTAAATCAGTTTTTATGCCATTATCACAAAACTGGATTGTACAAAATGAATTAATACTTTGTAAGTAAAGTTTGATTCATTGTATCTACTGATGCTATAGGTTTAGACTGCTGAGGGACATTTTCTGATACACCAAGCCCCCCCTCCCCACAATAACAGTGTTGCATCTTTAACATGTATGTCTCCTGTCTCAGCAGGTCTCCCTGGAGTAGCAGTTCCTGTTGTCTGTTGTCTTTCTGTCCTCTTCCCCCCACACAGCAGAGGCAGATGGCTGCCTGTCCTTGAGCCGGGTTCTGCCGGAGGTTTCCTTCCTGTTAAAAGGGAGTTTTTCTCCTTCCCACTGTCGCCAGTATGCTTGCTGAGGATGGGAGATTGAGTTGGAGCTTCCGACTCAATCTGTTGGTTTATATTGGCTATTATGAATTGGCTTTGATTATGTTTTTGTTTTTTTATTGTTTTTTTTTTTTATGTCTGTAAAGCGTCTTGAAATGGCATTGCCGTGATTTGACGCTATATAAATAAAGTTGACTTGAATTGAATTGTATTTATTGTTAGAAATATGTAAATGAGAATAGACCTTATGAAAATGAAATAAAAAAAAGTACTTTATTAATCCCCAAAGAGAAATTCAATATTGTAGTAGATAATATTTAATTTGAGGAGGTCTTGTTCCAGAGGCTGCTGGCAGGAATTCTTCTTATTCTTATTCTTGTTCTTATTCTTATTCTTGTTCTTGTTCTTATTCTTGTTCTTGTTGTTGTTTCAGTCTATCATCACTAGTTTTGAAAACATGATGTACATGTAATCTTGTAAATTTTGTGTCATGTCTTCCTCGCCGGTAGGGGGCGGCAGAGCGCCTGTTGCAGATGTAGCGGCCTGTATTTCTCCATGCGAAGCTGGAGAAGTTTAGCGTTAACGGAAGTCTTTTTAGTGTTGATAAGCAGCAAACTCTGAATCGGTGAGTCCCTTCAAGGTCTGTGTTTTTATATTTATTCTTTCATATTCTTGACCAGACTTTTTGCCATGTGATGTTTACGTGCAGACAGTCACCAACAGTCTGTGCTGTCAGGCTCCACAGAGATGCAGAGGAACCAGCCTCTTTTTGGAGGAGCTCTGTCCGCTGACATCCCACACAGCTCCACGGACATCAGCGAGCTGAGGGAGATCCCGGACAACCAGGAGGTGTTTGCCCACGCCCACACCGACCAGAGCCTGATCGTGGAGCTGGTGGAGTATCAGGCTCAGGTGTCCGACCAGGATGCAGCCAGGTACCACTTTGAGGACATCGCAGGCAGCAACAAAGCCCTGGAACCAGGTGCTTTTGAAGTGACCCAGGTTGTGGCCCTACCTAAACCCGAGCTGTCCCTGTCAGACTGCAGCTGTGCTTGGATGTTGACAGGGACACAACGTGTTTCTAAGTTCAACGAAGAAGCAAGGAATACTGTGACCATTCACCTTGGTCTGTTTCGCCTGCCGCAGTTCTCCACCGATATCCTGATCACGTTTAATGACCCGCAGAAGATCAGCCCCGACAGCAGCAGCTCCTCTGCGGCGGAGACGCACCGAGAGCCTTGGACGGTGCAGGACTTCCAGCGCCTGTTGCAGACCCTGACTCTGCACAATCCTGGACTGTTTGGGTAGAACAGAGTGAGACCTGGCCTGAATGGTTTATATTGCTCTGTAATACACAATATAAGACCTGAATTCTGCTGAAAGGAATCGACTTGCTGGTATGATCTGAGTCAAGACCCTACAAGGTTGCTGTGGAGCTTCTGTTGTTGGTCTTAATATGTATACTTGTTCCCTTTTTTTTTTTTTTTTTTTTTTTTTTTTTTTTTAAACAAATAAACTAGTATTTCACATACCAGATGGATATGTTCATGTTTCATTTTAAGACCCTCAGGAATATCCCCGTTTAATATAATTAAATATAAAATTAAATATGTACTGTCTCTTATTTGCAAAATATTTTAATGTGCATAGGCTTACCGTGTTCTTTATCATGTTACAAACTCTCTAATTCACTGCCAGGCCAGGTCTCTATAAATAAATCTTCATATTTCTTAGTATTTTCTATGTTCTTTGTAAAGACTATTTATATTTCCCCCCCTTTTTTTACCAGATGAAAGTTTTGGGGTTTTTTTCTTTTTTTCTTGCACATCATTTATAAAAGTTGACATTGAAACTCAGTCCTAACTTGATGTAACTTGCTACAGATTATCTAAAACTTTCAATTTATTTCAGCTTCATTTACATCTGTCATCTCAATACAATTTAAGACACTTAATTTAGAGTGGCTGTTTTGTGACCTGATGGTCTGCGGTTTGAGTCTTGCTCCCCTACGCCGCTGCAGCCTCGAGGGGGACACAGTTGTTCTCTGAGGACTGGTCCCCAGCCCAGATAAATGCAGAGGTTGCATCAGGAAGATCGCTGTGGTGACCCTCCTGAGGAGCAAGCTGAAAGGAAACAACAATAACTCAGGAAAAAAAAGAGTAAAGTATAGGAAGGTCGTCAGGATGGATACAAGTTATCCAAGTCAAACCTAATAATAAGATTTATAAAAAAAAAATTAAAGGTTTAGGCTTGAAGACAATGAGGATATGATCTGTCTTCCCAGCCTTCTGTCTGTGGTTTTTATATAGCAGCCAGTGGAGTATTTCCTAGTTTGAACTATAATCCCTGGGTTTGATTAAATAGTTGTTAGTTTGCCTTAGTTGTTGATTCACTGCTGACTGAGGTTCGTAGCAGAATGAAATGACCTAAAAGTATCTTAATAGCCACTGTGATAAGTGCAGGTTGACTTGCATAAATGTTAAGGAAAAAAGTTTCTTTGCTTCCATTAATATATACATATAAACCTGGATCGTCCTTTATGAAATTAAACAAGATGTTTCTGTCCCACAATTTCTTACAGCTGCAGCATTTAAATCACTTTTGTCCAAGCAGTGAAGCTCACTGCGATCACGTGGACAAACAGGATGAAAGAGGCATAACTGTAACCAGAAGGTGACAATAATATCTAAAATGTGTGGCTTTGCTCTTTTCCTCTTTAAACGACTGACTTTAAAATGATGTAATAGTGCTGAATCTTATACTAATGTATTTAGAATGAAGGAAAGTTGTTGCACGCACTTGATTTGCAGCATGGTTGTATTTTCCTAACTCCTTACATACATCTAGTATTTTTCATTGACCTCATGACCTTACCAAAAAACAGTAAAAGAATATACTGCTTCTACACAAAAAAAAACTGAATGTACTTTTCCCTTTTCTATACTGTATTCCCACCATTTGTAATTACTAGCTTACAGTTTGTATGGACTTAGGAATTGCATTACAATAAACTCCTTAATTACATTTATTTAAAACACTCACCAACTCTACACATAATGTGAGAAAAGCAGTCATTTATGTTGTGTGTGTGTGAGAGAATTATTAGATTTAACACTGAACCCAAATATAATAAATTAATTTGGGGTTTGGTTTCCATCTACTCTAAAACACTACCCGTGTCTTTGAACATGTTTATATGCTTATACAAGGAAACTGTAGACCCTTAAGAAAAAGTCTCTATAAATCACATCCTTCCTCTTACAGACTATTTAAAATCCATTTAGTGACAGGCAGCTTGTGCTCCACAGCTCAAATGACCATATTTCTAACAGTATGCTAGCAATAAAAACACACAAATAATAGCAAAGGTCAGCGTAGGAGTCAGGTGGTTTAAGATGAAATGTGATCCCAAATCCTTAATCCTTCTGGATGAGTTTAAATGTAGCTACTGTTAAGTAAGATCTGAGTGTTTTCAGTGCTTCTTGGGTTTAGTCACAAACAGAAAAGTCAGGAGATGAGTCTCGGCAGGAAAATGTATTAACTGTTTCCATCATTCACAGCAGTGACCGTATGGTGGTACAATTCATCCATCTAAGCCTTTAAAAACCTTGGAGGGACTTCATTCAAGAGTTGCTGAAACACTAAATTCATGGAATTGAAAATGGCTTCTAATAATTGACCCTTTGAATATAAAAACCAACCTTTTTCCATTTGAAATCTGAGCTGGTTTCTGGTGCGTGTGCTCCCGTTTAATGAAAAATGTTTTCACCTGGAGTCTGCCATTTAACAGAACTCATCACAGCAGGGGCAAGTCAGCTCAGCCTTGCATAATAATCATAACAAAGTACAGCTCTTCTCCCCAAAGACACATCAAAATCCCTTCTTCCGATGGCGCAATCATGATGGATTGAGATCTCATAAAGTCAGACATCTTTCCTGCTCAAAGACTCCAGAGTATCACAATTCTTCCTCAACATCACAACCATAGCAACACAGCAGCAAATCCTCCTTGTGTATTTACCTCGGATAAACATGCTGTTACTGGTGTTGTTTGTCATACAGCTGAAAATGTCAGGCATGTCTGGCATTTCACTTGCAATCAATGTCTGGAGACAGTTTTCCTAACATTATTAGGCTGGGCTGTGTCCATGTCTTAAAAGGATAAGTTTCCTACTACATAATCACAATAATCAGCTTCAGAAGTAGTTGTCATTATTAATGACCCGTCAGAAAAAAAAACACAACACTGAGATGATATAAAAGAATAACATTTTGTCCCAGTACATCTGATGTTTGCTGTGCATAAAACACAAAAATGAAAAGTTTGTTGATCTGTATAGTAGTGTTTGTACAAGCAACTTTTATAAAAACAAAAACAAAAAAACCCCAAAACTTAACTTGAGTTCAAGTCTTAAATTCTTGGTCTCTGAAGTGAATTTATTTTATATTACACAGACAGATGTTGATTTTTACTTCTCCTTATTTATGACTTTTCCCTCAACACAAATTAAAATACTTCTTCCACCACTGGAGAAAGGACTTCAAATGTTTAATTTTCTTGTACTGGTGGCAGATGTCGTGTGTATTTTTAAAAAGTACAACAGATGTTAGATTTTATGGGAATCTGTGTCTGACTATAACTGTACCTGTAGCTAATATGGTATGGTATGATATATTCAATTCAATTCAACTTTATTTATATAGCGTCAAATCACGGCAATGCCATCTCAAGACGCTTTACAGACAGAGGGGAAAACATAATGAAGGCCAATTCACAATAGCCTATATAAGTAAACCAACAGATTGAGTTGAGTCCAACTCAATCTCCCATCCTGAGCAAGCACACTTGCTCAGGATGGGAAGGAAAAAACTCCCTTTTAACAGGAAGGAAACCTCCGGCAGAACCCGGCTCAAGGACAGGCAGCCATACATGGTATGGAAGGGTATGGTAAGAATAAACTTATTTCTACTCATTATGTAGATTAGGTGAAATCAACTTTACAATTTCAGCCTAATACCATTAAACTGAAAAGTCTCTGAAATAAGAGATAAGAAGCCGTTTGGCTTCAATTGTCATTACATGCAACATACTACAGCAGTAGCTGGTATTGGCATTTCATAGCAATGCCACATAAACATTTTCACCTCAAGCTTACATAAAGTTACATATTATTACAAACAAAAGCAGGACAACCACTGCTCCACAGGATCCATTTAACTCTTGTCAAAGGAGTGGTGAAGGGAGGAGGCGCAACTCCTATCTACACTGCGATTATTTCCCATCTGTCTTCTTTCAAACTTTTGCTTCCCTTTTAGCAACGCTTTGTTATTTTGGCAGTCTGGAGTTGTGCAGTACTGCAGCTTCTTTTTGACATCATATGGATATTTACATTGTTTTATTAAAAGAAAAACAACTAGAAAGTCTGTGTAAGAAAGATCAGCATTAAGGATGATATGGGGGTGTTACCAGTCACCAGTGCTGATAAAATATCTTTTATCAACTAGAAAAAGCAAACTCCTTCCAAAGACCTGCTGTAAATTAGATAAAACAGCCAAATTAACCAGAAGTGTTCATTTTTAATAACTTACAAACCATCTTAGCTGAAAGTCTACATTTTAAAAATGGTAAAGTACCGCGTGTTCAGAGAGAGAGGATCATCCACGGAGGACCCCACATATATCTTAAAAGAAAAACTCAGGTTTATGAGTAATAAAAACAAGCTGGAACTGTTTTTATTTACGTGACTGATAAAACCTGACGTTAAACATAGGGAGATGCACCACTGAAGGAAATTAACGATATTCAGATTAAATTAGAAAAAACAATATGTAATTTGAGTAAGACAAGCATTAAACTCTTTCTACTGTTCCTGCAGCATGGATGCGATGCACATGTGTCATATCCTCTATGCATCTGGGAGGAATCAGTCACAAGTGTATGCATGGTTCCTGCTCAGAGACTTGAGAATCCCACATCAACTCCCCTGTTATCACCGTGATGTGTGTCCTGAAAACCCCACAATCCTCCTCCCATCCATCTCTCGATTCCAGCCTGAGCAACCTTGTGCTTCGTCTGCCAAACACAAGGGCCCATTTTAGCCACACAGCAGTCTGCTGCTCTCATCAGGACCCTGGAGCTTCTCTTTTTATAAATTATTCTCCAAGTCTATGTTTGTCAGCTCTTGGAAGCCGAAAGCCAGAAGGCTGTCTTGGGGTTTCCACTGTGGAACAACGATACAAGACCTGAAACAGTTTCCACTGTCTTTTCACATTATCTGCCTAAGTTCTAAATATCTCAAACATTCCTAAAGAAAATTACAAATGTGTAAAAGAAATGCTCAATAAGTAGAACAAAAAGAAACTTGTTTAAAAAGGACAAATGAGCTTTACTGAAAAGTTAACCAAAACAAAGAAAGGGGGAAACAGATATAATAATGCAGCTGTCCCACTGTAGACTTTACAATTGCTGAATGTGTTGTAACAAAAAGTCTGCTTTTATAGAATTAGACAACATATTAATATACATCAATCCAGATGGGGTCTAAATAAAGTCTTAATCTCCTTGTTTCTTCTTCTTGCTCTCTGGTGAGGTGTTGTTGGTTTGTGAGAAGTGCTCAGACATGGCAGCAAGCGCCCGGTAGCGATGAGAGATGGAGTTCTTCACTTCTTTGGGCAGTTCAGCATAGCTACACATAAGAGAATAAAAATCAATACTAAGTATAGATGCTGTCATTCAAACATGTACGACTGCAATACCATTTGTGAAGTCTACAGCTTGAGCTAAAACAGATGCGATCAGGGGAATTACTATATTCTATTTGCACTCTAGCTATGTGTTGTCCTCTGGCTCCACCTTGTGGCACTAAATGCGATTTTTTTTTAGCAGCTTGCTTACGTTTTGTCGTATCCATTTGGCTGGAAACAAGGATCCCATCCAAAGTCTCGAGGGCCCCTTGGTTCCACAATTTGACCCTGAAATGAAACAGTAAAGTAGTAAGAGGAAAACACACAACATGTACACACTGGAGGAATGTTTACAAAGACTGATTCTGACCTCTGTTTTCCCTCTGAAGAGCTGCACCGGTTCATCTTTGCCAGCACAGAATGCAAAGGTGCAGAGGGCCCACGCGGATTTATCTTCAAACCCAGCTAACAGTTTGTACAAACCTTAACAGAAATTCGGATGGTTACACAGCTTCAATCATGGCTTTTTATACAGCTCAACACAACCTTCTTTAAATGTCACATCATGCAAATTGTTTATTTTTACTTACCTTCTGGCTTGAGTTTATCCAGAAACCATTTGCTGCAAAAATTTAACAAAGAAAATTTCACAATTAGTTACTGCATCTTTGTTATCGGAGATGTATAAGCTCCATTAGGAATTGATATTGTACCAACATGTATGGGCCAGGCAGTCCCCCCAAGGCCCTGAAACAAAGGCAGGTGTCTTCTACTATAACTGGACCATCAACCTGGATGACAGAAACAACAGTTTTATTTCAGTGAGTTACTGACTCTGAAAGTGTAGATCACGGTTATGACAGTATAACTTACCTGCCTCGCAGCCTCCTTACACTTGTGAATTGAAATTTCATCAGGTTCTCCCTGATATTCAGGCACTACATAAAGAGATACAAGAGCTAAGATTACACTGAAATACTCATTTTAAACGTGCCTTTTCATTACTTACAGTCAATCTTTCTTGAAACTAGCTTGAAAGGAAACTTGTCTCCGAGGATCTGGATGACCTTTAAGGTACAACCACAAAGAAAAAACACTGCATGAATCTATTTAGTTTGCTTAAAGGGAAATATCACAAGAGGTAAAAACAACTCAGCACAGTCTATTTATAGCAGTTACAGCGTGGGGCTGCTATAAAAATCTTCCAGCATGAAACGCTTTAAACAGGTCAACTATGTAAGCACAAAATAGTCTCAAACACGAGACTGTAACTCTTACTTCTTCCAGTTTTTTTGCGTTCCCAGTCACGAAGACCACATTTCTATAACCTGGTACAGCCATGATGAATGACACCCGGAGGACTAAAAAACCGGACCGAGCACTTCCGGCTCATCACTGGCCAATAAAATAGTTTCTGAGAGCCTCAGCGAATCATCGAGCAGCATGTAGCCCCGCCTACCACATATTCACCAATCACTGCGTTGTGCTGGAAGAAAATTTGTCCGGATGGAAACGTGAGTACAAAGTGCCATGTGGAGGGAAAAAAACAGTGCTGGAAAGTAAGTCCTAAAGCAACCTCCGAAATGAGTCTTTTACCTCGCACCGCCGAGGAGTTCAGCTCCGCAGAGTACTGGGAGAAATTTTTTAAAAAGCGTGGAGAGAGAGCTTTTGAGTGGTATGGAGACTACAATAAACTGTGCGGTGTGCTACACAAATACATCAAAGTGCAAGATAAGGTAATGTGGGATATGCAAGGGTCTAGCCATGCACTAAATATCAGATCCGATTAGTTTCCAAGCTCATATGGAAGTGTCATCAAGATACTTTTAAACACAACGTTAAAAAATGTGTAACTTTTACGTCCTGGCAATGTGTGTGTTTATACACATAACTAATACACATAGTTACACTATATACAATAATAGTTTGGGGATTAGAGTACTGAAGTTCATTTTATTGTCTATTGTGTACTTGTCTATTGGGTACAGATAAATTAAGATTATGTGTGTTGTACTTCTGCCTCCAGGTGCTGGTGGTTGGATGTGGTAACTCTGAGCTGAGTGAACAGCTGTATGATGTTGGCTACAAACATCTGACTAATATAGATATAAGTGAGACAGTGGTAAACCACATGAACCAACGAAATGCAGAGCGCAGGCCAGGCTTGATCTTCTATCAAGTGGATGCAACTCAAACTCCATATGATGATGCCAGCTACCAGGCCGCCCTGGACAAGGGTACTCTGGATGCCATGGCATCTGAAGAGGAAGGAGCCTTAGCCAGGAATATGCTCACTGAGGTCAGAGAGCTGCTGATTTGACAGACAATAATTCACTACTGTGTTTTCCTCACAAAAGTTTTCTTGTGATTGCAGTTGGGTCGTGTGCTCAGTGTTGGAGGGCGGTATATCTGTGTTACTCTGGCTCAGGAGGGTGTTATCAAGTTGGCTGTAGAGCACTTTGTTCAGCTTGGGTGGGCAGTGAGACTTCATTGCCTACAGGGAGAGAGGGGAACGGAACAAGAAGATTCCTTCGCTCTACCCGTCTTTGTGCTTGTATGCACCAAGTTCCGTCAGCCAATGCCCACGCCCATTCTTGAGATGTGTGTTGGAGATGACGGAGCACCTGTCCGTTACTCACAAATTTGCGAACTGTTGTCAGCTGTGAGGGAGCATCAGGCATATTCTGTGTTAAGGAAGAAGCTCCGCACAAGCACCGACCCTGGCTCGAACCTCTCACTAACACTCTGCCATGCCAAGACCAATCTTCCTCGATATACTCTGACAGTACAAGATTGTCCACCAGGAACAAAAGTGCCAAGATCTAACCAGTTTGCTATATTTATTGGTGAGCTCTTGTTTGTGAGTCACACTGGAGTAATTGTATTCTTCTGTGATGACTTTTGTGAACCAACTCTCTCTGGTAATTTCTTTAGTGCCTCGAGGGTGTGAGACAGCTTGGCTCTACAGTTCCAGTGAGGGCAGAAGGCAGCTGGCAGCCAGTGCTAACTTCCGCCGCCTGGTTATTGTTGCTATGCACAGGAATCAGGAATACACTGATATGCAAGCAGTACAGTCAGAACTTTCCCCAGTGGTGATGGATTTGGCTCCCCCGGGTATGCCGACCAATCAGCAGGTAAATGCACATCAATATTTATTCTTAAGATGCTTAAAAAATACTATAAAACATGATAGGGTAGAAAAATAATTGAATATTCAACAAATAAATTTTCCGTCCCAACTCAGGTGCCATTCCTGTCAGTGGGAGGGGATCTTGGTTGGCGAGAGGAGGTCAGCAGGGGTGTGAGTCAGCTCAGTGGGGAATATTGTGTGGAGAATGTGAGAGGAGAAGATGGCGAACTGTACCGGAGACTGGTGTTCTTGTCTAATACTGCACTTGTCCAATCAGAGAGCCGACTTGTCTCATCAAATACTGGTAATGTGTTATTTCTTGCTCTAATTCTCAGAATAATTGCTGCAGTATAAGTGCATTTTATCCTCATAAATAAGTAATGATTGCCTAATTATATAAATCAAGACTTAAAGTAGATTAGCATTGCTCATTATAGTTTTTTTTTTTCAAGAAGCAGTATGTAGCATTTAGTGAGATTTATTTGCAGAGTTGCTACACCCCCGCTTCCCCAGCTCAAAGGAAAAGCCTCAATGGCTGATGGAAAACACCAACATCATAGCAACGGTTTTGTTTCTTCACTTTGGGCCACTGTAGATTTTTGACCACATGTCGATGTAAATAACTTCTTCTAAAGTAGCAAAAACATTTTTAAAGTTTATTTTTTCCAGATTGTGTCACACTCTTCAGATTTTCCCACCTCCAAGTCATCTAAAGCATTCTTCATTTCATCTTGTGATAAGGTTATGTAACTGATTCCAAGGACAATAATCTTATCTAAATCTTACTAAACCAGAGGTGAGTACCTCTGGTTTTTGAGGGCTGCAGTTCTGCAAGTGTTAGGAGTTTCCCTGCTGCAACGCACCTGACACACATCAGACTTCATTAGCAGAGCAGTTCAGAGCTTGACATCAAACTCTGCACAAGTCTGCCAATTACCAATTGATTTGATCAGGGTGTGTTGTAGCAGGGAATCTCCCAATACTTGCAGGGGCACCAGAGTCCCCCCCCCCCTTCCCCCTCCCCCGTCGTACTGAATACAGTGTGTGATACTGTGAATGTACAAATTTAACTCAAAGTGCTTCACGTGATGAAAACAACTTTGGAATATGTATGACACCTTTACACACGCGCAAGTATAAAACATCAGAGATCAGTAATACACCTGATCGCTCACTTTCACACACACATCATCATAGTCACATCTACACAGCGCACACACACACACACACACACACACACACACACACACACACACACACACACACACTCTTTGCAAAAACATAAGCTTAGCTTTTAGTTTTTAGCTTCTGCCTCTTTGTGATAATGAGAATCTAAAAACATAACTGGATGAACATTGTGGATGAACATCTGGCAGAAGATGCAGAAGTTCATGTTGGAATTTCTGGAGACACATCTGTGACCATAAATGTGATGTTTGTTTGTTTTTCCAGGAAGGCTGTGGTTATTTATGTAGGACAACACCACACTTTATTCAGCATTTCCTTTCTAAGCTTGCCTTTGTAGAAGGAGTGTGTGTGTGTGTGTGTTTGTGTGTGTGTGTGTGTTTGTATTGGTGTGTAGATGACTGATCTGCCCTCAGTCTAGATCGGTCTCCTGATTCAGACGACTGCAACCGCAGAATATTAACAGCTAAAATTTTGTATTTGGAAAAGATAGACTCAGATTCCTTTTTTAAAACTGCAACAATTATTGTCTTTAACTAAAGTAACACACACACACCAAAACACAAACACACGTATGCATCCTGTGTTCCATGTTTTTGAGTGTGTTGTTTAAATTAATTAAAAATTAAAGAAAGAAAATAGTTAATGTTGTAATAAATAATGTAAATCATGGTTCAAACTTTGAATAAATTACTGATTTAAATCTTTGTTTTTAGAAAAATGTTCCCAAGGTTACAGAAAATGACGGTCAGTGTGTGCAAGCATAATGGAAATGTGGGCATGTCGATGACACTGCAATAAACCGACAGCTACACAGGAGTGGTAGTCACTGGTCTCTTGCCTCCAACCACAAATAAAGAACAACAGAAGCGTCATTTAAAGCGTATTCTTGCATACTGTAGTTTGTTACAATTTAATCGAGCCAAATAAATATGTCTTTACATCTGTGCAGCTTCAAGTCACAAGAAAAAGAACAAAAAGAAGCCAAAGGCAACAGCAGCTCCATCTTCCTCCTCATCCTCTCTGTCAGTGGACTCTGGCTTCCTCTGCTGTGCTCACCATGAGGTCATGGTGGCTGGTCTCACCATGCTTGGGGTGGGGATGCCACAGAACAAAGGTGTGTGTTTGCATATGAGTGGATGTGTACAGACTTATTAGCATTGTAGAGAAGGATGAGAAGAAATAGTACCTGTGGTGCAGTCAGAGCTCTCCAGCACACTGCATGAGATGTCACAATTTTTTCACTTTTATTTATTTACTTCTCGCCTTCTTCCATGCTAGACATCCCAGTGTCAGTGCTCCTGGTGGGCCTTGGTGGAGGAGGCCTACCTCAATTTCTACGGGATTTTGTGCCCAATGTGATGGTTGAGGTTGTAGAATTAGACCCTGTTGTGTTTGAAGTGGCAAAGCAATGGTTTGGGTTTTGCCCAGATGATCGTTTGACTGTCACACTTGGGGACGGCCTGGAACGTATCTGTGCACTGGAACAAGAAGGTTGGCGACGCAGGATAATTACAAGCAACACAACACAAGTTAATATTTTGATTAAAAAAAAGATCTGACTGTGGTGCTTCCTTCTTCATAGGTGGTCATTTATTTGACGTCATCATGTTCGATGTAGACAACAAAGACAGCTCTTTAGGTATGAGTTGTCCTCCTGCTGCCTTCGTAGAATCATCCTTCCTAAGAAAAGTTTGTAACTTGCTGACCCCCAAAGGTACAAAATAATTTCTGATTTTCTTTATTTTTATCACTATTAAGGCAAAAAATAAAAATGAGAAGGCGCTGTCTTTATTTCCTTTCAATAATCTCATCCCTCCTCTCTCTCCCCCGGCCAGGTCTATTCATACTGAACCTAGTGTGTCGTGACCCAGCCCTGAGGAAGAGCATCCTTGAGTGTTTGAGCAGTGTGTTTCCCTCCATCCTTTCTCGCAAGATAGCTGAGGAGATCAACGAAGTCCTTCTATGCTCTTGTGGTGAAAAGGATGCCGCCCACATCCTTCCATTTTTGAACGAAGCAGCAAAGAATCTGCAGAGTGCATTGTTCTCTGACAGGATTGGACACAAAGGCAGACCACACATAGACATTGCAGAGCTTTTAAAAGACCTGAAAGTAGAGTAGCATGCATGTGACAAGTTTCGGTGGGAAATTGGGGGAATTTCATTTTATTCATGCATCAAGACAGTGTGAGACACGATGAAAAATGAGTGCTTATAGGTTTTTCCATTCAAAGCAAAGCAATGAATTGTCTATACACATTTGCAAGTTAATAAAAAAATCAACATGCATTGTTATTGTTTATTTATATAACTAGTTTCTAGTGCATTTGCACTGTGCACACTCCCTCACAGCCTAAGAACGCAGCAGCCTTATTTACAGTAGATGATAACACTCTCAGATAAATTCTCTGGCTCTAGTTGCGGTGTTTATAAGTGTGCAACGCCCCACCCACACTGGAAATGTGAGATTTTAAATAGCAGTCGGTGCATTAAGTGAGTTCATCTTAAGTTTCTAGTAATTGGCTACAAAGTTTGTCTGTCTTCTGTTTTGGGGAGTTGCCGACTTACTGACTTGCTGGTTTGTACGCATGCGCAGAAAACTTTTATTCCGTTAGCTGTCAAAGCAAAAGTGTTTTCTTTTACGTCCACAGATTAGACCTAGTCCAGCGTCGAGCCTCTGAAACATGTTCAGGGTTTAATTTTAACGCCTCAATACAAACATTTGGAAACTTGAAAGAAGATACATACTTTTAACCAACTTTATTGGGGGATTTGACTTGTGTGAGACCAGCACTATCGTCGTAGTCTGAAGTACTGAGGGCTGGAGAAGGTGTGGAGCTCTAAAAGTAAACAGCAGCAGCAGCCCTTAAGAAGACAAAGTTTATCTTCTTCAGGTTTTACAGAGAATTATGACATATTTGTAAGACACCGTTAATTATGGTGGTTACGCTATCGACTGGTGTGGACTAGAACCGGAGTAAAACTGCTGTGAAGGGGGGGTTGGACAGATAGCAGCTGCTGTTGCGATGGGCAACCGCGGGATGGAGGATCTAATCCCGCTGGTCAACCGCCTTCAAGATGCCCTGAGCAGCGTGGGGCAGAGCTGTGGCCTTCACCTTCCACAGATCGCGGTGGTGGGTGGACAGAGCGCCGGCAAGAGCTCGGTGCTGGAAAACTTTGTGGGCAGGTAAGCCGCCAACACTCAACTCTGAACCGAAGAGATTTTTTTTTTCTCTTAAAAAAGTCACATGTACCTGTGAAACCCTTCACGTGGATACCTTTTAGACCACTGTTTCTCAAATAGGGGTACACGTACCCCCGGGGGTACATCAAGTCATTGTACCTGAACTGTTTTGAAAACATGTATGTTTTTATGTTTTCTTTAACACATACTTAAACAAAATAATATAAATATAATAATATATAAATATTTAATGTATTTCGTCCAATGTAAGCGTACATTCATAAACTAAGTTTACATATAGATTTACACCCAGGGCTGGATTAAAAGTGCACAGGCCCCTGGGCCCAGAATGTTTCAGGGGCCCCGTTCCACACCATAAAATTGTAACAATTGTGAATGATACTCTGTGAAGTAACATTTCTAACATCTCTCAGCCAGTGGTACCAATAGCAATACACTAGACACTGTGGTGTAACTATCTGGCTTTTATGTGCATTTTGTTTCATGTCCAAACTGCTGGTGTATGGCCTACGTGGGCCCTACATGGGCCCCCAATGGGTGTGGGCCCCTGGGCCCATGACCATAATGCCCATTGGATAATCTGGCCTTGTTTACACCATTTCATTCCTCCCAAAATCCCATCTTCAGACATGAATTGAATCCCATCCATTTTGAGCCAAAGCATATTCGTCAGTCACTGTGCCTTGACAACGCAAACAATAGAGTCCTGGTGGAAGCGTGGTAGAGATTTCCATTGTTTTGCAAGGTTAAAAGTTTAATAAACCAAACAAGAATGACAAAGTGCTGTATTTCATGGTTTTTCTTAACCAAAAGAAATTTGCAGTGGTTAGGGGGTACATGGCCAAAAATATTTTACAAGGGGTACTGTGTTGCAAAAAGGTTGAGAACCGCTGTTCTAGACAAGGATTTTGCAAGGTTGTGAAGAATTTGAATATTTCTGTAAATGTATTTTCATGAAATTAAAATGTAAGACTTGATGACTATAACATGACTGAAACCTTGTCAGTTTTTATGAATGGACATTCTCCATATGTAAATGAAATTTCTACCAAATAAAAAGTATAAACACATGCTTAGGGTCACATTATTTATTCTAAATTATGTACAGCTGTTGTATAAAATACTGCGATGGACTGGTGAGCTGTCCAGGGTGTGAAGTAAACTCTAAATTTGAGAGTACAGCCTAAACTATATGTAAATACATTCAGTATTTAAAACGTATAAACACTTTTTTATTACCAGGAAATGACCTTAAGCTATTTAATTTAAGTAACTGGAATAAAAAAAAAAAAAGGTTTCAAAGCCTCATACATGTTTTAATATGTGTGTCTGCTATTTCTAGGCTATGAAATGATGTAATATGTATGATCTATGCATAGTCAGAATTAGATTCTTAGTTAAAGTTTTTATTCTAAATTTTCTATGTGATGTTTAATAGTTTTATTATTCAATAGCAAATCCATGCAAGTGACTCAGTAACTTAGACATTCTCATAATTTCCTGAAGCAAAACAGTCATTACAGGATTCACAGTGTTTCTTTTATCTGTATCTTGACCTCCAACCGAGTAGCATTGGATATATTTGCCAAGTCTGAAGTGGTGGATGCCTGACATGGCAGTGACTGCAACAGTTTATCTCCCAGACATGCTCTGTTGATGGGAGTGAAGCAGCTGAGGTTGACAGGACAAGCAAAACATAATATACACATTTTTGTCAACTTCTGAGTTATTCCTTTTACTGATGCTAAACTGAAGAAAGCTTTGTTGTGTTAAAACTTTCTCTGACTTTAAAAGATTTCATGGTTCTAAAAATAATGCTGGGCACATGAATAACGGTTCATGTGCCCAGCGGTTTGGGTAAAACTTAAAGACAACTGAGACAGTTTGGTGTGTGATCAGGATACTAAGTTCTTTCATCTGTATGTATTTTCATATTTTATCACATAACTCTGTTCATTGTCTCAGCTAGGACTGTGCTATAGACGCCCCTTTTGTTTTGGACAGTGCTCGCAGTTTGACAGGATGTAATAAAACAAACTTCCTGAACAAGATTTCAGTCGGAAAAAGGAGGGTTATTTTTCACACTGTGCATTCTGTTTTCATATAATAGTATTTACATCTGCTTTTCAGTGTTTACATATCATGTAACAAACATACTTTGCAGTCATTATAATACTGATGGTAGTTTCTAACTAAAATAACTCATGTCTCACTCTTAGTGCTCCCAGAGTTAGCTGGACGCTCAATATTACAACACTGTAATTCAATCTGCATCATCATCATCACAACATTTTAATTATAACAAATTATTTGTGCCAAATGATTAAAATAATTAAAATAGTGGGTTCGTCAAGTTAACTCCTTAGAAGATAATTCATGTAGGAAATAGCATTAACTGTAGGTGGGTTTGCCGTATGTGTTATTATGTGTGTATATATTAATTTCCAACTCAGTCTTCCTTATCTGATAGAGATTTCCTTCCACGGGGTTCAGGAATTGTCACTCGCAGACCTTTAATCCTGCAGCTGCTAAATTCTGACGCAGGTAACTGCTCTTCCAATAAAATGAGTCATTTTTAGTGTGTGATTGAAGCTACCACAAGGTGGCGCTATGATGTTTTCCATAGGAGTTCTCATCTGATGAGTCATATAGCTGTGTCCTAATTTATTTTGGCCAGTATTATTACAAAAAAATGTTGATTTACTGGGGAAAAAAAAGAGCTAATAATAGACAAAAATCCAGAGATATTCCATAAGGATCATAATATTATCAATCTGTTAATTAAAAGACGTTTTCTCCTCCACTATCCTTGCAGAGTATGGTGAGTTTTTCCACTGTAAGGGAAAAAAGTTCACAGATTTTGAGGAGATCCGCAAGGAAATCGAAACAGAAACATGCAGACTTACAGGATCGAATAAAGGCATATCTTCTGTTCCCATCAGCCTACGGATTTACTCCCCACACGGTAACAAAGCCTGTGGCAGTGTGTTTCTCGTAATGTACCCTTCAAATATCTGTTTCCCTGACATATGAATGTTCTATGTTTTTTTTATGGGTTGACAGTGCTAAACCTGACTCTTGTGGACTTGCCTGGCATCACTAAGGTACCTGTAGGTGACCAGCCAGCAGACATCGAGTACCAGATACGAGACATGATCATGCAGTATATCTGTAAAGAAAACTGTCTCATTCTGGGCGTCACACCTGCCAACACTGACCTGGCCAACTCTGATGCGTTAAAACTGGCCAAAGATGTTGACCCGCAAGGTTAGCTTTACCTTTGTAAAGGGAGACTTTCACCTTGACTTTGACTCTGTATGAAAATTTATTTGTCATAATGAAGGAAGAAAAGTTTATATTGAACATATTATTCAAATTTCACTAGTTTAATCAGTTTGTTTTGATTGTTTCTTTAATTTTTTTCTTAGGTCAGCGCACTATTGGTGTAATCACAAAGCTGGACCTGATGGATCAAGGAACTGATGCCAGGGAAATACTAGAAAACAGGTTGCTTCCTCTGCGAAGAGGTTAGATGCCAGCTTTGTTTGTGTTTGTTGAGCCTGCCAGCAGCAATCAACACCCAATAGGGGCCATTAGAAATGACTGCGGTTGTGATGGCATGAAGGCCAGGCATGAATTCGGCTCAGCACCACACATGACATCACTGATTATGTATCATTGAGTATGTGTCCGCCTGCATTTCTTATTTGTTCTTTCTATCCTGTTGACTTGTAAAAGGTTTTTTGCTGTGTTGTAAAAAAAAAAGAAAGAAAGGGAGGCAAAAAAAAAGGTCTGGTCTGGAAAAAATGAATGCAGCGAGCTGTTGGGGCTGTACTGGTTAAAGCAGCACCAGGTGCTGGGTCCTTCATGCATCTCTTGCGGTGCAAATTCATTAGCCATGGAAGCCCAGTGATATAGCTGCTCTGGTAGCAGCGTTACACACTAGATATGAAGTTTGGTGCTATCTATCTATTATTGTAGTCAAGAATGAGCTTTAACCCAATGTATGTCACAAGCGTAATGGAACAAATGGGAAGAGCTCCCAATATGTGTCTGAAAAAGTTCCATTTGGCATGGAAATTACAGAGACTGGACACTCTTAGTTTCTCTTGCACTTCTACCTACCCAGGTTACATCGGGGTGGTGAACCGCAGTCAGAAGGATATAGATGGGAAAAAAGACATCAAGGCAGCTCTGGAGTCAGAGAAGAACTTCTTTCTGTCCCATCCAGCCTACAAACACATGGCTGAAAGAATGGGAACTCCATATTTACAAAGAATACTTAATCAGGTAAAAAATGCATACATTTCTCTTTGGACACATTTAGATAGAGATGTAATTAAAATATTTATACATAACTTCTTTATTTATTTTCTTTTTTTTTTTTTTTTTTTTTTTTTGCAGCAACTGACAAACCACATACGGGACATGCTGCCAGCCTTCCGCAGTCATTTGCAGAGCGAACTTGTAGCCTTGAACAAAGAGGCTGAGGAGTACAGGCAGTATAAACCTGATGATCCTGCACGGAGGACCAAGACACTGCTGCAGTCAGTTAGTCATTCTGTGTGTGAATGAAACATTTTTATGTGTGTTTGTTTTTTTCAATCTGTGTGTGGTTTTTTTTTTTATTCCAGGATAGTTCAGCTATTGGCTGTTGATTTTGAGAAGCTAATTGAGGGCTCTGGTGACAAAGTAGACACCGTTAGCTTGTCAGGAGGTGCTAGGATCAATAAAATTTTCCATGAGCGCTTCCCTTATGAACTGGTAAAGGTATGTGTGTTTCATTCTAGGTTTGATTTTTGCTTTGTTAGCTGTCTATGTTCTGCAGGCACAAAGTAGCACTTTAAATGTCTATCAGGAGCTGTCGGGTTTTACAGAGTTACCCCCTAACATTTACTATAACTTATGCTTTTCTGTGCATGGCCAAAGATTGAATCTGATGCGAGGAAGCAGCGCCAGGAGATCAACTATGCCATCAGAAACATAAACGGTGTCAGGTGCTATACAGGTGTCATAGCAAATGTCAGCTGCATTTATGTCATGTTTTAATTTACTTTTCTTGTTTTTCCCAACAGGACAGGCTTGTTCACACCTGACATGGCCTTTGAGACCATCGTAAAGAAGAAAATATCAAGTCTAAAGGGGCCGTGTATTAAATGTATTGACATGGTCTGTCAAGAGCTAATTACCACTGTCTATCAGTGTATCAGCAAGGTATGAATATGTCATCTACACTGCCCATCCAAAGAATAAAACTAAGCAATTAGGTAAGAGCCTCTCATTGGATGATTGTTTCAGCTGGCACCAGTAATTTACCTATTAACTGATCCAGTAAGTAGCTTCTTATTTTGCCAGAACCATGAATGCCATTAAGAGTCTTTGGGGTGTGCTGAAGAAGGCTTTGTGCAGCGGTCCCATTGTCACTACAAGATCCTGTTGGAAAAAATTAATGCAACTATGGACAGAAATAAATGTGACACTGGAGAAGCTTAGCGAAATGAATCCACAGTGAATGCATGCTGTTATCAAAGCTAAAATCTGTCCAATGCAATATTAGTGTCTGACTGTACTTTTAGATGGGAAGTGTAGATGTAATGCTTTGTACTGTATGTTTTCATTGTGTAAAAAAAAAACAGTCCTGTCTGCAAGTTTGATGTTTTTTTTCTCCCTGCAGCTCAGTTCCTTTCCCAAGCTCCGAGATGAGACAGAGAGGATTGTTATCACTGAGATACGAGAGAAAGAGAGTAAATGCAGAGACCAGGTCTCTCATACAGATTTACACACTTACAGATAGCCCAACTGCATCATGCATGTTTTTTTCAAAAAACAGTCTATTTTTTTTTAAGTTAATGCATGTTTTTTTCTGCTTAGGTCTTGTTGCTTATTGATATCCAGCTGGCCTACATAAATACCAAACATGAAGACTTTGTCGGCTTCACTAAGTGAGCAACCTCATCAGTTTTAAAAAGAGCTAAAAACTGTAACATGTTAACAATAAAGGACATGTTTGCTTCATTCCTCTCAGTGTCCAACAGGTGCACAATCAAAACAATGGGAAGACTCTCATTGGAATGGCGCAGAACCAGGTGAGGAAGCATCATCTCCCTCGACCAATAAGTGTGTTTCGGCTGTTATTTTCAGCTGTATTTACCAATTGGAAATTTGTATGGCTCATACTTGTGCACAACCGTACCTAAATACTCAAAAACCAATATTTACTGCTGTGTGAAAGGTTTTAAACTTCTTAAGTTACGTCACTGTCCTAATGTGTTCTCCATTAATCAGCATTAATCTGCATCCATAGCCTCAGATAAATCAAGAGTTTTTGTGACATTACTGAGCCAGATTTTGGGTCCAGTAATGCAACCTTAATTGTTCTTGGCTTTGCAGACAAATCAAGTCAAGCAAAAAATGAGCACCTTTGATTTATGTGCAAGACATTTATGAGAAAAGCATGGATAATGAATACCACAGTTCCAGGGTGATTATGTTACGTCAGGAGCCTTGATGTATGATGCTGACATTGTTGAACAGCAGTGCGTTGCGACCACAACTTCAAATAAAATGAAAAAGAACATCAGCGATTGCACAAGTACTCGTTCTGCTTTTGTCTTGATTAATTTATAAACGATCAGTGTCTATATAAACACCCCAACATGTGAGTAAGTTAAAATAAAGTAACTTTATATTAACATTGCTGCTTCATTTCCTGTTTTCTCCAGGGTGTGGTTCATCCCTCAAGTCGAATAGTAGGAGACCATTCTCTTAAAAATCTTCTCTTTACTGCTGCCTCTGCTGATAATATGTGTATGCAAGAGTCAAGCTTAGGGGTTGCGGGTTAGCATGCCCCTGATGGGAGCAGCTATGCATTTTGGCAAAATGCCTTGTTGTGGCTTTATAAATGGTATTTTTCACGATCTGCAACTGATGCTGCTAATGTTACAAACTACTCAACCTCTTTTTCATTGACAGCGCCATCTTTGTTTCACCTTAATGTTTCTTTTTCTGATCTTTAAGTCTTATTATGTTCTGTAAATAACCACAGATTTAAAAAAAAGCCAGGACATATGCCATACATGTGCTGAATTTATGTCTTGTTTCCATGATACTGTACTCATTACACACCTTTCCTCTACAGTGTCTTTCATCGTTGCCTGGTCTCTTCTATCCTGTTTTTTCAAGATATGATGCAACTACTCATATCTATGCTCTTTTTTTGTGTCTTTTCCTATATAACTATTGTTTTCTTTGATCATTTATACCCAACTGGTGGTCAGTAAAAATATTCTGGTGGTTATACCAGTGTGACACATCTCACAAATGTTTTTAATTTATTTGTGTCTCATTGCTTTTGAGGAGTAATTCTTATTTTTTCACAAATCTGTCCTATGTGGTTTCTGTTTGTGTTGTCATCTGTGATCTTTATCCCTCACTGTTGTCCAGGTCATACGCAAGGGTTGGCTCACCATCAGCAACATCGGCATCATGAAAGGCGGGGCCAGGGAATACTGGTTCATCCTCTCTGCAGAAAGCCTGTCCTGGTTTAAAGATGAGGAGGTGAGGATCATCCTTCTATCATGTGCAGTTAGTCAGTCCAGGTGATCAGAATTTGGACTGGAATAATGGCTCTGATGTGTGAGTTAAAATATCTAAACCAAGACTCAGCAATCAAGACAGTTCATCAGTAGTTTATTAAAACATGTCCAAGTTTGAAACAGCAGGTTAAGTGGTCAACATGGAGAAGCCAAGAGGAAATTGCTTGTCATGTCATTATCACAGCTTTAATAAAGCTCCTCCTGGTTTGTTGGAGAAGGTGGCAAGAGTTTTTTTCTGATGTCAGTGGGGCTGCCATCTGTCTGCCTGTCTGTGCCTGCTGTACAGGAGCAGAAGGTCTGCACAGCAAGTGTAGACAGGCAGACACACCACAACAGTCTCATCCGGTCACGATTGGAGATCAGAGGAAAAACACAGTGCAGCATTTGTATATGGACACAAACAAATACTTGGAAATACTCAGATGTAAGCTGAAAACACCAAAGATAGAAGATGTTTGTGATGTTGATTCTGCTCATGAAACAGGGTTGTGTTGCCTTTACTGAAACCAAGCGCTTGGTAGGAGCATCGCAGAGAAGATGCAGCATTCAGATGCTTTAAAAGTCACGTTGTTCAACAAAAACAAACCATCTTCATGGAAATGTGTCTGCATTACGTGCACAACTGTTGCTTTACCCTCCTGCCACCTGGAGCACAAACTGACCCCCACCATTCGCCCCATTCATTCCTCTGACACCCTCCTCCCCCTCTTCCTCCTGCTCTCCCCTTACTCTTCCCCCCTCTTACTCCTCCTTTTCTTCCTCTTCTGGGAGTTTAGGCATTTGGAGCGGCTCACTTTGACACAGCTGGAGCTGCCCCAAGCCAAACTAAGACGTGCACACATGCACCCGCAAATATACACACCCAACGGACAGAGTTGTATATACACTATACAGTACACATGCTGGCTCTGATATAAACAAAGGGGCATGCAAATAGCAGAGAAAAATATACAGTCACTCAGACAGACACATGGTCACTTTTCAGATAAACACTGCATCATTTGAACACGGTGTTCCAGACACAGCTGCAGGCATGCATGTTGTACACACACAGTGTTATAGGTTTCCTCTCGCTGTCACTCTCTTACTAAGCATTTACAGACATGTCACATCTGCAAGAAATAACACAAAGGCAAGGCAGCAATGTGTTTTGACCACATCAGAACAGTGAAATCGAGCTGCCCGCAGATCACTGTGTGATAGTTTAAATCTTTTCAATTAACTTTGGGGGGATGTTGAATTTGCCATTGATTAATGTTTGCACCATCTCGCTGTGTTGTAAGGTTTATCAGCTGTTTGTGTTTGGAAGGCCTGAGTACATTGTCAGCTATGCGTGTTATCACAAGAGATCAGATCTACTGCCTCTGTGCATGCACAACACACTCACACTCACACAAACACACACTCAGGCGCACTAGCCAAGCTTCTGCTTCTGCTCTCTCACAGTTCCCGCGCTCATAACTCCTCGCTCACACTACCTCCACAGACGTTTCATTTTTCTTTGACTCAATTTTTTTTCTCTCTTTCTTCTGCCTGGGCTGTTTTTTCACTCCTCCTTACTTTTGCTTCTCTCTGACTGTCTCACCCTCTTTCTCTCCCCCCCCTCTCTGTGGTTGGCAGTCTCCCTGGGACTGCGCACATTCCTGGCTGGAAAATCTGAAGCTTTGTCCAAACACTAGCGTCCAAGATCTGCCCAGAGAAATCCCACATGGCTGTTTCTACACTGCAGACCTCCCCCCCCTCAACTCCTCCACAGCTTTTCCCTCTCATATAGCTCCCCCCCCCCCCCCCCCCCCCCCCCAAATCTCCCCTTCCAACCTCCCATCATCATCTCTGTGTCAATTACTTCCATATACATTTTGTGAAACCTTTTTGAAGTGTGCATTGCATCTGCTTTCCATACAGTATTTGTACCCTACACTGACCTCTGCAGCAATATCCACAGCACACTGAGCAGACATACATTCCTTCACCCCTTGACTGCCAGGGCTCCACCAAGCAGCTTGAAGAAAAACAGACGGCTCATGCCATTGCGCTCAATCTACATGTGCTCTTCTGTGTGTGTGTGTGTGTGTGTGTGTGTGTGTGTGTGTGTGTGTGTGTGTGTGTGTGTGCGCGCGCGTGTGTATAGATATATATATATCTTTGTGTGTGTCTGTGTGAGGCCTTTTCCAAATCTCAAATCCATTAGTCTCTAGAAAGGAGGGAGACAGCCTGATGTTGGGATACTTCACGGCCACCCTGACACGGCTGGAAATGTGACATGCACGCAGACACATATACATGCATTTACAAAGCTGTGCTATAATGTTTGTGTATGCAAAAAGCTATCAGATGCACATGCACAAACTAAAAAAAAAAAAAAAAAAGAACCTGCAGGAGACAAATGTTTAGTTTCAAGCTTTTGTATAATGAATGCATGTAAAGCACACTCAGCTAGTTAGTTATTTTTTATCTTTTCCTGTTTGCAGACGGAATAAGTTACTACAGTGTGAAATACTTATGAGTTAAACTTTCTTTTTTTTTTGTATGTTAACTTAATACGATGAAACTTAATATAATGAAATATACTGCAAAAGTGATGCGATATCACTTGACTTAAATGTAGAGTTGGTAACAGTGTTTGCAGAAATGAAAGCTGTTGAAATTGAAAGCACATTGAAAAACATTTGCACAAGAAACGTAAAAATAATGATGAGACCCTGAATTAGCCTTAGCATAGATTACATGCTGGTCCCAGGTTGTCCTGAGTCTTGTCTATGAGCAGATGTCTTTAATGGAGGCTTCTGAGGCGCTTCCATGCACAGTCTAACCAATGTGCAGACTACTGTACACCAATAAGATCCTGAACAGGTAGTCTGAACACTGGGATGACGGAGCAGGACCCTTTCGCGCTGTCTCTTCTCTTCAGGCTCGTCTTCTCCATCTCTGGCTGTTTGCTAGAGGTCTTGCCTGATACGGAGGGGAGTTGGCAAAAGGTTTCCTCAGATATTCAGTTCTTTTTCCGTTATCCAGTCTTAGTACGTGGTCGCAGGGAAAGAGGTCTACACCCGAATCAGACATCCACTCCCATGGGTGTCCCTTCCGAAGAGATGTTAGTGTGTCTTGGGTCGGCCATCCAACAGGACTGTGTCCCGGCATAGTATCCAGTCTTGACGTGGCACATTCACTCATTCAGCTAGGGTTCTGCCTGTTCACTCAGGGAAGGCATAAGGAAATAAGGGGAGTGAGAGAAGGAGAGAGAGTTAGGGAGGAACTTAGCAGCCATATATGGGTTGATGGGACCCATGGGGAATCAACTTTGGAGTGGTCTGGAGTTTTTTCCCCATTTCTTCTGCACACTCTCTCCTGCTCTCTGTGTTCCTCAACGTTTCCTCTTCTGCGTTTGCAAAAGTCATCTCCCTCTATCCCCATCCATCACTCCTCTTCCTCTCTTTCGCATCTCTACTTTCTATTTCTACCCCATCAGAGCACCCTACACTCACTCTAGTCTCCTCCTCCTCTGTCTAAAGCGATCCCAGATGTTGCTGTATGAGCGCCAGTCGCGTTCTGTCATTTTATTTTTTTCAACGTCTGTTACAGGAAGTGGGCCTCTTTGGAAAAAAGGAAAGGGGAGCAAAGGAAGAGAGTCGAAGGGTTCAGGGAAGCACTGTGAGAGGGAATACCGAAAAGTAGTCACATCTCATCCCATGTTCACTCACGGGCCCAAACGTGGAGTCATATGCTGTACTTACTGTTCATCCACAATGGTTATAGATCATCACTCAGTTCACTACAAACATGGCTGTTCCGATTACTTGACTTTGTGGAAGGCCTCTTCTCAAAGGTTGGTCAGAGGGAGCAGGCTGGGCAAGTGAGACTAGGGGGAAGGGCTTTACTTTTGGAGAAATGTTGTGTTAGAGCTTGATTCTGAGTAATGACTTTCACATGTGGGCCCGGCTTTTTTCTTTTTTTTTTTCCTTTTTTTTTCCTTCTTGTCTTGCTTCTCCATTTGCCTTACCTCCCTACTTCAGTTTTTTGTTGTATTCTGCCTCCATACTGTCTGGTTCTCCTCACACCGGCCCCTGTACTCCTCCAACTGTTCGCTGTCATTCATTCAAAGTCCCCCATGGCAGTGATAGACAATATGCTTATGGTACTATTTCCCGCTCTCTCTTCCTTCTCAATTGTCTCTCTCTTTTTGTTTTACCAGTTAGAGGGTTGTTAACACGAGCACACTGGCAGGTAGAAACATTTTATATCAACTCAGATGCTCTGTTAGTACAGTGGTCTACATGTCCCGTCTGCCTCGCCTTGCCCTCTGAAGCTGTTCCCATAACAGCTCAAGTTTCTTGGCTCGTCTCTCTACTCTAGGCGCAGGCCGAAAATTATTTACTACCAGACATGATTTTTTATCTTTAGCCCCCAAGTGAACTGCCTCAGTCTCTGTTGTTTCTTGCTATCAACACCAGTGTTGCCTCTGTGATGTCATATTTTACTCTGCATACCTGTGTCAAATTATTATCTCGCTCTACTCTGTCTTTTCCAGGAGAAGGAGAAGAAGTACATGCTTCCTCTGGACAACTTAAAGCTCAGAGATGTGGAAAAGGGCTTCATGTCCAGCAAATTTGCTTTTGCTATCTTCAACACAGAGTTAAGGTTTGTGTGTGTGTGTGTGTGTGTGTGTGTGTGTGTGTGTGTGTGTGACTGTGCATTTCTATGTTTGTTTGATAAGTGAGTCAAAAAAGGGAGTGCTGCTTTTGTCACCTGCTTGCTGAGGTTTTCGTGATATTTTACAAGGGTGGACATTTCAGTGAAGGAAACAGAGGAGGTGTCAAAGTGGTGTTTTGGCCTTCCCCTGACCTCTTTCGTTCAACTTTGCCATCTGAACGAAAAGGATATCCAGCTCCTGAGGGCAGGGTAGTGTTTGAGTGTGCTAAGTTTATGTGTGTGAAACAGAGAGTGGGAGCAAGAGAACAAGAGAAAAGAGAACAAGAACTGGAACTAGGAACTGGAGGTGGCCCAAAGCTTGGATGGTTGCACCAAGCATATGGGCTTTGTTTATAATTCTGTGCTGTGCTGCGTTTGGACACACAAACCAGATTTGTAAGTGTATTTTGTGTGATTTTTACATGCATGGATGTGTGTTAGCAAAAGAGTGTGTGCATAGACCACAGCATACCGACGGCAGGCTCATTAAGGAGCTAATCAAAGCCAGAGAGCTTGGATCAGAGATGAGGCTGCTCTTGTTTGGAAAGAATTGCTTGACTCACCACAAAAAGGAGGGAGAAAGAAGAAGTGGAAGAGTTGAGAGGAGAAAGAAAGCGGCAGAGAGAGTATCAGAGCCATCGGCCAGGAATGTGTCAAAATCAGTTCTGTGGCGCACCCCCCCCCCCCTCCCCACTCCCACCCTCCCTTTTTCCTGCACCCTCATGCTCTCTGTTTCTCTTTTAGTGTTTGTGTGTGTGAAGGGGGGCAGACATTGCAGCGGCTTTGTCCCTGGCTGACAGTAATCAAAAACCTCAGGAAACTCTTCAAATCTCAAGCAGTCAGGGCTCCGCAGAAACCCAACAGGACGAGTGAAAAAACTCACACGGGCCAAAAGCTGAGACGGGGACAGCAAAGGGGATGAGATCAAAATGTTGATATTTGTGATAAATCAGCTTAGAGAACAATTTTATTGTGTGTTCAGTGGCGTGTACGGATGTTGGCGTAACAGTCATGGTTGGCCCAGTTCCCTGTCCGTTAGCCGCCACACCCTGACTTATTAGCCTTGGCCATCGTAACCCAGTCATAAGCACGCAAACTGAAAGTGTACTTTTTGATTCCTGTATATTTCTCTCTTCTGGTTTCTCCCGCTATCTCTGTTGTTTCTCTCACAAAGCATTCACATATTTGAGGTTAATTGCTTGTGTTCTGAATGTGAAAAGGGAACAACAAAACAACTAAGTGATTAAAGAAAAATGTTTAACAGATGGGCCACAGCCTCTTCCAGAGCCTTTGCTCATGTCTTACTTTGCCGTGCCGGCTCCAGAGTCAGAGCATATGGATGTTACTTGGATTAGAGGGATGTGAGCACTAAGACAAAGAGGAGGAAGAGCTCAGGGTGGCTGAAAAAAATACACCGTTAGAAGGAAAGTTGCAGGAAAATGGTTTATTTTTGTAAGAACATGTATGCTCTGTATGCCGTAGTGGGTCTGCTTTGGTGTTGTATGATTGTTCTTTATATCACACAGACTCATATTATCATTCTGTTTGGTTGTACTGCATCTTTTTTCCCATTAAGATTCTCTTTTTTCTGTTGTTACAACTTAAAGATTCATATTTATTCACCAAATCTGAGCTTGGTCACAGCGGCGTTCAGCATTTTAAAAGGAAGGAATTGGACACAGGTCAGATAAGTGTAAAAACAGCTATGTCAACGTGTCATATATTTAAGTTTGTGATATTTTGTAGTTTTTCTCATTCACAAGTATGAAAGTAGGGGCATGGTGATTATTAGGGCTGCGACAATCTGCTTTTGTCCCGATTCAATTCGATTCCAATTTTTTGGGTTCCTGTTCGATTTAATTGCGATTCTCACAATTCTTTGATATTGCTGATTTTTGTTGACAAAAAACAACAAAAAAAAATAGACAAAAACTTTTGTTTTATAGTCATTTTTTTTTTTATTTAAGGAAAAAACATCACAGTAGCCAGACCATCATTCTGCTGCTATAATGCCCAAGAAGACAAGTTAAAAGATCAATAAAAGAAATAAAAATGACAAAAAATTTAAGATGGATTTTTTTTTAAATTTATTTGAAAAAAATTATTTTTTAACTAAAAAAAAAAAAATCGATTTTAAAATTGTAAAGCCAAAAATATATTCTATTTTTCATTTCGATTTTCCCACCCCTAGTGCTTACAGTAGGAGGGATCTGGTTCAGATCCTGAATGGATCTTTTCTGGTTTGGACACAAGCATCTTGCATGTGTTGGTCCTCCCTGATACTCTGGCTTCCTCCCACAGTCCACTCGGTGTGAGTGTGTTATCTGTGGTAGTTTGTCTCTTCATTGGCCCTTTGACTAACTTCTCCTCCTCTTACCCAGTGGCGGCTAGGATTGCCTTGGACTAAACTACATGTGGCTCTTGACCAGTTAAAACCCTAAGAAATTGGTGCATGAGTTCATCAGTGCGTTCCTGTGGCATTTTTGGTCCTAATTATTTCTGCAAAAAACACTTGATTCTAATAAGTCATTGGGTTTGTCCATTAACTATTTATAAATACTCAAAATTTACAAGAATAAGTTGGTTTCATTTGGGTTTGTATTCATAAATGAAATCAATAAATATTGATCATTCACTAGTGAGAGCAATCTACTAGAGACGACTGGATGTTTAGTCAATCTGCTTTTTTAGCAGGAGTATTATCAATGGACCAATCTCTCCACACCACAATGTATCATAGATGATTTGTATATAGAGATATGTGCTCTTGAGTTTTAATCATGATGACTGTATATTTTTAGACTTCTGACCTGAATGTGATGTGTTGCAGGAATGTGTATAAGGACTACAAATGCCTGGAGTTGGCCTGTAACTCTCAGGAAGACTTGGACAGCTGGAAGGCATCGCTGCTACGGGCCGGAGTCTACCCTGAGAAAGTGGGTGTCAGTACTTCCCCCCCTAATTCAACCTAATTAAATCCAATTCTGACCTTAGCTGCAGGAGGAGGGGCTGCACCTGCCTACATCTTACCTTTGTGTCCCATGTATTTATTCCTTTTGCTAACCTCAAACCCTGGCCGTAACCCTTGTATCCCTCTCTCTCCATGTTCCCCTTTCTCTCCCCCCCTGTTAAAGGGAAAAAGCAAATCCCCCACCCCTTCCATCCCACTCTGTCGTTGGCTCTTTAGCCCACATTCTTGCTCCATGATGTCACTGCAGTATGTGTGTGTGTGTTCTAGTCTGTTTCTAATCAGCGACTCCCCATCCCTCACCCACTCCCCCCTTTTTCTTTCTTCTGCCCACTCCTCCTTGCCTCCCCCCTTTTGTGTTCCAACCATTCTGCTTGTTTCGCTCCATCCTATCAAACACTTTTTTTTCTCATCACCAACAGTGTAATGACAAGATAAGGCGCTACACACACGCTTCACACAACTTTATTTCAGAATATCAGCTGTAAGATCTGCCCACATTACAATATTTACCATAAAATGTAAGCTGTGAAAAGTTAAACGGCATGTCCCATATTCCCATATGTCATATAGGTGGATGGGCAGGGAAATGGACCTGAATACTTCACAGATCCTCAGCTGGAGCGTCAAGTGGAAATAATTTGTAACCTGGTCGACTCCTACATGAGCATCATCCATAAGACCATCCGGGATTTAATGCCAAAGACCATAATGCACCTCATGATAAACAGTGTAAGCTTTTCAAATCAAATGTTGACTGTTTTCCTTCTTTTTTTTTTTTTTTTTTTATTCTCACAGTTTTGTCTTTCACCTGCTAAGAGCTCTCCTAAGTACCAGCAGTATTTGCTCTGTCTCTCTTTTTGTGTCTCACACTTACGGAAGTAACTTTGTTTGACAACATTATTTCTTGGAATCTGTGCTCCTCTGTCAAACAAGCATGCTTTCACCATTTAAAATCCATTTAATCCACCCAAACTATGATTGAATCCTGAATGTGTGTTTAATACACATACTTTCACTTATCACAACAGTATAAAATCCCTCTGTGTAGGTGAAGGAGTTCATCAGCTCGGAGCTCCTGGCTCAGCTTTACGCTCTGGGGGAATGCTCAGCACTGATGGATGAGTCACCCGAGCAGCAACAGCACCGAGAGGAAGTGCTCCGCAAGCACGCAGCCCTGAAGGAGGCGCTCACTGTCGTTGGAGAGATATCCATGTCTACCTGCACCACTCCTCTTCCTCCACCAGTGGATTCCTCCTGGATACAATCCACAAGGTAAAAATATGCAGCCCCGAAAATGTTTGGACACTGTGCAAAATGTAAATAAAAGAAAGAACGCAGTGATTTCCAGATCTTGCAAAATATTATTTAAAAAATTATACATGATGAAACTGAGAGGTTTTACTATTTTTGAAAAATAAATAAATAAAAGTGTAAGAGAAAATGTGACATGGTCATGCTTAACACTACTACAACTATGGAGCATCTTTCACTCTTTAAACAACAGTCTGCCAACATCTGGGACCTAAGAGGACAAGTTGTCCCATTGTGGTTTTATGTAGGATTCTGGCTGCACAACAGTCCTGGTGCCTCTCTCTCATATCATGCATGTCATGATGCTCTTAAGGTCTTCTGTTGGTGAAAGGTCTGGACTGCAGTCAGGCCAGTTGAGCACCTGGACTCTTCTAGTATGAAGCCATGCTGCTGTAACAGGTGTAGAATGTGATTTGTTATTGTTATACTAAGATATTCAAGGCAAGACATCTTCTAGAAGGGAGCTTATGTCGCTCTAAAACCTCTATAAAAGCTTAAAAAACCTATAAAAGATGGGGCTTCTACAGATGTGCCAGTTGGCGGATTCATTGGTATTATTGCCCCCATACCATCAGAGGTACAGGCTTTAGCACTGATAACAGGCTGGATAATCTTTCCCCTCTTTATTCAAGAGGATGTGGTCTTGGTGAATTCCATATCGTTGGAAGCCACATCCCGCAGTTACTTCCACAATTTCTAGACTTTTTTTTTTTTAGATATTTATAAACCTCTGCCCAACTTGATATGAGAGACTGCATCTTAGAGAGGCTTTTATTCCTATAAAGTTACCATGTTGTTGCAAATTGACCCAATTATTTTGCATCATGTTCCTTCAGCTGTTTTCCCAACTAGATTTTCCTGCTCTTTGTTGTCCAATCCTAATTTTTTAGATATTGTTGCTGCCATCCCATTAAAGATAGGCTAATATTTTTCTTGAAATAATAAATGTCTCAGTTTAATTTTTTTTTTTTCATTGACTATGGTACACACACAGTGTAAATAAATGTCTACAAAACTGGAACTGTCACTTAAGCATCTCTTCTCAACCCATCTCAAGTTTCCCTAAAAATGTAGTGACTGTTGGTAAACCAGTAAGTCGTGGCCATGCTCCACCTGTTCCTCGTGTGACTCACACTGGACCAAAAGCTTCCTCTGACAGCTTTCACCAACCTGTTGGTCGCTACAACCGCACTACAACCAGCGTACCAAGGTAACCTACAAAGCACTGAAGTTAGGTTTTTTTTAAACCTCACCTGTCACATTATGGTGGCCTCCTGGTCTGGTATTTAGCAATAAACACACACAAATACACAATCACCAGTGCCTCTGTTGAGGCGCAGGGGTAGAGAGTTGATATTTGAGCTGGGTGGGGGTCTGCTGGAAAATGTGTTTCTCATATTCCCCCTTCCCATCAGCCTCAGTAGACAAGACTTCTCTCCGTGCAGCTTTCTGCTGGAGCCAGAAACAACAGGCTTTTTCAAGTTTTCATCTTTACATCAGTCCTTCATCCCCTCTTTTTCCTCTTTCTCCTTGCATGCTTTTGTTTTATCGCCTTTCTCAGTTTTCCTCATGCAGTAACCGTTACTTTTCCTTTTTGCCCACATGCCTTTTTCTTGTACTTTTCCTTCACTTCTCTTCTTTTGCTGGTTCCTCCCTGCTTTTGGCTTGCATCTCATTTTTCTCTTTGCCTCATTTCCTCTGTGCTCTCCAATGGTTCCTTAGGTTCTTTCCCCAGATTCAGACTTTCAGACTTTATTTCTATCCAACCTTATGCCTCTCCACCTCTCTTGTAGACATACAATATACTACTACTACTTCTATAAATCTGATTTTTTTCATAGTTAATTACAGCATTTCAACGTCTATCTATAACACAATGTTCTGACTGTGGTTTTATAATGTGGCATGTGGCATTCAGGGCAATTAGAAATACAATGAATCGATCTATTGGAATTGCACTGAGATTAAATATAAACCTCGCTTCTTGTATGAAATAAGCCCCTTGCTAAATGTTACGACTCACGTTCTCAAGTTTTTATTTTTATTATTTTTTAATCGCCTTTTAAACTTTCCATTCTTTTTTCTTCTTTTAAACACTCATCTAGTATCCCGTGTACCTCGTGATTGTTTGCAGATCTGTCATGGCCATGCGCTCATTGCTGTAATTCAGATGTCATTCATTAATTCATGCTATTGGCCTATTTTTTTAATCCGTGGACAGCTTGAACAGTTTCATCGAAGCCTGTACAGGCATGCATGGAGATACTTTCATTCATCTGGGAAAATCAGCTCATCGGTCTGGAAAGTTGGTATTCAAGCTGCACTAAGTCTCAGTTTATGTTCATTTCCAAATGCTACATAACTAGAATTAGTGCTTGTGATGACGAGAGTCAGTTTTCATCACTTTTAGGCCTCCTCTACATTATTACTATCAAAAAGAAGAAGAAGGAAAAAAAATAAATTCCTTTAAACCAAAGTGCAATGTCCAAATAAAAGTTTTAAATAAAAGTTTAAATAAATAACCTGATAGAGACACATTTATTTGATTTATTTATTTAATTTATTTATTTATTATTTATTTACTCCTTTTTTCCCATGTAATGTCATTATGTCATATTGAACCATTAAATAAGAACTTTAATTTGATCTTTCCAGGAGGCAACCCCCTGCAATTCCAAGCGTGAAATGAGTGTTTTTCTACTGCCTGGTCCTCCGTCCGTCTGACCATGTTGATCCTTACAGCTCCAGCTGACTGCTACCCAGAGACACCCATGACCTGTAATGCAGCTGAAGCACTTTTCTCTCCGTCTCCTCTGGGAGCTGCTGTCTGCAAAATTCACTCCGTCCTGAGCCTGTTTTGTACATAATACGACCGGCCATAAATGCTGGAATGTGAGGGACTGATTTCTCTGAGTCTGAATTCTGTATAAATAAAATGACTCGTTTCTATTCTTAATGAGAGTACACATGCACTGTTTTTACTGTTTGTGAATAAAACAGCTGGTTTATTTTTGAAGATATCCAGGTTTCTTATTTGGAGACTTCATATGTAATGCATTTTATTGTTTCGGTATTAATCATAATCACAATCCAAAACTGTATCAGATGTTTTTCTTTTAACTCTTAAGTGATAAAGTTTGACTGGCTATGTTTGGGGATACACTTGGAGTTATCCAGGTATTAATGGGAGTCATTTAGAAAAGACACAGTAGAAACAATTTTCACTTATTTATCCAGTTTCTTGCTTTTTCTTTTATCTAAACAAGCAATGCAAAACAATTATTTATTCATTCATCAGCTGCTACATGGGTAATATTTATCTGTCTGTTCTGTGTCCACTTTATAAGTGAGATGTGAAAATCATAAAACCACAATATGATGACTGTGCTAAGTGAAATGGACAACAATGCTGAAGAAACACTGATTAAGCTTTGGCTCATAACAGATTTTTCTCTTTATCAGTGAGGTAAATGTTTGTGCAGTGAAGATTGAAGCAGGATTAGGTTAAGTACATAGTTACTGAGTAATAAAATAAAGCATTGGGTCTTTGCTCTTACTAATTGTTCCCACCATTTTTATTAGATGACCAACTTAGTCATAATTTGTTAATTCACTTTATACCCCCCTCTCATTTACTATCCCATCCTTTTTCTCAGTTGATCCGCCCCTGTAACACAGATTTCTTTCCACAAAACATCATCCACAGAACTGTTCCAAAAATAAATTAGATTTGGTAATGTAGTCATATTGATCTGAAATAAAATATTATTTCAAGAGTAATCAGAAAAACATATTTTACCAATAGGAGTGTGTAACTGACATTACATGGGCAAATGTTGTCTATTAACTCTTGGCTGATATTTTAAAACATACAAACTCCAGATGATATTGCGTCAAACAGTTTGGCATAATCTCCTGGTGTTACAACGAAATTGGTAGGGCGAATAATTTTAATCACAGTTTGTGACGCATTAATTCCGCGACACGCTCTTCTTTTTTGTGAGTCTCCAAGGAAGCCGCAGAGCTGCAGGCAGTTCTTCTGAACCCTGTTGTTAAATTAGGGCTTCCTGCACTCAAACAGCTCAAATCATGGGGCCACGGACAAAAGCAATGGCCAAGCCCGAAGTCACACCTCGTACCATTGCAAAGAGAACAGTGATGAAGGTACGACACCTAGCGACCATTACGCATCGTTACCAGCTCTGTAAAACATTACATGTTGCCCTTTACAGTGGCTAGGTTAGCCTTAGTAAAGATTTCTGCTTTCCATTGTCCTCTAAAACACATAACAGAAACTAAAAATACCCTCATCTGCTTGGATTTTATTAGTTTTAATTTTACTTATTTTAAAAATAAACAGCGACTTTACTTTCGTTGAACGCTAACAGAGAAGATAGATGATTCTCATGAAGACCAAAAGACCAGTCATGTCATAACCAGCTTAATAGAGATTCAACTGTTGTGGTTAAGATTATTTATTCTGCACAACATCTGTTATTAATCACTTTACTAATGATGGAGTCACCTGCTGGAGTTTGAGAGGAGACAATCTGATCAGCTTTCTGTTCCCTGTCTGCTCATCATTGGCTGGTTATTACAGACTTAACCCAGCTCCAGATGTGCAGAACCACATGAATACAGAGGAACTCTCAGATAAAGGCTGGCTTTACTGCTGGGGTATCCAGCTACGGTCCTGGAGGACCACAATCCTGCAGGTTTTCCATGTATTTCTGCTTCAGAACAGCTGACTTGGGTGTACAGTTGTGCTCCTATGTATTCATACCCTTTTATTAAAGAAAAGGCTGAATTTACAACAGTCACCCAAATAACTGGAGACTGAAAAAAAGAACAATAACTAAAAAATTTGCAAAAATATAATTTAGTCATATAAGACACTGTTTTTTAATTTAATTGAGTTGAAGACAAAAACAAAACAAAAAACAAACAAACAAATTGGTCCTGGACAAATCAGAGCACGTTTCTGTTGAACAGTGGGACAAAATACCTGTCAACAGGTGCAGAAGTCTGACTGAGAGGAACAGAAAACACCTGACTGTAGCGGAAACTTTAAAGGATTGTTCAATTAAATATTAGTTTATGAGTAATGTAATATGTAATAAATTATCTTATTTGTTTGCTTTAAAAAAATATATTTCTATTGAACCAGAATTAGAAAATAATGTAATAAATCTAAAAAAATTTATTTATTATTACTTTACTCAGTTTCAGCTTATTTTACAGGCAGCTGTTTTTTCCCCCCCTTATTTAATGAAAGGTTATGAATAAATATGAGCACAACTGTACCAGTCACTGTGCAGAACTTCATTGGCTGGTTGGTCTGTTTAGTGTAGTACGGTGACAACAACTACAAGAAGGTTGCTGGTTTGAGTCTCAGCTGGGGGGAGGTTTAAACTGTGGCATTTTCATGTTCTCCCCGTGTACTCCCCCCAGCGATCCTCCCACATTAATGGCTATGATTAATTGATCATTTATCACATGTAAGTAAAGCGTCTTTCAAACAATCATAGAATAGAAGAATAGAAGCCAGGTGTGTTGAACAAGGACACATCAGAAACCTGTAGGACAGCGGCCCCTGAGGACTTGACACCCCTGCCTTACTGTCTTTAGCTGTTAAAAAAAAAAAAAACAGCTTTACATTTATTTAATCCTTTTATTTCCTCCGTTCCTTATTTCAGAGTAGAAATGATACATTTGGCAATAAAAAAAACGAGAGTTTCAGTATAATTGTGTCAGAAAAGTTCACATAAAAATTTTTTCAAACACTGATTAAATACAGTATATTACATATATATATATATATATATATATATATATATATATATATATATATATATATATATATATATATACATATATATATACATATATATATATATATATATATATATATATATGTATATATATATATATATATATATATATATAAAATACCTCTCAGAATAAACAGCCTTTGTTCATCTTGATTTGAATATAAATACAGATTATCTCCCACAGACTTAAAACATCACCAGTATCAAACTAGTGCATAGCATCATGTGTGTCCAGAGGCGTAGGTCAGCCCTGCACATCAGTACCCTCAGTTCAGATTCTGTGCTCAGTGATTACAGTACAAAATAGCAGCAGCTTTGACATTTAAAACTTCTGCATGATTCGTGTTTGTTATAGCTGTCAATACAGATGGATGTCAGTGGCAAGTTTGTGTCTTAAAATGGGCAAATATAAAAAACTACACTCACAGCGAACATTTGACCGACACCATAACTGCATCTGGGTATGGAACAGCCTAATTAAATCCATTTTACTCTGTTAATTAGTGAAGGAAGTGGCTAAGATCCTCACGTATTTCAGCCTCATCCCAAGGTCCATGAATATTATCCTTGTGCCTCTGCAACTTGACGAGCAGCAAGGGGCAGAGTAATGTGACACTAACTAAGGCTAGGGATAAGAGCACAGCTCCGCCCATCGACTGGGACCCCAGACCTCCTACCCCTCCAACACATACTCCCAAACACACCCCAGTAAACTGGTGAGGGGTGTTCTCCCTCATCTTCTGCAGCAGACAGGGCCAAAGTGCAAACACCAGCAGGGCGCAGCTGAGCATTGCAAAGGTATGAAGAGCACCAGGCAGCCTTGAAGCCAAACACACTGACGCAAACAAGGCTGCATTTAAGGAGAGGCTACCAGGAGGAGAGGGCTGGGAGTAAGGGAACGACAGGAGGTGAGCCAGTAGCATCACAGCAGACATGGCGTACACTGTGTCTGTGCTCACAGACTCTGTTAAGGTTTTAAGAACCGGTGAGAAGCCAAAGGTGAAGGAAAGGAAAATGGCAGCACTCTGTAAATCAGCAAGATATGTGCGCGGCTCACAGCATGGTTCGTTTTTAGTTGTAAAAACTTGGTGAAGTCCATAACCGAGCAAAGCGCAGACTAAGCTCGTCCATAATAATGTCTCAGGAGCCAGCAGACCCTGTGAGAAAACAGAGGTGAAGGTTAACTGTACATGTTTTTCTGTAAGGCTGCAGTCCTCATGAGTTGCATGAGGTCCATAGATGTTCCATACCTGCTCCATATAGAACCACAAGGTGATAAAAATGGCCACACAGGAAAGCTGCTGTCCTACAAAGCCCGCTTCTTTCACTACAGCCCAGTAGCGATACACCCGGATGCCTTCATTCCTCCGCAATTCCTCTAGGAACCTTTGATCCACGTAGTTATCAGGGAATGGCTGACGCTCCCACAGCACCTTCCGCCAGGGCACAGCCTGATCGGGGGCACCATCTGCCCCCATCACCCTGATCACACACACAAAGGCAGGACTGTGAACACAATGGTTATTCTGCCGTTGAAAACAGCTGGTAGGGCAATGTTTTCCCCAGGTCCAACATTAGGATCTGTGTATGATTATTTAAACTATTTCCAATCAGAAAGAAAAGGATACATTTATTTATTATTATTATTATTATTGTAATGTTGTTGCCTTCAGTATAAGCCCTATTGTCTAAAACAGCAGGAAAGTTTAGTTTTTATCTTTCACATTGAATGAGTAGTAAACAAAATAGTCTGTTAGCATAGATAATGAAAAAATGAAACAGTAACTTTATAATGCCTTAGAAACAGGATCTATTTTATGGAAATTATCATGAAATTAACACGGATACGCTTAGTAAGCCTCAATCATGTAGTATCTTTTTAAATATTATTTCATTTACCTTTATTTAACCAGGAAGTCTAAATGAGATCAGAAATCTCTGTTAGAAGGGAGGCCTGGTCAAGGTAGCAGCCATACAAAGTTACAACTATTTAAAACAAATATAAAACATTGTACAATAACAATATATAATATATAACAAATAACAAAAACAGAATTAAATACATAGTTAAATACGAAAGGCCAGAGATGACTTTTAAGAAAAAAACAGTGACATTTCACCTTCACAACATCATCTTGAAATCATCAATAGATATTTAAGTTTTTATTTTATAATTTAATATTCTTTAGATATAACATTTTAAAGGTGATTCAGGATTTAACCTACAACTCAAATCGTCATTTAAATCTTTTATGTTGCTGTCAGATTAATGGTTATATGTGACGTCGGGACAGGTATGATCCGCTGGTTCTTCCGGATTATCACGACCCTAAAAACCACAAACTAAACCTGACTCCAGACACAGCAATATGTTAATAACTGGTTAAATTACCGAGTTAATCTCTGAAAAGTCTTCATGACTTACCTCGGCTGGGATTTTGTTCGGTGTTGATGCTGTGTCGTCACAACCTTGTCCCGGAACTAAACCAGTCTGCTGCGCTGGCGCTGACGGCGCCCCCTGGTGTCCAAACAGCTGAAACACATGATGTCTGTCAATTACAATGATACCTTTTATTGTTTTCTCGTTTTATGTGACCAGATCCCTGTGTTGTACATACGTGGCCCAAACTGTGTTGAAATGATAAGACCCAACCATGAGACCACCATACCTCCTGAAAGGTAAATAACTATTTTCCTACTATATGTATATGTATGCTAGAAAATATAAGCTTCTTCATATAAGCTTTTTAAGTATAGTCCACAGGCTCCTGTCTCCATGGGGGTAACTTCAATAGCCAGTGAACCCGAAAGCTCCAGAAGTGTGTCCATAAAGTTGTAGACAACGACCACCACCACGGTATAGACAGCCAACATGTAAAAAAAAGATTTAAACTGAACAGATCTTGACATGATTGCATGTTGCTGATATGCCATCTGCGTTCTTCATATACAGTACCAGTCAAACGTTTAGACATTTCTGTAGAATAATTTAGAATGAGTAAAAGCTTTGGACTGGTACTGTGTAAAAGTTGTCTTTATGTATGTTAATGTCTAATATTTAACTTTATAGAATGGGTCATGCAGTCATGTTTCTACAGGAAGTGGATGCCCCACAAAGATTCAAATGGTCATGTAAGTATGAAAAAATGCATTCATTTGAAAACAAGCAGCTATTTTGCCACTCTGTTCCCCTTCTGTTCAGCTGTCCACGATCATTGATCGCGTACATTTTATTGGGTTGTTTGTGTTAAAATTTCATCTGATCATCAAATTTCTGCACCTCTACTTAGAATTCAGATACTGCAGCTGCTATGAATGTGTAAGATACTCAAAAAAGCCCTTGGTTTTCCACAAACATGATGGACTGCCTGAATATGCAGATTTCTGTTCAGTAGACACACACTTTACAAAACCCAAATACTTAACAAACACCTACACTTCTGTATAAATATACAAAGGACAGCACGAGGTAAGCAGGTGAAAATAACTTTACCTGAAGCCACAATAAATGCCATTAAAAATAACATAACAGCATCTATTTATGCATAAAATGTAGTTATTTTGTTTGTTTACATATATACAAGTATGAGTATGCATACTCATACACATATCTTGTGTCTTGTAATATAGCAAATATATTTGTACATGTTTATTTTTTGCATTCTTTTTTTTAATTTTCTCAATGGTAATGTATTGAATTTCAAAAGAGAAGAAAAAAAAGACCCTAAGTCCCAATAATTGCAATACAACAATCTTAATACATTCCATATAAAAATATATTTTATATGAATTGTTTATGGTGTTTGTAAGCACTGATACATGTATTTAAAGCAAGATAAAACTTGACTTTAGGAAAAATGAACAAAAAACAAAACAAAACAAAAACCCAAAACAGAAAAAAGGCTGTTTAATTTATACATGTATACAACTACAGGACATTAATCAAATAAATATCAAGTCATGTTTCCTTGTTCCTCCACTCTGCCATCATAGCAGGACAGAAAAAGATTGTAACCCTGAAACTTTAACACTCATTTGCTCAGTAACAGAAATACTTTAGGAAACATCGCATTTGTGATATTTCAAGAGCACTTGAAAGCACTGATCAGAAGGTTTTACTAGAAATCCATAAAAATAAACCTTTAAGAATCTCAATATACTCAACACATTGGAATATGACATAACAGCAGCAGTAAAGATGAAAAGGAAATGAACACTGAGGTGGGTGACCGTTTCCCATCACCAGACATCTTTCTGCAGGCACTCAACAAAATCAGTGGGATAAATGCACACACAATTACTTATGGATAATTTCTATTAACTTAGCTTTGGTTTTATGCATTTCTAACATAATACTCTATAAACTGATGACACTGTATGATCTATATCTTACAGCACAAAGTCACAGGATGGCAACATGGAGCTGCTAGCCAGAGAAACGGGCTACTGGCTTTCAACGGTGGAGCAGAGGAAAATAAAATTTAAAAAAATAATTAAAAAAAACTACAATTCGCAGCAGCATCTGAACAGAATACAAGCCACACACATGAATTTAAACATCTTGATAGGTGCTCCTTTATACACACATCAGGATTAAGTGTTTATTCCATTTTTGGTGGGCCCATAACCTGTTTCTGAAACTTCAGTGTTTAAAAATGCAAAGACAAAGAAATCTGTTGTTCTGTGCCACCTGAGGTGGAGCAGCAATCAGAGGAGTTTGTAGCAAGTTGTGGATTTAATGCACAGATGCAACCTGAAAGAATGCAGAGGCAATGGATGCTGAAGCACATTTCTCTGAGCAATGCAGTGCCATCGTGGCAATGACCTTCCAGGTGTCAGTAAGATAGAAATAGACTTGTGTCACCAGAGAGACGGGCAGGCTCAACATCTTCATACGGTAGGTGGGCTGTAAGCAGACACCCACCAACAGCCGGGAGGCTTCACAGTGGACGGTAGTGGAGCTGCCAGCCACACAGGCTACATATCCTTAAACTGTGGCCAAAGAGTGTCCGATTTCACAGTTCCTTCGGTGACAACGAGCAGTATTAGCAGCAAGGCCCAGCCTACACACCCAACTTTTCAGGTTTCACACTGACGGGAAAGTGTTTGCAGCAAATGTCAAAGGCTTTTAGTGACAATAGGCTGACAGCTAATAACACAAAGGTATATTTTTAAGAGTACAGTAGTTAATATGTGAGGAAGACATGTTGCTGGTATGGCTGCACAACCATATGCTGTTTGGCACAAAGACATTGTACATAAAACACACCATTTCTTCAATTGGTTTAGTATCAACACTTAGAAAACCTTGTCGAAAAGAAGGAAAAAGGACAATGTTAGAAATCTGTCACATATTTAATGACTTAAGTCTCTCTTGGAAAATAAATTACTTTCTGGAAACAACTACTGTAGTTCTGAGCATAAAACATTATACAAGTTTATAGAATTTCTTTCTTTTTGTAACATAGATAAATGGGATGATCACTCTTTGTTCCAAAGCTTATATTCACACCGTTTTCCAAACTCCAGAGGACTGAAAACCAGAGGAACAGGTGAATTTTCCCTGGCAGTGTCTGTGTTTGCGTGCATGCATGTTTGTGTGTGTGTGTGTGTAACATCTTCGACCTAATAGAAGAATCCTAGAAAGAAAGCAAATTTAAAAAAAAAACTTAAGGTATTTGTTGTTTTTTGTTCTCTTTCCTTCCACTGCTGTTGCCGTTATGTGCGAATTTTCCTTTTATCGTCAAACAGCGAGCGGACCAGATAGACCTGAAGTCCTGACACCACCACCATCACGACCAGATTGACCACCGACCAAAAGTTCACTCTTTCAAAGTTACTCTCCTGCATGTTTCGGTCGCGCGCCTCAAACGCTCGTAGCAACGTCTGGATCTGCACGCTCTTGCCCAGCCGAGACTTGACGTTGTTGATGGTGTCCTGGAGGAGAAGACAGAAGCGAGTCAGCACACGAGAAGAGGTCTGTTTGCAGATGCGAATGAATACATTGCGTGTATGTTTGCAAAGCAAAACAAAGAGTCAAAACTTTAAAATTTTGTAAACAAAGCAGCTCAATCAGGTGTTTTCCTTCCTTTATGACAAAGCAACTTCCTCTACATCTGGTGAACATATTTCCTGCCTTTAACCATAAAACGGCTGTGACTTCTGACACAAATTAAAGCTGCTCATAGAAAAAAGGGGCGGCACAGGCTACTGTGCTGCAAGCTGAAACAATTGGCTGCCACCACCCTTTAGGCAAGAGTTCATCATACAGTCTATTCTTGTAACCCGCTGGGCTTATGGTGGACTGCTCACAAAAAGCATGCAATCATTTGGGTCATCCTGTTAGCATTAGTGACACTGTGACAAATCAGTCTTGGCAAACAACACAAGGATAAAGTCTAAAAGTCAAATGTGAATAAATAAAAACAGCACAGGGCTGTTTAATAACTTCAATAATGTCATACAGATTCCACACAAAAACTAATATTTTAGTTTCAGCAGCTGACTGCATCCTTACCATGATGTCCTCTAGCTTCATGTCCAGCATATCTATTCCATGGACGTACTCCTTCCAGTTGTCAGCGTCTTCATCTGTATCCATGTTATCCAGGATCAGTTCGAAGAAGATGAGCTTCTCAGACACAGTGCTGAACGTGTTGTCAAAGCAAAACATGTAGTCCCCGTCCTCCTCGGTTTCTACACTGAATAACAAAACAAGCTGTAAGAGTTTCAACATGCAACCGAGCCATTACTGCACATTTCATACCAGCCGCTTACGTGTGGACGCTGTCTGACTTGTGGTAGTCGTTAAACAGCAACTGGCCAGAAGGAGAGGAGATGAGGAAATCTACATCGAGGCCAGCACCATCTAATACCTGTGGATGGTAGAGATGGTAAATGAGACAGGTGGAAAATGTGTTGCTATTTGTAGTTGTGAAATCAAACCTAATTTCAGCCAGTATTAAATTATTAATACCAGTTTGCAGTTTCAAAAGCTGTTTAATATGTACAGTTTAATATGATCCTTTTGGTTTGCAGGCTTTGTGAATTGGAGAGCAACTATCACTGGAGGGGGGAAAAGTTACTTTTTGAAGGCTGTGAGAAATGATAGATTTTTTGCTCTCAAGGTCTGACACGTTTTCCAACATACAGAACAAGCATGAGGTTAGACAAAATATTTATAAGATGTTTATGATGCCCTGCATAGTAACAATCATATAACAAGAGAGAAAGAAACTTGCAAACAGACGAGCAAAACGGGTTGAGAGCAATAAGAAAATCAAGGTGTGCCTCAGTAAACCCACTGGCTCTGCTGTATTTAACACAATAAATATAACAGAATAACACGGTGGGTGGAGTGTGGTTGAATGAACGCAACTCTAAACAAGTTCTGCATAAGGGACGGAAATCATAATAAATTGTTACATAGCAGGTTTGTCAGGTGTCATATTTCGATGCTGTGACACTTTTGTCTGTTTTTGTAAACCGCCGATAGCAAAGAAAGTTAGTGTTTCGTAGCAAGCAGTTTACTATACAATTATCCAGCTTTTTAAAAAGTCTTTATCACCTGATATTCAATCTCCAGTGAGGCATGCTTCTTCATGGTTTGAAAGAAACACTCCTTTCTTCCGGCAGGTAGGGTGAAGGTGAAGTCGCTGTCCGTACCCTGGGAAAAAGCAGCCAGAACCACAAACCTCTCCAAGACAAGCGAAACAAACGCCAATAGTAGGCAGAAAAATATCCGGACTGGATCCATGGTCAAATGTACGCCCCAGAAAATCCGAAAAACCCGAGATATAATCCCAACAGACGGCCAGAAAATCAGGAAGAAAGCCCCGTAATAAAAGCACTTCTCGCCCAAAGTTGACTTGTGTTAAAATGTTCTTACTCAGTAGTAAAGTATGCAGTGGACAGCTGAGGACCCGGCCTGCTCAAAATATCAATTTGTAAATGTTTTACTTTAGTCAAAAGCAATTAAAGCATTTCTTTTTATTTGAGCCATTCATTAAAAGTCTGATATCAACAAGAAAATTGATAAAATGTTGTAAAATAAAATATTGATGACGGGCAAACTTTAGGGTCGCTCTTTGTCGTGTTGCACTCTGGGATATGTAGTTCTTTTGCGCCATGCGGAGGCAATCTAAGAAACTGGCGTCTTTAATGTAAAGGAAAGTTGCGAAATAAAGTGAATTTAACTCTCTTTATTATTAAAAGTGCAATTAACAATACCTACTGGGCCAAACCGTCTTTTATATTATAACATCTAAAATAAAAGCATAAAGCCGTGGTTACAAATTTGTTAACACGATTTTCGTATTCTTTTGAAATATATATTTCTGCCCTGCTGATTTATAATTTTTTTTCTCTGTAAAAACCTTCCGATATATTATAACAAATATCGTCTCTTATATGAAACATGATTAAAGTTGGATTAATAAGAATAACTTGCGATCATTTGGCTTTAACTAACATCCAATTTGGGTAAGGAAATAAGGTGTTAAAGTACCTCGACAGGTTAAAAAAAACAAACACCCTTTAGTCCCTTTAGGGTGATGTGTTTTTGCGATGTGGAGGAATAAAGGGGTACACAGTGTTTACATTCCCCCAAAACTGTCACAAGACTTCTAATTAAATTACATGACTAAATAAACTAGACAACTAAAGAAGTAATTAATACACAATCGTCATATTATTACACAATAATTTGAGATATTGCGTGCTTTACTGGCTTGTTTAAATTACTGACGCGTCTTGCTCTTCAGCCACCAACTCATCCTCAGTAGAGAGAGGCGGGGTTTTCTGGCAAATAAGTCTGTTCTGATTGGACGAGCACTGCGTAGGACTGTTTTGATTGGTTAGATGATGAGGGGGTGGTTAAATTTATCAGGAGCACGGCTACCCGTCAACAGCAGTGGCCAGTGAAGCTGAAAAAGAGGCGGATAGCCGTCAGGCACAATAAGAAATAAGAGCTTCTATCCTCCGACGACAGTAATTTCTTTACCTATATTCAAATAGGCTCACGGCCCACAAAAAGCTTGTGTACGGTGTATCGTGCAGCTGCGACAGCTTAGAAAAAAAAAACACCAAAAGCGAGGATGTTGGTCCCCGCGGGAAGATAATGAAGAGGCTGCGCGTTTTGTTGGTGTGCCTCATTGTAGCTCTCCTGTGCTGGTAAGCTTGGCCTGACACTTTCATTTATATTATTAACGACATATCTGACTGGTAACATTTCTTATTACAGATTGACCGTATTTCCACATCATTTTAACCCAAAATGTTGTTTCGCTTGTTGTCGTTTTTCGGACCAATATTCGCTAATAACGAAATATTCAATGACAAGAATCACTCCTGCTACAAAGCTAACATCATATGCTTGTTGGAGCGTGTAGGTTGCACGTCTGTGTAAGACAGAATAAGAGATTTGAGACCATTTTATTGATTATTGTCAGAGCTGACTGTTAAATTTTGCTGTTTAAATAGTTATTAATGGGCCAATAGGTGATGAACCCAGCTGTTGAACAGCTAGCTTATCAAAGTTAGACACTGATGGCTTATGTTTCTTGTCTGCTGGATGGCACTGGTAATATTTATGAAGAAGAAAAAAAAAAACCTCTGGAAATGATAAAACTGTCTTCTTTTCACCAAAGATTTACCATGCTGGATTGTTAATTTTGCTTTCCTTCAACACAATGCTTCAAGAGATTACTATTCCTTAATAGGCTATTTTTTTCAGTGTTAAATCTGTCTCAAACAAGCATTTCTCTTTGACTATATGCAAACAACATTTGAATTGCTTACCCAGTTAATGAATTACCAAAACAACAAGTGTTGGTAAAATTTAAACAGTGTCTACATGGATAAACAAGTGTACATAAAATTTAAATGAACTAAGAGGCAAAAAAAAGACCCATCATTATACAAACAAGTTTTACAGAGATCTGTAATAGCATTTTGTTTATAATAAAAAGGTGCATTCTTAAAACCATTTTTTAAAAAAAATCAAAACATGTGTAGACCACTTTAAACTCATGAATTTATTTAATCTCAGAGGCACGCAGCAGGTAACAATACACAGGAGTTTGTGGAATTGGATTAGCAGTCCAGCTAGCATGCCAACTTTATCCAGATTGGCTACTCAGGACCAGCTATTGATCCACTCCAGTTTTCCTTTTTTTTCTGCTGTCTTGGATATTTTTTGTGATAACACTTACATTCACCGTCTTTGACCATGTACAGGGTTAGCTTTCTATGATTGACCGGAAAATAACAAAGATATTTGGTAGTTTTTTAATTGTACAAACTAACACTTTAATTTTTCTAAACCGTTCCCTCCATTAGATAATCGTAATTGTCATTACGCACTATTTTATTTTCAGTTTCCTGCATTGGGAATTTTTTTTCATGTTAATTTTCTTATTGATCAAACTAGAGATTAGTGTTCCATAGTGCTGTCATTAATAAGTAAAATTGTTTTCAGTGCACTAATCATGACTTGCTAAAGAGATTCAGTTTAGTTCTTTTGTCAGACTAAAAAGGTTTTGGGGCACGAAAGCAATACTGGGTTCCCTACGTTATAAAAGCAGGTGAAACTGCAACAATGGCTGCAATAAGCTTTGGTATTAGTTGTGTTCATTTAAATTCGATAAAGGTCTATGGAAATATTAAATGATAAATTAAATCCACGAGTGAGTGAGACCTGCTTCAACTCCTAGCAACAGTCAAATTGGATTAAGATTTTTAGGTCAAGGGTTTGCTTGCGTAAAACATCAGTGCACCTTTTCCACTGCAAACATCAAAGCCCATGCTCCTTCATGCACAAGCCTTATTACTAATGCATACCGTTTTTAGCGGGGTGCTGTTGGCTTCTCGCTCTTCCATGCCAGCACTCGCATGTCCTAGAAGGAACAGAGACGTGGGGAATGCAGTCCTTGCAGTAATCCGAGGGTTTCCAAGGCAGCAGTGATTTTGGGCATTGAACAGAGGCCGTGTGTTAGAAGGCTGGCTGGTGGTAAATTATTTAAGAAAAAGGAAGGGGGTGCCTCCCAAGATTCACCTAATTTTTTGTAATAACCTTGTGCAGCTTGAAGTGAAAAGGTTTAATATTAATATTTATTATTCAAATGCTTATTTCCTATGCAATGTATTTTCTTTTATACTTCTAAGGGTGCTGTATTATCATGGTTGTGGTTTTTTATGTAGCAGTATTTTGAGAGGCACATTGTGTTATGTGTGGGGAATGCTTCCTTGTCACTCACGTTGCCAGAAAAGAGGATATGCCAGCTCAGCCTGTTAACATCAGCATTGCTGGAGAAACTGAGTGCATGCGTTGTAGAGACCATTTGCGTGAGGGTGCACATTTCCCTCGGTAATGATGGCTTTCTACCACAGACGTAGCGTTTTTCCCCCATTTAGATGTTAACTTTACTGCCAAGACATTGACAGAGGGCTGTTTGATGCACTTATAGCAGCTCATAAATTTGCTTATATTTTTGTCACAAAACAAGTGACATGAAATGTTGTGTGAAACCTACCCTGGAGCCACAAAGAAAAAAAACTTTTGTTGCATTTTCACTGAGTATGAAGCAAGGATGCCTTCATTGTGCTGCTCTGTCCCTGTGTTGTAGACCTATTAGTTACACAGCCATTTGAAGATTATTGTTGTTATGTAACATGATTAATGCTGCAGAGATAACTGCAGCCACCTGATATGTTGGGGGGTTTTTCTATTGTATTCATATAGACTATAACAAGCAAAGACACAAAGGCTCTCAAAGGTTTAAAAAAAAAGTTTGATTTTAATATACTGGTTAATCTGATGTTGTTTTGTTGGATTTGGCTCATGTAATTGTGTCGATGCGGTGCATATTGTTTAAAGTGGTCTGTTGTTTACACCTGCTTTGACACAGTCCAGTAATGAGAATACCACTTTGCTTGTCCAACCTGTTTCCCCTCAAAGATCAGCTACATGGTATAAGCTGAACTATATGGTCTTCCACCCACCTAACAGCCCCCATGCACCTATAGACAGGGAGGCTGTTGTCTTATAGCGGCGCGTATATTTCCCACCAGCAGACACCCTTGGCCTTGCACAGAGTGCGGAGAGTAAACGACACACAGATGAGGCTTTATGTGTGTATTAGATGTTTCAGCTATAGGGAACACCAGTAGCAGGAGTGTGAAACCTACTATGGGAAGCTATGTGGGGCCTGTCTTAAGCTTTTTCCTTAAGCTCACCGCCTCTAAGCTATTCATTGCATCCAGCCTGCTTGTAACTTCATGGTCTTGTTATACCACCAGGCTGTTTTGATTTGCAGCCTGTGTGTCCATGCACGTGCCAGCATTTCCTCTCCTCTTAACTCTAATAGTATTAACTTACACCTTCGTTGCTGTTGTTTTTTTTTACTAGCATTGTCCTACTGGAAAAACTTGATTGATGACTAAAGGAAATACATTATTTATTGTTTTTATTGCTGATATTTAGTGTATTTAGTTTTTCTTTATTTTAACAGTAAATTGACTTCACACAGAAATTCCTTTTCTGATTAATTGAATTGATATTTTCATTGCATGTGAGTGTACAGGTTTAGTTTGTTCTACATGAAAAGATACTCTTCAATGAGATGAAATAACCTGTTGTGACACAAACTCATGAAAAGTATAATGGAGAGACGTTGCTATGGAATGATCTGATTAGCAAGTTTTTCCTGCAACATGTGTCGATTTTCACATGAATGCGATTTATCTATGCAAACAAATTCAAACCATTGATTAACTCATAAAGACGGGAATAGGATTAAGCAAAATGATGACGTCACAAAAGGTTTATCTGTTAAAGCAAATATGACATTTGACCTGCATGTCAAGAAAACTGCTGACTCATCCTTTCAGACGTGTAAAGCAGACTCTGATCCTGTCATCTTCGACCATGTTTACCTCAAAGATTTCTCTGGCTTTTTCTTGGCATTGTCAGAATCGAGTTTCAAAAACCGACGAGACCCCAAAAGATCAGCTCACCGCTTTATTAATCAACAGATAATTGATCAGTTAACTTGATTAACTGTTTTAATTAACTGATATATCTTCTCATCGGCAGCCATAATAATACAGAAACTGAAAGGGTAACTGGATTTCTCCATCCGTCTGAGTATTCATTTAAATTTGACTCTTTGTCAAATCAACTCGCAGTGGTTTTATTAACATTTTTATAAATCTCTTTAAAGTTTTATAGCAGCCTTCAACGTCATCAAGAGTTTGCTGAGCGACTGGAGCCCATTAGCTCAGTCCATGCCTCCGTTGCTGCTGTAGCAGCCTGAGGGTTTACCGCTGTGGGTTGACAGCTCAGTTTTATGTGAGGAGACAGAGCTGGACTGGACACGGTGCATTGTTCCTGCCCACTGGCCATGGAGGCTGCTGGTGAGCACAAAGAGCTTTCTTGGCTGCCAGTTTTCCTGTGTCCAAGCTGCACAATACAAGCCAACACTTGCGTTAAATTCAGTGTTGGTTTTAAAAAACCGTTCAGGATTAAAATTTCATGAAAAAGCGTTTGCAACCTCTTTCTTCCATGTTAGACTGGTGCTGATTTTCCACTTCTCATAGCAGACATTAGATATTATATCACAGTATTTTCTATGAAGAATGAGAACTCGCACAGGAAACACACACAGCTGATCTCTAACTCTGTTATGTCTTAAGTCTTTAAGCAGATACAACAGGGATTGGGAATCTCCTTTTGCTTTGATGATCATCTTGTTTTTCACTTATTCCAATCAGAAAATAATCTCAGTAATCTTATTTAAACTTTCTTGCACCCTGCAGGGGGAATTCAAAAGCATCCCACCTTGCTCAATCACCTTTTTCACAAGTTTAATCTTCATTTGTTCCTATTAATTGCACTGAAGATCCCGTCGGTGTCTTTTTTTTTTTCCTCTTCTCAGCAGCAGGAGTTTTGTATTTTTCTGAGAACAGGTAGTTATGTGGTGAGAGCTGAATGCAGGCCAATAGCCTGAGGCTCTGTCAGTAGTGTGAAAGGAAAATACTATCATACTGGTATTATTAGGGTGGAGACAGGTTTTAAAAGTGGGAACATGAGGTGCGTCAGAAAATGAAAGGCCACGTTTTCTGAAATGAAAAAGGATTTGAAGCAGAGCAAGGAAGGAAAAAAAAATATCATTCATTTTCGTCTGTTTTTTCCTCCAGCTTTTTGTGGATACACGGTCCGCATATTTTCTTATAGGGCTGTGACGATATGCTTTTGTCCAGATTCGATTCCGATTTTTTTGGGTGCCGATTCCATTTAAATTGCGATTCTCACAGGTGTTCAGTATAGCTGATTTTTGTAGATTAAAAACATTAAAAAAAAGAAATGTACAAAACTTTTTTTTTTTTGCTCTTCATTTTTTCCAGGTACAATGATGAAAAAACAACACAGTAGCCAGACTGTCACTCTGCTGCTATAATGCCCAAGAAGACAAGTAAAAAGATCAATAAAAACAATCAAAATGACAAAACGTTTTTAATGGATTTTCTTTTTAATTGAAAAAAAAATTACCAAAAGAAAATCAATTTTAAAATTGTGAAGCAAAAAATCCTGATATTTGATTTTTCTATTAAATTTTTCTCACCTGTATTTTCTTATAGGTTAACAATAAACATGGTTTACCAGCTTTTTAATTGTGGATCAACTCTTGTGGTGTTTTAATGCATCTGAGTACATTTCTTTTCCTTGTATTCATCGAATACTTCAGCCTTTGGGTTACCTTTACTCCTATTTTTCTGCCTTCCTGTAGAGAAAAGGCAGCACTTTATATTTCCTCTCTGAATATACTCCTGGGCCCTCCACTTCACCCCATACACATTTTACTTTTTAAAATGTTTTTCCCAGTTACCAACCAGCGCTCTCATGCTTGGATTTCCAGCGTATGTGGGGGCAGTGTTTGTCTTTTCCCCTCTCTCCCTCTTTCTCCTCTGTATTTGCTGGTGTGGTAAAGCCTTCTAACTCTACCTGAGCCTACTCACTTTGTTGAAGACGACAGTTACCAGAAGGAGGCCCCATTGATGACACAGAGTGATACAGGAACATTATGTACTCAGGCCATGTTCCGCCGGAGCGACATAAAGACATTCCTACTCCATCAAATCTACCCCCCCTTTCATAGGCTGTAAAGTAAAACCAAACTGCTTAAATTACAGGCTTCAGCACGGAGATGACGGAAATCATCTTTTAATGGCGTTGTTTCAGATGAGCTATATTAGATCATGCTGCTGTATGATATTGTTCATTGTTGCAGTTTTGATATATTTATCAACATTTTGCTTGTTATGTTGCTGTAATGAAGTATGTATGGCTGATGTAAATCTTTAACCACATCACAGCGCTTTGGTACAGCGTGTCCTGAAGTGAATTAGTGATGAATTTTTCTACTGCCGTCTTCTTTCATACTGATGGAAAAAACATGTATATATCTTTTTTTTTTTTTCTTTTTTTTTGTAGTCGCACTTTCCTAAACCAACCCAGCCTGGCAAACGGGCTTTTCCTATCAGAAAGAATTATACCACATGACTGCGTCCCTCTGTCCCATTGTCCCGGACAAATGTTCCTGATGTCACATTCCCAAGCCTGTTTTGATCCCAGTCTGACTGGGACCAGTGCAGTGAGTGTTTCACAGCACCCAGCTGTGATTGTGAGTTTTTCCTCTGGCTTTACATCAGAGCAGTGAAGCCTTATTGATACAAACTGTTTCTCTTCCCCAAAAGTGGCAATGGGAAATGTAAGACATTCAGATTTATGGAAAGACAAAAAAAAAAAACCTAACATGAATAACTGTGTAGTTAAATTAACTTTGGTTAAAAAAAACTTACTAAATTCAACTTTTGTGCAGATCAGGGATTTATTTTTGTGGAGCAATATAGGCTAAATATCAATTGCACAATAAATAAACTTAACTTGAGCCAAATTTCTATAAAAAAATGGTCTCCCAATCCATATGTTTTAAAACAGAATAAAATTTAAAGGTAATTAATTATGGGAAGTTTAATTTAATTAGATGTTGTGATGTTTAATGCATTGAATTTGAATATTTCTTGTAGTTTTATCAACAAAATAAGTTTGATTTAAACACATCATTGATTATCTTCATGAAGACACAAGAAGGGGGGAAAAGGTGCATCGTTTGTGCGGTCCAACCCTCTCTGCTGATCAACTTGTTATGTTTGGATTTCCACTTGTCAATGAAACAATTGTTAGTAAAAGTCCTCATCGACTTTTGGTTGTGGAAGAAAATGTGCTTTTAGTCAGTGGGCTGTTAACCAGAGCCGCAGTCCTCCTTCCACCTGGTGACATGACCCACTTGATGTTCCAGGACAGCTGCCAAATAGAGGTGTGTGTGTGTTCACTCCTCCAGAAAAGCTGCTGTTTACATTTTGCAGGATTTCTGTGCGTCACTGTGCTGGTGTGGTCAATGAAGGATATTTGGTGATCAGAAAACCAAACAAGCTTTTCAAACAGCTTCCAGGAATATAAAGTTTACATTTTAAAAAACTGAATTTACCCAAGAAGTTTGATTAAATTATAATTGTGTAGAATTGTAGATGTGGTTGCATTTAGTCAGGAACTACTAGATTTGTCATTGCAAGTCTTACAGCTGTCTGTGTGTACTTCTCTGTATGGAAAGATTTAGTAGCGGTCAGCATGATTTACAGAGTCTGTCACTGGAGAATTGATTGTGTCCATTTGTGCTGAATGTCGACGACGTGGTGTAGTTACATTTTCATTTTCTTGTTTTGAAGTAAACAAAGCAAATACATGTTTTCTACTGCATTTTTCTAATAGAAAACCAATGACTCAAAAGTGTCCTCAGTGTTTTAAAGATACCGGTGGACATTTTAAATGAAAGATCAATCATATTTTCATGCCTCTTGGGGTGTGTCATTGTTTTTAGCTCGTCATTGTCTGCTAGGAAGACTAGCAAAAAGCTGACTCTTCGGCCACTTTCATTACCTCTTCTTTTCCAGAATGCTGTGCAGGCTTGTGTCTTTGTACCAGGAACAGGTCATATTTCATGCAAGGGGGGAGAAAATATATCTCTATTCCTGTACTCCATTCAGTGCAGCGAGTCAGGACCACAACACTGAAGCACTTACGGAAATGAGTTCTTCACTTGAGGTCCATTTGCCTCGCGTTAGTGCCTTGAGTTGTAATGTTTATCTGCTTCCAGCGTGGCACTTAGCTGCCTGTCTTTTATGCCAAAGCAAAGATAGACAATAATTTATTTTCTTTTAATGATCAGAAAGGTGACGTGGTGGCCAATAGTTTTACAAGATTAGATGCTGATTTTTTTTAGTTGGAATGCAAATGTTAGTAATAATTATGATAATAATAATAATAATGATGATGAATAAATTACCTAAAGAATAGAAAATCACAATAATTCTCAGAAAACAAACAAAATAGTGGAAGATGAATAAAAGACTTTTTCATCAAGCCACTGACATAAAGATTTAAAGAGAGCCTAATTTATCAATAAAAGATGATTGAAAGAGGATGAAATTCTGACTGAACCAAAGGTTTACACCAACAGAAACTGATTTATCAGAACTGGATTTATCTGTTGTGAATTTATTTGTCCACAAATCTGAGGGGTTTATAGGTTTAAATAATTTATATGCTTCATCGCAGTGAAGAGGAGCGGATCCAGGGTCTTCTCCAGTTTATAGCAGTGGTGTGGCTGCAATAGGGTCACTTTCAGACCTGCAGCTGTGTGGGTAAGAGAGCTATTTGCCAGTTCAGCCACGGTGTCCTCGCTGCTATGAGGATGCACCAGTGGAGAGGATTATGGAGGATCAGCAGGCTTTAGAACAAACTGCTGCTCTACAAGGAAGGAAAAGTAGAACGCACAGTCAGACTTGCACACGCATGCAGTCAGTCCTCTTAGGGAAGGGCTTTTTAGGCCCTATCCCTTCTTTTCCTCCACACAGTGACGACATGTTTTTGTCTGCCGGGCAGATTCATTGGCCTACTTTGTCTGGCGAGCCCTGGCACATCTCCCTGCCCCACAATCCTCACTATCCCACGTGGATCCTGGATCGTCTCCTCAGCTCTTTTCCTTTTTTTTTTTTTCCCTCTTTTTTTTATTTTTTATTCCTTTGTATTTTTTTTCTCTCATCCCCACCGCATGGATGCAAAACTCAAATATAGATTTTTATTGCTGCTTGAAAGATTTATTCTCACAGGAAAAAAATCCCTTTAAGGAAAAATAGCTGTATTTTTCTCTAGGTTTTTTTTTTTTTTTTTTGGAAAGCATACTTTTTTTTTCTCCATTTAACCTGACAGATTATAGGAAACCTGAACCAACTCGATGCATCATTTGACTGTTATCCATCTCTCTTTGTTACATGGTCAGCTCTGATCCCAAGCACTTCACCTCACGTCACGTTAAAATAATCAGTAAAAAAACATCACAAGACTATGTTCCCTCAGGACGCCCATAAGACAATTGTAATAATTTGACTTCACCTTATGTAACTAGTCTGTTTTTTGAGCACCAAATTTAATGACAACAATTGACTTTTGTTTTTATTTAAAACAATAAAGAGCATAGTTTACATCCCTTCCACTATTAGATAAATGTTGTGTGTGAGTGTGTGTCTGAGAGAGCTACAGAGAGCTAGTGAATGAGATCAACAAGCTGGCCTTTGATTCAGGTCAGGAGATGGAAAGACAGCAGCTAATCTGCTGGGGGTCAGGCTATTTACAGCATGAGTTGCAGTGTAATGCTCTGAAAAAGACAAGTTTGTATGAGTGAGCAGAATGACGAGGCAAACTCCTGATTCTTGTGGACGCTTGTGTAACAGTCCCATCGGCGAAAGTTTGAGTGAGAAAAAGAGCAGGACCCAAAGCTGCTGAGAACGATGCTTGCAAGGTCACGGACTGTAACTCTGGATGCCTTTAAAAAAAAAAAAACTTGCAGTCACCAGAAAAACATCCTGCCTAAGAGGACATGAAAGCACACTTTGCATGCTGTGCAGCTGGTGATAATATTCGACTGCTGTGGGCAGATTAATCCTCTCCTTGTTGTCTTTGCAATTTTGTTTCCTCTGTGTCAACCCAGTCAGTTATTAGAGTAGAGTTGATTCGGGGGGGTTGTACAATGTCCCACCGTTTCTGAAAAGCGACAAAGCCAAGAGGGGATTTGGCTGCTCGGAACCAGGACAGACAACGGATTTGGACATTTAGCTAGCGTCTCTGTGCACATTTGTTGGAATGATAGTAATTGCAAGGTATTTTTGAAAACAACCAAAGCTTTTGTAGCCTTCAGGGAGCAGTACAAAAATGTCCAGGTACTTCTGAAGTGACAGGAAATGAGAACAGAGACAGAATGAGGAAGAATATATTTGCAGATTGCTGAGTCATTACTCTTCATCGAGGATCCTCCTCCACTGACACACTGCTTATAGCACTTATAATAATGTAAAGCATTTTTCACTTAAGTCATCTGTATAAATGTATTAATATCTCATTTGTGTGTCAAATGCTCCGTGTTGCAAAACTGCATAAAATAAAAAGTAGGTCACAGTACACCCCCCCTCAGTACACCCCCATAGCAGGTTTCCTCCATCAGATACCCTCAGACTGGTTCCTTTTTTTCCCCCTTCACCATCTTTCCTCTTTTTTTCACCCTGGAAAGGAATGTCAACACTCAGGTCTTTACATTTATTCAAGGAGGCAAAACTGAGGGGCCCCAAGTAGAACATCCTACTGTTTGACTTTGGTTTTCATGTATGTCATTTGCTATGTTTACATGGGAGTTTTAATTCCAAATAAAAGTTAATTCCGCTTTAAACTGATGAAAAATGATCATGAAACACTTTTTTTCCTAATGCAAATCTCCATTAGGAATTAAATTTAATTCAGATGTAAGTGGCTGGTTAATTCGCATTTTAATTCCGATCTATTTAATCCCTCTGTCATGTAAACCTTAATTCCGCTCTAAGTTAACTCTGAGCATGCTCGTTACCTTGTCCTGTCCCGATGATGTGCGTTGTTTTGCCTCCCGTGTTCGGTGGTCTGTCTATCTTCTCCTTCTCAGTTGCTCCAAAAAGTGAATTAGTATGCTCGTGTTGAGCTGGTACTTGAAATTTATAATCAACATAGTGTTGAAACTGGTACTTTTATGTAGTTTTTACAAGTTACAACCGAAAAGACGAGAAACAGGGAGCCAACATTATTTATTCCCGTTATACGTCATGCATATCGTGCATTCTCTGTCCAATCAGAACCCTTCCCAACCCGCAGGACGTATTTCATGTAAAACTTTATTCAGAATTATTATTTTCATGTAAACTCGTAGGAGCATATGTTAAATCCGAATTATTTAATTCTGAGTTATTGATTCCAGATTAAAAAACATCATGTAACCGTAGTGAACCAGTGACAACTTTTAAGGTCTAAATGGTTCCCCTTCGTATTTACATATAAATGATTTCAGTTTATTGCCGTGTGAGTTTGGAAGTTCCAGTTAAACAGCACTTTAATGAATCCCTTTATAGAAGTCTTAGATTTGCATCTGGCAACACGGATGCTCACATGGATGGTTTACTTTATGGTGTGTAAACTTGTTTTCAGGTATCTGATCTAATCCATCATATTTATTTACATAATTGTTCGCAACCCAACAAGGTGAAGGCTGTTCAGTGTTGCTTTAAGGATCATTAATTAAGTCATTTAGGAGAATTTAGACTATTGTCCATTTGCAACAGCAGTTCATTGGAGGTGAACTCCAGTTTGCACAATAAAATTACTATTAAAATAGTAACCATATGTGTCTGTGCATAAGTTAGCATATCACTTACTATTATAAATAATACCGGCACATTGGATCTTTTGGGGGGGGTCTCTGGCTGTTAAACTGCACTCTGTTACTGTCTTTTTGTTATACCCTAAAGGTAAACGGCTCATGTTGGCAAATGATACTTGAATAGCTGATTAATAAAGCTTTGGACAGGTTACAGTTGCAGATTCCCGCCTAACAATAAACTGTAGCAAGTATGAGCTTGTACTTTTTGTTTGGATGGTGAGATTCATTTTTTTTTTTTGTTAGTTAGTGCCCCTTATAAAGTCTTAAAACAGATTTAGAAATTGATCTCATAATTTATTCACAATTTTTAGTGTGGAATTGGCATTCATATTGCATAGAAGTGTCACTAAAAAATATTTTTACATGATTTGCTTTTGATTTTTACTGCTTTAATAATCTTTTGGCTCGCTGGTCTCCATGTATTACTGAAATCATAAATGGACATTTGTTTCTTTGTATCTGTGACATAAGAAAACAAGATGTTCTCTATACTCCATGTGTGTTTAGATTTCTGTGACTGAAGACAGTCATGGTAAACATCTGAAATGCAGGATTGCTTAGTTTAGAGCTATTGATCCAAGTTTAGCATGGAGTTTACATTAGCTTGTGGCTCACATTGTACTGACAGGTATGTACGGTAGGTGAGTATATGGCTTTCAGGTTTCCTTCACTGGCTTCAAGAACTTTTAATTGGAGATGTACATTGTCCATGTTTACATGACAGTTTTAATTAAAAATTAAATCCGCTTTAAACTGATCTAAAATGACCATGTAAACACCCAATACTGAATGAAAAAGACAATTCAAAATTAATCTTAATTCCGAAGTGGTGAGTTTATTCCCATTTTAAATCCGAACTAATTAATTCTTCTTTCATGTAAACGTTTATTACGCTCTAAGTAAATTCCAGTCATTGTGCGAATGCTTTTTACCTTGTCACATCCCGATGATGCACATATTCTGAGCGTTTTTCTGCCTCCCGTCTCTGATACTTTATCTTCCTTCTTCTTCTCAACTGCTGAAAAAAGTGAAGTAGTAAGCGCGTGTCTAGCTGGTACTTCAGAATTATAATCAGAATCAAAGCAGAAATGTTTCTCATTATGAGAAACCTTCCATGTTATATCCAAATAGACGAGAAGCAGGAAGTGCAGTTTGTTTATTTTTTGGTAGATGTGAGTATGTCACATCCGTCCTCTGTTCATTTACAACCCTTCCCAATCCAACAATGTTAAGTGGGATGAAGTAAATGGGAATAAACGTTTTTTTCCATGTAAACCTGTATTCAGAATGACCATTTCCATGGAAACCAGAGGAATACTGTAATTTGAATTTATTTAATTTCGAATTTTAAAAAAAACTGATTTAACCGTAGCCATTGATGTTAAAATCATACAAAAAGCCTGCATTGACACTGAACTGCAGTCGAGATGTTAGTTTATCACCAAGAACTCATTTATGTACCTACACGTTAATATTAATTTGATGTCACCACTGTAATATAATCATATATGTAGTATAAGCAGAATTTCATTTAAAAAAAAAAAAAAAAAAAAAAAGAAGCTGCAGCATGAAAAACAAGACGTGTCATTTTAGTGTTATTAAACACTGGAACATGCAACAACCGTTGTGCTTCCAAGCCTACCACATGGGGTGGAGGATTTGTAGATGTTGTATTAATCAGACCTCTTGTTTTGCTGTTTTTAGTGTTTTTCTTCAGATTTCTTCCAAGTTATGTTTTCTTTGTCTTGCTTCAAACTAATGTGATGTCTTGCATTACAAAAAAAATCACAACGTCATTATATGCAGAGAAAAAGCAGTCAGTTATTTTTGACACGTTTAGTCCGATTGAGGGTTGCGGGTAAGCAGGAGCCTATCCCAGCAATTATTGGGTAAGAGGCAGCGCACATCCTGGACAGGTGGACAATCCATCACAAGTAGAAAAAACAGTGGTATTGATATTTTAAGATGAACGACATATTACATTTGGTGCACTGAAGTGTTATTAAACTGTCCCACATAGATAAAGCCTCAAATTCTACCAGATACGCATTAAATATTCACAAAAGTAAAAGCTATTCAGTATAGGTTTTTGTGTATCTTTTTCTTTTTCATTTGAAGTTTTTATGCAATTATAGTAGTAAATCTTTCATTATGGCTTTAACTGTTTTCACTGTGTGTTTCTTTTTAAATGGACATATTGCAGCCATTCCAACATTCAGAAAAAGATCAATCTATTAGAAAACAGGACGAACACTGATAGCTTTACTGTCCCTAATTTTGCTAGATGACAAGTATGATATAAATATTTGTAAATAGTTGGTTAAATGGCTTGTCAGAGTGAGGTGCCCCGAAATTATGATTAACACCAAACTATCTTAAATGGCCACCTGTTTAAAATGTAATAAACTTGAGGATTTTACCATCTGTTGTCTGATCAATCACCTTAAATAAGACAGAATAAGTAGAAACGGTCTCTGAGTGACGGGACACTGACTTGCACAGATGGTCATGTCTCAGTATTTGTGGGTATGTGTACTCAGTATTCAGCTTCCCCCTGACAACCAGGCTGACAGGGTGTCAGTGTCCACATGTGGCAACCCCCCCCCACCCTCCCCCCACCCACACACACACACACACACACACACACACACACACACACACACAAAAAAAAAACCCAACCTACTGGAGGAGGATTAGTTTCGAGACTTGTGGTGACTTTTCTAGCCAAGCAGGGTCTTATTTTTTATAACTGTGGTTATCTTAATCTTTCAGTCGTTTGTTAATTTCTTTGAGTTGCCTAAAGGTTGTTGGTGTTGCAATGGCAAGTTTTGTTTAAAAATGAATATTTGATGGTCTGTTTTTGGGAGCTTTTTGGTTTAAGTTAGTCATTTATAATAGCAGTTTTGTGGTGTATAAATTCAAAGAAACTTAGGCCTGATTTGATAAACTGAAAGTCGTTATATAAACCTAGTATGTGGGCTAGTTGGCATCATGACAGGGGAACCTTGTGTAAAACAAACGCTTGCTCTGTTCCCCACCTTATTTCAACTCCACCGACGAGGTAACTAACCAAAGACTCTTTTAGACTTGAAATGATTCAGTTTTATTCAGGTCAGTTTATTTTTATCAAGCCAATTTAGACGAGGCAAAACAAGTTTATTTGCACATTTCATGTAGAAAACAGCTGAAAGTGCTTTATCTAAAATATTAAAGCTTTACAGCAAGCTGCAAGAGAAGCATATGGGGAATTGAAATAAAGTAAAAATAATAAAATAGATTAAACAGAACAAGCTAAAATGGAAAGAAGCACAGTTGAATCAATAAGACACTTTAGGTCACTTTAGTGGAAAACAGTGAGGAAAGAGACAAAATGACAGGACTGAGACACAAACAGGAAGAAACTAGGACTGTTTTATCTTCAGTAGGGATGAGGTGAGTACTCATAAAATAACAGCAGTAATTTCAGGCTCATACATGAAAAGTAAAGAGTGCATAGAGGAGCTCAGTCCATGGAGGGACATCCCCAGTAGCCTAGAGTTATAGCAGCATAATTAAAGGGATAGCTCATGGTCACCTGAACCAGCTGTTACCAAAAGCTTTACTCAAAAAGAAAGTTTTAAACCTAATCTTTAAGATAGAGAGGGTGTCTGTGTCACAAACATCTAGTGAGGGCTGGCTCCACAGTGGATAGGCCTGATAGCTGAAAGCACTTCCCCGGTGCCCTGCTGGGTTTGTATCTCGCGCTTTATCAGTCCATTGTCTTGTCTGTCTGCTATGTGCCTGCTTTTCTTGTTTTTAAATAGATTAATAATGACATTTAACAACTTTTTCTCACAAAGACAAAGCCTCAACTCATTCTTTATCTACATTTAAACACAGCAATTATTTGGGTTTGAATAGTGTGTTAGTTGTTTGGATGAGATACTCAGAGTTATTGTTAATTATGCATTCGAAGCAGTTGGCTCTGAGCACATTGTTTAAAGGCAGCTTAAAGGATTGCCGCAATACACCTCAGCTGCCCTCCCCCTAGAGGGATGTGCTGTCGAATGTAGAGGATGTAAAGCAGTACAAACACTTCTTTCTTAAAGGTGCATGTCACTCGTAGTATTTTGTTCTGTTTTAACGAATCTTTTTATAACCATTTCAACACTATGTAGAAGATGGCTATTTATTGGGATGGACCAATTCACTGTTTAATCAATTGATCTAGATATAAAACCTGCCAGTTAAATTTTGTTTGGTAAATCTTTGAAAAAGATTTTTTCATAATAAATAAATTACAGAAACACAACTGTAAAGTGTGTTCGGAAAACATTTTAGGAGGATAGACCCCTTAAAGTTGTCCGGGTGGAAAACTGTAGAGAACAGATATAGCAGGAAGCTAGCAGCTAGCACTGCAGCGGCTGTTACAGATCGTGAGATTTCCTTATCTGGTTTGAAGACTAGCATTTGGAAACATTTTGTTTTTTATGGACATGAGAGGAGACAAGGCTGAGACGAGACTTATTCTATATGAAAGTGATTTAAAACCACAATATCTAATAATACTACAAACATGTGACAGCAGCTCTGTTCCAGCCGTGATCAAAGGGGGTTGTTGTTACTAACAATTGCTAACACATTTTTTTCTGAAGATTTCAGGGAAACAATTAAAGACAAAGGAAAAATATGTTTGATATGTGTTGGATTTAGTTATGGTGCCACATAAAGAAAAGACAATGGAGATAAATTAGTTTGGTCACTTATATTGGCACTGAATGGAGCATAAAGGTAGCCAGGGAGTGAGGAAAAAAAAAACCTCTATGTGCAAAAAAGATGTATGAAAATACTAATAATCATTTAATAATAGAATCGTTGCATCCTGAATCGAATCGAATCATGAGGTAGCTACCAAAGATTCTACCTTCAGCTTTTAGTCACCTTTTTTTTTCCTGTTAATGTCTCTTTTGAGATGAAAATACCATTTTTTTCTAGTTGGTAACAAAAATTTGTTTGTTTGTTTTTTTTTTAGGTATCCCAGTCAACATGTGTATTGTTCAGAGCAGAGCTTGTCTGGCTCAGGTCAGTCTGCCCAGGACAGAGACCCTGACAGCAACGAGCATGAGCAGGACTCCACACAAAACAAGGTACAGTGTTTTGCCATATGGCTTTACACCTTTATTTGCACCATTCTTTAACACAAACATTGTAATTACATAAGGGTTAGTCACAGTCACAGTAAGAATGTGGTATGGACATGTATCCTGGGTGATTTGATCAAAACTGGACAGCACAAAGTACATGTGTACACACCTGCCATTACAATCTGTCCTTACATGAATCCTAAGTGACCTCTTGTGATCAGATCTCCATTACTGTGTCTCCATGTAAATGAATCCAGTCAGTCACACCGTTCACTATCTGATCAGCAGCAACAGGACATCAGCAGATCTACTGATGTCTCTTTAAAATCCCAAATGCATTCAGTGACCTGAACTATCATGTCTCAGATTAGCCTGAGTCACATTTATTAAGAATAAATGTCAATAAATCTATTAAATCACCTATAATATAAAGCTACTTATTAATCTTTTTCACAAGAAAGGATTTAAAAAAAAAAAAGAAGTTGAATTGAATTGAATTTTTCTATTGACAAGCGTTGATTTAGTTCAAAAGATTAGCTAGCAGCTATGTATAATCTGTCACATATTCTCTCTTAAGTCTGGTTGGCATGGAAACATTTCTGATGCAGTCATGTCATTATATAGCCAGATTTATTAACATTTGTCTTATACATCACTTCGAAATATTGGAGTTGTCTTGTTGTATCTAAAGGATATGATGGTCAACTGTAATGCAAGGAAGTGCACAACCTTCTGCAACCTGTAAAGCATCTCAGGCTAGCTGTTATGAAAGGAGGTCTGAAGCTGTGCTCATACCTGCTTTATCTACTATCTCTGCAGGAATTTGTATGAAAGACATACGTTTACGTAAATAATTAATCTGATCAGGTTTGTTGCGGATGTTTGCGTGTTATCTTGTATGAGTCTGTAGAACACCGAGACTGTGTATGTTGAGGTTGGGTCATGTTCAGCCGTCCTCGAATGTATTTATATCGTCTCATTAAAGAAGGGGAAAAAAAAAAACAGCTTCCTGTGAAATAAGCTGAAATTGACAAAAGTATACATAAATAAAGATTTTATGGAAATAATTACATTATTTTCTCATTCTGGTTCACTAGGAATATTTTTTTAAGCAAACAAAAATGATAAAATATGTTACATCCCTCATAAACTAACATTTGGTTGAACAATCCTGTGATGTTTCCACTACAGTCAGGTGTTTTCTGTTCCTCTCAGTCAGACTTCTGCACCTGTTGACAGGTATTTTGTCCCAATGTTTATCAGAAAAGTGCTCTAATTTGTCCAGGACCAAGTTGTTTGTTTGCTTTGTTTTTTTCTTCAACTCAATAAATAAAAAAAACCATCATCTTATATCACTAAATAATCATTTAGCAAATTTTTAGTAATTGTTCCATATTTTAGTCTCCAGTTATTTGAGTGACTTGTAAATTCAGCCTTTTCTCTGATGAAAGGAGACGAGTACATTTGAGGACAGTTGTACATTTGTGCCCCACTAATCCCTAATAAGTTGTAGGTGGTGTAGAAGGAATAAAAGCAGCAATAGGATTAATTTAAATGTGAATTTAAGTGGAGGTACAAGTTGTTGACGTTGAAAGCATACATTATAAAAAAGTTGAGGATGCGTCATGGAAGTTGTAGGGTTTTCCATAATAATTGGAACTAAAAATAAAACCATCTGATCTTGAGGTTTTCAAAATTAAAATGAAATTTTATATTTACTCCGTCCACAACATTTTAGTGGGAAATCGAGGACATTGCACAACCTTCCATTTCTTCTCTTTGAATCCTTCCTTGGTGCATTTAGGAATGTGCTGAGGATCATTATTGTGTTGAGAAAGGCCTTCATGTTCTAACCTAACCAAAACTTTCAGACGAGTAGCCTTGCATAACCGTTAAGGACTCATTGATATGACACAGAAAGGAGATAAGTGAATGGAATCTTCCCAGTCTCTTGGGCGGTACATTCCCACCACACTGCATAATATCTGACATGAGAAATATCTCCAGAACAGCTGTTTTCCCCACAAAGCTCATAATTGTGCTTTTTGTTGTTGTTGTTGTTGTATACATTTACTCTGTGACATCAGTACATTAATAATTACCTATAGATTAAGGGTGATCAGTATATCACACAGTTATTTTACTCCAGTATCAGTATCTTAGTGAGTGGAAATATGACATAAGGCATATTGATGAATTGCTGTATTGCAATCAGAGGAAGTTCTTCTAATGTGCATATTCTACAACTCACTAGCATGCATGCATGTAGAAACCTTTGATAATATACCTGAGATTAACACCATTTATTGAAGTATTTGTTTACATAACACAAACGGCATCATGTTCACAGCAGTTGACAATGATTACATTTAGCTTAATATCCTAATTTTCTGCAGACCTACTAAAGATCCTGTGAGGAATGTTGAGGTTCATGTAGACTCAAATACTTTGCTTATTCTTGCTACAAAAAGTGTTCTTAATAACATAAAGGAGGGTAAAGTTTGCCGATCCACTAACAAACTGTGACCTCAACCACACTCGCAACTGACTGACTGACTCTGTGTGTGTGTGTGTGTGTGTGTGTGTGTGTGTGTGTGTGTGTGTGTGTGTGTATGTGTGTGTGTGTGTGTGTGTGTGTGTGTGTGTGTGTGTGTGTGTGTGTGTGTGTCTTTGTTGCAGAAACAGTTTGCATGTGATGACTAAGTAAATTATACCATAACACAGCTGGAAAAAGTGCTCAAAGCAAGTGTACACAAAGCACATAATTCATGCATGAGCTTTATAGTGTCAGCAAGTGGACAACTGGGATGATGTGCTTTTCTGTTAATGCAATTATTAATGATTTTTTTTTTTTTTTTTTGGGTGCCAATTCGATTTAAATTGCAATTCCTCAGTATTGGCAATTTTTTTGTTTGCTTTTTAAACAGTGGACCATGTGAAGAGATTTCATGATGACCAAGTTTAACAGCTATATCACGAGCCAGATTTCTCAAACTAAAAAAATCAACTGTGTGTCAGTTTTTAAGATTTATTCAGCAGCATTATATTTAAACTGAATATATCTGTTTGAACTTTTGTTGTTTCAAAAGTTTAAACTGCATATAAAAGTGCTGGTTTGAGTGTCTGTTGGCTTGCTGCTTTGGTACATTTGGCTTTTAGCTCTTACCTCAGGATGGCGTCTTGTTAGGTGGGCAGTAATGTTACTCTTGTTACCACAGACATATAAACATTTAAAATTGAAATTTAAGGGGAAAAAAAAGAATTGATCCAAAAAATTGATTTTTAAAAAGAGTAAAACAAACCAAAAAAAAAATCACAATTTGTATGTGAAATGATTTTTTTTTTCTCCCACCCTGAGCATGTGGTATTTGATTTTTTTGTTTGTTTGTTTTTTGTTAAATTTACATAAGAGCCCCTCTGACATACACTTTGCTATCACTGGTGTTTTCAGATCTAGTTGTGCAGCATACAGTTGGCTACGATGATCAGGAGGTTCACGACAAGCCATCATGGCACACTTGTGCACCAGTAAAGTATTGTAATGTCAAAAAGAGTTTTTATACAGCTTTTAAAAACAGCAGTGGATTTTGACTGTCTAACCTGCAGACGGAGATCCTTCCAGATTTTCGGAGCTAGAACTGAAAAGGATCAATCTCCTCCGGCTTTATATAGCATCTTAGGGACAGTTAAAAGAGACTTAAAACCAAGTAAAAAGAGTCTTAAAATTAGTCTTAAAATGAACGGGATGCCAGTGAAGAAGCACAAAAGAACCGAGATATGTGCTCTGTTGAAAAACTTGCAGCAGCATTCTGGACCATTTGTAAGCAAGACACCACATTTTGGTTGATTCCATTAAAAACTGAGTTACAATAATCCAGGTGCGAAGTAATAAAAGCACGGATCACTGCCTTTAGATGGCGTCTTGATAAAAGGAGCTTAATTTTTGACAGCCGCCTCGACTGAAAGAAGCAGGACTTCACCACAGTGTTGACGTGTGAGGCCAATTTTAGACAGGGGTCCATTTTCACATCTAGACTTGTGATGCTAGACCTTTCATGTGGTGCCAGACAGGACAGGTCCAAAGACCTTTGTCTTGAATGATTAATTATGTTCTGAAAATCATTTGAGAGTGTCATTTTTTTCACCTGGAGCATATCTGTTTCAGACCATTCTTAGACAGTCACGTCATCCCTGATGCCACCGTTTCCCACCCATGTGCAGTGTTTCCCTGACCATTACATTAGCAGGGCACCCCAACAACCCCCAACGGCAACCCCTGCCCTCCCAAGAAGTTCAAGTTAATTTTATCCTCTACTGGCTATATTGGGTGCGGCAATCCCTCCCCCCCACCACCAACCACCAAAAACCTGGGGAAGCACTGCATGTGATCATTTTTTATTTATTAATGAACATAAGGACAAAGGAAAGTATTTAATATAAGGTTAAAGCTCTCCAGAGGATTCAGCTTCACTGGCTGACAGTGATTCATAATGAACATTGACATTTAATATTTGGGGGTTCTGGAGGGTTGTTTTCTTCCTTGGTGGTTTTTCCTTCTTTATTATGGTCTTAGGTCTTATTGTATTAAAAGGCGTTTTAAAGGCTAGCGTTTTGAGGCTAAATATTTTCCTGTTCAGACATGTTGACAAAAAAAGCCAACAGCAGTATTTGTTTGGTGTTCCTTTGTTTTTCACAGATTTTTTTGCATCTAATAATCTTGATTTTATTATTGAAATTTTGTGGAAAATCTCCATGTTTCATGTCTGAAAATTTGATCAATACATTCAGACTCACATGAGAAGGGCAAATGCACTAAATAAAATAATGAAAATTCCAGTCAGAACCTATTTTTCTCCTAACTTTTAACATTAGAAGATCATATCAAACTTAACTTCTTGATGTTGTACCTCCTCACATTATAATCTATAAACACCGCCACACACTCATTGCATATTAAACACATCGGTTTGGCGCTCGAATGTGACGGCAAAATAAAAAAATACTTATCAGTCCAGGCGGGGTTAAAACTGCTCTTACAACTTCAAAACACAACAACACAGCTGGGGTTAATGTTGCTAGGCAACCAGGTGTGGTATTCATGTTCTGCACAACTGTAGGATTGTAGGCTACTTCATCAGAGTAGGAATGGCGGAAGGTTCTTGATTAATATCTTTATTCTTTTACATAAGCTGGGCCACATAGAAGATGGTTCTGGGCCACATGTGGCCCACGGGCCGCCATTTGAAGAGGCCTGGTCTAATAAGTCACTGAGGTCCTGGTGATGTAGGTTATAAAGGGGCTTTGCTGGGTTAGGGTTCAGTGTCTGCAAAACTGCAAAACAAATTCTTGACTCTGTCTTTACTAGAGCTTGGCAGCATTGGTGGTTGAATATTGTTGGAAAAGCTATTCTGTATACAGCTTTTTGGCCTGCAGTCGGCTAATGCTAGCTGATCTGAGCTAAATCAAATATGAGATATGCACAGTTCTTATGAATGGAAGCTCAGACTTCTGTATCTGTATATGTGCAACTCGCCAACAATATGAATGATAATTTGTGGAAGTAAGTGTTCGGTAAAATGACAACAGAAGAAAGGGATTCATTGTTGGAGGTTCAGCTACAAACGAGCCTTCCAGAGCAGTTCAGCAGGCCTGGCAGTCTGTCATCAGCCTCATAGCACAGCCTTTGTCCATCAACAAAAGGCTTTTTCACATCCAGATAACACTACACATGTGCATACGTGTCTGAAATTAATTTAAAAACTTATTACTTTTGCCCTACAAATATTTTCTGATGTACTATTTTTCAGCGGTATTTGATGTACAGGAACAGTTACTGTTTGTTATTCCTGTTCAGGACTCTGATGTGAAGTTGTTTGTTTTTACTAGGTGGTGGAAGAATGGCCGGCAGGCACATCATACGATATGGGATTAGAGAGGGAGAGAGCAGCACAAAAGAAGCTAGCAAGGATACAGCATAAACAGGTAAAAGAAATACATGTGACAGAGTCTCACTTCTTGACAGATGTAGCGTTAATTATTCCTATGTAAAAATCAAAGAGTGAACAGTTGGAAAGGAGGGCTATGAATTATGATTTCTTCCTATAAACACAACAATGGACATATAGTAAAAGGAAGGTGGGGAGGTATCCTTTCATGTGTGTGCATACTGGTGGCACTGGTGGAAAATAACTTGCATGTATTTTTGTGTTGTTTCTTACCAGACTGTGAATCTTTTGGAAGCTGTGGTGGAGGAGACAACGCCAGACCCAGAGCCCCAAACTGTACCTGTTGCTCCTGAGCCAGAACCCACCTCAGAGCCCCAGGCTGACTTGGACTTGCAGACTCATGCACAGGACCTTGACCAAGAAGTCCCATTCTCCCCATCTCCAGAAACTGTTCCAGCACAGGACCATGTGTCTACAGATGCTGCAGCCCCAGCGGAGACCTCTGGTGAAACCCAAGCTGCATATCCAAGCCAGGACTCACACCCAGCCACAACCCCAGATGAAGCTGAAAACATAGCTACCTCACAGAGTGCCGGCCCAACCCACACAGGGTGAGCTCAGATTCACTTCATCATTCCTGAGGCCTGGCTCTTTGGCTTTAAAAATTGGCTTTAACCACAGTAAAGTTGAAATAGGGACCTGAAAATGTAACATCGTAAGCACCAGGGGTGCCTCATTTAATGGTTAAAGCCAATTTCAGTTAAAGCCAGTCCAGGTTTAATATCGGTTGTTTGATGTTGATGATATGGTGCCAGAAATTGCACATTTTCTTTAATATTTTTGTTGGTTAACCTTTGTTCCCTTCAGTTGTATATTTTTTTTATTTCTTCATGATTTCACCACGATTTCACTGATCATGAAATGAAAGATGGCCTCAGAAGAGTTGATATCCTGGATCCAGCTTGTCATGGAACGGACTGACAGATTAGTCATGTGGGAACGTTGGTGCACAGCAGTGACTTTTATTTTTTCCCTAATGGATTTTTTTCATGAAGCTTCATTAACATCGAGGAGAGTCATCTATATGGACATGGACCTTTGACCAAGACCACTAAAGATATGATCCGGACTAAACCCGAGAGAAGAACGTCGTCCTTGTGGCACCATTTGCCTTCAGCATCGGGACATTTGTAGTCAAGGATGTTTACATCACCAGACCCACCAGCAAGCAACCTTTCTACCCCCTAACAGTCTTCCTTACTTTCTCTCTTGCTCTGTCTCCCCCACCCTTCCATCTCCTCCTCCTTTCTCCCACCCCATCCTCCTGTCTCTACCCTCCCCATTGTACGGAGGTGTGGTAAACGCCATGTCCTTTCTTTCCCTCAGTGCAGTGCGGGTTGCCAGTGCAGGAGATGAACTCCCAGTAGACAGCTTTGTCTTTGCTGAGCACTCTGATTCACAATGCAGGGTCATTCCCCCCCAACTGCCAATCTGTGATAGCTCCCCTTTTGGCTTCCCTGGCCTCAGGTGAGTTTCAAACCACCAAAAGCTAATAAAAGCAAAGAGACAGGTAATCAAGGTACTTCTCTGCTGTGCGCAACCGTCGACCGCTGGCCTTGCACTCCACTTACTTCTGCTTTTATTTATTGATTTAGTTATTTTAAATTTTCTTTTTTCCTTTTCATTTGTTTCGCCTGCTCCAACAAAGGACTGTCCAATGATGTGATCATTTTTATTTTTACTCTTTTGTATCACGTGTCCAGCATTACTGTGTTCTCATTTGTGTTCTTCTCTTTCTTTTTTCCCCCCTCATTCCTCCCCAATCCATTTCTTTCCCTCCCATGTTTACCTCATTGACCCCCGCATCTGTGACATAGTGTGATTGAGAGTGATTTAGAAAACCAAGCGAGCCACAGTACTGATCTGGAAGCAGAAGTTCAGTCAACTCCTGGACTGTTGGACCGGAAAAAACAGCAAGAACACGAGCTGGAAGATGGTCCATCCAGTTTGGAGCAGGATAGCAACACTTCCCAACACCCTGAGCGGAAGGTAGGCAGCTTTACCGTTTCCATAATCATGTTCTGTGTATCGGTAACGTTTATATTTGAGGGAGAAATGCTGAGAAGTGATTTTAGGAGCATTTTACAGACATTTCACAGCGACAGACATCATGTCTGAGGGACAGATAACTCATTTGGTCATAACACAAGTGGTCATAGTCTGTCTTTCCATCCATCCACCTTTACAACCTCTTTATCCTGTAATGGTGTTACTGTGGGGGATTGTACATTATCCCAGTTGACACTGGGCAAGCAGGAGGGTGTATTCTAAACTGGTTACTAGTCCATCACAGAGCTAATACACAGTAGCAATCTTGTACGTTTACCATCGCAGCTCCAGTACAGAAAATTTTGGAATCATTAATTAATCTAACACGTGCCTCTTTGGGCTGTTGAGGATATTAAAAAAAACCTCTGTTTATACTGAGAAATAATCTGAACTGAATACATAAAACTTTGAAACAGCTGCAGTTTAGAAAAAAAAATCTAACCCCATCAGGGCAATGATCAGTCGCCAAGAGAGGCTTGTGGGTCGGTTGGTCAGTCCATCTGTCAGCAAAATATCCTCATGGCGTCTGGCTAATTGGCTTACAGTTTAAGGAATATTTATTGAGCATGTGTTCTAGCAAAAGGCAGCTGGTTTCTCTTTGCTAATTCTGAATCAGTTTGATTTTTCTGTAAAAGTGCTTTTTTTTCCATGGCAGCTTGTTTGTTGTGTATTTGCATTATTTTGCTTATTTTAAGCTAAGATCTGATGACTAATCTGAATAGCTGGCAGTGATTATTGTTGCACGTCGAGTCGTTTACATAATAGTGTGTCTGAGTGGGTGGACTTTTAGGATCAGACACTCTTATTAGGTCCGATAGGGCACTTATGTAATCCATCAAAATATTATTCGCGGCTCACTGCATCCTCGTGCTTTAGTTCCTGAGGACTAGTTGGCTACCATGACCTGGGTACTGAAGACCCAGTTGTTTTAGCCAACACCGTGCTGCGGCTTGATTAGTGATGTCATAATGAGGCATTGATGCTACCTAATCGTATTAGTCATGTTCACTGCAGTGATCTAAGAAGTTTTTGTTTGCTTTGTGGACATGTGCAGTATTTTATGTGTTTCAGGGGGGGGAGACTACCACCGGCAGAGAACCTGACCCCTCTGTGCCCAGCAAAGAGGACATCCCCACTTTTGATGAGTGGAAAAAACAAGTCATGGAGGTGGAGAAGGAGAAAAGTAAGTAAATGCATTATTAAAATTTGTATTTAAATACACATACATTTTGTCTTGCATGTTAGTTTTATTCTCTTCCTGCTGCCTCTGACTTTCTTACTACTGAGGGGAGGGGGGGGGACATCGCATGTCTGTTACTTCCTGATATTCAATTTCTGTTCCTCTGTCTTCATCCATCTGTGTTCTCCCTCACTCTGCACACCATGGGCAGCAGTCAGCGGAGCGTGTGTGTGTGTGTGTTGCATAAGCTCTGCTCGTTCCTCTGAGGCAGGATTCTTTTCTTTTCAAGAGTCTGTAATGGGCCTAAATGCACCACTTCCTCTGTCCAGGTCAGACTCTCCACACAGCAACCACCGGCAGCCCCCATCCAGTGAAAAAGGTCCAGAAAAACTTCAAGAATAATTACGCCTCGGTTGAATGTGGTGCCAAGATTCTCTCTGCCAACAATGAGGCCAAGGTGAAACACCCATCACCCGTGTGACCAACTCACCAATGCACACACTCATAAGGAAACGGTTGTTGTTGTATGAGCAAGATGCATGACACTGCTACACAACAGAAGCATATTAAGCTGTATTTTCTGTATTTCTATGCATGCAAGTTTAAACTATAACAGGGATCATGGGGCTGGATTATGACTCAGATTTGTTCCTTTCTTTCAGAGCACCTCAGCTATTCTCATGGAGAATATGGATCTTTACATGCTTAATCCATGCAGCAACAAAATCTGGTACATTTAGACACACTGTTGACACAAAGTTTATGACACTCTTTGTTTGTATGCAAGCTTCACGTGAGTTTCTTTTTTTGTATCTCCAGGTTTGTCATAGAGCTCTGTGAGCCTATTCAAGTTAAACAGCTGGACATAGCTAACTTTGAGCTCTTCTCGTCCACACCTAAAGACTTTTTAGTTTCCATCAGTGACAGGTATGCTCTCTTTGATCATCAAATGTTTAAACAGTGCTATGTAAGATCATAAATGTTTCAAATAGTCCTGACATTGGCATATTCTCCCAAGATGTGAAGTGGACAAACACAAAGCCATGCACTAGGCTTTGTTGTAAAGTGCAGAGATCTTCTGTCAGGTTATCACCATTTCATGCACAAGTTGAACTATGAACTCAAAATCTAAAATTAACAACATGTATGTTTTTATACCTAGATATTTTGCACTGGTAAAAAAAAAAAATGCTTCCAACTTTATGGTTGCTAATTGCTTTTTCAGAGAGATGAGAATTTTTTTTTTTTTTTAAATACATATGTCTCATTTAATTCTTGAGACCATCACTGTTCAGGACACACACACAAGTCTTTTCACCGCAATTTAATCTTAACTCCAGCCCACAAGACCAAACAATTATCACCCCCCTTTTACATTCTCACCTCTAAGTTTAGCAGAGCCAGAGCTGCAACTGCATTTGTTTACGATATTCCCCTCAGGATTTATTACCGCCTGTCTTCTCAGTCCACAGCTCACAAATGAATTTAACCCTTCGTCATTGAACCGCAAACCTCCGGCCATAATGAGAGCAGTGTCATTTGCATCTGTACTGTGTGAACATGCCCCTCAGCATCGCTCTCGAATACTTACTTTCCCCCTGCTTTATTTGCAGATACCCCACCAATAAGTGGGTGAAGCTGGGTACTTTCCATGCACGTGATGAGCGGATAGTCCAGAGTTTTCCTCTGGATGAACAGCTTTATGCTAAATATGTGAAGGTACTCTGTTTCCCTATTGCCAGAGGAGTAAAAATACACACAAGGGTTAAAGGGGTGGACAGTGGATTAATTCATTCATAATTGTATAGTACAGTTCCTGTAAGTGTGTATACACACTGATACACTAATAAAAATCTGTTTAAGCATTTGTTATGACTTCATGTTAGCCACATCATCAGGGGTGTAACATCTCTGATGAACGGATAAAGAATGTTGACACAGTTTTCCTTGTAAGACTCAGCTTGGTACACAGTAGATTAGACAGTAAATTATTGATGTAAACTCACTTTAGGAGTTTTCAGCCCAAACCAAATGGCAAAATCCCTCTGAGTATCATCAGGGAGCTAAACCTTGATTCATTTATCTGCATAGGTGGAACTGATGTAAGATGTTGCATTATAATGAAGTAAATTATCTTTTTTTTTTTTTTTTTTTTTTTTTTTTTGCTGATCTTTAAAACTGCCCCTCAAAGCAAGTTACTTACTAATGGACATCCATTTTATCTTTCATTCCCAAGCAGGATGTCTCTGTAGTTGTACTTTATTCTCATTGCATTAAGCAATCTCTCATTTGGTCTTTTGATTTTGGTTTTGACAAATGTGTTTATAAGTTTACACACAAAACAGGAATATTGTTATGCATTATACACAAGCCAGGATGCCATGAATCTGTGCTTTTCTGCTCCGTCATCGTTCAAAACGCCAGCTTTCGCTGTTCCTCTCTGAAGTGTCTCAGTGTTGACATGCTAAACAGTTGATTAACTTCTGGATAGTTCTCTGTTTGATGAGTGTGTGTGTTCTGTGAAAGACTTTACTATGATTTCTGTACTCCATTCTGCAACAGTAGTTCGACTATCTAAAGCATGAGTGTAAAACTCCAGTCCGGCTGCCATCCTGCAGGTTTTGCTGTTTCCCTGCTCCAACACATCTGACTGAAATGAACGGATCATTGTGAAGAACTTGACAACAAGCTGTTGGATTGATTTGATGTTAAAAATGATGGGATGAAGCAGGAAAAACACAAACCGGCAGGATAACAGCTGGAAAGGATCTGAGTTTAACATCCTGATCTGAAGAGAAGAAATTGTGCAGAAAGCCACGTTGCTCTGCTGCCACACAGATCAAACTCATCTTTTTCAGATGTTTATCTGTCCTCAGCCTGTCTGTCTGTTCCATCTGTCTGTCTTGTTTGTGCATCTCTGGATCTGCTTTTTAGAAAAATCTCTTTAGTGCCTTGCCTGTGAAGTGTAAATCGACTTGTAGCTTGAATCGTTCTTAACTGATTTCTTTTTCTTGTTTTATTTCTCTCTTCTTCTGTCCCTCTCCTGTCTTCTGCTCACATCAGATGTTCATCAAGTACATAAAGGTTAGCACTCTTCACACACTTTCAGAGGTCAAGATGCACTTAAAGAAAAACACACACTCTTTGTATGGTGATATAAAGTTATGTGGGAGCAGACCTTACCGTCATGCATGTGAAATATATTACACAAATAGATCATGTACACAAGTTATCTTGTCAGAGATGTGTACTACAAATGAATTTTCTCATTATTGTTAAAACTGTAGGTGGTATTTTCTAAGTTTGTCCATTTTCCCTGCAGGTTGAACTCCTCTCTCACTTTGGATCCGAACATTTCTGTCCACTCAGTCTAATCAGGTATTACAGCATCTATAAATATTTGTATAAAATATGTATATATAGATGGAGAGATGGATAAAAAAATGGATATAGCACCTTAAAGTTTAAAAGATATATTGTAGCTCATAGCAACATTCTGGGATACACCAATAAACTTTTTAAAGGAAATTTCCTCCTTCAAACAAATCAAAAAGTACTTTTTTCCCCCCTTTATTTTTTTCTTTTGTACCTGTTTTATCCAGTAGAGTAATGGCAGGATTTTATGTCTTGAAAAGACATAATCTGTTCACTAGATCACTCTAGTTTTTTTTTTTTTTTGCTTTTGTCAGTTTGTTCACTGCATCCAGTTTTTCAGTCATTTTCTTGCTCAACAGATCTGCTGTTGAATACTCACAGCCATCCAATTGGTTGCATTTTATGTCAGAAATGCAACACAGAACACAGTTGCGACTCTTCTTGCCTTTTGAGACGAAGCATAATTGGTCTTTTTTTACAGAAATGCACATGTTTGTCTTTAAGGTTATTAGGGACAAATTCTGCTTTTGAAGGTTAAAGGGGCCATAAAGCCTTTGGCATTTATTACAAGACAATCAGCAAAGATTTCTGACTGATAAATCCACAGTAAATGCTTCCACTGAACCATGTGGAAAAAATTTAATTTAATTTGTTGACATTCCTGGAAAATGCAGCATCATTGTTATTTATTATAGAAATATGATCTGATCAGTGTGTTCTTTACTCTGCTGTTACTTAATCAGGAACAAATAACACCTCCACTGCTGCGTGTTTATTTCACCCTGTAGGTTTTTCTGCTACTGTGTTTGCTTGTGTAACATGTGATTTGTGTGTGTCATATGTAGGGTGTTTGGTACCAGCATGGTGGAGGAGTATGAAGAGATCGCAGAGTCCCAGTACCCCTCAGAAAGACTGGAGTACCTGGACGAAGACTATGGTAAGATGCTAATATGCTATAAAAGTTTATTTTCATCTCTATGCAACATGTATCATTTTTTTTTATTTACTGGCAGAAGAAAAACACATCTGCTAAGGTATTAATATCTGAACTCAGTTTCTGTTAAAAAAAAAAAAAAAAAAAGTAATGAAATAACCAAGTGCTTAGTGCAAAGAGTCCAGTTACCCCGCTGCACTGCAAATAAAGACATATACTGCACATTTAGAAGGTCCCTTTTTTTTTTTAGTAGGAGAATGTGATCAAATTTTAATGTGTAAACATTAAATACGTTTTTTGGTTTTGTTATTCTTTATTTTTACAAGTTATAACTTGTTATACATTTCTTTTCAGATTATCCTCCAGGCTACCAGCCATCTGAGGACAAAGCCTCCAAAAACCTGCTTGGCTCTGCAACTAGTGCGTACACAAACAGATACACACCTTTATGCTTCTAACAATATATGCTGCCACTCTCTAAAACACTAAATAACAACAAATATGTGGGGAAATACTGTGTGAAAAAAAAGAAAAAAAAAGATGACATTCACAAGGAAGTTTGCAAGGAGATAAAGACGATTTTCCCCAACATGTTGAGAGGCTGGAGTTATAACTGTGACATTGGATGCTGTGTGAGTTTACACACTTTAGGATACTTTAAACTGGCATTGATTCCATATTAAACCAAAAAAACAAAGATTTTTATTTGTTTTTATATCTTTTATATAAATGTGTCTTATTCCTGCCCACATTTTACAAGTACATGGAACTCTGAAAACTTATTCCAGTGGTGGAAGAGTTGGATGTTTCATTGTTATTTCAACCAGCTTGCTGTCTCACACACACACACACACACACACACACACACACACACATAGTTGCGGCTTTTATGGGTTGCATAAATTTTTTGCAAGGTTTTATTTTTTTTTCCCTTGTCTTAAACCACACACACAAATGCAAATATACACTGGTGCCTTTCTGTCTCCTGAAATAGCAGAGGCTTGACTGATGCACCCCCAGGCAAACTGCAGAAACTCATCTGAGAGCTCTCACCGTGAAACCACGAAAACGTCAGAGGGTCACATTGTTTTTTTTGGGTAGAGCAGGCACACAGGGAGGTGAACAAGGTGGGAAATGCTGGCAGAAAACAGACGGAAAGGAAAGCAAAGATTGTTGGGGGGGGGGGGGGGGGGCGAGCAAAAAGGGGAAAAACAATCGGCAAACCTGTGGTTTCTTTGATATTTGTTTGGTTTCAGGCTGCTGCCTGTTAGGAACTGCATCCCTGCAAAGTAAATTCACTGAGTGTGTGTGTGTGTGTGTATGTTTCTTTCCTTCCAGATGCAATTCTTAACATGGTAAACAACATTGCTGCTAACGTGCTCGGTGGCAAGCCAGAACTGGAGGGTGGAGCAGAACTGGGAGGTACTCGGACACTGTTTACTCTTTCAAAAGTCAATATTGTCTCCTGAAACCTGTCTTACAATTAAGTTTGATTCACTTAACCTTTTCAGCCGTGTCTCCTTGGTCAGCATGTTTTATATAATATAATTTAGCGTATTTTGTAACATGTTAAAACCCACATCGATGCATAATCCATTATCGTCGTCTGAGTTTTCTATCTTGTTAGGCACTTAAATCGATCGGCATCTGGCTTTTTCACTGTTCTTAAATAGTTTCATCAGGACATACATTAGTAGTAAATTTGTTTGAAACAAGCAGCAGTTGTCTAACAATTGAATTTTTCACTTTTTCTTTAAGAATATACGTTTTTAAATTACTTACTTAGTGAACTACAGTCAGAGGGAAAACTCAACCATCCAGACTTACTAACTAAATAATTCTTTGTACTTTCTATCTTAAAACATCAACTATAAACGAATTGTCTGGAAAATGGTGGAAACTGCAAGCTGTTAGAGTACTGCTTTGTCTTACAGTAACAAGTTTAATTTTAGTCATATAAATATGATGTTATTGACTCAGCCACCCCCCTCCCCCCTTCTGTTTTCTTTTACAAGAAAGTGAAGGCTCTGTAATGAATCCTTTACTGCTGTGACTGAGCAGCTGCATGTTATATTACAGCAGTATGAAGTATAAATGCTTCATTTATTCAGTGTCAATTATTTCCTGATCAGCGTCAATTTAAACTCATCAAATTATTGTTTAATGAGTCCCTGAATTGGCGAAGGTGTCATGCTGTGTTTGGCCATTAGAGCATGAGTGATTTGGTTTCATCTAATTAATAGAGAATGATAAATTGTACGTTTTCTTTTCGTGCATGAGAGAAACAGATCCCGACTGTAACACGAACAATAATCTAACAGATTTTTCAGATTCTTTTGCAGCTATTATTCATAAACACAGAATTTAAATCGAAGACTAATACAACTTCTCTCTTTTCCTGCACTTTTTTCTCATACATCATGTGTGCTGCTGCTTTATTTTCCTCCCTTTCTTTGGCAACTGGTCGGTCCGTCCACATACTGTTTAGATTAACTGCACTGAAAACTGGGCCACTTTAAGTCCCTCTTTAAAGTGTGAGCACATGCACAACCTAAACGTTCATGTGTTAGGAGAACCAGATGTGTATTCTGCTGCCGGCAGGAGGTCTCCCGCAACGTTTCAGCAGAACTTTGGCAGTCTGTGTTTTAGTTCTTGGGAGAGAGTTGATGCGTAGTAGGACAGATGTGGGGGGGGGGCTATGATGCCAAGCTTGATCGTAGTTCTGTTTGCCACATGGAGAAGAGCTCTTACTTCATTTTTTAAAAGGCAGAAAAGTTTCATTACTTGTCAGCTTTTTAGTTTCTCTCACTGTAATCCATTTCCAGGACAGATTTAGGAATTAACGCTTTAGAAAAGCAACAAAACGACAGTAGAGTTCACATATTAAGCTACTAGATGAGCGAGCGAATCCACAAAATGTCTTTCTCACTTCAGGCACTCCAGTTACACTTCTGATTCCAATTTACACCCACAGAGTCAGAGACAGGCTGCAGGAGAGAGATCAGTTCTAACTGGTCCAAACTGGTTCACAGTATTCCTTCTTTTCCCAAAAATGGGCGTTCTAGCCACAGTGCTGTCTTTACCTCCTACAGCTGCACAGGGACGGGAGGGGCTTTTCTCTGCCGAGTTATGCAGCTCAGCCTGCCTCACTGTTCAGGTGTTGTGTGTGCTTTGTGCTCATCGCTGTGATATTGTTTAAATTCCAGCTAATGCAACGAAAGAAAAAAGTGAAACCAAGAGGAGCACAGACGTTGCAGCAAAACCAGTTGAAGCCACTCATAAACTGTAAGAAGAAACAACAGTAAATCATCTTTAATATGTTTTAAGTTTAAATTTAAAAAAAAAAAAGAAAACTGAGTCTGTGTGTCTGAATTTTTCTTGTCTTCAGAGTGGAGCCAACAAAACCAGAACAACCTCTAGCAGAGCAAGCCTCGAATGTCTCCAGCGACTCTACGACATCCACCCCCTCATCATCCCAGTCCCATGAGGACAGACAGATTGTAACTCTGGTGGAAGAAGAGGAAGATGAAGACGAGCCCAAGCAGTCGACTGTCACTCTGTTGGAGGAGGAGGGGGAGGAAGAAGAGGAGAAGAGTGAGGAAAAAACAAGGAGGGAGGCGGACAGGAACCAATGGGAGAACCAGACGTACTGTCCTTTCTCCTCCTTCTCCTCGCTGTCTCTGTCCTGCATGGCCACGCTGCCGGAGCTGCTCCACCGCTGGTGCTCTTCCAGGCTGTCCAAGGAGAGACTGCGCAGCTTCAAGAAGAAACAGCTCAGCACTCAAACACACACTCGCTCTGATGAGAACACCTCTGTCCTCACACACACCCCTCCACCGACCCCAGTTCCCGTCCCGACATCTTCCCAGCAGTCTCCTCCTCCGGTGGAGAAAGCTACAGAAGCCGAAGTCGTGGTGAAAGGCCATGGTGAGGGGAAGCCTCCAGTGGAGGTGCTCGCCACCGACAGACATCTCAACACTCACACACCTGACACACACACTCCAGAGCTCAATATCATCCTTGAGCCTAGCAGAACCTCTACAATCCCCCCTCACAGTTTCTCAGACATCCACAGCTCTCTGATGAGGCCCACCCCCACCCACGATGAGAAGCTCTTACCTCCCGTTAAAGATGGCGCCCTGGACCCTGTACCCACTCCCCCCCTTCAAACTGCTGCTGTCCAGGAGACGCAGCCGGCCAGCAGTGCCAGCCCTGCTCTCTCTGTCATTTCTACCCCACAACCTTTCTCCTCTGATACGATGTCTTCAGGCGTGCTGGTTCCTTCTGTCAAGGAGCAACCTGTTCAGTCTCCTCCCACTGCATCAAGGCCCGAGGCCCTCATACCCCCTCCCACCGAGCTGCCAGCAGCTTCCCCATCAGCTGACACATATGCAGACACAGACACGGCTGGAGATACCCAGAGACAAAACGTTCAGGTTCCTCAGATCCATGGGGAGCAGGGGGAGACCCCCTCACAAACAGAAGAGGCCCGTCGGATGGAAGACACAGTGGAGGAGGACCTGCTGAGCAGCAATGGGAATGGCAACATCCAACGGGCAGCTACAGACTTCTATGCGGAGCTGCAGAACGGAGATTATAGCGGTGGAGCTGCAAATGGGAACGGCGGGCTGTCCAACGGAGGAGCCATTCACGGGTCCAGTCAGAAGGAGAGCGTGTTCATGAGGCTGAACAACCGGATCAAAGCTCTGGAGATGAACATGAGCCTGTCCAGCCGATATCTGGAAGAGCTCAGCCAGAGGTGCAGACCGAAAAAAATAACAGAACTTATTTGCTTTAAACACTCTCCATGTGGGGGAGATTATTTAATGTTCCTGTCTTCTTCAGGTACCGTAAACAGATGGAGGAGATGCAGCGAGCGTTTAATAAGACCATCATCAAACTACAGAACACCTCCCGGATAGCTGAGGAGCAGGTCACACCACACTGCCTTGAACAACAGGAAGCATCCAGAGCTGAATGACGGCTGATCTGCTGCTTTTTCTGTTTTCTTACAGGACCAGAAGCAGACCGATTCCATCCAGGTCCTACAGAGCCAGCTGGAGAACGTCACCAAACTGATGCTCAATCTCACAGCTACAGTGAGCCAGCTGCAGAGAGAGGTAACATGCCTGCTTGCATTTGCTGCTGCTTTATAATAAATAATAAATAATTGTATTAATAAATTATATCTGAGAATTTGTTCCATCTAAGTTGTCTTTTCAACGCTCTCATGTTGGCTGTTTCTTACACACTTAAAATCCAGATTATTTGTATGGATTGGATTTGTTTGGATTAATTGTTAATTTAAAGACTATAACATGTTTCAGCTGTAAGTGAAACACAGTGTTGTGTTGTTTAGAGTGTGCACATACATTTGTGAAATCCATTGAAATAAATTTTACTTCTGATTGTAATGTTGACACACCATTCAGTGCAGCTAATGTCTCAGTGTTATGGTTGGATCACATATCAGCAGAAAATAACTTCCAGATTTACAGAACCATAAAAAAAAAACAAAACATCAGAATAATTATTATAGCGACACAATAACTATAAAAACTAGTTATAGATGTTCCTATTCAGCTGGATGATGATGAAGGTTTACACCTGGACATTTTAACAATATTTCTTGCAAATTAAATAGTCAGAAACAATTTGAAGCATTTTGATGTGGAATAACAATATTTTTAAAAAGCATGAAACTGTGGTGCTGAAAAAAAGAAGGAAACACATTTCAAACGTTTAAGACTTTTACTTCTGCTGCTCCTTTCGTTGAAGTTTAACTTGAATATATATATATATATACACACACACACACACACACACACACACACACACACACACACACATATATATATATATATATATATATATATATATATATATATACACACACACACACACACACACACACACACACACACACACACACACACACACACACACACACACACACACACTCCGGCTTCCTCCCACCGTCCAAAGACATGCATGTTAGGTTAATTGGTTACTCGAGGAGTGAGTGTGAGCGTGAGTGGTTGTTCGTCTCTCTGTGGCCCTGCGATGGACTGGCGAGCTGTCCAGGGTGTACCCTGCCTTTCGCCCAAAGCCAGCTGGGATAGGCTGCAGCTTCCCCGCGACCCAGAATTGGATTAAGCGGTTCAGAAAATGCATGAATGAATAAACTGATGTTGACACATAGTACCACATAGTCAGCGTTGCTTCATATAGGACGTGTTTCAGTGAAGGCAACATAATAAAAACACAAGAATAGTTCTATATGTTATATTGTTCATGTTTGGGGAACTTATTGAAACTTAATCATTCCTGATACAAGAAGAAGGACAGAAATGTTTATTTTCCAACCAAACTAACAAATTAGAGTTTCAGTATTGTCTTTTTTTATTTTCAGGAGAAAACTTCACACACTAACTGATTTATTTTTAGATCCGTCCCACTAGCTGTTGACTTGGATCAAAGATAAAAAAAAGACTTTTATTTGTAGTTTTTGGATACTTTGACAGTGCTCAGAGATGTGGTGTTTGGACAGATAAATGTAGACGAGAAGACGCAAACATAAGTCAAACATAACATAACATTATAACAACCTAAATGTAAAGTCTGACTTCATGATCTGTGGACACACACACACACTTGTTTGGTGGAGAGGGCTTTCTCTATGCTGACCTAGAGGTTTATGTAAAATGAATTTATGCAGAATGGGAAAAGCTGAATGTCAGGAAGCTTCTAGGAAGGAATTTCTATTCAATTTAAAACCACTTTCTAAAAAAACAATCCACTTGTTACTTTACATAATTTCAGACCTTGCAGTTCCTGCGACAAACGCTTGTTTGGTTGCTTCTTACTGATGTCCAGGCTTGTTGCAGATACTTTCAGGACAAACTAAAAGACTTAATGCCAACACCCTTCTTATTTCTCCTCTGCAGGTATCTGATCGTCAGAGCTACCTGGTGGTCTCTCTGGTTCTGTGTCTGTTGCTGGGGCTCCTGCTGTGTCTGCAGTGCTGCCGCAGCTCATCTCCCGGCCCCAGTGCCAACATCGCTGCCCTCCCCAAGAGCAACCACTACCCTAGCCCCAAGAGGTTGGTCTGCACACTCGCTTAACTTCCACTGAGCAGGGCATTGTGTTGCTACAGGTTAGGTATTTGACTCTCTGAGTATGCCTCAGCTTTTCTCAGATCTGTCATTATAAATCCTGACACTTGGTTACGCAATTTCCTCTGTTTGGACCGCTTCAAAGCTCCAGTTTTCCCTTTTGTGAAATCCCATCCCTCCTGTTGTGCTGCTACATGTCAGAAGCTCTGCTAACAGCGTGAACAACCTCGTGTTTTTGCTTTATCAGATGTTTCTCCTCTTATGATGACATGAGCCTAAAGCGCAGGATGGCCTGCCCGCTCGTCCGCTCCAAGTCATTTCAGCTGTCCTCCACAGAAGGTAAAAGCCCGTCTCTTTGACGGACATCACCACACACTTAACGCAAGTTTCTCCCCCCCCTTCAGCTTACCTTTTTGTTTTCTCCATCTATTGTATTTCTCCTCCTGTTTGTATCATTGACACATAAACAACATTGAGCTTTGATATAGTCCTAGCATGCTGCAAAGCAGAGTAATTGCAACTCTTTCAGGCTAGCCGCTTCCAGGTACTGCAGCTACACCCGATTTTTCCTTGTCCTCTTCATCTGCTGCTTCCTCACACATGCCAGAGTGTTAAGCAACACAAGGCCACAGTGAGCGGCTGGTGCAAGCAAGAAAAGAATCAAGTCTTTGACTCAGGAAACATGAAACTCCCCCTGCTGTTCATGATCTCTGAGCAGTGTGTGTGTGTGTGAGGGTGAGAGGCTGTCATTGCCAGCTTGTGCCAACATGCAGACTTCCTGAGTGTAATAATAGAGCGCGATGCTTTGCTGGATCATGGCAGACATTTGCAAGTAGTGATCAATAATGAAATAACCTACTTTTCTGTGTCGTTTCAGCCTCACATTAGATTTTAACCTGAATCGAATCATCTGTTACTCCTTTTCCAACACTCGGCCACGATTACAAAATAGCTTCTTTTTTTTTTTTTTTTTTTTTTTGCCTTTTTGTCATAACTACAGCTACTTGCAAGGTCACTTCATGCTTGTTACATGTATGTATTCCTGTTTGCCATTCCATCATTAACCTGGCCCCTCTCTCCCCTCCCCAGTAGGTCCAGATGACTTGTACATTGTAGAACCTCTAAGGTTTTCTCCAGAGAAAAAGGTACAGTGTCTGTTGGCTGTGATGGCCGCCTTACATAAGTGCTGTGTGTTCTCTTGTGTCAGCCAGTCTGTACAGTAAGTGTGCTGGATAGAGCAGGGAACTACTTCTTGCTCACATTTCTGATTATAGTGGGAGTAGATTTAAGGATTAGCTAAGGAGTTTCAGCTCAGGCCAAAATGCCACTTCTTTCCTCACTGCAAAAAACTAAGCCTTAAAAAACAAGAAAAAAATATACAAAAATTCGGTAAATGTTGCTTAAAATAAAATAAATTATCTGCCCACAGAACAAGAAAATTTGGCTTGTCAAGACTTCCCAAAACAAGTAAAAAATAATCTTAAAACAAGAGGAATTCTCTGGCATAAAAACTAAGAATTATCTTACTTTAAAAAAAAAAAAAAAAAAATAAGCATATATGTTCTCAATGTAAGATTTTTAATCTTACTTAGATTTCAGTTTTTGCAGTGCCGACACTGTTAGCGTTAGCACGCGACTAAATCATCTCCATGAACTTGTTTTGTTAGTTAGATAAAACATGATTACTACAGTCTGTTTGTGTCACAGTGTGGCGTGAAGGTGGATAATAAAGACAAATCCCATATTCTGTTATTCCTCGTGAAACTTTCCCGCCTTCTCTGACCAGCTGGTGTGCCGTCAGTGTCTAGCACAGTGTCTGGCTGTTTTTAATGTAAATTCTGTCTTTGCTTCTCTGAGATGCTTGGAAGTCATTTCTCCACTTCTGTCATGTTTTTCTTGCAGAAAAAACGCTGCAAATCAAAGTCTCTGGACAAAGTTGAGACCCTGAAGGCATTCGATCCCTCTGCGCCCCTCGCAAACGGGGATCCCAAGTGCAATGGCTTCCCCGCACCCCTCCCGGCGCCACCGCCCACTCCTTTACCCCTCCCTCCTCCTCCATTGCCACCTCTCCTTGTCTCTACAGAGGTGTCATCGTTGCACACTTGCACTCCCAAGGAATTCCCCTCAGAAACTAGCAGCTGCAGCTCTTCCACACATTCAGAGGAGTCGTACGCGAGCCGCCTCCCCCCTCCCTCTCCCATCTGCCCCCCCACCGGCATGTGCAACGGTCACGCCCTTTCTTTTCCCCTGAGCCATTCTCCCGCTAAATCCCGCCAGGAGAAGCGCTCAACAAAGCGGCGTAAGTCTCGACAAACAGAGCTGCAGTTCCCTCACATGCCCAGCGGGGGCGTCGGCGCCCTTCCCAGCCTGCAGCAGCTGATGAAGGCAAACAAGGAGATTAGTGTCGGGACCATCGGGGTGACTGCTGTCAATGGACATATCTAAATCTAAAACTTTACATTTTAAAAGTTTATGTTCACTATAAAAAAAATTAAAAAAGAAAGAACTCTTGAGGAAAAGAGGTCACATCCCAAAGAACCACATTTCCCATGAGCACCGAGGCGCACCGTGGAGCCGAAGTAGGCCGCGTTAGCTTACCATCACCCAGCCCTCATCCACTCTCGTCAAAGACCTGTTTACGGTTATGTGCCTTTATATCTGTTGTAGACCTTTTAATTCCTAACAGCATTACAGAGAAGTTGATGTGCAAAGAGAGACGCGGTGGTGGGGAGCGACACATCAGTACACGTCAAAACCATCCGGAGGTTTATTTTCTTCTTCTGGATAAGCACATTGTCGTCTGAAATGCCCCCCCCCCCCCCCCCCCTCCACTGTGCACGGTAACCAGAGGTCCTAACCTCGACTCTACGTTCCTTCAGCGAGTATTGGGCTGCTGTTTTTTGTGGAAAGCATCATGGCGAGAGAACTGTGGAGCGCGACAGCTTTCTGCTCTCATCCTTGTCTGCTTCTTTCTTTTGCTGCTGTCCTCTAATCTCATCCATCCTGTCTTCGTTCTGAAAAGATGCAGGTGTTCGCATGGGACCAGTGTTACGTTTTTGTTGCGCATGCCTACGATTGCCTTGCTCTGTCTCTGTGAGTCTGTTCCAAACCAACCACCAGAACTAAATGACGAAATGCGTTTGCATGTAATAAATAGCCTGACTGCGTGAGCGCCTTTAAGTTTTGCGTCTTATTTAACGTCATAATGCACGTACGGTAGCAGCAATCTGCAGATCCTATAAGCTCCTAGTGAATGATTTCATCTTGGTGATTTGGGCTGGGCCCAGAAAACACTGCTCACACACCAGGCGTAGAAGCATAGCTGTTATGTTGGATTTTGTTACTCTGATGAAGGAAATCCAGCCGGAGATCAGATGGATTCTGTCTTTTAATGTGTATGTCAGTCGTTTAAAACTGAGCCGTGTCCTGCTCCCATTGTTGCTGATTTGGTTTGTTGGGATAAAAATCAATGAAGAGGAAATGTTCCTGCTGAGGGGACACGTTGTCCAGCGGAGTTAAATGTTTACACTTGTATCAAACACAACAGCTGCGACCCTGCAAATGAGTCTGGCTGACCAGTTTTATTTATCTATTTATTTATTTAAAAGACTTTAGGTTTTTCTAATCAAGGCACTGGTTTTGACTTTCTCCCAGTTCTGCAGGGCCGCAGCAGTTTTTTACACAGAAATATTACTCAGCGGTACTAATGAATAAAGTCATGGAGCTCAACTATGTATTCTGCTTTCTTTCCTGTATTCCAGTCTGTTGTGGATTTTTCCTGCACAAAGCTTGGGATAGTGTTGGCTGGCATCTCATCTCTGTTACATTTCACTTCCAGCAGAATAACTTCAGAAGGTTCTGATTTTATCTGCATCGTCACGCTGCTGCTGCTGTATCTCTAGAGCTGCTGGGTTATTAGAAATGGTGGAAAAGGCTAAAGTGAGTGTTTATTCCGGTCCCGTCTTCTGTCTCGACTGTTGTCGTCTCCTCTCTGGATGAACTAAATGATTTGTGAGTCCTGCGCTGGTATCGTGACCGAACCTCGCTGATGTTCGGTTCAAATGCTGCAGACAGCTGCAGATGTAGAAGCAGGGAACTCATTGTTTTTAATTGACGACATTTAAATATCTCTTTGTACAAATGTCGTTTCTGATTGGTACTGTGTGGTTGGCTGTTGTGGACACTTTGACTCGGGCAAAGCATGGCTATCTTCTACAGCTCTTCTTCCTCCACATACTGTTAACCGCTACGGTCACCTCTGTCTCCTGCTGCATGACTGTGATTGTGGAGAAGACATGCATCAACACTCCATCACGTCTCCGTTCGGAAGCTTGAAATGCTTTCTCATTCTGCACCTGTGCTCACTCTACTAACTGATCTTTCTGTGCGTCCTTTCTCTCGCTTTACACGCCTGCTGTCTTGTACTGACTCATTACTGCTTCGTGTGTTTTCCCCACCTGGAAAGACTGATGTTTTGTGAAGAGGAAAAGAACTGAGTTGCATAAAGGGAAAGCAGCAAATATTAGTCTGATTTGGAACACTATAAATGTGATTATTCCGCAAGCCGTGCAAATCCTTTTTTTTTTTTTCTTTTTTTTTTCTTTACCTTTTTGAATGTGTATGATGTGCGCATATACCTGTACACATGTGAGATTGTTTTGTCTGTCCTGTGTGTGTCTTATGAGAAAGACTACTTTGAACCTACTTATACCATAACACAGCAAATGAGGAGGCACTTGCAGAGATGTTGTAGAAGCTCATTGTGCACTTTGTATAACTCCTCATGCCTTTTTATGTGTTGTTTTTTTCTACTTTCTATGTCAAGTGCTTCTTTTCTTTGTCTCTCTCTCTCTCTCTCTCTCTCTCTCTCTCTCTCTCTCTCTGTGAGTACTCTGAAGAGCTGCACAGTATTTTTGAGCAGGAGTGAGTTACTACAAAAGCTGTAGTGCCATTAGAAACTGTGAATTCTTTCTAAATAAAAATAAAACCATTTTTTGTTTTGTCTTTGACTGGGTTCTACTTTTAGTGTGTTTCCTCCATTGCAGCAATTCTACTGTGATCCAAATTATCATGCAAATTCTGTGTCGGCTTCTCCACCGTAAAACACTGAATTGGATTTTTTTTCATGGTGAATAAATGATTCTGAAATGAAATATTAGGTTAGTAGTTCTCAACTTTATCTAGACAATGTGCACCCTCCCAACAACATGATTTCGTAGCCAATTACACCTAAACCAGGAGTGTCAATTTACTTTTGTTCTGGGGCTGCATGCTCCACAGTCTGGTATCCAGAAAGAATCATTAAAATACCAGCAAATTAACTTATTTTTAAAAAAGAGGGGTTTTTTTGGGGTTTTTTTTTTTAGTACATACAAGTACACAATCCACATGTTTTCATTCAATAAAAAATCTTTTTAGAAAATATGAATAAGTCATGATTGGAGAAAAGATGATATTTCAGCAACATTTGGTCTCTTTACACATTTATGTATTTTATTTATTTACATATTTTTATTTCGTTTAGTGTCATATATATATATATATATATATATATATATATATATATGAAAAAATATCAAATTAAAGAGACTATTTTGTCCCAGGTAGTGAAGAATCCTGTGTTCTATATTATGATATAGAATACAATTTAGCTCTACACTTGGTTTAGTTATATTTATCGGAAAGTTGGAGAACTTAGCCCAGTTCTTTGCAACAAACTTTATGGTATTAATTCTTTGTATTATAACATTGGTGATAATATGGGGTGGGAAGGGAGTAAACAAAAAAAAAAGAAGCCTGTAGCACTTCATGCGAGGATGTGCATCCAAGTGGACAGTCCACTAGCATCTTCCTACGATGTCCTCTGCTGTTTGATTTTGTGCATGTGTTGTTCCTACTCATACATAAGTCGCTTTGGATACAAGCGTCTGCTAAATGACTGTAGAAAAGAATAGAATGATAAAAGTAACTTTTCCAGATCTTGAGGTTATTTTAAATGTGCATCTGTGTACATTTCCACATGTGTGTAGCAAGCTTGACAACCTGAACTGACTCACTTCATAACATAAACTTGTCGCATCTATTCAGTCAGGAAATTAGCCCCCTTTATTTACTGACTAATGCACCCCCATTTGCGAAATGCTGTTTTAGGTTATATAATAATCTGAGTTTATTTTAGCAAAATAACTTTTCTTTCTTTTCTTTTGCCAATTATCAGCAAAACAGTCTTTAATCACCGCCAATCAAAGCACTTTATCTCAGTTTAAAACCTTAAATATGTTGGAAATACAATGAACATTGTAATTCCTTAATAATATATGACACAGAAAGGTCAGGCAGAAACTGCATGTTTTGTCCAGACGTCATTTTGTCACCCTCTGGTACTTTAGAGGGGGGCTATCATCTCCCTGTCCATTATTCCAGCCCATCACACCACTCCACCACCACCCTGCTGATGCTGCAGCCTTCTTGTAACACAGTGGCCATCTGCAAATCATCCAGAACTCCTCCCATCTGGAGCATCTATGACTCAGCTTGACCCAGATTATCTTGGAGGTCTTGATGGTTCAGATGGCTTCAGCAGAGCAGATACATACTTCGACACAGAGTCATGTAGTTAAACATGCAAGACAAAGTTTAGAAAAAAGGACACAAGCAGCAGCTAGTGACTAACATTAGTGGTCTCATTGTAATTTTTCTGAACGATGCGGAGCCATCAGTCCCTTTTATTCAAGATTTATTGTTCAGGTGGTAAAAGTTTGAGTTGGTTGCTGCTTTATTATGGCTGTTAAACTGAGTTCAGAGTTCAAAATGACAACAGGGTCTCTTGCTTAGTCTATCATCTTTAAAAAAAAAAAAAAAAAGATCAAACTGAAGACAGTTTGACAAGAAATGAAACATGTCAAGTGTTAACTTTGTTCCATTCCTATTGCAAATGCATCCAATGTGCAACTTTGTCATTTTTGCATTTGTATAGTTTAAAAATTGTTCACACATTGTCTTTTGGTGGAAAGTCAGAATTACAGCAGTCAGGCTCTTCTTTATCCATCCTGCCTTTGGGAGGTGGCATGGGATAATGTAAAGTTTTTTACTGCATTGATGTTGCTACAGGTCCTACTTTCACACAGCCTGGGTAGATTTTTTTCATCTTTTATTTGGATCAAATGAAATCCATTTTTTACAGAAGACTTTCTGATTTTAACCACAAAATATGTTATTCTGTGTGATGGCTCTTTCAAGGTGCCTTTAAGCACAGATAAGTCAATGTCACCTGTGGGCAAGGTTAATAGAAGCCTCATTCTTTAATCAGTAAAGTTTTGGTGACATCTATAAATATATCTTTTTGAAGCTCTTCAAATATAGACTATATTTTCCACTATAATAATTGGTCCATATGGTTTACACAAACTGCTGATGAAATCTGGATCTTGATGTAGTGCTGTCAAAAGAATCAAAGATCAAGTGTATCTAAACTAGGTTGATGTTGTTGCCCTTTATACACCAAAATCCAGATTTTAAAATTTCTGCATTATAGAGGAAGGAGTGTGCAAATCCAAAGCAGTCTTGTTATTCAAATAATTTTCTATTGTAGAAAATGTGTAAACTGATCAGTGCTGCATGCCTCAATGTGCTAAAATATAGGAATCAAAACTATTAATGTGTGTATTTCCCTTTCTTTCTTTTTTTTTTTAATTTACTGATTGGCAATTGTAAATGTCTAATATGGTCATTTATATAAGCCTCAGCCTCTTGTGACACTACATTGTGTAGGAAATGGATGGATGGATGGGTGGATAGATGGATAATCTATGGTTCTGCCACTTTTTTAGTGGACTAATAGAATAATATTATGGATTTGAAATCTGAAGTCATTTTGAGTCCCATGATGAATCCTCATGATTCATTAATCTGCATACAATTTCTCTGAAAAATGTTACAGTTCTGGTCAAGTAGTTCAAATGTCCCTTGACCAACAATCATTTTTAGATAGGAACTCTGTTGAACCCCCATGGAAACTCAAATAACCCATCAACTTTATTAACATGTGAACCAAGTTAAACATCTGCCTTTTTGCTTTGATTGAAATCCATATTATTATTGTTTTTATTATTTGCATTTTTTTTTTTTTTTTGGTAAATCTTTCATCTTTATTGTTCTTTGTTTCATTAAAAATGTTTTCATTGTGTCCTTCCATGTTCTGTTTTTTCTCTGTAAAGTAGTCTAGGTTGCTCTTGTACATTTTAATGTGATTTGAATATTGTCATGACATTTAAATCTGTGTCTTCTGAACTATTGATAGAAAGAAGGTGACAGCAAATATCTTAAAATTTGGACAGACACAGCACAATGGTCATGATCACCCTTGGTTACCCTTAGAAGCAGCGCCTGACCTCAGACAGTTGCATTTGGATGATGCGTTTGGTTTTGATGTTGGAAATGGCTGTGTTGACATCTTTAGGCGCAAGTGCACCACATTACCACGGTAGAAGAGGCAGCAAGCCATGTACATGCCATGACGAGTCACATTTCACCTATACATGCTTACTTGGGTAGGGTTTTAAATTCAGGATATTGCACGAAACCATAGCATGAAACTCCCTGAATTTTCTCGAATAACCCCCGGCTGCAGTCTGGAGAATGGGGCAGGGCTGGATATTGGGCTGGGTTGAACGTCCAATGGGCGTAGTTGGATGTCAAATAGGCGGAGTTAAATTACTAATGGGCGTGGCTATAACACAGCCAAGCGGTTGAGGGGCGGGGTTGAACGTCCAATGGGCGTGATTAGATGTCAAATGGGCGGGATTGGATGTTAAATTGGTATGGCTAGGGTTAGGGTTAATCCAATCAAAAGGTTGACGGGGCGGGGTCGGATGTCGAACTCCGCCCAATATCCAGCCCCGCCTCGTTCTCCGTGCTGCAGCCAAGACCCTCTCCAGACCTAGCGCTGGATGTGGACAAACTACAGAGGCTTCTTGCAGAATTGAAATGATATATAATCTCATTACAACATGTGAAAAACCCCAAAAAATAAGGACCCTTCAAGCACTGAAATAACTGCACTTATTTTGACTCACCAGGACACTGACTGTTGAAATTGAATGGACAGACCGCATTACCTCTACCCTCTGGCTGCTTCGGTGGTTCATTGTTTCTTTTTTTCTTTTAATTTATGTTTTTTCTTTGTAAAATGTCAATACAAGAAATAAAGTTGAGAAAAAAAAAACTGCAGAGGCGCACCTCCGGCCGCCAGGTGGCACTGTGACTAAACCTGGAAGCTGTTTTACTCGAGCGCGGCGTTCTCTGATCTCTAATATTTACGTTTGTACAACAACATGGAGGACGAGGTGGATGTTGATATAGAGGGAGATGACTTTGATAGCAGTTTAAGGTAGGAAGATGTTAATTTTCTAGGTAAATGAGAAAAGTACTGTTAGCTGACGTGACGCTATTGACGACGCTACTGAGCAGGATGTTTTCAGTCCCTTAGCAGTGGATAGATGTCTGATTGTCAAATGGAGTGTGTGTTTGTGTTGCTGCGGCTCTTTTGCTGTTCACGTGTTACATTAATGGCAGCTTCTTTCCTCCTTATTGCAGTGAGATGGATGGAGGAGGTTTGCTCCATGGGGAGTTCACGCAGGCTGCGGGGAAGGGAAGCTCCTGGATGCTGGTATGCAGCTTTGTTGTCCATCAGACTCCGGTGTGTAGTTTTAAGGAGCTCATGTTGACTCTGCTTGTTGTTGTTTTTTCCAGCCCTGGGAGTTGGACAGCTCCATCAGCCCAGAGAACAGAGAAGTGATAGAGAAGATGCTGCTGGAGGAACAGTATCCCTTTAACTGCCCCCATCTGTAACTAATAAACTTAGACATTCACAAGCTCTTCGGCTTCTACAATGGCTTTAAGATCAGTTTTCAGATTTGTAGTTTTGAGGCTATGGTGCATGCCTTATGGCAGGGGTGTCAAACTCCAGTCTTGGAGGGCCGGTATCTGACAGGTTTTTGTTGTTTCCCCTCTAAATACACAGCTGATTCAAATCAAATGGATCCAGCATATTCTTGTCAACCTATTTATGAATTTCGGTCATGTGTTGGAGCATGGAAACAACAAAAACCTGCAGGATACCGGCCCTCCAGGACTGGAGTTTGACACCTGTGTCTTATGGTGAAACCATCCATGATTTGTGTGACTTGCACTGACACCTCAGATGACTTCTTGATGTGGCTTTTATCTGCTTTCAAAGGGAGTTGTTGTTTTCAAGGCCTTTTATCTGCTTACCTGACAAAGAAATAAATAAAGAAAAGCTTTTGAGTCACCTCTCCAAATACATTTTAGCCTCTTTGTTTTACATATTAAATAATCTTAAGAGTCTGCAGTTTTCACCTGTCAGTTCAATACAGTTAAAAGCTAAAATAACAAGAAAAAAACTTTGAATGCTCAAATATATATGAACTAAAATCAAACAATTATTTTTCTAACATTAGAAGTGTTTGTCCTTACCTATACTCCTAGATATTATTTGACAGGTAAGGGGATTCCAGACCAAATTTTGCACAGTGATGCAAACAAAAAACCCAAAACGAAGAAGTAAGTCAGTTCTTTCTGAAGTCATTTTCACTAGTACTTATATTCTTATTTTTGCTGGCAACCATGTAACCCACCTCTCTGCTGGTTCCTCAGGTCTCCAGCTAAGGGCTCGGCCTCAGCCTCTGCTTCTTCTCGCTGGTCCAAACAGGAGAAAGAGCTGTTTGAGAAAGGATTGGTAAGTTTCTCTCGTCCACATGCTGCTGTTTCTGTTGTGGCTGGTGTGTGATTACTGTTGTTTTAAAGGCTCAGGAATTGAGATAATTTTCATTAAAATAGCTGTGTGTAGAATTTGTTTTGCAGATAATTTTCTTTTGGGGATTAATAACATATTTTTCATTTTATTTCAGGCTCAGTTTGGCCGGAGATGGACTAAGATTGCCAAACTTGTAAGCAGTCGGACTGTTCTTCAGGTCAGAAGTTATGCCAGGCACTATTTCAAACACAAGGTAATAACCTTGTCCTTCTCAAATGTAGCATGCAGGCTGTACATACAAGTTAAGTTTGTAATGCAAACAAGAGTTAAGGTTTCGTCACTATTCCCGCTGCAGATGAAATCACAGCCTGAAACTGCAGCTCCACCTACAGGTCCTGTGCAGCACCTACAACCTCTACCGCCCATGTCCACCCACACGTCCACTCTGACCAACGCTGTCCGTATAGAAAGACTTTCTGATGACGAGGATGTAGACATCACAGACGATTTGAGCGAGGATGAGAAAACACAGGCTGTCAAAGCAGAGAAACAAATAGAGACAGAGATCCAAACAGAAGACGCTGGTCTGAGCGGGGCGGAGAGCGTCCATGATACAAAGGACCAGTCCAGCCAGAGCCTTCTTTCCCTTCAAAATCGTCAACCCTCATCTTCTCCTGTATACTCAGAAGATCTTGGAGTGAACAGACTTGATGAAAATGTGACTAAAACAGCATTTATTTTCTTGGAAAGCCCCCAGACAGAAGCACAAACAGACTCAAAGCAAACAACTGATGCAAATGAAGGCCAGAGCTCCCAGCATGACATTCCAGTGCAGATGGGTCAGTTGGATGAAGACTATGGTGACGACACCGGTAATCCACATGAAGAAGGCTTTTTTTTTTTTTTTTTTTTAATAGAAATCCTGATATTTTTAAATTCACTGATGTTTTATCTACATTTTTTTTTTTCTTTCAGATTTTGCAGATAAAGTTGAGACTGATGCACCAGAGAAAGGCCAGGAGGAGGAAGAGGATGAAGACGAGGAAGATGAGGAGCTTAAGGCCCCGGAGCAAGAAATGGAGCTGGATATGGAAACCATTACAGAGGATGAGAAACAAGCTATCCCAGAGTTCTTTGAGGGACGACCATCCAAAACCCCTGAAAGATATCTGAAGATTAGGAACTACATCCTGGACCAGTGGTACTGCAAAGACAAACGGGTCACATGTACTGTAATGTCTTTCGCTGCCTCTGCACAGAAGAAGTGATTGTTGTGATGTTTGTCCACCAGGCTGAAGAGCAGACCCAAGTACCTGAATAAGACATCGGTCCGACCTGGTCTGAAGAACTGCGGAGATGTCAACTGCATCGGAAGAATACACACCTACCTGGAACTCATCGGGGCCATCAACTTCAATTGCGGTAACCCTGCTTAGCCTTTTTGCAGAATCGGCTTTTACCTCCTTGTTGATGTTTTAGCTCTGACTTTCTTCCTGTAGAGCAAGCAGTCTATAACCGGCCCAAAGTAGTGGACCGCTCCAAGATTAAGGAGGGCAAGGAAGTACTGGAGGCCTATCAGCTTGCCCAGAGATTACAGAGTATGGTAGGTACCAAGACCCAGACTCTGTCACCCAGCAGCAGAGAGTGAGCAGATTTCCACTAACTTCTGTTTGGATGTAGCGGACCAGGAAGCGGCGTGTGCGAGACTTATGGGGGAACTGGTGTGACGCTAAAGATCTGGAAGGGCAGACTTTTGAGGTTTGGATACTGAAATGCAGACACTGCAGCTACACACAGATTCACATGAATATTTCTTCTGATTCTGTGTGTTTTATGTGTTTATTAGCATCTCAGTGCTGAAGAGTTAGCTCTGAGGAGGGAGGAGATGAAGAGGCAGCCTAAACCCTCCAAGATGTCAAGATACAGAGGGTGAGCATGATGGGGTGATAAGTGAAGAACTAAACAGATGCACATAATAACACTGACACTATGAGCTCATTCTGTCTGTTAGGTCTTTTGATCCCTTCCAGCTGATCCCCTGCAGGTCTTTTGAAGAAGATGTACAGGTCAGTGTTATCACTTAGTCTCTGCACAAGACTGGTTAATGATGGTGTCACGGCAACATTATAGGAATAAAATAGAAAGGAAGATTTTTTTTTTATTTAACCTTTATTTAACCAGGTAAGATCAGTTGAGAACAACTTCTCATTACAATGAGGATCTGGCAAGAGGCAAAGAAAAACAGACAAAACAAAACAAGATCAAATGAGGCCAGAGAAGAACAGGTAAAAGTAAACAATACAGGCAAATGAAGTCTCACAACCAAAACTAAAGAGATTATGAAGTGAAAACTACTTAAATAACCACTAAAATATATGGAAGGAAACTAATCGACAGTTACAAAAGAAAGCTTTGAACGGTTTTAGTTTCCGTTTAAATGAGGCGTTTGATGGGAGAGCTGAAAGTTTGAACGAGTTCCAGTCTTCTCCTGCAGCAATGCGAAAGGAATTCTGACCGAAGACAGTACGGGCTTTTGGAACAGAAAGAGTAATGAAGTCGTTGCATCTCAGATGATATTTGCTTTGGGAAAGATGCAAAAGGGTGGAGAGGTGGAGAGGTATTACACATTGCGTTAGATGCAAGAGTTTATTAAAATAACACATAAAACATAACGGATTAGATGGAAGAGTTCATTAAAAAAAGAAACAACACAAACAGAAAACAGGCCTAAAATAATATATGATGCAAAGATTACTTAATAGTGGATTCAGTTTAAAAATATGCAGATAAAATGGAAAATAAAGAAAAGATGGGATTTAAGACTAAAACAGTGTGTAATTATGGTTTAATAATAAGGTGTATGACAGAAGCTAAGCAGTAAAGAGTCGCTGTGGGACTAAGAGGAACTATTGTTTAGTGATGTTGCATGTGGCAGGAATACTCTCCAGTAATGTTCCTTGTGATAGCAGAGCTGGAAGCGTTTCCTAGAGAAGGAGCGATACTGTCTGTCCAGTGATGGAGAAGCTGATCAGGGTTATCCATAACAGACAACAGTTTATCCGCCATTCTCCTCTCCAGCCTTGAACGTTTCCTGCCTGCATCCAGTCACAAAACCAGCTTTCTTCATTCAGTTGATTTAGACTGAAGCAGTTTTTAGAATATTATGGTGATGAATTTAAAATATAAGCAACAGCTTTGTTAGTAGAGCTACATTGCATGTATTTGGCACCTTTAAAGGTATAGTTGGTAATCTTGCTCATAGACATTTTTTTTTTTTTTTTACTCTGGGTGAAGTGGTTCCTCATCCTGATAGTAGTCGGTACATTTTGTAATCCTGAACAATACGAAATACAGTTAGACCCCTCAGTTTACTGTAAATCTGTAAAAACTCTGACCAATCTAAATGTTTGGCCTGATTTTAAGTTGTTCATTTCTTATATTTTGAAAGCTTCTTCTCTCCCCTCTTCCTCCTCCTCCCGCAGTGCATACCTGATCGCCACACCCTGCATATACTTTGTATTTTCATTAGGATGAAAATACAAAGTAGTGAAGAAGAAACTCAGAAGGCAAACATGGCTGAGAAAATGCAGGAAAGATTTCCCCGACCCGGCTCGGTTTATTTGCCTTCTCCCGCTAAACAGCCGAGAAAGAGAAAATCTTTGGTGGAAAAAGCTGCGGTTAAAAAAAACCTTGGCTCACGCAAGTGGCAAAACCAGAGGGGGAGGAGCCAAGACAGGATGCCATTTTCCAATCTTGTTAACTCCTCAACTTTACCTACCGCAGCTTTAATTAAACCTACTTGTAGTCATTGAGACCACATGTATGGTTTTTAGACTGTGGGCACAGTGGGGATGTTTAAAAGCTAAAACCTAACCGCAGACTTGTGACTTTATTGCAGTGATTTCATATTAAAGTTACATCTAATATAATATTTGTGCCCCAGAAAGAGTTTAAAGTGATTTGAAGCTCAGGAAGAATAGACTGTATCTCTCTTTTTTCCCTTTTAAAATATATCAAAAAGTCTTTGCAGGAAGTCTTGTATTTTACTGACAGTATAGTACAGTAACATGCATATATTTATTTCTTTTTACATACACTATGTCTTAATAACATGGTTGACATGGATTTTTAAAAATAACTTCACTACGCTTTTTCCCCAGGAACCGTTCCAGGTCATTGTGTGTGCTGAGACGCTTCTCATCATGGACATGGTATATTATATTACAACCTCATGCAAAGTATTTCTACTGTGCTTTCAGGCTGCCAGTCAGTGTGTTTTGTGGTACCAATGTAATTTCTTGTCATGTGCTGGGATCTGTCCTTCAGCATGCTCATGTATCACGAGGGGAAGTCATTGGTTTGTTGGGTGGAACCTTCAATAAGGAAGCGAAAGTTCTGAAGGTAGGAGAAGTGAGAAGCAAGAAAAGAAAAACAGCTTTTCTTTACGATGTTTTCTGAAAACTGACTTCTTGTGTAGATCCGTGCAGCGGAGCCGTGTAACAGTGTGAGCACAGGCCTGCAGTGTGAAATGGACCCCGTGTCTCAGACGCAGGCTTGTGACGTCCTGTCCTCTCTGGGCCTCAGTGTGGTGGGCTGGTACCATTCACACCCGTCTTTCCACCCAAACCCGTCAGTGCGGGATATAAACACACAGGACCAATTCCAGGTAAAAGTCCCTGAAAGAAGGAATTGCTGCAGGATTCTCAACATTTGAACGTTTGTCTGATTCTTTTTGTCCTGATTTATTCAGAGTTATTTCTCACGTGGCGGAGCCCCTTTCATCGGGATGATAGTGAGCCCATATGATCCAGCCAATCCCTCCCCCCACTCCCAAATTACCTGCTTGTTGGTAAAAGAGAGCCAGGAGTCCTCTGGCCCCCACAGTATGTGAAAAATAAACATATATAGTAAGATGTGACTCAAAGCTTAGCAACTGTTGTGAACATGAGGCTTTGAAATCAAGCCGATAATAGAGATCAGTAGTTTTTTTTTTTTAATGTAAATAACAGCAAATCTTCTGGCTGAGTCTTTCTCTGGCTCTGATCCTCCACAGAACAGCCCTACAGATTTGACTTCCTGCCATCACAAGACACCCCTGACTGGGAACAAACCATGAGGAAGGCTCAGTGGATCATCCATAAATATGCTCAAGCACCAGGGTGAGTGATATACAGGTCTGTTTTTATGGGCTGTGGAACAGTTGCTGGTGACGCATCTGTAAACTGCTTTTGGCCTTTCTGATTGGCTAGGAATGTGCAGATGGACAGATTATACCGGAGAGACTCTCATCTCACCTGTTTGGAGAAGGTCAGGTGGACCCATGGGTCAATGTAGTTTGGGCATTTAGGCCTTTTTATTGGCTTTGTAAAGTTATTTAAACCTCATTTTACCATTTTGTTGTGCCACTAATTTAATTTGATGTCCACCCTCTAGATGCTGGCATCTATGGTGAGATATTTAGAACCCCTTCCAAATGGGGAGGGAGACCCTTTCCTCACCCAGATCCAGTCCCTCTTCTGTTCAGACTTCATCTCAAAGCAGCAGTCGTCATACAAAGAAGGAGGAGAACCACCAGTCGACTCTGGTGACAGTGGTGGTGATCAGCTGACCAGTCAGGAGAAGCCCCAGGAAGGAAGACTAGACGTAGAGACAAACAGCAGCACAGTGTTGCATCTAGGTTCTGTACTGTCGACAGAACATGACTATTTACTGTGAACTTTGTAGTCAACCTTCCTCATTCTGTTCCATGATATTCATAAAGGTATGATGGTGTCTGTAAAGAGATATAGGATTATTTTTAGTAATATTCATCTAATAATTCAGTGTAATATTTCAATGAAATATCATTCGAAAAATATAATCCTAAATTTTTGTTGTTTCAGACTTGATTAGCCACAAGTTTATCAAACCAAAAACCCATAGATAGGCACAATACTCAATACAATGCTGTTTGATTTGGAATGTCTGTTAGTCTTGCTTGCTATGTAAATGGGGATCCATGAACTGAGATGCTGTTATGCCAATACTGGTTTGTGTCATCTCTCTTGGGGGGGAAAGTGTTGGTCTTACAACTTTATATAGCTGTTAAAGGGACAGAGTTGGAATTCGGTTAATGATTATGCTTTTATGTCCACAAGTCCTTGCAATAGCAGGAAATAAACTTGTGTTTGGCAGATAAAGTGTATGAATATGTAAATTTTCTTAGTTCTTTGGAATTGTCTTCAACATGAAAATTAAAGTTTATTTTTGATATTTGCTTGTGTGTTGTATGAAGTTCTAGTCATTTTGTCAAGTTTGTTTTAAAGACTGTTGTTACCAGGACTATTTAATTTTTTCCCTCGCCATTTAAAATGAAAATAAACAGAAAAGAGATAGTTGCTTTGATGGCTAACTAACTCGTGCTCTTAGTTATTTATTTAGACTATTTTTTATTTGTGCTGCATGGCCGGAACGTTCAACATGAAAATGTTTCCGGGGGAGTCATTCACGAAGTGGGAATGTCAAACAATTTTAACCGCTTCCAACATTTTTACTGTAAATTGCGTAATGCCTTTGTAGTAAAATAGGATTCAGTCCAACTGGAAGAATAAAAACATTAAAAAAAAGCCCCGCAGTGCGTAATATGTCATGACATATTTTTGGAGAAGGGCATCCACTACAGTGTATCGTCACCGGCCAGTGGTAACCAAGGTTACTTGTAGCTAGCACCGACATTGACAGTTGTAGTCGACGACATGAGTCCACCTTCAAGAAAGTTTAAAAAAAAAGTATCGTATCGACTTATGATAGTAACTTCTTCTCTAGGGTGAGCATGTTTAGCCTTCTTGCAGTATAAGCCGTCTTCTTCCCTGTAACAACCATGTCTTTACTTTGCCGTAGCGCTATAAAGACCCGTCGTCTCCCTTCTCGCTACATAATTCAGCCTCGGAAGTTCCTGGTTTGTAAACAAGCAAGCTGTCTTGCGACATGTTTAGTTCCTTACCCCAACTTTCAAACAACTTCTCCTCTGAGAGTCGTCAAAAGACCATTTTTCCTATGTTGTGGCAATGGAGGGGCGGTGTTTTTTCATTATGGGGTCAATCCCACGTTTCCTGGGTCCTGCTCACCTGTTCTGATACAAAGTGTTCACTTCCACACCTCTGCTCCCACGAGGGCCCTGCCTGCTCCCATCATATGGATAGTTCTTAAACCTCTGCAGAAGCTTGCAGCCATACTACTGGGCAGGTAGGTGATACTATGTCATGTTTCATTAACTTGAATCTGTTTATTTAGATATGAGATGCATTTATAACCATATACTTTAAGTTAACACAGAGAAAATCAGCAATAATTTATTTCTGTAGGCGCAATAATGGTGCAGCTTTATTTAATTAGCTTGTTATCATGTTATAAAATACCTTGTAATTGCACAAGAAAATATATTAAGTCTATATGTTTAATCAATTTAAAACGTTGCTTTTAAAAATTGCTTTAATGGGCTTCTTTAAATTAATTGTAACTATTTAATCATTTGCAAAGTGTCTTTCATGATATTATTTTAAGAAACATGAGCCTCACAGAGTTGCTCTGTTTAATCTTAGAAGTTTTGATTAAATTAAAGTTCTCAGTATTCCCTTTGAGGACCCAAACAACATTACTTTATCATTTTATGCATGGCATGGTGGATTGCTGTGAGGGTGTTTTTCTGCATGTTTCCTTGCCTTCGTAATGCCTCTTTAAAGAGGAAACTATTGATTTCCATCTGCATTTCTGTAGATCTGACTGAAATATTTGTTGCTGATTTTTTTCTACTTGCTGTCTCTGCCAAAATCCAAACAATGGGCATAATTAGTTTCTTTTCCAAGTGTTATAATAATAAGCGGTATATGATTTTAGACTTAATGGATGGGCAACATAACAAGGTACAAGAAAAGTTGGTTTCATTTCTCTGCAGGAGTATAAGAAAGTGGTGGGAGACTTTACCAGAGAACCGCCGGCAGCTCATGCGTGAATGGGTCCTGAGGCGGCAATGGCATCTGGTGGTAGGGGCAGGAGTTGCCATGGTGATTGTGGCCCTTCTCCTCTTTACACACCTGGATGAGTCCCCGTTGACAGGACGGGTCCGCCTCCTGGTGTTCAGCAGAGAAAAGTACATGGAGCTGGCCACTCTGACATCAGAGGCGGTGAGATGGGGGCTATGGTGTTTAACAGGATGTTTAGAAAACTGCAGATATCTATTTTACATAGAGATTAGCATGATTGAATTGGCAATTAAAACCGTAAATGCAAGGAAGATTATATTTATTTAAGGAGGTGAAGATTTAAAATGTAGTGTGACAAGAAGGAAACAAAATTCTCTAAATATTGATCATTTCTCTGTGTTTCAGCACATGGAGGAGTATGCAGAGCACATGCTTCCAGTCACTGACCCTCGTCACCAGATGGTGGAGCAGTTGGTGGAGCTATTGGCACAAAGGAACAAGGACATCCCTGAAGTGTCTGAAATCCCCTGGAGTGTTCATGTGGTGGACACTCCAAACATCAATGCCTTTGTCCTGCCAGTGAGTATAAGGAAAGGCAAACTGCAAACTTTATTCTTCTTATAGTTTCCTTGTATTTAACTATTGACAGTATTTTCAGCTGGGTGTGTAATATTTCTGTATAAACAGAATATGTCATGTTTTCTCTTCATGTAGAATGGGAAGGTGTTTATGTTTACTGGGATGCTGGATGCAGTGGCAGACATAGACCAGCTCATCATTGTTCTGGGACATGAAATGGCACATGCTATACTTGATCACTCTGTAAGTATAAGACCCTCAGCAGTCTTATGTTGTTATTCACGGCAATGTTTCTACTAGTGATGATTTTCTAAACTTACTATTAGTAAGAAATTAATGTCCTTGAAGTGATGTTATTATAATTGATATATTTGAGTTTTTTCTTGTTCAAAGCACTGTAGCAAGTGTTCTCATCATTGTCACAGCTGTGCAAAGCTCCTTTGTTAGAATTTACAGAAAAAAAGCCTCTCTGAGTTTCATTAGATAAGTTAATTGAATTATGCAGGTTTTGGTGACTTATGGTGGCACAAATTGCAAGTTACGGCCAATTGAATAAACTTCATTGACCTTAAAACTGAAAATGCAATCAGAACTAACCTAAAGTAATGTTTATGGTTCTTATACAGTGTGTTTCTTTCTGAGCTACTGTAATATCATGACAAAAGGGAGAAAATCTGTAGTGTTTTTTGAGATAAATGGTTTTCTATTTGGTGATGAAAACATAATAGATTATCGTCGTAGATTTGTGTGACTATAGTATTGTGCCAGTTCATGCCCATCATGAATTAGCTCAAAGTTCAGTTCTCAGAAGTTGAGATGAATAGTTCACATTCAGAGATCATCATTTCAGTTTTAAATTAGTTCAAAGTTAAGGTAACTTCATCTTTTTAGTTTAGATTAAAACATGACTTGAGACAGAAAAGGGTTAAAAGGATTGAAAACAACAAGAACCTAAATTCGTTCACGCAAAATGCAAATGTGGAACAGATGAGTAGACAGAGAAGAAAAATAACCTTTTTTACTTGCACAGAAATTAATCTTTTGTCAAACAGCTGTTTACAGCTTATAGCTTCCCTAAATTTAATGGAAGAAAAACATTTTGCGAAGTGTAGAAAACATTATAGGGTATCATCTTACACTGGACAGATGCTTCAGCTCCTTGTCTTTTCAAGTTAGAAGTTGATTAAAATGACATTCTCACTTGTTTTTTTAAGCACAAGTGCACATAATTCACATACAAATGTTAGAATGAATTTTCAGACAGAATGTAATATTCACATAAACATCATGACAAGACAGGGTTTGTGACATGCATGCTGCGACTGCGGCACCTCTCTTTTTTACCTACATTTTTACAGCAGGACTGCACCAGCGTCACCACAAAGCGTAGCTGGCTTGTTATGCTTGAGTGTGCAGTACATTGCGGGCGATGTAGTATGAAGTATGTGTTGTTCCTGGGCAGTGTAGGGTGTGACTGCTGCAGGAGGTCAGATAATCTGTTCACGTTCAACTTCTTTATTTGCAAATAAAGTTAATTCAGCTAAACGTTTACAGAAAAACATTCATGTTCAATGACCACATTCACAACACTGATAACGACACTGTTACAACTAGGCCTGTCACAATAAGTAATAAGTCAATTAATCGCACGATAAGAATAAATGTGCGCATTTTCTCTCTCGAGTGCCACATTTGTTTTAAGACAATGTTAACTAAACACGGCAACACAACATGCTTCCATCTGCACTTGAAACATAACCATCAACTGCAGTTTTCCCAGCTGGGAAACAAAAGACCTCAACAAACAGGCCAGCTCCATTTTCCCGACAGTCCACGATCAATGTGGTGTTTAACCGACAGATTAAATACACAGGACAGTGCAACATGGCGTGCACTCAGACAGCGTGGTTGGTAAAGCGATGCTGGCCTTTAATATTGCTAAAAAGGCGAAATTTTGAAAAATGTTGCAAACATTTCACAGCCAGTATGATGAACATACATGTTACAAACAGCTATTCCACAACTTTACAATGACATGAAAAATGACATACTGAAGGAGATCAAAGAGATTCAATTCTACCATTCCACCTCGCATCAAGTCCAAACATGTCCTCTTATATGAGCTTTACCAAAGACTATATAACTGTTGACTGGATCCTGACCTACAAGTGTTTAGAGCCCATATGTTCCAGAAAACCACATTGCCAAAACCCCAGGAGGAATCCTGATCTGTTTCAGCAGACTGGGGACTGAATGAGCATACCCTAGTCTGAACATCGAGCTACATTTTATTCAGAAAATACAGTATGTTGATCTTTGAAAGGGCATACTTGCATTACTATGGCATGATTGTTATATCAGTTGGGATCTCAAAATGACAACAATAATTGCTTCACGCAATGTTATCGTTTATCGCAATAATTTCTGAGACAATTAATTGCATGGCAAAATTTGTTACAGTGACAGGCCTGTTTACAACAGATTACCCTAAACATTACACAATTGGTACCTTGTATGACACAAAAAATGTCATTAAACAAACCGGTTTAGCTTCTGAAGCAGAGTTGTTGCAGCATGTAAAGTGTGCTGCCATTTGCAAAGCTTAGCTGATAAGTAGCACACCCTGATTTGGAGTCATCGGAGACTCCTCATTTGCAAATGATGTGAAAAAACAAACTTTAGTTATTCACAAGCCCTACAAACATAGAGGAGAAATTTTCGGACTGGACTCCTACAAGGTGTCTCCTTCATCAGAATATAAAATAGGCTCGTGGACATCCTATAGCAGTCATTTAATGTATGAGGCCATACGCAGACATCTCCTGACTATTCATCACCATCCTCTCTGCCTCAGGGTTATAATATTGGCTGAAGTGGCATTAGTTGCACTGCTCTTACTTCTGCTTTTGATAAAAGACTCCCTGACAGTCACCTCCAAATACTCACTAATCCTGCCTGCACTATGATGACCACAGTCATGCTGTTAGCGAGCACTGTCATTGTTTATTAATTGCCCACAAACGGCTGTTCTCCTTGAGCTAGAAAGACCATTTCTCCTGTTCTGGAAAAAAAAAGTGTCTAATGAAGTTGTTGGTATTTCAAGTCTTCAAACATCCTCAGAGGAAATGCTTGAAGGAGATTTTAATTAGATGAGGGGAATGAGCATTGATGAGCATGGTGGTACACGGTAAGTGCGCAGTATTGGATTGGCTGTTAAAACCTCTAAATCTGTTACAGCGAAAATGTTTCACTAAAATAGATGGGAACAATCAATATGTTCCAGCTGCCTCCTTCAGCCTCCAAAAACTTTTTAACTCTGGTTGTCTCTCTCTCTTTCTCTCGCTCACTCGTACTCATTAATCTCTTCCACAATCCCATGCCTCTCTCCTTCATTCCTTTACCCCTGTCACCCTCTTGACCCTCCCAGGCTGAACAGGCCAGCCTGTCTCATGTTGTGGACCTTCTGTCTCTTATTCTGGTGACAGCCATCTGGGCCATGTGTCCCAGAGACAGCCTGGCAGTGCTGGGACAATGGGCAAAGGACAAGATCACAGAGGTGAGGCATTACTATTCATCATCTAAAACACACGGCCATGTTAGTTTATTGATCAAGCAAATGTAAGGGTTTAAGGAGATGGCTGAAATGATAAAAATGGTATTTCCACAAGCACAAAAGAACACAAGATTTTATGACTAAACAACGGATTAGTCCTAAAAAAAAACACCTATAAATAAGTCTTATCAGAACCAAAGATGTGTATTTTTTCAGGAGTATAAAGATTGGGCTCTAACTGTGGGACAACTTAATGTTGAATAATGAGTGGAGCGTTTTCTGGTTCTGGAGTGATGGTTGCATCAGAGTAAGAAGAGTAGCGGACGGATTGCTGCACCCATCATGCCAAATGGCTACTGTACAAATATGTGGAGGCAGCGTTGCGATCTGGGGAGCACGAGTTCAGACCAGTTAAGTGTCTTTGCAATGTGCCAGTTAATACTTTACACAAAGGTATGAGTCTTTCATCATCGTTACAAAGTGTTGGTGAAAAATGAATGTAGCTCATGCTTATTTGAACATTTTCACAGCAGATGGATGCAGTGATCAAAACTGAAGTTAGTCCAACAAAACGTTAGTGCATGTGACTTTCCTTTAGGACAGACAGTGTAAATGGAGCTATGCACCATTAAAGTCATATCTGGTTCAATATCACAAAAACTACTCAAAGCTTGAAGAATTTCCAATGTTTTGTCATAAATGTCAGAAAAAATATTGTTGCTTTTACTCAGTTATATATACTGTAAACCATCATGTGTCTCTTGCAGCTGATGTTCAGCCGTCCCTACAGTCGGAAACTGGAAACCGAAGCAGATCAAGTCGGAATGCAGTTAGCTGCAAAGGTATCACAATTACCAGCTTGTCCATACTAGATGGATATAACCTTAGTTCACTCCTGAAGTTCAGTTTAGGCAGTTTTTTTAGGCATTTACTCAGTCTTTTTTTTCCAGAGGAGTTTTACGTTTGTTTTTGGTTTGTTTTCTTTCTTCATATATTTGTCCAGCTTACAATACTAATTTAGTCCTGATGACATTTATTTATTTTGACTTTAGTCTTAAACATTTGAAAAGAAAGCTGCATTAAACCCTCCATGTGTTTAGTTTGAAAGAAGCTGAGAGAAAAGTTTCTGTTCTTTCTGAAACTTAGATTCTCTTGTTTTCAGCGCTGATTGAAAATCACATGATATAAAATAATTATACCATTTCTTAATCTTGGTGGTTAATGCCACTGGATATGAAATATATCTTCCAGAGACTAAATGAGGGTTTAGGAAAAGGAAACCACAGACAACCAGACTGAACTTATGTAGTCAGATTATTACTATTAGAAATATGGACTACAAAACGTGCATTAGAAATGGAAACTTTCTGTTTTTTATCTATCATGGGAAGATGACGAAAATATAATTTAATTGACAGTCAGTCATTAAAATCTTGCTCTTTTTTACTCTGGGTGAAGTGGTTCCTCTTCCTAATAGTAGTATATACATTTTGTAATCATGAACAATAAGAAATATGGTTGGATCCCTCAGTTTACTGTAAGTCTGTAAAAACTGACTAATCTAAATGTTCAGACCGAAATGGAGTTGTTCATTTCTTATGAAAAAGCCTTTGATCACGCAAGGAGCAAAACCAGAGGAGGAGCCATGATAGTAAACAGTACTATGAAGTCGGTAATCATCTCAGTAATTAAACCCAGAATCTCCTAACTATCAGTGTGCGCTCATATATAAAGGCTGGTGTTTGTGGCGTCTGATCAATCGCAGACATGGAGAAACCCTGCAGAGCAACTACTTTAGCATGGAGGAGCAGACAGTTATTCTTCATATCTCGCTAGCTCCCCAACATTACCTACCCCAGCTTTACGACATTAAAAAAGTAAAAATAAATCACAAAAGTCAATGCATGGCTGCTCTTTACATCTGCATGAATCCCAGTTGAATAGACAAATCCCAATTTAAATGAACTGAGGATAATTTTAAATGTGGCTGCAAGAAATTGTGGGATGATGTTGTTTAAAAATGGATTCTCTGACATTCTCTTCACTAAAAAGAAAAGAAGGCATTATCATGGATGCCATGCACATTTTTCTCTTTTAGAAAAACTTCCTCAGCAAAAGCTGCAGTTGCTTTCAGAAAACTTTAGTCTCTTCTGCTCTGCCTTTTTTTCTGCTTTTTAAGATTTCTCCATGGCTAATTGTGAAGTGCTATTTTGCATAAATGTACTTCAACTGAATACAGTGACTTTATTTAAAACCTTTGTTTTTATATTAAGATTACACAATCTTTTCTGTTGCTCTCATTGCATGTGATTTTACTGCGGGGCACCAGGGGGCAGTGTTGTCAAACTAAACCAAACTCAGAAATTTATAAGCAAGATTATTTGCTTTTAACATGAGACAGAAGCAGGTCAGATCATGTATGTGTTTTTGATTTAAATATATATATATATGTGTGTGTGTGTGTGTGTGTGTGTGTGTGTGTGTGTGTGTGTGTGTGTGTGTGTTCTTCCCAGGCTTGTGCTGATGTGCGAGCAGGTCCTGTATTTTGGCAGCAGCTGGAACTTGTAGATCGACTTACAGGAGAACCCACTTTACCTGAATGGCTGTCCACACACCCATCACACAGAAACAGATCCAGTCATCTTGACCGTCTCATACCACAGGTAAACACACACACACACACACACACACACACACACACACACACACACACTCACACTCACACTCACACTCACACACACACAGACACACTTGCATACAAAGCCCCTACTTTTATTATTTCTTTACTATTATGATTTCTTATTTATTGTACAGGTAAAACTAGTACTTATTAATAAACTTATCTCAAGAACAAATGATAGTAAAAAGATTTCTAATGCCTCTTTCCAGCCTGTTGTTTTGAAGGAACTGTGTAGCTTTAGGAGCAAATCTTAATGGAACTAATGAATCGTCTGGAGATAAGCATATCCACCTGCAGACATGGAGCTAGGGGTTGAGAAGGAGAAATAAAGAGAAGGGGGAGACTTCAGGGAGGAAGGGAAAAGATGTAGGGTTTTAAGAAAGGCAATGGAAAAAATGTCTGCACCAGGATGCCTGTTAAAATAAATGTCTTTTAGGACTTGAACTGAGGACCTGACAGAAAACAGCCTTATCATTAGCAGCTCACTCTCACAGGCCTGCACGCTGTGCTGGCACTGTGGTAAGACAATCAATGGTATCTGAAAGCTGGAAGGAAATCAAGAAGCAGTTAAGATAGTAGGTTCTATGTAAAATGTCAGCATCCATTATCTTTCCTACTCGCATGCAGGTGTGTTTTTTTTGTCTGAGATTTGCATCATATCAGTAAGTTGTGAGTTTTGAGCCTGTCGGGAGTTTTAATACACTTTCACGTGTTCAAAGCTCATTGCTTGAACAGAAGTATAAACTACTAATTTTATATCAAGTGACTGTAGTGTTGCATTTGTGTTCTGTATACTTGATACTGAATCACTTCATTTTCAGTGGTGGATTGACCTTTAGCAGCAGTGTTTGTCGAGGCCAGGCTGTAGCCACAGGCAGCGAAATGATGAAAACTGTTGCTTGGGGATTAATCGGCTCACATTGTTTGCGTGTATGCGTGCAAGTGCTGATAAAACTCTGTTTCCAGTATGATAATACAAAGGTCTCCTTACACCAAACAGTTTGATCCAGCAATTCAGCACAGAGGAGCCAGTTAACAGCTGAGCTAAGTCAGGTGAAAGTGATGCATAATGTGATGTTTTTAACCTTGCACAGGGGGGACAGCCTCAAGCTGCTTAACCCGACTCTTCTGGGGCACTCCACCTCCACAAGTGTGCTCATCGTCCTAAGCAAAGCAAATTAAGTTCACAGGTTGCACAAGAGGCAGAGCCTGTTGAGTGGCAAACCAAGTGCATATATTGTATTTGCAGGATTTTGTTGGTGATTTTAAGTGAGAGATGAGAGAGTATATTTTACTGCGGCAGTGACTGCAGTTAGTTTCCTTTTGCACCATTTCCATAACTGGTAAATGGGCTGAATCCTTCAAATTTTGTAAGCCACTTTTTGACGATTGATAGACATGACACCTTTAGGTTGGTAGCATGTGGATCCTTAATAAGTGAAGTATATGAACTAGTATTTTTGCGTATGTTTTGTTGTGGTTGCAGTTTGATTCAGAACTACGTTGTCATAAAACAGTACTTTGCCATTGTTGAGGTTGCTACTTCAAAAGAAAAAGGTGGTTTGGGATTCGATATAGTAACACTAGCATGAAAAATTACATTAGGAATTTAAACGAGTCACTATAAAATGTGACATGGCATGAAAGAAATGTATGGATGAATTTTTACCATCCAGTGTTACCGTGGCAAACGTCCCGCCAGGAAACAAGATTTAGTTTTGGAAGACTGAGCATGCTCATGGACACTCACCAAACTTGGCACATTTGTCAGGAGGGGTGGGTGCTACTATCTGATATACCAGTATAGCTTAATAAATTACCATTAGGTGACCACACTTGTACTAAAATTGGTATGCTTATGAACCATCCCAAGACCTACACTAAGTTTTGGAATAACAGCTAAAGTTTGGGACAGATTTTTCCCATTAGCATATCTTTATTTAGCTTAACTGTTAAAGATTTAATAAACCAGCATAAAATTAGGTCAGTCTAATGCAGGGGTGTCCAAAGTCGGTCCTCGAGGGCCGCTGTCCTGCAGGTTTCCCATGTATTCCTGTTCCAACACATCTAGCTTCCACTAAATGGATCAAACAGCCAATGACGTGCACAACTGATTAAGCTCCACTACTAATTAATTTGAATCAGGTGTGTCTGAGCAGGGATACATAGAAAACTTGCAGGATTATGGCCCTCGAGGACCGGAGCTGGACACCTCTGGTCTAATGTAACAATCTCAACTTGTTAATTAGCTTTTAAAAGTTTGTTAAAACAGCCTGTCTGTAGTAGCAGAAGAAATTTTGAAATCTGTTTAGAAAGAAATTCTTGTAACTCTCTAGAAGTAACATGCTCCGGTCGATACATAACTTAAAGGTTCAACCGAGGATTTGCTGCAACATGACATTTTAAAAGCTAAGCCCCCTCTGCTATTGTCACAACATGGTGGAGGTTTGGGCACAGGACCTGAATGAGAGGGGATTAGGTAGCAGGTAGGCAGATGAAGGTGTCAGAAATGTCATAATCTGCGACAAGACCCAGCAGAGGCTACAGCAGAGGCCTGTACCACAAAGCTGGATTTTCTCTTATCGAGGTAACTTTCTGGTTAACCTGGGGTTTTCTGGACTACTACACTGGTTCACCTCTTACCAGGGTAAGTCACCATGGTAGCTAACTTGCTCTGGAGCAGGTGATGTTCTGGATAAGATATCAATGAGTATAAAAGTACCACTTCCTGACCAGTCGGTTCACGGAAAATGGCCTGATCATTCATAGAATGACAATGTTGGTGTGTGGATCGTGATGAATGGAGCACTTGAGAGACAAAAATGTTTCAGGGATTGATTCAGTCCTGTTGATGTCCGGGCTTCATTTGTCAGCTGATGGGCCTCAAATAATAACAAATTCCATTGAATTCATCCACAATAATAAAATCACAAGTAATAAAATCATACCACTGACCGCTTATAAGTATGTTTCAGTACTTTTTCTTGGCTTGTTCCCAAGTCCATTTAGCTCCACGAGGATTTCACATGTTATAATGACATTAATAATAACATATAGCATAAAGTAAAAACATGAATTTATGGAACGCATAACTACTTGTACCGTCATGGTTAAGAATAAGTATGTAACAGAAAATGCACTTACACGGGGAGGCGGAGCCTCAAAAAAGCTCAAAATGAAATTAAAGCAAAAGAAGCTGCTCTGTTATTGTCGTTACATTTGTGCTATAATAAAGTAAAAAGTGAGTTAGAGTGCTTTTTGTTTATATTATCAGATGAATTAATATTCTATAATCTCACAAATATTAAAAATCTGCAGTTTTCTGCCAGCATTCCTTCCTGGCTCTTGCTTTGGCAACAGTGCTGCTTTTGGCTTGGAAGATGTGTTTGAATTTTCCACGTTTTTGAAGAATAACTGTCTGCTCCTCCATGCTAAAGTAGTTGCTCTGCAGGGTTTCTCCATGTCTGCGATTGATCAGACGCCACAAACACCAGCCTTTATATATGAGCGCACACTGATAGTTAGGAGAGTCTGGGTTTAATTACTGAGATGATTACCGACTTCATAGTACTGTTTATTATTACTGTGCCTGTCTGGGTAAGTCATCCCAGGCAGTAGAAAGATATCCTGGGGAAGGTCATCCCGCTTTGTAGTACAGGCCTCCGATTACAGGAACAAATAAGAAATGAATAAACAGACAAACGGGACTGAAGGAAAATGTACAAAGACGAGGATCAAAAGACAAAGCAGCAAATGACCTGGCAGAGAACAAAAGAGACACAGGGGTATTTATGCACCGAGGAGGAGAAGCGCGTAGCAGGTGAGCAAATACTAAAGTCAGACCAGGTGTGCACGTAACAGGAAGTAAAGAGAATGCAACATAAAAAGGGGATGATGACAAAATAAGACAAGAAACAAAACACAAGACTTAATGACAACTGAAGGAACAATAAAACTGAAGCAAAACCCAAAACAGTTATCATGCACTGGTTACAGTAAGATCTATGGCCACGTCAACACCTGCATTTCACTAAGCAAATAGGTAAGGGCCGAGCATTGGATGATTATGTTTCAGCTGACATAAGTTATTTAACCCTTTACTGATGCAGCTGGCAGCTTCTCATTTATTAAACCAGTGATTTTAAACCTCTATTGAGCTCTTTTGAGTACATTATTTTCATTAGTAAGATCACAGGGTACACCACAAACAGAAAATGTTGAAAAAGGAAACTCTGTAACCTTTCTTAACAATATGAAGTTGTTCTTGTTGTCATGATGTGGTGGTTTGTGTTTTCCTTAGTTCAGGTTTCCTGTTTTATTTTGTAGTGTTTCCTGTTTGGTTCCCTTGATTGTTGTTTAGCTTTATTGATTTCCTGTTCATTGAGTTCATCTGGTCTTGTTTCAGTTCATTCCGTACACCTGTTCCTTGTTTGGTTCCCCAGTGTATTTATACCCCTCATTCCTTGGTTGCTGGATCATTTTGTTGTGCTACTTTGTTGTCGTTGTTGTTAGTCCCCTGAGTGCCTTTGGTTAGAATAAACCTTCTGGAATCTGCATCCCTGTTTCCCTCATCTCTGCGTTTGGGTCCACACCTTCACCATCCCTCACTGCCACCCCATAACACTTGTCAAAATATCTTGAAGAATCAATTAAACACGAAGCAAAAGGCCGCTGATGATTGTTCGTATTTCTACTCAGAGTGAAACCTCGGTCTGTTTGGATGAAACCAGAGCTGATTTTTAGACCAATTGGTGACATTGGATAAATTCCCATGACACACCTGATGAGCTCTCAAGGCACACTAGTATGCTGTGGCACAGTGAAAAACAGTCTTAAACAACCATGTCGGAGGACGCATCCCGTGGTTGTGGAAAAAATGTATATCTCACATTATTGGCTGAATCAATCATAGATGCTGAACTGTCCAAGGTATTATTAAAACTGGAAGGATAGTGTGAAGCCATCGTCTTTCACGAAGAATGTGGTGTAAAAACAACAGTAAACCTCAGGGGTAAGTTTGATACCTTTCTACATGTACAGTGTTAAAGCAACTCATGGGACGATGACTAAACAGCTGTTAATAAAAGAAAACCACTTGTCAGTGAGGCTAATCAGAAAAGGCTTCAGTTTTCATGGGTGCATAAAGATTGGACTCTGGAGCAATGGAGGAAAGTCATGTGTTACGGCCATATTCAAAGATAACAACGACAAGATTCATCTGGTTTAAATTGTGAAAACGTGATTCAGGTAGCATGAGACATTATTTTCATACATGAATTTCCCACCATAGAGTCCAGACCTGAACCCCATTAAGGATCTTTTTTTGGATGTACTGGAGAAGGCTTTACGCACTGGTTCGGCTCTCCCATCATCAATACGGAGACTATGGAGAATAATGAATGCATGTTTGGATGGAAATATTGATAAATTGAAATTTATTGAGAGGATAGCCCCTTGAGATGATACATCTCGTTTTAGAGGGGGTCCTCAACACAGACAGACAGATACAGTTAACAGTACAATCCTTACTTAGACATAACCACAGCATTCACACTAGACAAAAGCTCTCTAATCACCCCCATAAACCCTACACCCGTTACAAGCGAAATAAAATACATTTACCAGAAAAGTACAGTATATCCATGGACATACACATTTAAATAACAATCGTGATAGGCCATTGCACAGCATGACTCAAAGTAAAATTATTTAGAAGAATACAACAATATCAGAAACAAGAGTAAGTTGTTTGTAAGTAGCTGAATGTTTGCCATAATCAACGTTAAAAACAGTCTAACATGTTATTGTGTACGACTGTATTTTTGGACGGGCAGTGCATGCAGCTCGTGCTGGTCTGAGGCTTACGGATGTTTAAATGTTTACTACTAAAGCCATGAGGCAGCATGCCATCCTGATGTGTACAGAGGTGTAAAGGCATGACTGTTTGCTAATTTGACTAATTCTCTAAAGCCACAGTTTTTTATTATTTAAAAAAAAGCTTGCTGTTTTTCTCTTTTCTTTCTATGCAGGCTCTGGAGTTGAGAGAAAGTTGTGTCTGCCCTGCTCTGCCTCTGACTGACCCCCGCGCTGTCTTCTCGGAGACCGTCCAAATTTTGTTAGAAAAAACAAAGGACCAAGTTCGACGAGGGCCAGAGAGGCCACATGAGCCACAACCCACCTCTGTCCCGACAGGACTGCCTGCAGCAGCGGCTGTCCAATCTGCACTTTCTTCTTCCTCCGGTGTAGATCAGTTAAGCAAAGGCAGGGTCCCGATCGGGGCAGCTCCCATCCCTACTGTTGCTGCAGGAGAAACATCCCAGCATTTACAGCAAAATACCAACCGCCAGTAGAGTTAAAACTTCACCAAAAACTTCTCCAGTATTGTGTTCCTTCTTGCCTATGAAAGGTCTTTCTGCATGGGGCAGTAGAAAGTAGAGCAGTAGCTGCTCGTGTGAATGTAGGTGGTTGAGATCATGATAAATTAAGAAATAACTGGGGTAAAAGTCATCAAACCAAATTAAGAATGCTATCCATGTTTTGCGACTACAAAGATGCCACATTAATTATAAAAGCTTGTGCAGGGAAATGCCGAATTAATTAGTAAATCTTCCATACATTATGAGATTAATATGTGCATTATTCATCAGCACACGGCAACAGGCGAGAGTAAGCACTTATGTGTGCACGTTAGAGGCTGTGTCCATAGCAGGATGAGAACATCTGCATTCTCTCTGTGACCACTGCATTCTCATGCTACACACACTTCATGCATTTTTTTTTAGCCGGAGGCACTTAATGGGTAAATTTATGTGAGGTTGTTTGAAAATATGTCCTTCTGCACAGGAATGCCAATATCAAGCATCAAGATGTGAGAAATCTTTTATGGAATTTTAAAAATCTTATTTAACAAGGTGCGCTGACTGAGAAAACATTGACGTGCTGAAAAGGTGAGGCCAGTTGTGGTTCAAATCTAATCTGGAATAAAATTATGCACTTGGATACGCTGGGAAATCAAAAAGGATGTAACTGTGTTTTCATCGACAATGAATTATTTATTTATGTTCTGATTTTTAGATTCTGAGCCAAAACACCAGCAAAGCGTCTTTAACCCACTGTGGAAGCTTTGTTTTATGCAGTGCAGATAATTAAAGCCCTTTTCTATGTCAAATTAAGTGGTCTGTGATCGGTTATGTGCAGCCCGATGCCATGAAAAGCCAGGGGAATGCTAGATTTGGCTTTCAGCAGAAACACGACTTGTTTGCTGTTTTTATGAATTAAAACGCTGGGGAACATTTTTTTTATCTCGCCTTGTTTTTGTTTTTATTTTTTCTTCCTCTGTGAGATCCATAAACTGACATGGATCAAAGGCTCACAGTCAACAACAGCAGAAATGAGGATGGAGACATGGTGTGTAACATGTTCTGTGTGTGAAATGAGCAGCCTGCGTGACATTGCACTGGAACATCAAAACCTTCTCATCCTCACACCAACCAATTAGAAGCTCGGTAAAAGAAGAGTTTCTTTTGAAGTGTTAGTATGCACATTTGTGTATGCGAGCGTGGCAGCAGCCCCGTTGCCAGTTACATAATGATGTCACTCCTCCAAGGTATCCCCGTTGGCCTGTACTGATCTGGGACATATAATGTTTAAAAACATGTCTTTGGGCTTTAAACAAAAGTCTTTGTCTGACCTGCTAATTATTACAAGTTGTAGCGTCTTGAATGCATGATCAGTTTTGTGTATTAAGTAGCTCTACGATGTGCATCTTGTCAATATGTGCTGCAGATGGGAACAAGCATTGTGTACATTCATTGTACTGGGGACTTCCATTTCCTGGTCACATTGCACGCTCAGGCAGCTGGAAGCAGCTTCCTCACCGCTCGTGGAGAAATGGAAACATGAACAGGCAACAGATGACATGTTCACACTCAGAGGTAATTGTAATGAGTGTGAAACAATACACACTGCATTGAGTGATTGTGGCTTACTGCTGGAGTCTAAACAACACAGCAACACAGGGCTTAATCAAGGAAAACAAAGAGACTGCGGTCAGATTGAAAACAGAAAGATAAATTAGATAAAAAAACAGACACTGTGGGGATTGACAGGAGCAAAGAAGAGATTTTATTTCAACTGTATGATTTATATCCAAATCAGATGTTTGATTTTTAACGTGGTGCAAAAGCTGGGTAAGAAAGTTCTCATCTGTTTTTTTGTTCTCATACATAGCCTTCAGCAGAAGTTAGAAATCAAATGTCTACTTTATGTCTGTAAATCCACTTTAAGTCTCGGCTTGCTTTTGTGTTTGTATTTTCCTCCGCCTACTAGAGACACGAGACGGCTTCTGACACCTCCGACGAACTGCTCACAGGTATTTTGAGGTATCGACGAGCAAAGAGCTGTTGGAAAGTAGAAGGAGCAGTGAAGGCAGCACACCCACACTAGAAAAAAGAAAAAAAAAAAAAGAAGTGATCGCCTGGTAGCCGGCAAACTCAAGATGCTGTTTCCCCCAACAAAAACACTCCCAGAGAGAGTCAGGGCGGTGAAAGCACAGCCCAACACATCTGCTGTGTAGGTGGCTGAACGATGTCCCAGAGCGCAGGCTGGCTACCCTCTGACCTCCCTGTGGAGTGTTGCTCGAAGTGGCTCATCCTCAGCTCCATTTCTTGGATCCGCCCCAACAAACACACACGCACATGCAGCAGCTGGCCGCGACGTGGAAGGGGAATACATAGATGGAGAAGTGTGTCTTTGTACGTGTGGTTGTGGTAAAAGTTGCCATGTCCTTCTACTGCGCATTAATTATACATGTGGCATGTGGGTGTCTGATTGAAATGAATATTTTACTGTTTTTAATCACTGCCATTGCCAGAGTGATGGAGCATCTGGCTGTATTACCTGGGTAATTAAAGAAGCTGTCTCACACGTGCACAGTCTCACAGACAGAAGTACTCTGGAGGTTTTACTAATGAGTCCAAATTAGATTTGGATGTGTTTTGAAGCAATGGACCCCACAGAAAAGGAAAGACAGCACCTGCTTTGTTGCTGTTGTGCTCTGATTAGCAAAATGCCTTTCAAACAGCCCAGTAGACTACATGTGGCGTCTATTGGCCATATAGTTAGTGTGTGTAATCACAAAGAGCCACTGGACTTAATGAAAAATGCAAACTGTTTGCATATAAAAAGTGGTAAATGGTAGTGAGAGTTAATTGTCTTGATTACAATTCATCCATCGCTCTTCTAAATGATATGATGCTGCAGCGTTTAAGCAGTTTTATATTGACACATCATGTGCATTTCTTCTCTCTGGACATACCTGGAGCCAAAATGTTATTTTTAGCTATCAGGACAGAGCCATGAAGGAAGAGTTGTTCTTCTCTGGTGCAGTCTAGTGTCATTTAAGTAGGTTGATATGAGCGCAGTCTCCCCTTACCACATAAAAGCCCTGTCTGCTGCAGCTTTAACTCTGTTCTCAGACCAGCCTTTATCTTTAATTAAAAATACAACCTAGTGCCATTCTTTGATGATTACCAAGCGTGGCATTTTCAATGAAGAGGCCACCTAGTGCGACTGTGATAACAGGTGCGTCATTGCTGTACGTGTTACCTGTTCCATTAAATACGGTACAGAGTTTATATATTTTCCAACAGGATCTGTCTGTGAGTTATTATCAGAAAGCTGTTCTTTATTATTTAATTTTGCAGATTCAATGTGGTGGTTGTAAAAATTTAATCATTTACATATTTATTTTTTTAGACCTCACTTAAGTAATTGGGACACAGAAACTCATCAGATTTGAGATTTTAGACTCCTAGGCCACTTTATTAGCCACGAGTACCAGGTTTGACCCTCTACTGACTCTGAACAGCCTTAATTATTGTCGGCATAGATTCAAAAAGATGTCAATAACATTCCTCAAAGACTTTGTTCCACATTGACATGAAGCATCACACAGCAGCTGCACATCCATGGTGAGAACCTCCCGTTCCACAACATCCCAAAGCTGGCCTACTGGATTCCGATCTGGTGTCTGTGGAGGCCGTAGTCATGTTGAAGAAAGCAGTTGGAGATGACTTGACCTTTGTGACATGGTGCATGATCCTGCTGGAAGTATCCATCAGAAGATGCTGCCCTGTGGACACGGTCAGCAGCAACACTCCGGTAGGTAATGGGCGTAATTGGAGATGATACAACACTGCACATACAACACAAGCCTGAGAGAACTTTCTGATCATAGTGCATATTTTCAGAAAATATTAAACAAGTCTTACTAAAGTTTAATTAAAGTATATTTTCCTTCCATCATAACTCATAACTTCTGTTTGAACGACAGTGAAAAGGAAACTTTGTGCCATCGGAGCTATCAGGGTATTTTCTTTCAGCTCACGGTACAGGTCTTCCTCTAATGGCTCCTCATGTCCGTCTCCCTCCACTTTATCATCATAATCTATGCTCGTGTGGGTGTGCATTGTTGAGCTGGTGGAGTTTTTATAGTTGGGCTGCTCTGTTGCTATTAGAGATTAGGATGTTAACACAGTCCTTCATCTGACTGCATCGATCCCAACTCTGGCAGTGGAATTGCATTAATACTAACAACTCCAGGTACAAGCTTTACCCCCCTCTCTCTGTTTTACATCTGCTTCTCTGTCCGCGTTGATTTAGATTTGAATAACCAGCCTTCTTTCAGGTCTTTCAACACGGAGAGGGGGCAATTTAATAAGCAGAATGAGAGAAGGAAGATTGCCGAAGCCAGGGGGGACCAGAGGACGTGGAGATGAGATGAAATGAAATTGTTTAAATCTGTCTTCCTCAGCTGCTTTGACACAAGTTGCTTTGAGTGTTGAAGTGCATATTTCACGTAACAACTCGGGGTAAGTGTATTTAAAAAGGGTTTTACAAACTCTTCCTGTGAATTTATGTGAAAAACTGAGCAGTGTGGCAACGTGTCTTTCTCTCAAGGACAAGCAGTAACAAATTAAGATTATATAATGTGGGGGGTGCTGCGTAGTTGACTTGCTTAAATAGGCGTCCACATGTACAGAGGCTAAAGCTCTGCCGTGCAGGCTGCCCAGGGTCAAGTCCTAGCCTGGGGCCCTTTGCTGCAGCCCCCCCCCCAAATAACCATTAAAAACAGCTCTCAAAAAAAATGCTGGATTTTTTTGGTTTGATTAATTGAACATTTTAATCAAGTTTGAACTCTAAATTAAGAACAATTGGGGTCTACTGGTGTAAGAATAAGCAAAACAAAGGGAAAGGAGTGGAAGTAAAGAAGCACAACCTCATCTCCATCTCTGAGTGTCAGTGCAGCAGTGCATTCTGTTCTTCTCAGCTCCTCTGTGATCCCTGTGAATCCATGAGAACAACACAGCAGAGTAGAATTCCAACCAAAACACTGTCAGTCAATGTCAGCCAAATTCAGCAAACTGTGACGGACCCTGTTGTGCATTTAGACCTAAAGTAAAGCACAACTAGCAAGCACAGCAGGTGTGTTTTGATGACTTTGGCAGGACATATTCAACACAGATGCTGCTATCTTTCAGTTTCATTCATCCACGATGTGTACGGCCAACTCTTTTATGTTAGATTTTGGCGCCACGTTATGAGTGCAGCTTTCCGGGCTGAGCCTGCCATTTACCATGTAGTCATGTTGCCTCATTTTGAACTGATGTTTCCCCCACTAAAGCTACAGTGATGAAGAAATAATTATGTTATTCTACTAAAAACATGTTTGAATCACAAATGAGGTCTGAGCATTTGGTTTCAGATAATTTTGTTTTCAAGGGCTTTTATTTATTACAATTTCCTGATGTACAAAAAGAACAAAGCCCAAAAAAATACGGCATACCAGGAAACAAAAGAAAAATAAAGTTTTTTTTTTTTTTTTTTTACTTGTTTGTTTTGTTCAACTTTTACCTTCTCAGTTGAGTTGCATCAGTCATGAAATACATGTCTGGTTAGCCAGTGAGATAAGCTGCTTTAAATAACTCCGATCAGGCAAGCTAGCAGTTGAAACAAAAGGGGGAACATACAAGTAAATTATCAAATTATCTTGTTTTTGTGTGTAATCGGAGTCCATACTAGGTTTACAAACTAAATTTATATGCCCGAAAACAGGTTATTAGTAATTGTTATTTAACACTAATACAGAGGAATAAATTAGCATAGCAAGCTTAGACTTGCTGCACACTCCATAACAAATGCTCACAATACAAAAAAAAGACTAATGTTCGCAAATTGATCTACACTTTCAGTGGAAAAAAGAGGATACAGATATACAAATATGAAATATCCATACATAGATTCTATGAAAATATGTCAAGTACAAAAACACAACACTTTGTAATTATAACACAGCTAATATCACATTTTATTTCAAACACTGTTGAGGTGAAGTTAAATTTATAGGTGCTGCTTGGACATTTTTCTCTTACCAATTCACCCCATTTCACTCTTATTATTATTATTTTTTTTTTTACCATTTATTGCTTTGCCACGACATAATCACAAAGATGAGTTGCTCACAAATACAAACACATCTGAGTCATTGGAGCAGTTCTCGATGCTCAGTGTGTTGAATGCTTTTGATCAGTTCTGGGCCTTATTTATTAAACTTCTTTGAATGAATACTTATAACACTTTCAAGATTTGACTTATGATTAAAAAAAAAAAAAAGATTCTTGCTAAAAGCTGCACTCAAGTTACTTATCAAGTGTCTCACACTTTCAGAGAAGTGGAGGGCTGAAGCCCAATCGCTTAGGACAACTTTGGTGGTCTCTTAAATATCCAGAGGAATAGGAGTGATTCTTAGACTTAAGAAAGTTGATATATAGCATGTATCTTTTATTCTTAATGTTGAAACAAGGACAAAATTCCACAAAATCCTAATGCCACTTTAGGCCTAAATGCTAAAACACTTGATAAACATGGCCTCTGGTTGAATATGAGCAAAGACTTATGTCCATGAATAATAATTACAGGGCGAACGGGTAGTCAGTCACGCTCAACATGGACATAATGAGGGGCATACAAAGGCAGAGAAGAGCTTAGGCCTGTGTGATATGAAATGAAACAGATTGTTCAGTTTTTTTTAATCAAAGTAGTAAAACAATTTGTGAGCATTTGCCTTTTTTTCTATTAAGCCTTCGTCTTATAAGCATTTTTCTTGTATGGCTGCATGCACATGCTGCAAGTTTTTGCATACTTATGCTAAGTTAGCATAGTCAGCCTTAAACTTGCTATTTTAGAACAGTTAAGATAGATAAGTTGGGTTTGAACATGCTGCAGTCTCTATGACAACTAAATGATCATATGTGCTTTAAAAACCTATTACAGTTTTACAACAGATTACCCATATATTTGGTCAAAGTTTTAGCATAGTTATGCTAATTTTGCACAATTAGGTTTAACTGGCTACAGAGTTTCTGAGTTATGCAAATTTAGCATAGCAATCAACTGCGATTGTTAGCACAGTCATGCTAAATTAGTACATTTACGCTCAAACTTCTTTCAAGTTTTAGCATATTTATACTTTAAAGCATAGGACGAATGTGCTTTACGTTTAAGCACAGTTATGCAAAAATAACAGAGGCTTAAACCTGCTACAAATTTGACAAGTTATCTTTAATTAGCATTTTTAGGCTTAATTTGCTGCAAACTTTAGCATAGTTATGTAATATGCAGTTGTAACTAAATATGCTTCAAGTTAAGAGTTGAGTAAACTTGGACATTGACAAGTTAATTTTGTTTTTAATTTTCTTTCTTAATAAGTTTGAACTAGAGTAAAGTATATTCTGAGCTGTCCAAGTGGTGGTTGTTCAGTGAAATTTAACTAACTGGAGGCTTTACTGCTTGGCTGAGAGTATGTGCATCTGCCTGCTTACAGCTACTTATGAGGGATATAATGAGGGATTAGGAATGGAATAAATTAGAATAAATTCACATTAATCCTTGTACATTTGTTCCTATGACGTTTGTTTTAAATTTGACATTATAATTCCAGCTTACTGCCGGAGGGAACTAGCATAACATCTGAGGAAACCTTAAGCCACTACAAGCTAACGTTAATGTAAAATAGACTGTGCCAGATTCTTGTGGCTGGGAATAACTACGTGGTTTCCGTTGGAGTCCAGTTCAATTCTGTGGGATGTGTTATGTTTAATGAGTAACTTTGATAACCGAGTCTTGGAAATTGTGAAGAAAATCCCATAGAGCCCTTATTAAACCAAAGTATCGGCTCACATTACACCTCGAAGTCCCAAAGCTCTGCCAAGAAAATAAGGCACCACCATGTGTCACAGTGTGTGTCGGTGCTTATGTTCGTGCTGTTTAGACATTTATACAAGGAAGAAAATCCCTTTCCTTTTTTTTTTTTTTTTTTTTTTTTTTTTTTTATAAAAACAAAAAACAAAACAAAAAAATGTTGGAAAAAAATTCACATATATTCTCAGTTCACTTCCCCTTCAGTTGTCCTCTCACAAAACCCCATCCAACCATACAGCCATCCATCCTCACTCACCCTAAGCAGCGCTGTCTATTTGCTGTCTCGTTGTCATGGTTTCCATTATGCCTCCTGCATGCTCTGGTTTGAAGGACAAAGCCCTGTTGATGGGTCTTATTTAGAGAGGAAGAGAATGGGGAAGAGAATGATTATAAATTGTTGGAAACTGTACATATAAATATGCTTTACTTCTACTTTTTAGTCACTGGCTGTTGAAGGTCATTTCGTCTCACACACACACACACACACACACATACACACATTGCGCTCTTCGATCTACATCCCTGGGCTTCTAGGGGGAGATAGAAAGACGGCTCTACACCAACACCTCCCTTGGGGTCGATTGTTAAGCTCTAGCAGGTCTTATCTTTTAACTGATCAATAAGCAGGTGGTTCAACACTCCCTCTATTCTCTACGGTATGGGCTGCAGCTACAGGACTGCACCAAACCAAGTCATCGTGCATCAGGCCTGTGCATTGCTCAGTGACTGTGCTCCACACTGCCAAGCAGGACAGGAAAAGGTTTTTGCACAGAAATCTATAACCTACAGTAGCATATACATGTATGCACAATAACCTTTTATGAGCTTGCTTGCACTGTTTTTGTGTGAAGTCTTCAGAAATTAGGCTAAATCTGTGAACTTTATTTAGCTGACCTGGTTACGGAGTGAGGAGTTACTGCAGATGAGTGGGGAGAAAGATGGTCATGCAGTCTATGTGTGAAAACAGGAAAAAAAAGAAAAGAAAGCACATGAAACTGAGCTTTAACTAGATCCTTTCAGCACTGCATGCTCCACACCCTTTTGGTGTATGACTCTCTCTCTCTCCTGCTGTCTCATTGTAAGGTTCTTAGGGTCTTCCTTAACTTTTAATAAGAGTCTCTAATAAGACCCCAGATCATGGCTTGGTTGGTCAAGGCTTCTATTTCAACACAGCTCTGCTTAATCTCACTCTAAAATAGATCTGCCCCCCCCTTTCTTCCCCCTCTTCCTTTCAGCCGCTCACCCCCCCTGTCTCTGTATTTCTCCACCACACTGTAAAAGTATTTAATAAACTCCTGGAAGAGGGATAACACAAGGTCGTGATGACCTCTGTGGTTTGTTTGAATGTCAGTAAAGTGTATTATATACAACCTGGGATGTACCGGTGAGGAAAAATCCCTTGCATTCAGTGATGATAGTCCAGTTTTGTAAATCAAAATGGGAACTAAGTAATTTGGAGTTTGAGTATTTTAATCGTCTCCTTGACGTGACTGTGTATTCCTGAAACAACACATGCACATATGCGCTATAAATTGCCATAGTTGTTGCTAAAAATGTGTAACCTGTAGTTGGACTTTCTACAGTCTGCACATGGATGCTCTGGTGTGTCTGTATGTCATACTTTAGTCAGTCTCTGTGGCCTACTTAGACTTATTGTAAGTAGCACACTGAGCCGCTTCTCTCCCCCCGTGGACCCAGGCAGAATAATTGAGCGGTGCTGAAGCAGGGTAATAAGCTACGCTGCCAGTGTAATAACCTGCTGGACAATGTATGCATGTGACTGTGTGGTTGTATATCTCAGGAGCGGTAACAGCTGCTGTTACTATAAGGCTTGGGTAGCGGTCACCCACTAGTGAAGGAACCCACTGTGTTAAATGAAAGTATGTGCTGGTGTTGTTTGTGTGCAGCTCATTGTACAGAAACATTTTGTTTTCTCACTTCTGTCTCTCGTACCTCAGTTTGAGCAAATAGGGCTTCTGCTTTTTCAGATATCCTTCAGATATGTCCATACTGGATTCTTCTCCTTTCCAGTCAGTCTGTATAGATCTGCTGGTGTGTGTGTGGGATCATTGTGCTGTTGCATGAGTCAGTGTTGGCCAACATTAGTGGGAGAACAGATGGCCTCACATATGACTGCAGAATACTTTGGTATACAAAGGAGTTAATAACTCACTGTCTCCAGCAGGTCAGGGTCTCCCAGGTCCTTTAGCTGCAAAAGGAGCCCAAAGCACCTCTCCCCCACTGTGCTCAACAGTTGACATGAGACGTTTGTGCCATTATGCTGTTTATTTTTTCTCTAATCACAGGCCCTTATGACTCATAAAGCTCTAATTTGATCTCCTTTGTCCATAGGATGTACTGCAATGTTGTTTTCAGAGAAAGACTTTCTCTTTGCAACTGTTGCAAACGAGTGACAGTCGTTCAGTTTTGAAGATCTGGAACCATATTCCTCTATCCCCGCCTGAATCTGAGATTTCAAGACAGAACAAAAGAATAAAATGGAGTGAATGAACAAAAACAAGCCACACGTGTACATGACAAAGTTGCTGAAGTGGAAAGATAAAATTATAACACCTATTGAATCATTAAAAAGTGAGCTGAAAAAAAAAACAACCACAAAACAAGTCACAAGTTAATTGAACATAATTTGAATGACCACAAAACAAGAGTTTATCAGTGGGACAGGCCCGCTTACAGACGGACCCACGTCAAAATCCAGGTTCCCCCTCATCCTTCAGTGAGGTACACAGAAAAGTTCTACACTATTTATTTATTTTATTTGTACTTTTAGGAAAAGCTCAAGAAACATTTTTGTCAGGAGTTAACCAGCTCAGTTAAAACTAATAAACTAAAGTTTGACTTAGAAGATGCCTCAGACAGGAAACCTGCTTCACAAGAAGTAATTTCTTTATTTTTTTGTTATATATTTACAAAATGAGCCTGAAACATTAAGCCTGTAGACGTTCTTTCTGATTTACAGAGCTGTAAATTAAAAAAAAAAAAAAAATCTGCTGATTTTTATCACCTCTGGCAACACTTCCAAACATCAGATTAAAAGATTTAGTTCTTAATTTAGCTCACTGAAATGCAACGTAATTTAAACCACCCTGATGTGTTTTTTGCTTCTTTCAGGTCACATTTTTCTATCATCAGTTGTGTTTTTCCCCTGCAGTTCTGCTTCTTCCTTCTCCTCTTATTTGTTTACTTCTGAAAAATACCCCCCGTTGCGAAGTGGTACACACATCTCGGCAGTTCCCCCTCCCCTGCCAAGCACCAGTTTCATCAACCTCTCCCCTGCTGCAATCCAGCATCACTTAGATCCCATAAATTCTTTATGCACACTCTTCAACCTGAAATACATGAAAATCACTCAACTTTCACTCCACTTCTTTTTCAGCTGCGTCTCTTTGGTTGACGGACCGGCTAACCCCCCTCCCCTTCCTGATTTGTTGAGTCTCATTTACTTTTCACTTGCAAAGAAACAATATCCAGGTACTTAACAGGCAATATGTGTCAACATCACTTGGTCTTCTTTTTACCTTTTGCAGATAAAAGTGAAGCCTTCTAGTTCCTGAAACATGATGCATGAGTGGAAACATGGAGGTCCATCAAGAAGTTGGAGTTAATAAGTATTCTTGAGTGTCAGTAAGTATTTTTTATTTCTTTATTTATTTGGCTTTGTGAACACTTTGAAGTGCACATCATTTGTTGCCATACTCTCTTTGTGTGTGTGTGTGTGTGTGTGTGTGTGTGTGTGTGTGTGTGTGAACTGAATGGTAAGAAACATCGTCTGTGTGCATCAGTCCTGCAGCTTGCGTCATCCTGCCTCAGTCTTGTCAGTCTGTCCATGTCTCCATGCTGTTTCTGACGTTTATCCACCGCTTCATGTTGACAACCAATATAATACTCTGTCAGTCACTCACCTTGTATTTTGGCCGTGGTGGCGCTCGCAAAATCACCCCGTTACTCAACTAACTAACTTCTGATACCGCACACATAACATCCTGGGTACGAGCCGTCTGTGTGATGGATGTGTCCTCTCAGACGGAGTGTATTGTATCTCAACTCTCACCCTCAGGATATATCTACAACCACTACAAAGAGGAGGAACAGTGTGTGAGGGGAAAAGGGGGTTTCATAATCAATACTTTTTGCAAAAATATATTTTAAGGTTTGAAAAATGAATGACAAGAAAGCATGAAGAGACAGGGACTCTGTTTCATTCTGACTGTCACATGGATACACACAGGCTCACAGGCTCGTGGAAGCTGATAAAGACCTTTTTGGCAGAGGCTCTCCTCTGTGCTGTGGGCTCATTAATGCTCCGAGTGTGTCCCTGCAACTGAGGACTAAGCCCTCAGCCCTTATCAACAACGCCAGGCCTGGTCCGCTACACATATACACACTGTGGCGTGCGCAAAAACACACACACAATGGATTATGAAGAGTGTGGATAAGTCGCCAACATCATCTCAGATATCCCCTTACAGGACAATGACAGGCACCCCTTCTGCTCTCCCAGTGTCACAGTCATGGATAGTGTGTTTGTGCTTCAGGGTTGGTGGGAGTAAGGGGGGGATTCACTGCTGTCCAATTGATCCATTTATATTTGTTGATCCATCTGTACACAGTTGCTGTCATGGATAGGTCATTTTGTGTTGTGTTGTATGGTGTGTATGTGTGTGTATGTGGAGTTTGAACTTGAGCATTGCTTGACGTACCATCTCAAAACAGAATGATAGGAAAGCTTTCAGCTACTCTCCTTGTGGATGCCATTTTACTCCTGCAGCAAACACAAACAAACTGTGGGGTTATTTACATATTTATTGTGCCGTGCTTGTCCACAAATTGATACCGGGTGGATGTGATTAACTGGGTGCTGTTGAGGACTAATGTTTAAAGCCTGGTTCATTGAAGATGGTGTGGGCGGTGGCTGGTTTATGGTTGGTTCAAGTACAAATGTGTATGAATTGTTTTTTTTCCATGTATCGTCTGAGCCTTCAGTCTGGTGGAGAATTAATATTTATACCCCACAAGGGGGGTGCAGTGGGGGTACACACAGCAATACTCACTGCCACTCCTCACCATTCTCCACAACACACACAAACAACCACAGTGCACATGCACACATAGTGATACTCGAGAAATCGCCCTCTATGATTAATGTAAAGATCATGGCATTTATTTTATTTATTTTTATGTCATGTTACTTTTTGTTTAAGTTCGTTTGTTTGTTTATGGCTATGTTTTTTTTTTTTTAAACTTTTCCAAAGATTTTCCAAAGATTTGTCAAAGAAAAACAACCATATTCCTCTATCCCCGCCTGAATCTGAGATTTCAAGACAGAACAAAAGAATAAAATGGAGTGAATGAACAAAAACAAGCCACACGTGTACATGACAAAGTTGCTGAAGTGGAAAGATAAAATTATAACACCTATTGAATCATTAAAAAGTGAGCTGAAAAAAAAACCAACCACAAAACAAGTCACAAGTTAATTGAACATAATTTGAATGACCACAAAACAAGAGTTTATCAGTGGGACAGGCCCGCTTACAGACGGACCCACGTCAAAATCCAGGTTCCCCCTCATCCTTCAGTGAGGTACACAGAAAAGTTCTACACTATTTATTTATTTATTTGTACTTTTAGGAAAAGCTCAAGAAACATGAGTCTCACATGTTGGACTCTTTGTCATGTTAGATGTTCATCTTGACTTCCCAGACATCAATCTGTGAAACCCAAACCTGATTGACACAAATCTCTGCCCACAACCCACAGGGCATAAAGAATCTAATCACCAACACCCCAGTAGCAGACACCAGGACACTCTCACAAGTAAACTGCCTTGACCAGGAGACTTTGTCAACATTAGGCAGGTGGTCATATTGTTTTGGCTTATTGAGGTTAATCCAGTCTTCAGTGTCACAACTATGTTATGACCAACTCAACTGTAGCAGAAAACATAATAAATATGATGTTTGACTTCTATGAATTGATTCCATCTTTGCTTGTACATTTTTTTTTTTTTTTTTTTGTTTTTTTTCCAGTTTAAAACGGGAATGATTCCCACTCTGTGTTGGTACAGGTGAGTACCAGGGTGATGGAGGAACTGAAAAAACTAGCTGTTCACAAGGTTAAGGGGAAGAAGCAGTGGAAGCAAATAAGAAGCAGTGAGAAAGACGGGAAGTTTGCAGCTTAAACAGCCAACCTAGACTTAATGCGTACATTTGATAAGTTACACGTGAGGGAGCTCATGCGAGAAGCAGCAGAGCAGTTAGCGTTGCTTGCCTGACTTAGCTCATTTTATGTGCCCTTTGATTCGTTTGATATTTGGACAATTTTTCATCATAGACAAAGAGCAGGAGTCATGGGATCATCAGTTCTATCAGCTAAATATTTCAGGATCAATACGAATGGAAACCAATTTAATTTATAAAGTGCTCCATTATTAATGTATTTCATACAGGCCAAATACTTGTACGACTGATACTGAAGGGATGAACTATGACGGTGTTAGCTTGTTAAAAGTTCCAGATGCTGGGATCCTACATCCTTCTGCATCCCAACTGACCCTGCAGCGTCTGTAGAAGAGGTTTGGGTCAAACTTTATGGTACTAATGGCCTCTTTGGGTTGTTGCTGTGAAGATCTAGATGTAAGACATACCTGATGAGGAGATCCTGTTATCTAGCTAGCTATGTCCCAGGCAGTTCTGACTTGCCCAGATGAAAGATGTGAATAAGTTGTGGCTGAAAAATGTTGGTCCTACAGTGAAGAGGGAAAGAGGCTGAAAGGCTAATAAGTTGATAGTTTTGTAAACAAAGAAAACCAGGGACACATTTCTGACAGTGATGGAAATCTTGGCTGATCATGTGTGACGGGTGCTACAACCAACTAACAGACAGAATAGTGAAAAAAAAACTAAAACAGGGGCACCCAAGTTTGGTCCTTGATGTACCATCCTGAAAACTTTGAGATGCAACCTTTGTCCAACAGATGTGAATCGAAAAGGTCAGCGCTGTAGAGACCAGGTAACGAGCCATACGTTTGATTCAGGTGTGTTGAAGGGTTGCATCTAAAAGTTGCAGGGTGGTAGATCTCAAGGAGCAAACTCGGGCACCCCCGCCCTAAAACAAACTGTATAAATTGCTTCACTGAGTAACAGACAAATGAAATTTATTCCAAAAGAATAAGAGTCATTTTTAATGTTATTAAATCAACAAAAATGAGTTTAATCTAAAAAAAAAAGTATAGAGTGTTGCTCATATTTATTCATTTCATTCAATAAATCAAAACATATTTTAAAACTTGAACATATCTTCAAGTTAAATTTGAATGAAATAAGGAGCAGCAGAAGTCAATTCTTAAATTAGCTGCACCCTTTTCACCCAACCACAAGTACTGTATATAATCAAACAAACCAAAGATTTATACAAAATAAAAAATAAATACTCAGAACTTAATCAGGCACATGACATCCCACAGACTGAATCTTTTTATTATGGATGCAATGCCACCGATATCAGTATCGGGTATTAATCCAATGCTATCTGTGTGTTGTCAGTATTCATTAAAGTGAAGCCTTCTTTGATACTACAAAACCCAATACGAGTGTGAAAAAACCGGGGCTTTCAAAATAAATGTGCAAAAAGAGGAATTTGTGGAAAATAACATTAATTTACTGTTCATCCGAATTTGGCATTATCTGGGTGAGAAAAGCAACTTGGGCGTGTACATGTTTTACAGCAGCAGCAGTTAACAGAATCCACAAAAAAACGTTATCATCCTCATTTATGAAATTTCTAGCCTTACATTTAAAAGATTATTGCAAATTTACCCGTAAAATCACACAAACCACTCAATCATTGCATCTGACATTCTGGTCCACACAGCTTAACAGTGAACTGTTACGGGATTTATGAGCACTCATCTTGGTACTTGTTTCGGCAGGTACTCCATATAAGTACTTTTACTTGGTTTGAAATAATTGTGGTGTTTGAGCATCTCTACTTTTTACAATGTATGAGTGTTTTGTCAAATGTGTGTGTTGGTCATGGTGGTATTTTGTGCTGTTGTGTAAAAACAAACCCAAACAATGCAGATGGAAACCAAACAAGTAAAACATACCTTTTAGAATTCAAAGCAAATCTGGCAGCAAAAATCTTGTCTTCATGATGCGCCCTCCAGTTTGTACCGTTAAGTTACAAAAATCACAGCGTGGAAAGAAACAGTGGAGAAATTGCTGCTTTCAGGTAATCAGCAAACTATCAGACACCAAACATGCCAAGTTGCTAGATACCTGTCACTCAGTGTGACATGTACAGTAGTTAACTTTTATAAATCGCACAGTGTGTAGCTGCTGTAAGTGTGTACTGTTTGTTTGAAGTTTGACAAGAAGGAATTTAAATCCTGGAGAAGCCTCTGCTTTAGCTTACAACAGGACATGCTGGGCCACAACATAAGATATAGACTGAGACAGTTTCTTCCTCTTTACCCCGCAGAGCAGCAGATACAAAAAAAACCATTTTCTTTTTCATTCAGAGATTTTTAATCTCATCTTTCTGAGTAAGGGAACAAGTGGACCGGATGTCCTCCGCTGTACTCTGATCTAATCACGTTGAAAGGCACCCATTGTAGCTTCAGGCGCTCGATAATTGGTTGACCTCGGAGACACTCCCAACTCTTCTTGAGGATTTGATATTTAATGGCTGATGCTAAAATGCAGACGGCTGCTGCAGCACTTAGGACGCTTCTCTCCGCTTTACTGTCTAATTCATCAGATTGCCCTTCTACATTTGGAACGGTCAGGTGGCCGCCTGCTTGTTCACGGCTACGTTACCAATAATATGGCTCATTAATGACTACATCTGGGGCTCGGAGAGATGGATTAGCAGTAAGGGAGGGTTTTTAGTGAACAGCAGCAGGAAAGCTCCATTGCTGATGTAGGCAGGGGCCGAACTTCTGGACACAGTCTGTCCTAAAATGAAGGTTTTTGCCACTGCTTGCGAATGGCCTGTGTTGATTCAGTGCAGATATTGGAGGATAAGAATTGGTGTGCATGTGTTTGTGGTGTGTGCATGTGTGGGCGTCTGGGTGGGATGGATATGGTCTCTGTGTGTGTTGTCTGTGTGATTATAGCTGGGTTTTATCTGGTGCAAGCGTGTGTTCCTTTTGTCTGTTAAGGGAGTTGAGAAGCATCTTTTTAATTTGGTCTATAATTGAATTTGGCCCATGGGCATGCCATGGTCTTCAGAGAGATGGCAGAAGATGAGAAGGGGATGAAAAGAGGAGGCTGGAGAAGGGAACAAGTGTAGAGATGGGTGAGTGAGGGAGAGTGTGAAGGAAGAGGAGGTGGCGCACGGTGGAAGATGAGGGACGGAAGGGGAGATATAGAAGGAGGCAACTTGGGGGGAGGACGCAGCATTGCATCTTCAGTCATCTGTGAGACTTCATAAGTACTGTGTGCATGGGCGAGTGGCTGGCAGTCAAGTCAATATGAAATATGAATATTGCAGGAGCCATTCTATCGCCTCATGCCCTCCTCAATTATTAATGTCTGGCTCAGAGTTGGCTCAACTTTCACTTGAGGCACTGCTTTGCAATACTCGTGAAAATGAATGAGAATTGGAGACAGAGGGACTGATGCACTTAAAAGAAGTAAACACAGGGGAAAAAAGGAAAGACCATAAAGATAGGGAGACATGCATACAGCGTAGATGGAGCAGTTGCCAAAGACATGATCACACTGCTCCTGACAGGCTGCTAACTGCCTGGGTCACAAGACGACAGGCAGAGCACGAAAAGTCTCAGTTTCATGCAACTGTGTGCATTTATATAAAATTATGAACAGGTTATGCTCTTTTAGTATCAGGTCATTGTACAAAGCAGGGGTGTACATAGAGGGATGGCCAGGGGGGTATTCATTACTTTTGAAATTAGGTGCCACTTCAGGTGATTAATAGAGTACTGGGAGAGGAAGACAAAGACAGAAGCATCTTTCCAGACACACATGGATCACCATTTTCACTACACCAGTTTGTAGTAAAATTTTTAGTAGTTTGCTAATTAGTTGTGATTTTGAAATATTTGACTGTACATTCTTACAAGAGATCTTATTTCAGTGCAAGTACAACTATTAATGTTATTATTGTTATTGTGCTATTAACTCGATGTTAGCATGAAGCTATGTAAGACTGCTAATCTTGGTATAAGGCAACACTAGCTTGGGGTCGTATTTGGTTTTCAGGCAGTTTATTCAATCCAATCAGTCAATAAAGACAAACTGTGAATATGCTCATCTTACCTTAGCAGTATGCACGGTGGAATGGTGCTTAGCACTGTGGCCTCACAAGGTCGCTTGTTCGATCCTTCACTGGGGTGGGGTTTGGTCAGTGGCCTTTCTGTGGGGAGTTTGCATGTTCTCCCCATGTATACGTGGGTTCTCTCCGGGTACTCTGGCTTCCTCCCACCATCCAAAGACATGCATGTTAGATTAACTGGGTACTCTAAATTGCCCCTAGGAGTGGTTGTTTGTTTCTGTGTGGCCCTGCGATGGACTGGCGAGCTGTCCAGGGTGTACCCTGCCTTTTGCCCAAAGACTGCTGGGATAGACTCCAGCTTCCCTGTGACCCTGAGTTGGATTAACCGGTTAAGATAAAGACTGACTGAATGAAGTACTTTAGCATCCAAGTTTTTGTCAGTCCTAACCATAGACTGTATATAAAGAGATGGATGAAGTCTCCATGACGTCACCCGTAGGTTTCTGAAGAGCTGAATTGAAGCTCAGTGTGTGGTTCCTACCGTCGCCATGTTGGCAGTGGCATGCGCATCGTCTCGCCCAGAAAATACAAATATGGGCAAAGAGGTGGAGCTGAGAGGGGGGCCGTGAGCATCATGGCGGATGATTGACATCGAGCAAACTCCGAGCTTTCTGTAGCTAAAAGCTAACCAGGCTAACCCCGAGATAACGGGAGCTAACCAGCTAACGGAGGTAAGCGGGCTAAAGCTAAGTCACGTTATTAACCGGCTAAAAACCGCGGTTGTTCTACGTTCTTCTGACTTGAAGCCGGAGATTGGTACTTGTCAATCAAAAGGACCCACCCCTAAATATGCCGAACTTGGAGATTAAATTACTTTTAAATGGGCGAGTTAGAAAAAAAATTCACTCCCCCCACAGTTGTCATGAAGGTAAACCTGACCTATTAAACATAATATAGATTTTTGAACCAGGCTGTAAACATGTTTATTTCTGCTGTGACGTTGGGCTTTTTAACATGGAAGTCTATGGGGACTTGCTCTGTTTTGCAGCCCCTAGCGGATGAAGGGGGAACTGCAGTTTTATGCACTTCCGCATAGGCTTCACTTTTAACCGCCGGAGGTTGCCGCTTGGTCCTAACCAAGCTAGAGATACATTTATACAGACAGGATGCTAGTAAAGGTACTAGTTGACTTTAAAATAAGCAGTCGCATGAAAACGTCAAGAAATATAACCTGCAACCAAATGGTGTCCAAGGTCACTTCTTGAGGGTCTCACTGTCCTGCAGGATTTCAGTGTTTCCCTGAAACCTGCTTCAACACACCCAAATCAGATTAAATGGATTATTCATTCATTCACTTTCTATACTGCTTAGTCCATTTCAGCATTGTCTGGAAGATGAAGCCTATGCCAGCAAGTAGCAGGTGAAGGACAGGGCACACGCTGCACAGGTCTCCAGTCCATCGCAGAGTTCTGCTCATTTATTTAAGTCAGGCTGTGTTGGAGCAGGGAAACATTTAATACCTGAAGGAGTTTGACCTTCGAGGACTAGATCTGGACACCCTTGCTGTAACCAGTCTTATTTTGTGTAGGAAGATAGAAAAATTAAGTCAGAAGAATATCTTTGACATTTTTGTGAAGAAGAAAGACACAGTTCAGGCTGAGAGAGAGGCCAATGTCAGCAGCCTTGATATCTCCAAATGGGGAGCTATCCATGCCAGTCATTGTGGTCATACACAAGGATCCAGTCTACTACTACCAGCAAACAGTAATAGTCTGTCCAGTCTACCACTGGTGGTGATAGACTGGACACAGTTCTTAAGGTAACTCTAAGAGCTGCATTAGGGAGAAGCCAGTAACCCCCCTACAACCACGTCAAGAACCACAAACTGCACTCCAATACAACCACTCTACCTTTCTATTGACCTTTTTCTTAACTTTTTGCAGATATTTACACTTGATGATCCAGATTAATATACATTTTTGAATCTCAAATATTTTTAATGTGACCACGGTTATCACTCTGTGGGTGAATGTGTGTATATGTTAGAGCAGAACAGAATCCTTTTTCTTAGTGTGTGGCCCCCTGATAAAATATCCCCCATTCTCACAGCCCAACCCTGCTACTGGCTCCAGTATGATGGCATGCTGCAATTTTACTTGTGTTGATAATAAATACTTCTGAGTAGGTGTTGAAGAAATTCAGCTTCTCAAGCTTTTTGAAAATCAACTCTGTGGCATCATGTCAGGCTACTTTGGCACAAGATGGCAAATTTCTTCCCAAACAATAAAGAAAAAATGACAAACTTTTCACTTTTAAAAAGCAGCTCAAAGGTTGTTGCATACATGAACTATTGTCATCAGCTTTACTTGACAAGTATAACTTTTTATTATCGGAACAGCGCAAAGTGGAATAAATGTAGGTCAGTCAGATGTGCAGTAGGATGAGTTTTTCTTTTCAGTATAAACTGAGCTAGGTAGGTTTTTTATCATATATATATTCCAAATATAACTTTTCATGATAAAACATAAATGGACATGTGGTGGTTACGTAGTTACAACTTGGGGTTGTTAGCTACAGCTGGACTTTGTGTCAGGAGCTGTGTCCAGTCAACCAGTAAGCTGCCAGTTGCGCTGCTGAAAAGCTTCATGTACTGTGAATTATGCTGGCTGTTTGGAAGATAACTATTAAAATGACTGATTGCCTGTGTCTTTTCTAATTAGCATTTACTGTTTAAAAGCATTAAAGCGTGACATTAAACCTTGATTGTGAGTGTTGCATCAGATACATAAGCGTTGATAACCTTAAATGGAATGAATGCTATGCTGAAGTTCTGAATGCACCACAGTCTTGTCTAAACAAAAAAGAGTTGTCTCGTCTGCAGCAGGTCCAAAATTCTGCTGCGTGGTTGCTGACTCGATACAACCGAAGGGCTCATATCAGCCAATTCTGAAAACTCTCCATTGGCTCCCTGTCTCTTTTTGTGTGAATTTCAAAATCCTGGTGCTCACTTTTAGAGCCTTGCATGGCCAGGCCCCTTCCTACTTAAGAGACTTGTTGTGTCCATATACCCCCATGCAGAGGTTGAGATCGTTGGATCAAAACTTACTCATGCTCCCTCGTTCTCGTTTTAGGACCCGAGGAGACCGATCTTTTCAGGTTGTTGCGCCGAGGCTCTGGAATGATCTTCCACCCTCCCTACGTTCGCTTGAGTCTGTTGATGTGTTTAAGTGCAATCTTAAAACCTTCTTGTTTCGGCAGGCATACCCAGCTGTGTAGATTAAGGGTGTTATGACCAGCAGTTTCTGTGTCTATTTTTATATACAGTGTTTTTGTTGTATCTTTTTATATGTATTTTATTTTTGTATTTTGCTTTTTTGTGAAGCACTTTGTGACTTCTGTCTGTGAAAGGTGCTATATAAATAAAATTTACTTACTTACTTACTTACTTACAGTGGCTACAATGATCTAATGTAACTGGTTTACCTTTAGTGACGTCATTGCAATGATGCTGACACTATGACATCAAGTTGAAGGAAGGGGCTTTGATGGAGGAAGAAGGTGAGCACAGATGAGCAGTGAATGTGTGAAGCATGCTAGGTGGGCAGAATCATGACAATGCCAAAGCAGTAAAGGCAATCAGTGCTTGCATGAAATATACTGCAGCTAGGTAGGTGGAGGTCAAGGTCTCCAATGTTATCAAGTCCACAAAAACAACACTGAAACAGTTGTGCCTGCATATTCATACACACACACACACACACACACACACACACACACACACACACACACACACACTGCTTAGGTTTTGAATGTTGATCTTGTTGGACTGACAGAGCAGGCACAACACCTCTCTTTGGCAGCATCATTTGTTTGCTTATTGCAGTGCTGTGTGTGTAAGTGTGTGTGTGCATTTCAGAACTATGTGTGAAGTTTTAGTTAAACTCCCTTTGGACTTGGATATTCAAAAGCCGAAGCACAGAAGGAACAAAAGTGGAAAGAAAAGCAATGGTTGGTTTTGGGTTTGTCTGCCATGGGCTTTTTGTGATTGTTAAAAGCAGCTTGATTTGCTGCATCACAAGAAGAATGTGGAGATTCAGTCAGTTTGCTCTTTGAACTTAGTCGACAAAATGTTAAATTTACCAGCTACAAATAAGTTAGTGTGATTTGGACCTAAATCTTCATGCACCGTTAGCACTTCTTTGACAGTGTATTTAACGTATTATTCACCTTGATTAGAAAACAATTACAAACGAATCCATCACAATATTCACAGAAAAACAAAAACTAGAGGAACCCCATTGTTTCCTCTTCTTAATCACATATTTTATGCAAAAACTCTCACACTTTTGGTTCCACTTTCTTTGTTAATTATTTTGCTGAGTTATAGACATGTTTGGAAGGTATATATCTGAACAAAGGGTGAGTTGGTTAATAGGTGCCTGTGACTGTGCATTTATTGCGTGCCTGAAAAAGAACTGTTCTTCCATATCCATGTTCTCTGTGTAGAAAGATCTTCTATGTCCAGCACTGAGCCTTGGTGTCCAAAATCCTGCAGGTTTTCCATGTATCTGTGATCTAACACACCTGACTTAAATTAATCAGACATTGTTCACAGGCTGTTGGGTCTGTTTAATGTAAGCCAGGTGTGTTGGTGCAGGGATACATGAAACACTTGCAGGACAGCTCCCCTCAAGGACTGACTCTCATTTTCTACATGAACATTTAAGCTCTGTTGGTAGAGCATGGCCCTGTGATGGTCTGGCGACCTGTCCAGGGTGTGCCTCTCGTCCAGTGATTACTGGGATAGACTCCAGCTTCCTGTGGTCCTTAAGTGGACTAAGCTCTTAAGAAAATGGATGGATGGTAGAACATGGAATTTCTCATACATGATGGTGCTGCCTCCGATTGTTCCCACAATCCTCTATGCTCTTCAGTAAATGTAGTTTTATTTTTCTAAATTAAAGTTTTACTGTCCTTTCTCCGCTTTGCATGTGTTCAAAATAACAGTTTGCTTTCTTTTCTTTTTTCAAACTGAAGTCGTCTACCCTGCCATCTTCTGGCCAGATGTTTTTGTCCCTGCTGTGAACTGTCCCGGTTACATTAGCTATGTACGCATTCCCCATTTTGCAAAACCTAAATATCACAAACTGCTAATGGCAAACCCTACATTTAAAAAAAAAAAAAAAACAACCCTCAAATATCATGAATAAGTTTTTACACTTTCATGAGGTGTTTTTTTTTCTGACATTTTGATACATCTAAATATATTTCAAAACAATAATTGACATCCCTGGACATGACATAGGGGGGTCACATGACCAGTTTATTTCAGGTGAAGCTGGCGTGGTATGGATGTATGCTGGAGGAGGTTGAAATCTTTTTACACATAATTTAAGAGAAAAATAAAAACAAAAACTCCTTGATGGCAAACAGCAAAAAGCAGAGCTTTAAAAGGAGTTAGAAGCAAGTGAAAAACCCTGCAACAATGCTACATGGCTGCCTTGCATAAGCCACAATTCTCATAAAATCTCATCCCTGGGACAAGATTTGAGAAGACTTGCAGATTTGTTTCAAATGGACCAAATACAGGAGGCAGACTACAATAAACTCACTTCTTGCATTTGACGTAGCATTGCATTGCGGGTAAATACAAAGAGTCCTCTGCCTCGTCTGTTGTTCTCACTGTGGTCATTGTTGTAGTGTATTTTCCAGTATACTTGCATAAGACAAAATAAAAAACCCTAAACAGCGATAGTTTTGTGCTCCATGTTTAACTCTCTACAGAGTTTTCTTCTTCACGCGGGTCTCGTGTCTCTTTTATGAAATACTAAAGCAGCACCACCTTTGGTGGGAATGGGGATATATTACTGTAAAGATGTGGCGCGCTTGACCAAAGTACAGTGTGAATGAAATCTCGGTCTGAATGGCTACACCATCTACAACTGAGCCGAGTCCCAAATCGCTAGACTCAGTCCGATTGTGGACGCCGCTCAGTCCCCGAGTGATAAAGTGCCAGTTTCTCCTTTCATCTGCTCAAAGGGGATAGTTTATGTTAGACAATCCTAAAGTTTAAGTTCGTAAATGTTACTGTGAATGTGATTTGCGATTTCACAACCAGAAAGAAAGGAATCTCCATTTAACACATTGAGAAAAATGTGTCAAATGAAGTAGAAGACCATTTTGCAAACTTTACTTACATATGTCGACTGAAAAACATTCATATGGAATATGGAGCGATTAACCCTCTGGGGACCAAGGGTATTTTAGAGAAATAACCTGAATTTCTTTAGTTTAAATGCTAATAAACACCACCTTTCAATGCCTCATTATGTCCTATACCTTGTTTTTTTTTTGTTTTTTTGATTAAAATATCATAAACTGCTATGTAAATGAGGCTCCTTTGCTTGAAATAAAGGGTATTATAATTTCAAAGCATGACCAAAGGTACTGAAGGGGACTGAAGCACCGCAACTTTCCTAAATCACTGTCAGCTGCACACACTGTATCTGTTACCAAGTTATACATCTGTTACGACGCCGTCGGGTCGTTTATGTTGAAATAAACTACTTGAGTAATGCAAATGTTTGTTTGAGCAATTCCCCATGGTATGTGTGCGTAAAAGCTGTTGTTTTCATGATTTATCGGCCTTGTAAATACAGAAGGCAGCTATCCGACTGCTAATGACACCGATGCATAGTGATTGACACTGTTTGGAGGCGTTTCCTGAGGCATCATCTGCTCTGATTGGACAAACACGTGTCATGCGCCAAAGACAAAGGCTCTGATTGGAACACCTATTTTGACACAACACTGCATCACTTATGAATGGGCTACACTGGCAGGGGTGTCCAAAGTCGGTCCTCGAGGGCTGCTGTCCTGCAGGTTTCCCATGCATTCCTGTTCCAACACATCTAGCTTCCACTACATGGATCAAACAGCCAATGACGTGCACAACTGATTAAACTCTACTACTAATTAATTTGAATCAGGTGTGTCTGAGCAGGGATATATAGAAAACCTGCAGGATTCTGGCCCTCGAGGACCGGAGCTGGACACCTCTGGGCTACAGTGATGCCGGAACTACCGTCTGAAAGCCCGGAGACTCCCGATTAAGAGGGGGAAAAAAGTAAGTTTCTATCTTTTATGGTTCGACAGCTATGCTCGATTAAACACAACATGTTCCCTGGCATCGCCAACGATGCCGGCATCCCCAGAGTGTTAAAGAGAAAGATGTGTTGATGTTGTTTTATACGCGTCTAGCAAGGTCAGAGTTTTTATATATCTGTATAAACAGATGGACAAATGTTTGTTTTTTGTGTGAGCTTATTCAGAGTGGTGAAACTGCCTGTATGTGTGCAGTTTTGTCCCTTTCTGTATGTTGCAGCTGTTGTAGCAGTGATTGACGAGGACCGGTGAGTGTGCAGCTGGAGCAGAGCTTGGCCCCATCTGACTGATCTGTAAATATTCCTCCTTTCTGCTGCTTCAGCAAAACACATGGATCACATTGGCAGGGCAGACGGGGAGGGAGAGGGAGGTGTGGAAAACTTAACAAGTATAGGTGAAGGAGAGGCAGGAAATGGAGGAATGGTTTAAGGGATGGAGAGTTTGAGGAAAAGCAGAGAAAGAAGAATGGGGCTGCAGAGCTTTCCTCATCAAGGCTGCAGCGTTGGGTCTTCAGGCCCTGTTGGACCACCGCCAGCACCTCACAGCAGTAAACACAGAGCATCAGCACCCCCCCCCCCCTCTTCTGTTGCTGTCTGGCAGCATGTTCCTTCTTTCATGTAACTTCAAGGTTAGTTCTTAAGACTCATCTGTCATCTCTTAATCAGCCTCGACATAGCCAATACTGAGTCAGGAGAGAAGCATTTCAGAGAGGATGATAAAAAAAAAAACTCAGATAATAAAATGTGTATCACTTGATTTGGTTGGTAATTATGCTTTAATCTCAACTAAACTCATACCTGCTCTGTCTGGTAATAGCGAGGTGGAAAATCAAAGCTTAGCTTCATATGAAATGGATGCTTTGATTAAATTAAATGAAGGGTTGACCCTATAATGCAGTGAAATTTACTCAAGTAAAAGAAAGTTTTTTTCGTTGCAACCCTGATGAATCTATTTCTCTTCCATAAATCTCTGATGTATTTGTGCTGTATTTTCACGTACACTTGCAGGAAGCATTACACTCCCTTCTATAACCTCATATTCACATTTAGCTACAGTGTCATGCAAAGTGTTTCGGGGTGGAACTAAAATCTTTTAAAGCCACTTTGTAAGGTTGGTCCACTCTCACTAATTCCATTCAGTGTGAAATGAAATTGTGAGCTTTGTGGGGCATGTCCAAAGTCTTGATTCAAAGGCAGCTTTTTAAAAGCAGGATTTAAACAGAGCAAAAGGTTTGACACAAAGTGGCTTTGTTGACTGCATGAAATTGGGTCCTGCAAGTGGGCTTTTTACACTGCTGTGCTCTTATGCAAGACACTCTCCTCCCTTTTCCGTATATAAACCCTGCTATCGTTCCCATTCCTCTTTTGACAAAAGTATATGGCAGTAACTTTCCTATGTGGTAACATGATTATGTTAACATGGGGGAAGGCGCTAGTTTCTGAAACCAGGCTTCCTGCTGAGGTTCTGCATAACCACGTTTAAAAACACTAATCTTCTAGTGTCAGATGAAACCTCAGCATTTACAACCTTAAACCCTCAAAAGTTTTGAATGAAAATAATAAAAAGCACAATGATTTGTAAATTGAATAAATTCATATTTTATTCCCAGGAGAACATAAACATGTCAGATGTTAAAACTGTGACATTTTACCATTTCATGAAAAATATTTACTTATTTTACTCATAAATGCATCTCAAAATTGGAATTGGGGCAAATAAAGACTGGAAAAGTAAAAGGTAAAAAATTACGACTGAAGGAGCATTAAGCAGCAAATTGTTTTACCTGACAGCAGGTCAGGACTGTGTATAAAAGAAGCTTTTCGAAGAGGCAGAGTCTCAAGATGTTAAGATGGCCAGATGTTCACCAATATGTCCAGTCTACGACAAACTGCATCTAAAAACTGAGGAAGATTTCAGATAAATGTTGCTCCATTCAAGATTGTGAACTTTGAAAATTCCACTTTCTACAGTGTATAATATGATCGAAAGATTCAGAGAATCAAGAAGACCAACGACCAGAACTGGATGCTCATGATCTTTGGGCCCTCAAAACTGATGTGTGTCTAAGCCAATTTGAATCACAGGCTTAGGAAAACCTTCCAGATATCACTGTTTGTGACTACATTTCCTGTCGAAGCTCATGAAAGAAGAAGCCACCCAAAAATGCTGCCATGTTCTCTGGACCAAAGCTCATTTAAAATGGTCAGAGACAAAGTGGAAAACTGTTCAGTGGTCGGATGGATCAAAATTTTAAATTCTTTTGGAAAACCATGCTTGAGGTTTCATGTTAACTTAAAAGGTGATGGTCCATCCTGTTTTCAGCAGACAGTTCAAAAGCCTAACTCTGATGGGATGGGGTTGAATTAGTCTAGGGTTGCCTATGTCCAGTCTATGAGATCTACCATCCTGCAGCTTTTAGATGCTTCCCTTTTCCAACACACTTGAATAAAATGACTGGATTCCCTCTACTGCGCCTCATCCAGCTCTGTAGAGGCCTGGTAACCAGCCATTCATTTGATTCCATTGTGTTGGACAAGGTTGACATCAAAGTTGAAGGGTGGTAGATCTCGAGGACTGGACTTGGGTACCCCTGCATTAGCCCCTATGCTGTGGTATGGAATGGTGTGGGCAGCTTCCACATATGTAAAATCTCCATCAGTACTAAAAAGTACACAGAAGTTATAGAGCAACATCTGCTCAGATGAGATCCTGGGTGATTTCATGGCTTCACAGGAGAAAAGTCTGGGTGATGAGCTGACTTGTCTGCAGTCCAGACCTTTCACCAACAGAAAACATTTAGAGCATCAGGAAAACCCAGCGAGAACTTTGCTTTAGATCTGATCAAATCTTCAGCAACTGGTTTCACTTCCTAGTTAAAAGAAGAGGATGCTAATCAAAGCTTAACATTAGCCTGTTCCTGCTTTGCTGTCGTTAAAGATATTCAATATGAAATGTGAATGAATGTCGATATTTTCTATGAAATGTTAAAATGTCTCTTTCAATATGTAAGATTGTGTTCTTTGGGAATAAAGTATGGGTTTATGAGATTTAAAAATCAGCTTTGTTTTTAATTTATGTATATTATCAGCATCTCAACTTTGTTGCTTTAAAGGTTGTGTGCCTCATCATATGCTTCCACTTCTTTTTGGTATTATTAAAATAGCAGTATGAGTGGAAGGAGAATTTTATGATGGATTTGGATGTGCTTCCTACTCTTCTACATTCTCTCAGGTTATATTTTCAGATCCATTGCAGCAGAGGCAGTGTTGCTGGCAGAATCTCTGCTGACCTTTAAAAAATCCCCAAACATCTTAACCTTAGTGTTTTTTTTTTTGTTTTTTTTTCAGAATTTCTGTCTAAAAAAACATAAACTATGTAGTTATAGAACAGAGGTGTTGAATTGAATCTGGGTGTACTGAATAAACATGTTAATTTTCTGGTTGATTCCAGGCTGCAGTTGAAAAGAAGAAAAAAAAAATGCTAGGAGCAAATCAGCTCTGGATGATCCCGAATGTTTCCGCAGAGAGAAATTATTCAGTGATTTGTATTAGACAATGGGTTCCCAAAGCAGTGTAATCACACTGAATTGAAAAACTGAACATGCCATGCAACCTCCATTGTGTTGCTAGTTTGGCTTCGAGTGTTAAGAAAGATTTGGCAACCAACTACCAGAAAACATTAAGTACTTTTTGTTACCAAACAGGACTCCATGGATAAATAAATCAAGTTACATGAACTTTTACTTGAACTATCAACATTTTGTCTCCATTGTTACATCTGGGCAGAGTCCTCTTTGCTTTTACTTGGGGCCTTCCCAAGCGGCAACCTCCGGCGGTTAAAAGTGAAGCCTATTCGGAAATGCATAAAACTGCAGTTCCCCTTTCATCCACAAGGGGCTGGGTCCAAAACAGAGCAAGTCCCCATAGACTCCCATGTTGAAAAGGCCAACTTCACGGCAGAAATAAACATGTTTACAGCCTGGTTCAAAAATCCATTTTTGGTTTATAGGTCAGGTTTACCTTCATGACAACTGTGGGAGGGGAGTGATTTTTTTTCTAACTCGCATGTTTAAAAGTAATTTAATCTCGAAGTTCGGCATATTTAGGTGGGTGTCCTTTTGATTGACAGGTACCAATCTCCGGCTTCAAGTTAGAAGAACGTAGAACAGCCGCGGCTTTTAGCCGGTTAACAACGTGACTTAGCTTTAGCCCGCTTACCTCCGTTAGCTGGTTAGCTCCCATTAGATCGGTTAGCTTTTAGCTACAGAAAGCTCGGCATTTGCTCGATGTCAATCATCCGCCATGATGCTCACGGCTTCCCTCTCAGCTCCACCTCTTTGCCCATATTTGTATTTTCCGGGCGAGACGACGCGCATGACGCTGCCAACATGGCGACGGTAGGAACCACCAACCGAGCTTTAATTCAGCTCTTCAGAAACCTACGGGTGACGTCACAGAGGCTCCATCCATCTCTTTATATACAGTCTATGGGCCTTCCACTGCTCAGATGACTCTGATTTTGACTGTAATATGCTAAAAGCAGATGTACAAATAATTTTTCAAGCCCACCAACGATTCTTAAGAAGAGTAAACAGGATAAGTTGGTACCAACAGCTGGAGTACATGTGGAGTCTGTAAAATGCTAATTTGTAATTCAGCAAGTTAGCACAGTAAGATAACTGTAAGGAGAACAAAGGCAGAGATGTGATTCTTCTGATCTGCACTGAGAACATCAAAGCCTGTATTCTTCTGAGCCACAACACTTCACAGCCTGGCTTATCAACAACCAGACAGCTTGAATTGACAGCAAGCGTCGTCCCTTTCACAAACAATATCCCAGAACAACTGCTTAATCGTAATTGTAATGCTTTGAATCATTCATGTAGTTCTTATTCCTCTTCTACACAGCTTATTAATGAGAAGTTATACTTTACACTGGGCATTTAACAACTGTCTTTATTAAAATACTGTTACACGTGCTCAGTTGTTTGGCCTTGAACCACAAAAACTCTATAAGAGGATGTTAAAAGCTTTTGTTTTGGTCCAACACAGACTGAAGCATGCGCACAGTAAACATACATGGTACAGTATAGAAATGTAAACACATTGTTGGCTTACAGTCAACTTACAAATGCATGTACATCATTTTCATGCACACCATTTGCATCTCTATTTTATTTTGTGCATTTAAGTCAAATTGTAAGCGTACTTTTTCTTTTTTCAAGAAGTTGTACATGCATGTCCTACTTGGATTGAATGATGACCACTTTTACTTGCTATTGATTTGGTTTTACAGCTGTTTAACTATTTACAGCTAAGAAAGCATTTGCATAGTGAATTTAATTATATGTATGAATGATTAGTTTAGCCGTGAGTTGTGTTTTCGGTTTGCTTGTTTGGAGTGGACCTGTGGTCAATCGATGGTTAGTTGTTCAGGTGGGTCAAATCAAGATACTCACAGAAACGATCCCAAGGTTAATTCTGTCCAAATTAAACTTGCTACATATGAACGCACCTTTATGTGGGACATATCTCAGTCATTGTTTGACTTAGATTTTCTAGTAAATGAAAGACAAAAGTATTTAAGAGAGCATCCTTATTGGGGGTTTAGATATGTTAAAATACTGTGAAAAGGAGCATGAAGTAGAAAAAGAAACGGATGTTAAGGTACAGAATACAAATAGCTTAGATAAGATTATTAAAAACTATCTGAATGCTAAGTATTCATTTGTTTAATTCACAGACAATATGGCTTTAATGTCACCTTCAAGGGTTTCCTGAGATGTCACATTACAACTTTAAATATGGACTGGCACTTTAGACAGCTACTTTTAAACTAACCAGTATATCCCAGTAATGTGCTGTCTACGTCTTGTCAGTGTCTTTCCCTGCATCAATAGCGTGATTTTATTGCCCTAATATGATTAAAGTGGTTGTTAAATGTCCAATCTTAATATATTGATACATTAGCTACTGATCAGCATTATTAGGACTTTATCTGCTCCTTACAGACAATGAGAACAGTGATAAGATGTCAGTGTTGTTCTGTTAGTTTAGTAATACTGTATCTGTTGTGTCTATTTCTGCAACTCCTAAGTGTTTTGGTCGGGGTTCAAAACTGCATTTGAACTTGTGTGTTTTCTTAGCGTTTGGGTTGAAAGGAGACTGTCAAAACACCATCTAAAGCTTGATACCACAGCAGATTCGCAGTGACACTCCTCTCCATGGATATTATACATAGCGCTTCAATACACTGTACGGATTATAATAGGAAGCCGTCAAAGCAAAACAGTGATGCAGACTGCGCAGAGCAATCCAATTCAGCAGTCATATTTTATTTTTAACTCTTATTTGAATTGCTTGAGGTATGTGGCATATCAATGGCATTTCAGTCAAATATTCAGTTTTTAGTGTTGCAGTGAGGGGTTTTATTGTTTTTCTTGTCTTTATATTTATATTTGTGTCAAACCGGTTTGTTGTTTTCCAGGTGATCAGCAGGCACTGCACCACATGATGAAGCAAAATAGCTTTCTGATATAAAATAATTAAAATGTGCCACAAGAGGAATACATCCCACTGATCTGTAAGTAGGATTCAATATCCACATTTGTATAATAGAAAATAAAATGTTCTAAAAAAACTAAACTGTCAAACATACTCACCCACACTAATGGTCAATAAAAATGCTGATAAAAATAATGAAAGTAGAACATTCATAAATAATTGCACATTATAGATGTACAGTTAAGCCTACGCATGACGGAGATTGCAGTGGGGAATAATTATTAATAAATCTGTCACAGAACTCCTGCAATCTTTTTCAGTGACTCACTGTCACTATCATGAAGCACAACGGCGGACACTGGATCTTCACGACGCTGCTGGGCAGCAGCGGCTCCAGAAATGCACAAAATAGATGTTAGTGTCCTATCAAAAGAGTGCATAACGCAATAGTTAAAGGAAAGTTACAAAATGCATCTTTAAGTGATCAGTAAAGCCTCCTGGAGGACAGAATGTTGAACAGCTAGCGGCCTGGATGGGCGCTGTCGGTGGCGATGGCTGAAAGATTGAAGAGTCAGAAAGCCTGTTTTTGTAGTCATCACAGTAAACAAAAATCAAATGGACATGTGAAACGATGGCTTCTATGGACTTCCTAAAAGAAGGATTTAAACTCTCTTTTTCTTCTGTTGATACCCAGTATCTCATATTTTCCTTATTTCCTAACTGAGTAATGATTTCCAGGCCTACTGGGCAGTAGAGCTTAAAAAGGGAAATGTTTGCAGACTGCACGGAAATGCATAGAGGCTCAGTTTGAAACGGCAGCAAACAAACAAAAAAAAAAAAGCTGATCAATGGCGGTGACAATTTGCATAAAATGTTTTTAGTTGCTGCTGCTTAGATGGGAAAATGATTGGTGCAGATCTAGTGAGGACCCACAAGAACCCAGGACTCTTCCAGGACTCCTTAATGACACGTTTCGACCCACTCATTTAACTTGAGTGTATGAAGACAATGAGGAATCATAATTGAAGATATGACACGACCATTAATCCAATCCACTCAGACAACTTTTGTTTTTCACCTTCTACTTTTAATTTATGTATTTATTTATTTATTTTTTACATCAGGCGGAATTTTAATCTCTTTAATCTTCAGATTCTTGTGAAAGTTAGCAGGTTTTACCTCATTAAAAACAAAGGGTGGGGTGAGAAGACCCACTCGGATACAACCCAGAGAAATCCCCCTTCAGCACCTCCTCATCTGTGGCCAGTGGCCCCGCAAGTTTTCACATCCATATTCTACATTTCATTCAGAATCAACACAAACATCTTTAAGTCCCTTACATGTGAGTGTGTGAAAGCAAGGGCAACACGGTGCATTGTAACCTTACTATGACCACAGGTTGTCCTTACAATTAACAGATAACCTTTAATGAAGCTTTGGCCTCGCAAGCTCAAACCACAGAAAGGTCACATTTAAGCAGACAGCAACATATCATGAGTGTGTACACACACACACATGCAGTAGAGAAAGTGTTAAAAGTGTCCTGTCAACCCATAAATGTCATCTGTCTGTAACATTCAGGAAGTGCCTGTGTGCTTTGTGCAGATGGATTGTGTGGGTGGGATTAGGAAGAGGCTGGGAAAGATCAGCTTGTCACAATGTGTTGTCATCTTGTCCTGAGGAGAAAAGTGAGCCAAACACATGAACAAAACAATCCTCGGACTGGTTTTTTTTTTTTACATCATATCCAGTGTGTTACAGAGCGCACTGTAATTTTAATTTTGTAAACTGTAAATTTACATTTGATCATTCAAAATGATTTTCTGGGATAATTTCCTTTCAGTGTAATTTCATGAACAAGATCCGTAAGAAACACACACACTCTCTAGATTGGGTTCTAACCTAGCAGGCAGGATGTTCTGGCACAATCAGACCCAGTCCTCCCTCTGTGTTTCCGTTTGATCTCCTCTCTGTCACGCTCTCTTCTCTACCCCCTTTTCTTCTGTCAATTTCCAATGGTTTCTTTGTGTTTTTAACAGTGCATACAGACACACACTCAGGCACATACTGCGATTTAACATTAAGCTACATATCTGTCAGGTAGTTGCAGTTTTGGGTGAAGTTTATCTCGGTGCAGCTCGAGTTCACTGAGGTAAGCTTTAACTCCTGAACTGTGGCTTTTTTTGGCACCAAATAAATGCTCTCACACACTTATATTATCATAAAAGTAATAAACACGCTTCACATCTCATGAAACTTTCTTGATCTTCGGCAGAGCAGAATGCTGGTTCATGTAAACACGCACAAACACTTTAATATAAATGTATGGAAAGCTTTCAGAGTTGGTGAACCGCTGGAATCATTTTGAGAAAGGAAATTGGTTTCAGACTAACATGCAATAAATGCTTTCAGGTTCAGAGTGTGCATGAATGACAATGACTGTTTATATTTACATATACATACATTCAGTAAACCTTATAGTAACTAGATCAGAAAGGTTTGACCATTTTTATCTCTTTAGCTTTAGCTTTTAGATAAAAATCAGTCGTTTAAATAAAAATCCAATTAGAAATGATTCTGTCGACTTGGATCAGCTGGTCAATGAGTCCTGAGGTAGGTGTATGTCTGTCTGTATGAATCTTTGCTGGCCATGCTGCACTGCAGCCTTCATCGAAGATGAACTCATGTATTGTCCCGGATGCGTCCCCCCATGCTTGTGTGTGCATATACACACACACACATACCCACTATCACAGTGTCAAGATGTACTAACAGACACAGTCACATAGACATTCCCCTTGCATCTTGTGCTCCCGTCACGCGTCCCTGACATCCTCTCATTGTCTGACTCGAAGATGAATACATGCTGGAGCACTCACAAAACACTCGCATGCACACACACACACACACACACACACACACACACACACGCAGTGGCAAAAATGATACCAGTCGCACAAACACGTTCTTTAGGTTATAGGACAATTTGTTCAGCATCTGTGAAATTAGACACGGGTTTACAATGTAGCCCTTTCAATACTCATCACTGTCATAGAAATGTGCGTTTTTGTGCATCTGTGTGTGTTTGTGTGTTTCCCTCTGTGCAGACTTTGTCGTTGTTCTTTTGTGTTTTTGCAAGAGAACTTTACTGCATACTGATGAACCTAAAACATGGATTTAATTTTTTTTTTTAAATTCAGGGCCAACAAAGGTGAGTTAAGTAGCACTGAAAGACGATCTACTTCCCTCTGTGTTTGTGTGAGATTATTTGGCAATTTACACAACAAACATGTTATTTCTACATTTATGTCTAATGTCTAAAGGGCAACTGAACTGTGTTGTATAGTGATTTCCAGTCATATTGACCTGACTTCCCATTCCCACACACATATTCTGATAGACATATCGAGGGAAATGCAGGGGCACTTGGGCACGTAGTCAGGGGAAGCCTGGAATCGATCCAACGACTTTCCAGTAGATGGACAACTGCTCTTCCTGAGTTCCAGCCAACCCCTGAAGCTGCTGCTGCCATTCAAAGTCTGCACCGAGATGTTTCATATCTGCTAGAAGTCTGTTGTAAAAAGTGCAATCAGCTTTGCAGGAATTTGCTGGAGACATAAAGAAACTGGAAAATGGATGAACAAAGCTGGTTCTGTACTGGGGATAAGGCTGGAGCCACTGGAGCTGATGGTCCAGAGAAGAATACAGCACAACTAGCTGAACGATTATTTTTGACATCATCTACACAACACTGTGTAGAAACGAGGATTAATTAATTATTTAATCAATAATGCAACAAAGTAGTGCCTTACATGATTACAACTTTCTGGTGCACAGACAATTATTTTATTTTTTTCGTCTCATGGTGGACACATGAACAAAGACTGGGATTGGAGAGATTACTGTTGGGGAAAATTGTTATGAGTTTGGTTTGTATTAAGTATTAGACATATATGCATTGATTTGCTGTGATCCTGCTGTGTTTTGTGTCTATGCACAAAGCTTTCTTTAAGTTATATGATCCTTGTCTGGAATGTGCAGACAAAGTCTGAGACAGGAAGAGTTTCCTGCAGGGCATCTGTTTTTGTCAGCTGCTTGGTTGACCAGTTGCTTAAGGTTAAAGGTCAGGAAGAGAATGATTGTTTTCTGTGGTGTGCCCAGCAACTAGGAGGAGTTAAGCATGGTTTATAATCGGGTGTTACTTCAGCATCTGCAGAGAGAGTTCTCTCTCCAAGCTCCAGCGTGTGCTTGTATTAGTTTATAATAAAATGTTCATTGTAAGAGGACAGTTGACTCTTAGATGTATTACAACTTCTCAAGACCAGAGTATTTTCCACCACAGTTTTTGGGGGCTCGTCCGGGATCCTGCGTCAGTCCGCCCAGGTTGGGGATAGACGGGTTGGCCACCTGAATCCACAGATTCATCCTAAGAACCTCAATTAGAGAATTTCAGAGGACAGGACGTCTTTCTCCCACCCGTGGTCGACTACGCCAGGACTCCTTCTGAACCAGTGTGAAAAGACAATGGTGAGAAGTGTTATTCTAAATTTACATTAATTTTCAGACTCAAACTGGAGTCAAACATTACTAGAAATTTATCACAAATTAATAATCAATATCTTAATTAATAATCACAATATTTTTCTGTTTTGTGGTCAATTGTCTTCATTATTCTCATTGTGACAGGGATTCTCCTCCTCACCTCCTCATCGAAATAATAACTCAAGGGATAAGAGAATAACTTAAGACGAGATCAGGTTGACGTCATAAATAAAATCCTGTGAGTTTAAGTTAAGTTTAGGTTAAAGTTTAAGTTAAAAATCGTGAGTAACAAGACCAAGTCGTAAGTGCTGTGAGCTAGACGTAGCAAGACCAGACCAGTAAATCTTGTGAGTTACAAGACCGAGACCAGTAAATTAGTCAGTAAGTCCTGTGAGCTTGAGAAGCAAGACCAGGCCAACCTTGAGTTAGAAAATTGAGAGGAAAGCCATCTTGAGTGAGGAGGAACAGAGAAGAAACTGTGTGGGGTGGTTTCTGGAGACATTGAGAATTTTGCCTGATAATTCTACAAAGGTGTGGGATTGACCCTCTGTGTACATCCGCTGCAAACAGAACTAGTTCCTTTGCAGTAGGAGGTTGATGTACAGCACCATTAAGAAGTTGAAATCTCTGTCTTCATGTGAGGGGAAACTGGGGTGGTTGTGTAAAATTTCCTGTGTTAAACTTGATTGGATTGATTGTGTGGAGAATTAAAACCACGTCTTGTGAAGCCACACCGGACTCTCGCAGGAGAGCCTAGAAGCTTGTGTGGGGGTAGACAAACGTGGGGGCACGACCCATTCACATGCATTCATCCAACTGTTGAAGTGAATTGTTTGTGTAAAATCTAATTTACTGCAGTAAGAAAAAAAAACAAACAATAAAAAATGTATGAGAGAGGGAAGTGAGGAAAAGAGTGTGTTCATTAAAGGCCTTCTGCTCACTGAAGGAGATGATGTCATAGCATGTTAGGCAGAAATAAACATATAAATCCTGTGTAAAATAGCTGCTTGTGCTTTTCTTCCTAAAGCTTTTATAAGAGCATAAAAGCCACTCCCTGTATGAATGTGGAACCCTTTTCCTAAGGAAAAGCAATTCTTTATTATCACCTGAGAACATTTTAAAGAGCAACAACATATTAAGAATGAAAAATCAGAAATGTGAGAGATTTGATTTATAGTATTAGGAACTTACTATGTTAAATTACTGTACATTGTGCAGGCAATAAGCTTAGGTTTCTGTCTTTTCCCTTTCAGACATTCATAAGGTGATTTTTATTCCTTTACTACTGCAATTATTAATTTATGCCTAGCATGTCTAAATAAATCTAGATAAACTGGAAATAAATAATGCAGCTGAAGGATGCTGAAAATAAGCATAATGTTAGGGAAAAAAAAGAAAATTCTTGACCTTAAAATAGGAATGGTGAACCAACGTAACTTTGCTAGAGTAAATTTCTCTTGCAATAAATTCACTTTAGTTAAATGTGAGCTAACGGCGAGAAGAGAAGTTCTCAGAACAAGTGTATCTTCTTAGCAAGATCATGTTCAGCTTTCCCAGGAGAGAACTGAGTTATGAATCCACTGATAATATAGTCTCACACACACAATTACAATGTAATATTCAAGTTACATGATGTTCACAGCACAGAACATGGTCCACATAATATGTTTGCCACAGGATTCAGAAGAAAACTATTATAATTATGAGGCTATGATCTTTATTTTCCCCTTACTGGAGAAGAAAATACACCACATGACCAAATGGTTCAGTCTCAAAAGCTCGTCTGCTGTATGGTGTTGGACGCATTGCAGCTTTCCCTTCTAAACCCTTGTCAGCATGCAGCTTGGTCCACAGGGTCCTAAAATTGTCTATCCTGCCTGAGGGGATTCAGAGGAGGGGCTGGGGGAGAGTGAGTTCTTGACCCGGGTCACCGCAGAGTTCTGGGTGTCACACATGTGGTCAGTCAGGAGACTGGAGCAGAAACGGTCCCTACAACCTACAGCATCATTCCACTTCCCCTCTGTGTCAGCTCTGAGTCCTGGAGCAGAACCTGATATGCAGATGTGGCTGCATGGACCCGGCCGCTGCTGATGGGGCCCGGAGATCCCAGAACCAGAGGGTCTGGCAGAGCCCTGTTGGTTGTGACTGTGAACAGTGTGGATATGGCTCCTATGGTGGACATTTGAGCTGGATTTTCACCTTTGACCTCTGGAGGTGATGGATCCTCCTTGTCCTCAGACTGTGTTTCAGTTGTGGGATTTTCTGGAAGTAAAAGACTAACGGATATGGCCGGCAGGCAGCACAAGTCCCACCCCAACTACAGAATCAGATGATGTTTTCTGGAATAAGCTGCACCCTGATTCTGTCAGAAAGACTGTTGTGTTCACTCAGTTCTCTGTGGAAAACCTGGATCTCCTTCCTTGAACTTTTGCCCACTCTCTGATCCTTTACATGTCACTCTTTGTTATTTACACATATGAATCTGATTTATCTACCAGAAAGTTTTGATGAACATGTGTCGGGCACTTCCTGGCATGAATTTCTGATTGTATGCTGATTGGAGGAGAGCATGGTGGCTGTGGCGCGTCTGACTCCTGAGCAGATCGAGTGATACGAGCTGAATGATTATCCACAAGACCAGGCCAAGAAATGAGGCCATACAACCAAACATTTACTCACTGTTTCTGCTTAGCTTTATACTACATTTATGAGCATGTATAAAATTTTGCACTCCTGCAGACTTCTGCAACTGAACAATGACACAGACATCTCTGCTCTGCTGCAGGGAAGCTGAACAGTTCATACAGACAAGTTAACTTCTGGCACGCTATGCTTTATAGGAAAATAAATAGATTTAAAAAAAAAAAAGTGATGAATACTAAGTTTTTAATGTTTGAGACAGAATAGATGTCAAAAGAGAAAAAATAAGCCGCTATATGACATTAAATAAGGTAGCTTTGTAATTTCCCGACTTCAGTGAATGCAACACAAGTACAACAATCTCCGTGTTTTATTTGCTGACAGCTGGTGTTTTATCCCTAATCTGAATTCATTCATTCATTCATTCATTTTCCAAACCGCTTATTCCAATTCAGGGTCGCGGGGAAGCTGGAGCCTATCCCAGCTGGCTTTGGGCGACAGGCAGGGTACACCCTGGACAGCTCGCCAGTCCATCGCAGGGCCACACACAGAGAGACAAACAACCACACTCACGCTCACACTCACTCCTAGGGGCAATTTAGAGTGACCAATTAACCTATCATGCATGTCTTTGGATGGTGGGAGGAAGCCGGAGTACCCGGAGAGAACCCACGCATACACGGGGAGAACATGCAAACTCCTCTGAATTCATTATTTTGAATTAAAGCAGATATGCTCAGTGGTTAAAATACACATCAGATGATTTTTGTTTAAAGAGTAGAACCAACTCTTGCGATGGCTGCCAGTAAATAGACCAGTCTCTTAGTTAACACGCTTAATAAGTAAACAAACAAGTCATTTAAGCCCTGTATGTCCTCAAAATAACATGAATATGAGGCAGATTATTTGTAACAGTATTGATACTTCCAAAGTTAAGCTAACTATGCTAAACCGTTAGTCTTGGCCTTTTCTGTTACACACGTTTGCATTAAAATCATTAAGGAAGAAGTGCTGCTGTGAGTGTGTGCACGTACATGTGTGCGTCGTGTTGTTGTAGATGAAAACAGTTTTACCATCAGTATTAGAAGTTTGTTTTTCCAAATGCTGCTTTAGTTCAAATGTAGATAGAAAACAAACAGCTTTATTATGACCTGAAGGTCTCTGGCTGTTCAGTACCTGAAGTCCAGCTGTTAAAGATGGGTTTACATCTTGTTGCTTTATGCTTATGCTTATGCTTATGTTTACAATATATTTGGAATAGAAAGCCAGTCTTATCATGATCTCAGTTTTGTGTGTGTTGCTCCTGAATGGGTCTGTTGGAGTCTGAGAGAGACAAATCAGAGTAGACCATGAGACTAAACTAGACTACATTACTGATTAAATCAACAGTTCTGAGTGAGCTTTATTTAATATATGCAGAGATTCTTCAGTGTGGTTCTGCTTCTGTCATTTAGCAGACATGACATAAACAACACGAGCAGTAAATCAGAAAGGAAATTCCAGCATGGATAAGTGTTGGTCAGACTGCTGGGAGTCCAGTTTGACACATGTCCTGCTATGCAGTACTAGAGGATTTTTCTGGTTGTTGATTAAGATGAGACTACCTGATAGGAACTTTGCAATAAGTAATTAAATGAATTTGGTTACTTTGAATGATTACCTACCAGATAACTGAGTGGCCCTAACTGTTGCTTTGTATTGTTCATGTTTTACTCCATGACTGTTTAGCTGAAACTGACTATCCTCTGCACCCCCCAGGCCTGGCCCCTGACTGACCTCTAGTTGACCCTGACTTGATTTTCCTTTTGATGCTGTTTGCTCTGACTGTGACACGGTGGAGGCTGCAGCTCTCTCGTCTCAGTTCTCGTTACTTGAGCTTACTCTTTAGCTGAAAACAAGTCCATGTTTTGGCACTCTCTTATGAATGACTTTCTGGATGCCATTTTCCTGAATGTTTTCCTCCCACAGGTTGCAGACGGGGAAATTTCCTTCTGGCTCTCTTTTCAGGTCTTCCTTGGACCAAAAGTACTTTCTCTGGTTCTGATGTACATGCGCATGCGTAACATGGAAACATAGGCCTTTTTGTGATTCTTTTTGCAGGACCCTCACCCAAGTGGGCATGGTTCCTTCCAAGACTGCCTGTTCAGACACAGCTCTGTGTGAAAGTAATGTTTTAACATACTGTCCTAACCTCATAAGAACCCTTTTCAGGCATTTGCACACAGGTGAAAGCTAGCCTTCATGGATCAGCATCTACGCAGCTCTATTCACTTCAGCCTGGAGATTTTGTCCTGATAAGAAGTTTTAAACATCAGCGCTGGAACCAACATCGATGGTTTAGGCCATTTCAGGTTTTCCTGACGACCCAGACAGCGGTAAAGGTCGCAGAGTGAGCTGCTTGGCACTACAGATTGCTTGAACCTCCTGAAGCTCTTCAGTCTGAAATTACAGAAGAATAACGCACCACCCAACAAAGGGCAGAATAATCCCTGTGGTTGCGTGGGTAAGTGAGATAGTCTACTCTCACACCTGAAGACCAGCCTTCGCTCTCAAGCAAGATCAGTGAGAGGTGAAAGAAGCACTCCACTGCGACTGTGACATGCCAAGTCCCACCAGAAGGCCGACAGTGTCTTCACTACACCTCTGTCACCCCCTAAGAGGAATGATTTGTTTCCACTTTTCTTACATTTATTGTTAGACTCAGATTTTGAAGCTGAAGTAAATGGCTCCTCACTATTGTAATTTCTGAAAGATTCTTTTAAAACCTGATAGGCATGAGGCTCCTGATGTTTTGAGAATGTTGTCTTCTGTATGTATTTTTGCGTTCTGATAACAATTTCTCTTCTTATTGTTGGTCCTGTATGACCAAGAGGAGGGAGAGTGTTGGGGAAAATTGTTATGAGTTTGGTTTGTATTAAGTATTAGACATATATGCATTGATTTGCTGTGATCCTGCTGTGTTTTGTGTCTATGCACAAAGCTTTCTTTAAGTTATATGATCCTTGTCTGGAATGTGCAGACAAAGTCTGAGACAGGAAGAGTTTCCTGCAGGGCATCTGTTTTTGTCAGCTGCTTGGTTGACCAGTTGCTTAAGGTTAAAGGTCAGGAAGAGAATGATTGTTTTCTGTGGTGTGCCCAGCAACTAGGAGGAGTTAAGCATGGTTTATAATCGGGTGTTACTTCAGCATCTGCAGAGAGAGTTCTCTCTCCAAGCTCCAGCGTGTGCTTGTATTAGTTTATAATAAAATGTTCATTATAAGAGGACAGTTGACTCTTAGATGTATTACAACTTCTCAAGACCAGAGTATTTTCCACCACATTACCACTGGTTTCTTTTTCAACCACTTTCAGAACTGCACCACCATAATAAATTCCTGTCATTTTAGCTAATCACATCAGCCAGGTGGTCAACATTAAGGTCCATCTACATTCTTTAAATCAGGGATCCCCAACCCTGGTCCTCAAGGACCGGTGTGCTGCAGGTTTTCCAGGTGTTCCTGCTGAAAAACACCTGACTCAGACTCAGACAGGCTCGGCGCATGCCTGCTAAATACACAGTGATTTCAATCAGGTGTGTTGGAGCGGGGACAGTTGGAAAGCCTGCATGACACCGGTCCTCGTGGACCAGGATTGGGGATCCCTGCTTTAAATGAATGCACAGTGAGGTACATAGGTATGCGTTAGGATGGCTACTGGGCTGTCATGGCAGAAAGACAGGCCCAATGACAGCAGTGCAGTGAAACAAGATAAATTTATAAATCGTTGTATGTATGTACAGAAATATGAAAGTTGGTGCTAATAGGTAAGTTCACATCTAAGTTGTAGGTCCGACACCAGGGTTTGCAACAGGCATGAACAGGGTTGATGGCCGCAGTTCTGCAACTGTTAAGAGTTTCTCTGCTGCAACACATCTGATTCAAATCAATGTGTGATTAGCAGAGTTTTATGTAAAACTCTGCACAAGTCTGATGTGAGTCAGGTGTGTTGGGGCAGGGAAGCTACTAAGATTTGCAAAATTGCAACCCTTGAGAACGTGGGTCGCCCCCCCCAACGTCCTACATTTAGCAATATTTACAGCAGAAAATACAAAGGCAGTTTGACAAACATAGTTACTCTTCACTCTTGTGTCCATTTTCTAAAGCCTAATTTTGTTTGCAGATGATCATGATTTTTATTTATTTGTTTTTTTTTCTCTTCCCGATTTTTACTCTATTTTGACATTTTTTCACGTTCTATTTTCTGAATATCTCCTGGTTTTCTGAAAGGTTGCATTGCATCATAAATTCATCCCATTGTTATTTTTATATAATTGCGGCTCAATGAGTATAAAAACGACAGCCGGAACATTATTTGCAACATCTAATTTAAGTTTTAGATATATGCCTACCCCCCATACAGAGGTAGTTACTGTGTCAAGCCTTCACAGTGTACAATGCTTGTGTCTTTTTCCACATGAAAGAACTGGAAGTCTGAACAGACTTTGAACAGAAGCAGCTCTTGTCATCCTGCTCAAATATCTTTGGCATTAAAATGCAGACTTCTCATATTACATGGTGTTTTTCCACTCAGGGTGCAGCAGACTCCTGTTGAAGGAATTTTGGGAGTGTATCAGAGAAGTGTGTTTTGAGCATCTCTGTGTGAGTGAGGAAAAGCGACTGGACATCAACGCTACCCCTGCATTTGCTCCTTAAATCCCCTGTGGTGAAAACTCGGTTTGTCTGGGAGCAAAAAGAGGCTGAATTATTAAAGATTGCTGAAGCTTCACTCATAGAAAACCAGTAAACCATTGAAACACACACACACACACACACACTGAGGCCAGTTCAATGTAATGCTTTTTTACTATCGCGACACATAAAGAATTTCTAATCCTCACGCTGAGCAAAGCTTGTGGATTTTAATGTTTGGAACTGCTAACACACTGTTGCAGCCATTCAAGCATCTGACTGTCGACTACTTTCACTAGAGAAGAAAAAAAATCATCCTACCTGAACCGCAACATTTGTAGCTTGTAGGCTGAGCCCAGCGTCGGTGATGGACACGGTTTATTAAGAGCTGCTGGCTTTGTTGCCCTCTGACCTTTTAAAGATCCACTTTGATGGCATTTCACGTTCACTGGAGCAGTTGTTCTTCAACAAAAGTCAAATGGTTTGAGATCATCTTTCAAATTTCAACAACATAAAGTATTTGTGCTGCTCTGTGAATGAGAAAAATGGTGTTTTTGCAACATATAGAGAGAGCAAACGCTGTAACCATTCTCAAATTCAGCTTTCCACTTGAGGAACAGTGTAGACAGAGAAGATAAAGTCATGGTTTATTGTACCTAATGGTTTAATTAAGCTTCTAAAAGGGAGCCAGTCGTGTAGGCCTTAAGCAAGAACATGAGCTCATTTGTGCTACCTAAATGAGCTGATGATCAGCTGATTCCTTTAAGTGCCATCTTCATACCCATTCACATAATAGAGTGGCCCTCTTAAACACTCTGCTCTATACATCTGCGCTGTCAGCATGCTCATTGGACAGTTGTGCATTGCAAGCTGAAAGCCTCCAGCTTGTTTGCTTCATTCAACCCAGATCAGAATGGTATTTATTTCCTGCAAGTTTAACCTCTTAAACCTGTGTTTTGACTATCTAATACTGTGTTATTACACTTGTTTAGCCGTATAACTACTGTTAGGTGAGTCTTTATCCAGTGTGACAGATCTGTTACTCTACATTTACACAAGCTGTTTGATCATGTCTAGCACAGAGAACTCACAAGTCACAGTTTTCTATTTGCAATCATTTTCTCGTTTGGAAGATTGTGGCTTATCTATTCTTTCAAGCTAGTGGCAAGTTGCAGTGCTATCTGCAGTGTGAGGGAGCCTCCGCCGACTGCTGCTAGTCAAGCTGGCATTCATTATCAAGCAGGTAATAACACAGAGCACTGGGCCTAACTCACGCGGCAGTGGACTCATTAATATAAACAGGACCCTAAACCCAAACTCAATTTACTTGAAAGCCTCTTTGGAGACGTGAGTTCAGTGAAGAGCCTTTGCTTGAATGTGTGTAGGTGTATGTATGCGTGGGTGTGCGCATCCATATATGTGTCTAAGAAAGGTATTAATCATTCCTCTCTCTCACAGCCCAACACACCGATTCAGAAGCAGTGCAGAGTGTGTGCATGTGCATTACAAAGCTCCAATTATACAGCTGATCAGTGGTGTGTGTTTATGTAGTCACACACCTCCCCTCACCCCCTCATATCTTTGTCATTAATAAGTCCAATTAGCACATGTAAATATTTACTCCTAACTAGCATTTGTGATTTATCACTGTTCAGTTTTAAAACAAACAGTGTTGGGTTTTTTTGTGCGTGCGCACATGTGTGTATGTGGGTCTTTGCTCATGAAGGCGCATCAGCTCATTTGGGTCTCCTGTTGTGTTAGATCATCAGCAATGCAAGGAGAGAAATCAAAAGAAGGCGCAAAGAGAAAGAGGAAGAGATCACAAATTCATCACTGGAATATTCAGCTGCTCACGTACGCTGCTGCATATCAGCCATTGATTTAGGGTGTGCGACTGTAATGGGAACCACTTCACTAGTGTCAGATTAATGACACCCAGACACTGCAGCGGACACGGAGAAGAGGGGGGAGGAAGGGCGAGATTAAATGGAGGGAAACAGAGATGCACTTTTGGGGAGTTATTGCTGAGAGGTACTTAAATTTGTTTTACCTAGTATTTTAAAATGTCCATCCATCATGGACAAACGCGTTATGGAGCTTTGGTAGACTCGACGTATACAGAATGCTTGTGTTGCTCAAAATAAGGGTTTTTCCCTGAGTGTTTGTTCCCTTATTTTCTTTCTGAGCCATACTGTGATTCTCCTCACTCCCTGCAAAACATGACCTGGTGCTGCACAACATAAAATACAGTGCAGAGAAACTATGAATTAATAACGCTGCGACAATGCACAAAGAAACTCTAACAAAATGTAATCTATTGATTTGTGTTCTAGGTGACAACAAACAATAGTTATATGTGGTATTATAGTCTTGCAGCATTTTCTAAGAACTCTCTGATGGTATGCTCAAACCCCCACTAGGTAAAACTGGTTCCCAAATGGTCAGAAATGTGCAGTATTCCTGGTTGAAAGATACTGGCAGGGTATTCCTATCCAAGCCAGTATATGTGTGAAATGACAAGCACACAGTGTAGATATGAAATGCTTCTGTCACTTCAGCAGATGCTGCCTAAGTTAACTACTGTAATAAGTCAACTTTCATTCCACTGAGGGGATTTTATTATTGAGGATGCAGCAGCAGATGTTGAAGAAACAGTATGAGAGGTTAAGAATCAGACATGGAAATAGTTCAATTACTCAGCAGCAGCAACAGTTTATCCATGATTCCTAGTTATATACATTGAAAAGCTGTGGAAATACGATGACCAGAGTGGTGGAGGTGAATGCTGGTGATCCTCCTGGCTCTGTGTTGAGCCATGCGAGATGTATTTACCCCATTTCCAATAAGAGCTCCAGCTTGGGATGGGACATGGCTTTTGGATGCTTTGTATACATTATAGAAGACATGTATTCTGGGGAGCACTATGCGCGAGTGTGTGGGCATATACAGGTGTTAGTGCGTGTGTGTGTGGGTGCGGTTAGGTGTAAGTGCATGTGGGTGGCGCAAAGTTTTAAAAGGTACACTTTCACTTGGGGAAATGTTGGGGAGAGGCAGCTGGGTAGCCGTAATTTTTGTTGACCGCTTTTCGCTTTTCCCTTTTCCCTTTTCCCTTTTCCCTTTTCGCTTTATTCCTTTGTATTTTGCTTTAGCCTTTTGTGTGTTTTCTTCAATATTATTCCGGTTTATTTTCTGTCAAGTCATCACAGCACATTCTCTGTATATATAAAGCAACGCTGATCCCAATGAAAAATAAACCATCATAAAACGCAACTGGATCCAGCATATCTTTGGAAGGATGAAGTGCGTCACCAATATTACAGGACCCAACACCTCTCAGCGGCTACATAGCAACATACATAGTTCCTCTGCATGATTTATGATTTCAAACCAGCTTAAAACTGCTGAGCAACACAAGATGTTGTGTGGTTTTGTAGGTAAAGCCTGATCTCTGTTGTGTTTCCACAGCCAGCCATACCCTTACCTGGTGAGTGGGGTAAACTTGTGATGGCTCAAACCCCACATTGTTTTAACGGTTTCATGCCCATCTTATTCTTTCACACACAATCCTTTACAGACTTTTTACATGATGCTTCATAGAAACAGTTATTTATTATCAGTTATGCTGGTGATAAGTTGACATGTCTGTAAAGTGCTGTGAGAGGACATTGTTGTAAAGTAGTGCTATACAAATAAAACTGAACTGGACTGAATTTTAACAGTGGGCTGCACAGTGACTTTGTGTTCTGTGTGTGTGAACATGTTCTCTCCAGGTACTCTGGCGTCCTCCTACCGTACAAAGACATGCATGTTAGGTTAATTGATAACTCTAAATGGTCCCTAGGAGTGAGACTGTTTGTCTCTGTGTGTTGGCTCTGTGATGGACTGGTGACCTGTCCAGGGTGTACCCCTACATCTTGCCCAGTGATTGCTGGGATAGGCTCCAGCTTCCCCACGGCACTTAATTCGACTAAATGGTTAAGAAGTTAAGTCTTAAATGGTTAAGACTGTTGTAAAAATGTACCAACATTGACAAGATACATGCATTTTATTGTTAACTTGTTTCTGGATTATAACCAACTTTTTTGCACTGGCATTTGATCAAAACTGAGTTTGTCCTTTGTGAGTTTTACTTTAGTTGTTTTTTTTTTTTTTTTTTAATTCTAAATTTGATTTATTTCTATTGAGTCGTGTTTAATTTAAAATTGTGGAGTGTTTGGTGTTTTATTGTTCAGCACATTGGACAGCTGCTGTTGCAAAACGTGCTATACAAGTAAACTTAAACATATGTTTCTTTGTATATTTTTGACTAACAATGGTGGTGCTAAGCTTTCCTGTTCTGGGGGAGCAAAGGACTGGCAAAAGGCTGAGGAGTCTCAAATCTGGACTCATCAGGCCCTACCATTTGCCTCTGGATGAGTTGCATCAGGTGTTGTGTCAGTTTTCTCAAGACAAATTTGACAAGTTTGTCAAACCACAGATTACAAGAATGTCATTATATTAGGTTGACCTCATAGTCTGGCTTGCTTGTTCATGATTTTTGACTTTTGTATTCATTTTGAGCTATTGGGTAAACAACAAACCTAGTTTTTGGAAGAACTTTATGTGTTCACTGCTGAGTCCCTGAAAAATTCAGATAGCAATACATATGTCAGCTGCATAAAGACTTGATGTAATGGTGGTGAAAAGCCATCCACTAACACAAACAAAAAGAACAAATGTCCACCACTAAGGAGGATACCCTGCATCTCAGCTGCTGAGATCGGTTCCATCATTGAGTGTGAAAGGTGGGTTTGCCCTGATTAGCCTTTTATACACAATCCCCCAGCATCATCGGTGATTTTAAACCTGCTATATAAATCTTGAGTGGAAAACTGATAAAAAGACAAACACACACACACACACACACACACACACACACACACACACACACACACCAATTCCACAATTCAGTAAACATTCTTTTGAGTCAATACCACATAAGTTTCTAACCTCCAAATTGTGTGGCTGACTGGCTTAGATGGAATAATGAATATACATGGATAATACACATTCCTGGAGCCATTGTTCCTCTGTGTCATCCTGCGTCAACGCCACATTTCACAACTTTTTTTTGCATCATGTGACACCTGCTTTTTGCTTTACAACATCATGTCATATAGCGATAACTGGATAACAACACCATGGCCACGTTTTACATGACTTTTAATTCCTCTTTAATTCAGAATAAAAAGGAAATCCTCTTCAAAGAGATGAAGAAATGAGCAAATAAACATCCAATTCCAAATGGAAATGACAGTCTGGAATTAAACTTAATTCTAAGTGTTTTTTTCCCCCATTTTACATCTGAATTGACTAATTCCTCCATCATGTAGATGTTAATTCCACTCTAAGTTAATTCAGATCCTCCTGCACATGCTCAATACCTTGTCCTGTCCTGATGACGCACATATTCTACATGGTCTTCTGCGTCTCATCTCTGACACTTTATCTTCCCCCTCCTCATCAGCTGCTGAAAAAAGTGAAGTAGTACACTTGTGTTGAGCTGGTACTTCAAAATTATAATCAAAACCAAAGCAAAAATTGCACTCATCATGTGGTTTTTCCATGTTGCAGTCGAAAAGAAAGCAGTGGGAAGCTGAATTTGTTTACTTCCAGTAAACGTGAGTACATCACGTCTGCCTTCTGTCCAATCAGAGCTCTTCTCAAACTCCAAATTTTAAAGTGGAATTAAGTAAAGGAAAATAAATGTGTTTTCCATGTAAAAATAAATTTGGAACAACTTTTTCCATGTAAGCTCAAAGGAGAATACTTCCAAATGTTTAATTCCAAATTAAAATATTCTTTTAACGGCAGCCATTGGTGGTTTTTGGATGTGCACTGTTGTAGATTTAGCAAAGAAACCGAGGATATTAACAGAGAAAGCAAAGAAAAAGCAAAGCATTAATCATCATTGGGTTGAATTGAGTCCTGTCTGTATTGTGCGTGGAAAAAAACAGCTACTATTACCTTTCAGTTATATATGCCAGGAAGTCAATAATTCAACTCGTTAATGCTTGAATTGAAAAAAACAAGCAAACAAACAAAAAAAATCAGTGCCACATTTTTTTTCACGTTCGGCGGTTTACTTTTACAGATACAAACAGTGATACTTTATTTCCTAATATGTAGCTTTACTTATTATTTATAAAATAAATGGATTAAAATCATTAAGAAATTATATATATTCCACATAAAAACAGCTGCATTACTTTTCCTATTTATCAAAGAGAAACCGGAAATTATCTTCATACAACATTGGTGTATACAGTATGTGTGTGTACATATGTGTATAATATACGTATTTATTCTACCGCGCATGACAATGTATTGGATGGACTGTTAATGTTCACTGAAGGGGCTTTTAGGTCCGTGTCCACCGCTGTGTTCAGTATGCATGAAAAGGTTTCAAATAATGCTCAGATGAAACACCCGCTAAAGTGAACTACCGCACCAGCCACAGCACTAGAAACAAGAAGAGACGATGTTAAAACTCAAAATGAAACTAAAAACCGTTATTATTGAAATCATAGCAAATGTGAATGCTCATTTATTGAACTATGTTGAATGATTGAAATGAAATTGCATAAGTACAAGGAATTGAAAAAAAAAAGAAGCAAAACTTAAATTTTTTCCAACTGTCCCACATCAGGGTTGAACCCATGACCTTTTACATTGAAGCACACTGACTTACTCACTACACCACTAGTACTCCTAGTTGCAGCTTGGAAAAAGCGTTTAAATTTTTTTCCAATTGCGATGGGAACGCCTTTTTTTCCCACCTCCAGCAGGGTGTAATTAGTGGGATCGCAAGAACATGCGTGAGGTTGAACTAAACACCAGTAAAGATGTGACAGACTTTATTGTTCAATGTGAAAAACTTTTTTTTAAGTTGTTTAAGATTTATCAAATTCTTGAAATGTTGCAGGGAGCATTGTTGGAACAAATCCTTCATATTTAACTATGACATTTGCAAAACCTTTGCTCCTTAAAGTGTGCAGCTGAGATCAATAGTTTACTTTGAGCAGCCTGCATGCCATCACACAAGCGACAGCCAACAAACGACAATGGAGGTATATGTTAAATGCAGCATTTGAACCTGTGCCTTGTGTGTGTACCTGAGTCCCGGTGCACAAAATGGACCAATCGATGAGCTGAATTCCGTTTCGTCCAATCACAGGAATAGATGCCTCCATGGGCATTCACACTAATAAACTAAAACAAACGCCAGCCAGCATTGTGCCTAAAAAGCCAAACACATAAAACCTGGTAAAATAAATATGGCAGACCCACAATTACAATCTTAAAATGCAAATACCTTGGGGTCCTGCACCCCTACAATACCCTAGCAATTGAAATGCTAATAAACTAATAAAATTATCAAAAACTCCAGAAGTTTCTTACCTCGTGTACAGAGGATCAAAAATCAGTTTTTTTTAGTTTTTTTTTTAAAGCGTGCAGTCCTGCAGTTGCACCTGCTGCCAATTAGTCCTTTTTCTAGTTTCTGTCCTCCTATTGGTCTGCTGCTTCTGCAGGATCCCTGTGCCCCACTGCTACATAAGCTTTACTGAGAAAACACATTCATGAGGACCTCAAAAGATGAGGAGTCGATGCTCATCTTACTGGAAAACAGAGTGAAACAATCTCTTCAGAGATTGGACGAAATCATCATATAGTTTCCTGTCAGGAGTGGTCCCCCTCCATGATCAAAAAAATCTTCATGACTTAGATCATTATAATAGTGTGACAAAGATCTGAAGATTTTAAATATAAAGTAAAGCTTATGTGCATCTTTCTTCATTCAGACCTCGGTTCAGAAAAAGTTCTTTTCAAATGGCCAAATTCTAATTTTCATCATAATCCCATGGAGATGTTGTGGCAGGACGCTTTTCAGTCACGGTAAATGCAGCTTATAAAGCCTCCCCACTGGCTTTTAGTCCTGCTTTACCATAAATATGAACCACTCGAATTTACAGATCCTCCAAAGGAGGAGAACCAGATTTAGCCTATGTGTAGTTCCTATGTGATGTGTTACCCTACTTGAGGTTGGAGTTATGTTTTCAAAAAGTGATCTCCATGCCAGGAATTTGTTCTGCTCCTGCTGTAAACCACGTGGCTCCAATCAGCACAGTGAACCTACTTCAGTGTTTCACAGAACAAACGCACAACGTGGAGACGACTCCTTAAAGTGTTGTCCAGGCTTTTCATACACTGTGGCATCGTTGTAAAAGAACCAGTGAATCGCTGGCATGCATTACTCGTTTGAATGCATTCAGGATTTCACCATTAGATGGGAGTAATTATTCCACAAAGTCCCTTTTAATAACAAAATGTCAAACCATAACTGAGTCATTTTTCCCAGAAAAAAAGAACAACTAAATGGTTTTATATGTTGATCTACTGGGAAAAACGTCCAGAAACATTTATCTTTTTATCTCCGTAGCTGTGCTTGCCAGCTGCTTTCTTCTCAAATACAAAGCATGGACTGATGAAACAGTTATTATTTCACACTGTCAGCATTTCAGTGCTGCACCTCATCCACTCCCATCTGTCCGCTTGCCGTACCCCGACCAGCTTTCTCCCTGTCGCTCAGCAACCATCCGTAATTAATGAGCTTTTACCGTTCAATCTGATCTGCCTCAGGATTGGACAGGTCTGATAAGCCGAATGGAATACACACACAGGCCTGCACCTGCACCTCTCTGCTTAGCGCTGCCTGGAAATATAATTACTAGTGCATGAATACCCACACACACACACACACACACACACACACACACACACACACACACACACACACACACACACACACACACACACACAACTCTTAAACACACACTGACTGAGTAAGCACAGGTTAATACCAATCTTTTTCCTCTTCTCTGCACTAATTAGAAATGTACTGGCAAGTCATTTGTTTGGAAGTTGAATGCACTGTGCACTTGTCGTTATTCAGAGACTCAGAAACTTAAATAATTAAATCTATTTAATGATACGCTTTAGTGAGCATATGTGTGTGTATGTTAATGACATGCTCTGATGCTCTTAATGAGCATGTGACAGTGGCAGAGAGCGGAAACTGAATTCAACATCTGCATTCATCCAGTCATTACCTGAACGCAATCTATCTCTTCTTTGTTAAATGACACTTAACACATCAGCTTATCAATCTGCCCCTTTAGTCACAGTCGACAGATGTCAATAGACTGCTCAAGTGGCTCTCCACAACAGCTTCATTTGCAGGACGTACATGGAAACGAGATTCATGATGCAACAAATTTTCTAAAGGAGTTAAGGTTCTGCTGCACATGTACATTTAGCTGCGTGTATCTGGGGAAACATCAACATGTGTGTTTCCTGACAGAGGTAACACTTTTAGCTTGTAAGGGCACATGCACATCCTATAGAGATATTAATTCAGTTTGGTGTCAGTCGGGTTTATTGCTGTGGCCATAGCAACAGCCATGAGTGGAGATGGAGATGACATTTTTTTTTTTTTTTTTTAGTGGTGACACACTGAATGTCCTTGTTCAGATGAGAGATGAGAGCGAGGGTTGAAAGCAGAGTGACGGATGGAGAGAGAAGGGAGAGGTGGGAGATTTAAGAGAAAGGAGGTTTCTGTCATACAGACAACCAGCTTATGGTTGTTTGTTCCATAAGCTGGCAGAGCTTTTAGATATTCACTTTATGAGTTTTTATATCTTCCTCTTGTCCACTTAAACAATCACTTGGACTGAATGGAGTTTCATGTCGAGATGCTGTGTGTTGTGTGGCATTCCTCTGTCAGCAACACTTGAAGTTAGCCGTGGATGTCTTGTCAAGATAATTATCTAACAAAAAAAAAAATCATGAAAATATCTGCTCTGCATTTTGGTTAAATAAACTGCAGATGTGGGGTTACTGGATTATCTGAGCTTTTCTTTTGATGCTCCAGAACATCAACAAAACAGTGTTTTGGTAATAGCACCAACTGTCCATTTATTCAGAAATAAACAACTAAATCATCTGTAGCTCATTAGAGTCAACTGATAATAATGTGTGTGATTTAATAGAAAATGTGCTGTTTGTTCATGTCTTCATTCATTTTTCATGCTCACTTTATCCTGTTCAGGGGTTTTGGGTGCTTGTGTGTGTCCCAGCTGTGCTATCAGTTCTGTCTGAAAATGTGTGTGTGTGAATGGTAGAAGTAGAAAACAGACTAATTTTTTCTTGTTTGGGCTGTGATTATAAGAAAAATTTACAGGGAACTTGCATTTGATCCCCAACTGTGCCTTCACATTTTATTCTCCTCCTGTGGAATTCCCTGTTTCTTACATTTATCTGCTCTTTTTTTCCTCCAAAAATATTAACGGCCTCCTCAAACAAATTCACCACATAGCCTAAATATTTAGAAAATGTTCGGATCAGGAGATGATACAAAGAAACCAAGGATCAATTCTTCTGTTGTTCCGTTTTTCCTGCAAGTAGGATGGTCATTGTCATGTGGCCATCCTAGAAAGGCGTTGTCTTGAATGACGGTGTGGATTGTCCTTTTTATCTTTGTTTTGGACCAAAGTGCATTTCTTTAAAAAAAAGTCAACCAGATCAGAGATTCTAGCTGACATGTTTATATGGACGCTGAATAAGATTATCTGATAATTTGTATACACATGACGGACAGATTTAATATATCTATTTAATATATGTTATATATTATATATATTTAATATATATGTAAGATACCCTTGAATTGCGCAATGTGTACTAATTTGAAAGAGTAAGTTTTTTTTAAAATTTATTTTGAACTTGTGTTGGAAATTTTCTTGTTCTAGCTTAGGTTTTTATATATTTCATAATCCTTAGCATACATTAATTTCTGATGATTATTATAGGTCTGAAGAGGTCATCATGAACTTCAGCTTAGTTACACAGTGTCTGCTTATTCACCTCTACAGACATAAATAATGTGTAGAGGCCCTGATATGTCTGCATTCAGACATCTGATTAACTAAAACACTCTCTTCTTCTGAAGAGTGTTACAGTGAGGGTTTCAGATACCAGGGAGCCAGTTTATTATTTATTATAACTTAGTGGTCAGTTTATATGAGCCGTCACCTTATCGTGGTGGAGGGGTTTGTGCGTCCCGAAGATCCTAGCAGCTATGTTGTCGGGGGCTTTATGCCCCTGGTAGGGTCACCCATGGAAAACAGGTGTCTAGGGGAGGGACCAGACCAAGCACGGCTCATAGACCCCTATGATGACGACCAACCTGGGCATGAATGTTCCCTTGCCCGGACGCGGGTTACCGGGACCCCCCTCTGGAGCCAGGCCTAGAGGCGGGGTAGGAGAGCGAGCGTCTGGTGGCCGGGCCTTCGCCCATGGGGCCCGGTTGGGCTCAGCCCGAAAGGGTTACATGGGCCCCACCTCCCGTGGGCTCACCATCTGCGGGAGGAGCCGTAGGGGTCGGTTGCAATGTGAGCTGGGCGGCAGCAAGGGGCGGGGACCCTGGCGGTCCGATCCCCGGCTGCAGAAGCTGGCTCTAGGGACGTGGAACGTCACCTCTCTGGTGGGGAAGGAGCCTGAGCTTGTGCGCGAGGTTGAGCGGTTCCGACTAGATATAGTTGGACTCACCTCGACGCATGGCTTGGGCTCTGGAACCAGTACCCTCGAGAGGGGCTGGACCATCTTCCACTCTGGAGTTGCTCATGGTGAGAGGCGCCGAGCAGGTGTGGGCATTCTCATCAGCCCCCAGCTTGGTGCCTGCACGTTGGGGTTTACCCCGGTGGATGAAAGGGTAGTTTCCCTCCGCCTCCGGGTGGGGGGACGGGTCCTGACTGTTGTCTGTGCTTATGCACGAACAGCAGTTCAGAGTACCCACCCTTTCTGGGGTCCTTGGAGGGAGTGCTGGAGGGTGCTCCTTCTGGGGACTCCACTGTTCTGCTGGGGGACTTCAATGCTCACGTGGGCAATGACAGTGAGACCTGGAGGGGAGTGATTGGGCATGGTCCCCCCCCCTCTGAACCCAAATGGTGTTTTGTTATTGGACTTCTGTGCTCGTCATGGATTGTTTATAACGAACACCATGTTCCAGCATAAGAGTGTCCATATGTACACCTGGCATCAGGATTCCCTGGGCCGCAGTTCAATGATCGACTTTGTAGTCGTATCGTCGGACCTGCGGCCACATGCCTTGGACACTCGGGTGAAGAGGGGGGCGGAGCTGTCAACTGATCACCACCTGGTGGTGGTTTGGCTCAGATGGTGGGGGAGGAAGCCGGTCAGAGCTGGCAGGCCCAAACGTGTTGTGAGGGTCTGCTGGGAACGTCTGGCTGAGTCCCCTGTCAGAGCGAGCTTCAACTCCCATCTTCAGCAGAGCTTCGAACATGTCCCGAGTGAGGCGGGGGACATTGAGTCTGAATGGGCTGTGTTCCATGCCTCTATTGCTGAGGCGGCCAGCCGGAGCTGTGGCTGCAAGGTCGTTGGTGCCTGTCGTGGCGGTAATCCCAGGACTCGTTGGTGGACACCAGCAGTGAGGGATGCCGTCAACCTGAAGAAGGAGTCCTATCGGGCCTTCTTGGCCTGTGGGACTCTGGAGGCAGCTGATGGGTACCGACGGGCTAAGCGGCATGCGGCTTCGGCTGTTGCCGAGGCAAAAACTCGGGCATGGGAGGAGTTCGGCTTTCTCCAAGAAAGCCGTCCGGAAGTCTTTCTCCAAGAAAGACTTCCGGACGGCTTCGAGGAGATTCTGGTCCACCATCCGGCGGCTCAGGAGGGGGAAGCAGTGCTCCATCAATACTGTGTACAGTGGAGGTGGGGAACTGCTGACCTCAACTCGGGATGTTGTGGGTCGGTGGAGGGAATACTTCAAAGACCTCCTCAATCCTACCAACACGTCTTCCCATGAGGGAGCAGAGCTGATGGACTCTCCTATCTCTGGGGCTGAAGTCGCTGAGGTGGTCAAAAAGCTCCTTGGCGGCAAGGCCCCGGGGGTGGATGAGATCCGCCCGGAGTTCCTTAAGGCTCTGGATGCTATGGGGCTGTCCTGGCTGACACGCCTCTGCAGCATCGCGTGGACATCGGGGGCAGTACCGCTGGATTGGCAGACTGGGGTGGTGGTCCCCCTTTTTAAGAAGGGGGACCGGAGGGTCTGTTCCAATTACAGGGGAATCACACTCCTCAGCCTCCCTGGTAAGGTCTATTCAGGGGTCCTGGAGAGGAGGGTCCGCCGGATAGTCGAATCCCGGATTGAGGAGGAGCAGTGTGGTTTTCGTCCTGGTCGTGGAACAGTGGACCAGCTCTATACCCTCTCTGGGGTCCTGGAGGGGGCATGGGAGTTTGCCCAACCAGTCTACATGTGCTTTGTGGACCTGGAGAAGGCATTCGACCGTGTCCCCCGGGGGCTCCTGTGGGGAGTACTCCGGGAGTATGGGGTACCGGACCCCCTTGTACGAGCTGTCCGGTCCCTTTTTACCTTTTAACTGTCTAAATGCTCAGTAATCCTTAATTCCTTCATTTGACATCTGCCACAGTTCTCTTGTGTTGCCGCCATTTTTCAAGTGAAACTCATTACGTCACTTAAACGCCACGATGAAAGCATGTGCAGAAAAACAACCTACACCACAAAACTATTCAATTCAGCTGTGAAACTGTTTAAGCTGCTACAACCAGGCCCATCAGATGAGCCGGGGTTTTTAGATTCTACATGACTAATTTTTGTTTTTATTCTGATTGGACATTGGATAAGAGTATAAGTTCTCCATTAAAACTCAGCTTATGTGATGGTACATGTCAGATGGTTGACATAAGAATTCTTTTTTCCTTCGTAAAATAACGTTTTAGTGGCATTTGGGAATGCAACAGTGTACCAAAACGTTTGACCCAGATTTCCCGAAGCAATCCCTTGCTTATGTGTATTCGCTGTTAATGAAAGATGTTGATGGATTTCTGTTTTAGAACCAATAATTCCAACTATTCAGCTTAAATGTCTGTGATTTAGTTTTAAAACTTTAAATGCGTCTAGTTTTCTTGACTTGTTTATGACTTGTACACAGTAAGATTTTGCACCAGATTTTCCCATCATGTTGTCAGCCAACTCCAGATGTAGCACAAGTTGCAGTTCATTTGGCAGCCACTGATCAACATGTGTGAAAGTGATTTAAGACACCTGGCCTGATTCATGTTGAAGAAAACTACAATTTGCCCTGGAAATTTGCTTTAATGCTGGTGAGAGCACCCACATCGCATTGATGTTTCCAGCATGCAATTTTATAAACGATTTGAGAGAGAGAGGCTCTGCAGAGAAGCTGCCACCTTCTCGTCAACAGATGTGCCAAACTGACTCTGCAGGAGTTGCTTCTGTTGCGTATATTGTGGAGCTGATCTCTGCATGCCACAGAGATCAGCTGTTACTGATCTTTATCGAGCAGTTCGAGATCAGTCAGATGAGTCAGAGTTCTTAAGATAAAGTTTTGTAGTGTGTAAGCTCCTGTCACAGATCACCTGTGTGGTATAAGAACTGTACACGAAACAAACATGACATATAATGTTATCGTGCACTGTAGACAGAAATATCCCAATCTATTCTCATCTTTATTTGAAAACACTGTTCACACCTTTTTCGTAAGCATTTGTTGACAAACTGGAGACCCCCCCATCTTTCCGACCTCAGCCTCTCTAACGTAAATACTGCAGTTTCTTCTACTTCCTGAGTTGCTTTTCTCTCCCAAGACACTGCCTATCTTCCCTTTCCCAATGTTTATGTGCTCATCTCTTTCTGCTTCTTTCTGCTGGTGCTTATGTGTGTGTAATCTGTGTTTGGGTAATCTGAGTGTAAGGCATTAGGCTTGGAGTGGATTTATACATAACACAGAAATTAAGTGTTAAAGTAGTGTTGAGTGAAAATGGATTCATCAAGCACTACTGTTTCTGTCACAAGCCTTTGGTGAAATATTCAGCCTCCTTGTCATTCTCCCATTTTGCTCATTATATTTCCAGTTTTATATATCACAATATGGCACTAGAACAAACTTGTCAAGAAGCGGCTACTCTTAGGACCACTTTGAGCCCTGCACCCAGCAGAGATGCTCTTTATGGAAATGTGGCAAGACTGTAGAACGAAATGAATGAAAATGAAATGAAATGAAAATGAAAATGAAAAATACTTTTTTAATCCCCAAAGGGAAATTCAATATTATAATAGATAATAATAATTAATTTGAGGAGGTCTTGTTCCAGAGACTGATGGCTGCTTGCAGGACTGATCTTTATCTTTCAGTCTTGCATCAGACCTGAAGAAGCCTCTCGCTGAACACACTGTTGTTTCATCACTTTGTTGTGGAGAGGGTGTGAAGAATCCTCCATCATCTTCATCAGCTTGTGCAGCATTCTTCTTTGGATAATCAGCTCCAGCGGCTCCAGAGTTACTCCAAGCACAGAAGCAGTTTTCATGATCAGTTTGTTGATTCTCTTCAAGTCTCTGGTTCTGATGGTACTACCCCAGCAGATGCTGCAAAGCTGACTGCACTCTCCACAACAGACTTATAGAAGATTTTCAACATCTTGGTGCAGACATTAAACAATCTCAGCTTCCTTAAGAAGTACAGTCTGCTCTGACCTTTCTTGTAGATGTAGTCAGTGTTGCATTTCTAGTCCAGTTTGTTGTCCAACTGAACTCTAAGATACTTGTATTCCTCCACCACCTCCACCTCCTCTCCCAGGATGGAAACAGTGCTTTGTTTATTCTTGTTCCTCCTGAAGTCAACAATCATCTCTCTTGTTTTGCTGGTATTTAATATAAGATGATTCTCACCGCCCTGCGATGGACTGGCGAGCTGTCCAGGGTGTACCCTGCCTGTCGCCCAAAGCCGGCTGGGATAGGCTCCAGCTTCCCCGCGACCCTGAATTGGAATAAGCGGTTCGGAAAATGAATGAATGAATGAATGATTGTCACCATTTAACAAACTGACTGACCAGTTCTCTGTACTCTGCTTCTTGTCCATCACTGATATACCCCACAACTGCAGTCATCAGAGTATTTCTGCAGATGACAGGACTCAGAGTTGTACTGGAAGTCTGAGGTGTACAGAGTGAAGAGGGATGGCGAGAGTACAGTTCCTTGTGGTGCACCAGTGCTGCTGACCTCCATCTCAGACACACAACCTTTCAGTCTCACAAACTGGGGTCTGTTTGTGAGGTAGTCATAGATCCAGGTGGTTGTGGAAGTATCCACCTGGAATTTATGGAGCTTCTCACATAACAAAGCAGACTGAATGGTCTTAAAAGCACTTGAGAAATCAAAGAACATGACCCTCAGAGTGCTGCCTGAATGGTCCAGATGAGAGTGTGCTCTCTGGAGCAGGTATATGATGGCATCTTCAACCTCAAGTCCATTACGATATGCAAACTGTAATGGGTCCTGAAAGGTGTTTACTTGCTTGTTGAGGTGAGCCAGTAAGAGTCTCTCCAGGACTTTCATGATGTGAGATGTCAGGGCAACTGGTCTGTAGTCACTTTGTTCAGCTGGTTGTGTTTTTTCAGGCACTGGAACAAGGCAAGAGGTTTTCCACAGCACTGGGACTCTATTTTGTCTCAGACTGGTGTTGAAAAGGTGCTGAAGAATCGGACATAGTTGTTTTGAGCAGGTCTTGAGAACTCTGGGACTGACATCATCTGGACCTGCAGCCTTGTTCTGGTTCAGTTTCTCAAGTTGCTTCTTAACCTGATTGCAGGAGACAAACAAGATGGAGGTCTCAGGATGTCCTGATGTGGAGGGAGATGAAGATGTGTTCTGGTCCATGACTGAGCTGCAGGGTGACAGATTGGAGGCGTGACAGGGAAGCAGTGGGCTTATGAAGGGTGTGTGGTCCGTTGGACTGGAGGTAGGGGGTGAATTGAACCTGTTGAAGAATATGTTCAGCTCATTAGCTCTGTCCAGACCTCCATCAGGCCGGTCCCCCTTTAACTTGAAGTCGGTGATCTTCTTCATTCCAGACCACACATCCCTCACGTTAGTCTGCTGGAGCTGACTTTCTAACTTCTTCCTGTAGTCCTCCTTGCACTTCTTAGTTTGTGTTTTAATTTGTTTTTGTGTTGCCCTCAATAACTCCCTGTCTCCATCCCCGAAGGCTTTCTTTTTGATGTTCAGCAGCTTTTTCAGGTCACTGGTGATCCAGGGTTTGTTATTAGGGAAGCACCAAGATCCAAGATCCAAGATGAGTCCAAGATCTTATTTTCTCTGGTGGAGCAGCTGACAAACTGGTGGAATGTTGGTAGAGTTGCAGAGAGGGAGACGTTGTTGAAGTCTCCAGAGATCGCCATGAATGAGTTTGGATGCTGTGTTTGTAGCCGAGCAACGACGGAGCTGATGGCGTCACAGGCTGTGTCTGGTGCGGTACCAGGTATTATGTAAACCGCTACCAGAATAACACAGGTAAATTCTCTGGGTAAATAATATGGATGGAATCTCACAGCTAACAGTTCCATGTCCCTTGTGCATATCTTCTCCTTGACAGTAACATGTCCAGGATGATACCAACGCTGGTTAACCAGCACTGTAATTCCACCACCCTTTAGCTTTCCGCTGTGTTGTCTACTGCGGTCCGCATGGACCGTTTTAAAGCCCGGTACAGAAACATTACAGTCATGGATGTGTTCATGCAGCCATGTCTCAGTGAAGCACATAATACTGCACTCTCTGTATTCTTTCTGATACCTTGTTAGCACCTCGAGCTCGTCCGTTTTGTTAGCTAGCGATCTCACATTACCCATGACGACGGTCGGGAGAAATAGTTTAAATCTCCATAGTTTTCTTCGCTCTCTGAATCCCGCTCTGCATCCTCTTCTCTTTCTTTTCAACTCCCTCGGGATTTGATGTGTTGTTTCACTGATAATCCTGATTTAGGAGAGGTGAATCAGTTGATCCCGATTGTAAACAAGTCTTTTGTTGCCATGGAGACTCATCATAACAAGCCTTGAAAGAGCAAAAATTTGCAGAAAAATCTTCCTTGCAACACACCCTCCGAACCGGCATGAAATCCTCAAAAAAAAACAAACAAACAACAATTTGAGGTAATATCTATGTGAGAAGACTTTGTACACTTAAAAAAATCAAGATAGCAAATTAGAGCTACTACAATTTGCTGCCAACAGATGGCACAACCTATAAGGGAATGAATAGTTTAAAACATAGTTAAGAATAAAAGGCTAGAGTTCACCATAAGACATCAGGAGAATCCCGACATGATCAAGAAGAGATCTGACCTGATGAAACACAAATACTGGCAGGTAAATAAAATACCGTCCTGCACACTCCCAAAATAATTTATCTTGTAAGAGCACCAGCAACACAGTCGAGCACTGTCGTGGCAGCATCATGCTACGGGAACGATTCTCAAAAGGGCCTGGGAAACGGATAGGAAATAATGTCAATTCTTCAAGAGAAAATCCTTTTTGTATGAAAGCAAGCTACATATTATTTAAAAGTCTTGAAGGACTAAAGATTGATTTATTTTGTGAACATAAAGTATGCTTGTCTAAGACATTGTTGAACATATCTGCCCCCATCTGTACTTTATGTTGTTGTTGTCAGGAAATACGTCCTCTAGAGGGCAGTGTGGAGGTAAGAGCTTGGTTATGGGGTCCAACGTTAATTTTGGACAACAAACATAGTGATGATGGAAGAAGCCATAATGATGCACAGTATCAAAAACAGACATAAAAAGAGACACCACAGTAGACGTCAGTGGTCTGTGCGGCCATTACACAGATATCTGCTTCTTCTTTGTTCCTTTTGCTTTGTGACATGGCACAGCGTGTACCACCATGCTTCCAGTGAGACAGTTCTGCTTGCCATTTTCTGTTTAAAAAAAAAAAAAAAAAAAAAAAAACAATTCAAACAAAACAGGTTAAGTTCACTGAAGATGAACAGAAGACTGTCAATAAGCATACATAGTGTAGATTATAAATTATGATTCAGTCGAAGTTCAGACAAAGAAAGAATCTGTGGCATGACTCAAATACTCTGAATATCCCATCTAGCTTAAATTCTAGTTGTTACACATTTAAAGAAACACAACCCATGACACTTGTTGTTATTTTTGTGGCAAAAAATAAATATAGTCAAATGTTGGCTCCTTACAATAAAACTATCAGACACCCTCAAAGAGGTGGGCATATTGTGTTTATCAATTAAAAATCAACATCAATTCAGGATGTAGGACTAAAAAATATGAACAATGGAAAATGGATGATGCACCCAGTTTGATTGTAATAGATGGAGGTAGAGGTAACATCTGTAACATGTTTTGAGGAGGGTGGTCACTAAATAAAAGCTCAGCTCACTGCAGCAGACTCCTTTCTTTTTGTAGGAGCGAGAGAGAGAATGAGTATATTCCTAAAACTATTTAGAACGAAAACCTCCAAACTGTCTCATCCATATCTTTAACTTCTGCTCCGACCCCAATTAAAAACTGGTCATACTGAAACAAACCAGTTCACAAGAGGTGGGTGTTCGCTTGGTACATGTTTTTGAAGGAACATGTGGTTAAACTGGAACAAGATGCGAACACACTCTCACCTTGAACGTGTGATGTTAAGAGGAACCTGACTGAAGGTAAATCTCTCAGCTGAAGATGAGGCTCGTGTGTTCTCTGTCAAGAGGAAGACGAGGAGGAAGAGAGGAATTTGCTATTAGGGGAAATGTGGTAAATATGGAGGAGGAGGAGGAGGGGGTGGAAGTAGAGGAAGACAGCGTTGGGCGGGGAGGGAGGGGGGGGCTAGGTTGCTGACTCTGAGCTCTGCTGCGGTGAGCTTTGAGCTAGCGAATCTCTAAGCTCTCTGGCTGTGCATGTGTCTGCTATGTTGCAGCAGTCACCAGTTCCACAGCTCTGATGTGTTGCAGCAGCAGCAGCTCCCAGTACAAGCTTTAAGCATCTCTGCATGTGACTGAGGATTTCCTGCTCCTGGAAATATTCTGACCAATGCAGAAAGAGAAGAAGAGAAGCAGATTGTAAAGAAGAGGAGAGGAAGACAGGAGAAGGAAGAGTGAGAGTGGGCCGGGAGTGACCTTCGTGGTGTGGTGACAAAGCAGAGGAAGAAGACCTGGAACCTGCAGGATCCATCAGGTGTGTGTCAGCACTTAAATGGATGAGTCAGTAAGAGTCAGCCGTGGGTTTGAATCTGTGCTCACATCATTCACCGTGGACTACAGCAGGCAAGATGTTTTACAAGTAAAACATATTACAGACACAGATTTAAGCTGAAATTCTTTGTAACTCTTATTTTTACCAACTGTTCCACACTTGTGTTCAAGTTGACTTTGGAGTAGAGAAGTAAGAGAAAAGAGCAGCGAGAAAAGTAGATAAGCCAGAGAGCGATGTGGCATACTGTAGATGAACACATCCTCACAGAAACCAGATATAGAGTCGCTGATATGAAGAGAGTGAGGAAAAATAAATGAAGGATGTTTGAGATGGATGGAGGAGGGAGGTGGAGGTTGTGCGAGCTACAGCTGTGTGGATGACAGGCTTGTTTGTGTGTGTGTTTTCTTATTGGCTTGGACCTGGCTGGTGAGAAAAATGCCTGTTTCACAGTATCAATCACGTACTGGGCGCTGCCTCCAGCTTGTTGACGACAGAAGTGTGTTCTCAGAGATATCCGGGAGTGTCTGTGTGTGTATCTTTTTATGAAAGTCATTTTTCCCGCTGTGGGATTATATCCTGCAACAATCAGTTACAACATTAGCGCTCTGACTGTAGAAGAGAAAATGTTGATTATTGTTTTTATTTTTATTTTATTGTTACTTTGGCAGATACCTGACTCCTAAACCATTAAAAACCCAACCACACCCCTTCATGACCATATTCTATGATAACAGCAGCTCTCCTAACAGGACATAAAGCAAAAACTGCATGACTAGCCTCCAAACTCCTCATATGAATCCCAAACTGATCAAACATCAGCTTCATGTGCAAAACAAACATGATCCTTATTAGTGCCACAATACATCTGTTGTCATTTACTTCTGTGGATTGTTATAGTGTTTAATCACTTCTTTGCAACCACAGAGCACAAAGATCTGTTTTGCAAAGGTCCTGCTTTCACATCCTGGAAGGTTTTTGGTAAAGATGAAGGGAATCTGCACGGTATGGAGCAGATTGCTTTTAATACTGTGACTAATTTCGGTCATAGTTCTGCATGTAACTGAATTCTTTTTACTTAACCCTCGCTGTGAGATAAGAAGCTAAACATGTTTTTACTGAAAATATTTGGAAGCTGAAAGGAATCATGTGAGGAGGGTGATGGCCTTGTTTCTGTGTGTTGGCAACAAGAGGGATACTGCAGGGTAGTGTGGCTGTTCGCACTTTAGCCTCAAAGCATGCAGGTTTTTGGTGCAAACTCTGGCCAGGGCCATTCTGGATGGACGATAACAACATATTTTAGGTGTCAGACTCTCCTGCTTCATCATTTTGTGTCTTCAATGAGACTTCAATTGTATATTTGTATGACCTGTATCGCTTAAAGTAAAAAAAGTGTCGTTTGGACTGCGACTGATGAGCATCTAATCTTGAAACTTAAATGTTTATGCCACTGACAGGCGGGCAGATAACATGAACATTTGGTAGATAAATGGAAAAGAATGGAGGAAAGCAATTAAAATGTCTAAGATGAAATCTGAAAGTCATTAAGCTGGCTGGCTTTGAGCCAATCAAGAAATTCACTGTGTGCTTGTGTTTTGGATGTGTGTTTTTATGAGTAGTTTGTGTGGCAGCTGGGTGAGTTTTGTTTCCTCTAACATCACATCTGGTCTTCCTCAGTTAAAACTCAAACATTCACCAACTGAGAACTGAAGTCAACTTTGGCTAATCCATACTGTAGTCTGTGTGACTCAGCAGCAGACACATACATACCATACTATCATATGTATAATCACTTGTTTATTGCAGGTGTTGAAATGTATGGAATTCAAGTCTTGCCTCTGTATTGCTGAAGGACACCATGTCTGGAGAGTATTTGCACTGATATGAACCGTAATATTACTGTTTGGAAATAATACTCCACCTGTTTGTGCCTCTGCACTGCAACACTTATGGCATCATCTTTTAACCAGGACGGGGGAGAAAAATCCAATAAGCTTCTCCTTTTTACTGCCTGCTAACAATCAGATGGGCTTTTTTACACCCTTCATTTAACAAATCTCTATAATAAAATTAACCACATACCTAAATGTAATTTTAAAATTTTAATTGTCATTTTGCTTGCAGCATGTTGAAAAGGCTGTTTGCGCAAAAGTGTGTTTGTGAGTGTATGTGTGAGTGTGTTTTCAGCCAAGGATAAGTGTGTTATCCATATGGAGGTTAGAGCTTTTCCCTGAAAGATCCTGACAGAGAATTCCATTATCTATGTAGGTGTGTGCTATAGAGCACATCTACGGATGGAGTTTGGTTTGAAGCCTGTAGAAGAGTGTGAGTTTGCATGAATGATCAATATAAATGCACATATTTCTTTTATGTGTGTATATTTATATAGAAGTCCAAGCTATATAAATGCACATTTTTATTAAATGCCCACTCTCTGTAGCATGTCCTTTTAGTGTCCTTTGTGTGAAAAGATCCTTTTGACATGCTAAATTAGGGATGGAAGGAGAAAAAGGAAGATTTTCCATCCTCATTCCTTCCTCACTTTTCCTCTTTCTAGGGCTCCTTTGTGCTATCATGGCTATAATAAGACTCATTTATCTCCATCTCTGCACAATCTCATCATTCACATAGTGGCTGCAGTGGCTCTGGACTGAGGATGAGGATGTTTTGTTTAGGGGGTGATCATATGTGTGCATGTTATGAGGACGCATGCTTGAAATCATTCACGGCCGCAGTGCATAAACTGACCTGTTGACGCAGCTGTTGAGTGGAAAGAATGAAAATGGGTCACTGTTGATAAAAACAAAAAAAAAAAAAAAAAAAAAAAAAAAAGCACCATGTTTGAGAGCCTTTGGTTAGCACTGTAAAAGGCAAGCTGTGTAGAGTCGGATCAATGAACATGGATTACATTCAAAGGTCAGGTTAAGTGAGGATCCTTTAGAACTGTGGTGCACCTTCTTGTCCCTGAGCTAAAAAGAAACCAAAAGAGAAGGATGAGGCAGATTTGGAGACAGACATGGGGGAGCAGAGGGATGTATGCAGAGAGATAAAGGCTGACTAATGTCATCATAGGCACCATGTCCTCCAGGTCTGATTAAGAGCTTCTCTGAGCATTCGCCGACTCTGCGCCGTGATAGGCCAAGGTCATAGTGAATCTCGGCACACCGCTACAGATTGATGCTTAACTCTGTCAGGAAACAACACAATCTAATTTGGTCATTGGGTTTCTTCCCTGCTACCAATGAAGAGAACGATTCCCTTGCCCGAAGGCCCTCTGAAGATGCAGAAATGTGTGGGGCTGAAAATCTGCTGGTGCGTTTGGACACCTGCTTTTATTACTCCTCACCAGGTGTACATGTGTTTGCATGCGAGTCTATATCCATTTAAATGTACTTCTATGTGTGTTCATATGCCTCTCATCCAGTATGTGTGCAACACCACAGTGTTCAGCATGTTGTTAGGAAATGGACTGCAAGTGATTGGCAGGTTATGATATTAGTTTGGGAATAATAATGCCGCAATAAGTTCGCAGCGTTTTCCTCCAGAGAGTGACTCCCAGGTAATCACATTGACTCGACACAATCACTGCCTTGCATGCCTGCGCCTGTGACAGGACAATGCTATTTTTCATTTCCTCTTATAAATGTCATGAGCTCTGGTATTTGTGAAATGTTTGTGTGTCACATTGTGTGTGTGTGCGTGTTTGATTACTTGTGAGATCTTTGTAATGTCCATCGGTAAGTCGTTACAACATATCTGTTACAGCATGTGCTGGGAAAAAAGGGGCAGAAAATTCAGTTTTCCGTCAAAGTTTCCTGTTGGTATGATGCTGTGTTGTCCTGTAGTAATTATTCCGCCTCAGTTTTTCTGTGTGTGCACTTGTCAGAGCTCCTCTAAGTTTAAGGAACATTTTGCTCCAGCATTCACTTTCAGAAAGGTGCCACAGAGCCTCTTTGCATCAGAAAATGTTGGCCTTATTCAGAGGGAGATATTGAGAAATAACAAAGGAGCAGTTACAAAATGCACAGTCACTGTTTTCTCCAGACTGATCCAAGGCAGCGTTATAAGTGAAATGCAATGCAGCAGAAATCTGAACATCAATTATGGTGATGGAGTATGGCAGCGCTCGCGGTGTTGGAGAAAATGCACTGTCCAATTTCCACATCTACGCATTTTTGTTGGAAGAAATTTGTGTTTAAAAGCATTAAATGTCAAGTATCAAAATTAAATAATGAGAAAAAAATTGACAGCTATTTGTTTCCTAAACTAAATCTGGATTCCTTCCACTCTCAACACAAGACAGTCTATGCCTTTTTATTCCAACTGAAAGTGAAAACATAAGAAGTGGTAAGGAAGAAATAAAGAAGGAGAACTTTTTTTTGCATCTGTTAAAGTGTGGACAACTTTGGATAAAACAATTAATGTACATTTTATCATTACAAGACAAAATGACCTGATCTGCTGTTCGAGTCCTGCTTCCCTTTGCTGCTGCAGCTCCGTGGCGGACATGATTGTTCTCTGAGGGCCGATTCCAAGCCCGGATAAATCCAGAGGGTTGTTGTTCCCTTTCGGCTTGTCCCTGTGGGGGTTGCCACAGCAAATCATCACACAAATCATCACACAGCGGAATTGTCACATGTTTTTCACCGGATGCCCTTCCTGAAACATTTGCCAAGTCCCCTGTGTGATGATTAGCTGTCGTTTTAATTTTCAACTCCTTAAACTTCATAAGAAAGTGTTTGTACATCTCATTGGGCTACAGCTGTGTCACTCCAAAACTCACCAGCCAATCGGAATGGTTTGTGTCAGAAATGAAGCCAAACAATCGTGAATCAAAACCAAAGATGGTGAAGCGCAACCAAAATAGTGAGAAGAGAGAAAGAAGAAGAGGAAACTGCAAACAAAACTGCTCAATTTAACCAAATAAAAGTCTAATAGTTTTCATGATGATTCGTCATTTTTGATTTTGAGATCATTTATTTTACTTAAGTTTTAGAAAGTTTTGGTTTTGATTGTTGTTCTTTAGCTTGAGCTTTAAAAAGTTTTGGTTGGAGATTATGGAACAAATCTACTTCCATATGGCGACCCCTTCAGAGGGACACGTCGAACGGGAGCAGCAACACACTAACAAGATAAAAGTATCACACAGAAAAAGATGAATGATAGCATTTAATGGTTAATGGGAATCTAACTTACTAAAATAATCTGATCTCACAGAAGTACATGAGCTAAAAAACTGAATTTCTTTAACAACACATTACATATTGGTGCCACAAATTGTGTTCAAATTATGCACCCACCCCCCACGCTGCAGATGCAATTGCCAGTATTAAGCCAATTACTACATTTGTTATGGTGGGCGTATGACTTAATGTGCTGAATACACACATTCTTTTGCAAAGGTTAATGAGAAGTATGAAGGCACAATAAAAAACAAATGAAGATGAAGTGGTCAGAGTGAAACACTGAGAAATGCATGTGGTTGTGGTTTAAAAAACAGACTAATAGACCTTAACTCCTTCACGTTTGGTGTTGCAATTAGAAAACAACTTTGTCTTTATTTTTTCTAACTGATCTATAACGTTATTCTAAGGCTTTGACTCACTTTTATGCATATATATAAATTTAACTTTATTTGCTATTTATTTTAATTTGTCATTAATTTGATATTTAATTGCACTTTATTTATTCCAGTGTTTCCCTTTTTTATGTTTTCTTTCAAAAATTTTTTTGCACCTATTTTAGTTTTCTTTAATAATAAAGATATCCTGATGTTATGGAGTTAGAGGCGAATTCAGCACTTAAATAAGAGATTTTTTCATGTAATCCTTCTCATGCATTAAAGCATCACACAATAAATTTTACTTCAAGCCTAAAAAAAAACATTTTTTACAGATTAAAAACACAAATGTTCTCTCACTTATATTAATATTTTATCCTACATTTTTCATTCAATGTTTTTGTTTTATACAAGTTAAAGAAGGAGGCTATGAAGTCCGAGGCTTTTCAGGATCAGTTTACTTCCTGTCAACTGCAGAACGTTTTGCCTCCAGCAGCTTCTAGGTTTATAAAACCTGCAAATTTTCACTTCAGTCTCTCTGTTGTTCTTTTAGACCCAATTTTGAATTTGAGCTTTATTTCAGCTTGGTGTGATGATAGAACATGTGTTAGTTACACTGGTTCACATCACAGAAATGTTAAATCCTGATCCAGCATCGAGGATTGTATAATTCCCTAGAAACATGGCTGAAGTATTCATAATGTCTCTTTATATGTTTAGTAACAGGATGAAACTAATACTTTCTCATTTTGCCTAATCTTCTTCCATGACGACATTCATGTCCCATGATGCTTTGTGTGCAGTGATGATGTTGGTCTCAGACAGGAGAGTTGCAGGAAGCACTGATCCTCACACTTCTGTGTAAGCGTTCAAGATTAATCTCTTTCACTTTTCTATTGTCTAAACTTTTTGCATCTTTTTTAAAAAATTTTACTTGCAATTGGTGATTTGAGTCAAAATCACCAATTAGGCTTTTTTAAGAGTGTTAAAATTCAGATGCTGCTATATAAATTTGTCCATGAGAAATGTAAAACGTGAAGCTTATTGGGACATCCTGCTCTTATTAATGTGGTCAGCCTCTGCAATGCTCTGATTCTACAATGTTAACATCAGAAGTCTGTAAAAAGAAAAAACTTAAGTATGGACTTAAAGTATCAGTGAAGCGATTTTCTTTCCAGGTATGCAGATAAATCATTTTCTCAAATTCAACTGAACCAGCCTCCAGTTCATTTTTTAAACTTAAGTTTTCCAGCACCTTCTCACATCTTTGTCATTTATTTCACAGCTGTTGTTTGAAGTTGTGTCTAACCTGTCGTCTCAGCTATAATATTCATAGTAACAATTTTAAGGTTCATCATCAAGCTGAAAGAAATGCAATTATTTGCTGCTCAAAAGCCACAAAGGCTTTTGATAAATACATTATTTGACTTTGCATGCAGCTCGTACTTTGAATATGTAAGAATAATGTTTAATCTTTCTTCTTGATGTGACAATTTGATGGGATGTTTTTCTTGGCAGCTGACAACGCCACGTTCCATAGTAGCGCAGTTATTGCACATCATTTCTTTCTGGGGCTTGAATTGTCAGTCTCTGCTCATTTGTCATGTCATGTGGATCCATCTATTTCATTGTTATGCTTATTACAGTACAGCAAAGGTGTCCAAAGTCAGCCCTCGAGGGCCACTGTCCTGCAGATTTTTAATGTTTCACTGCATCAACAGCCCTGGATTAAAATGAAATGGATCCAACAACCTATGAAGTTCTGAACAATGACTTATTCATTTGAATCAGCTGTGTCTGAATAGGGATACATGGAAAACCTGGAGGATTGTGGCCCTCGAGGACTGGAGCTGGACTTCCCTGTAAGAGAGTGTCACAGCAGCGACTAGACGAGAAGCAGGTCACCAGTCCACTGGGGGGGCTGCGCAAGATGGCGGCGTGAAAGGTCGGTTACTTCGAGCTCTCAGCACCTAACTTTCATTTAAGGCACTTTTAACGCTACTGACTCAATTTTCATCGCATAAGCGAAAGCAAATCCTTTGTTTGCCTTTTCTGACGCTTGAGAATATACCAAAATGCCGAAATCTGGTAGAAGAAGTGAATCTTCCAAAGAGGGAGAAAACTCCTTTAGCCTGCTTGCTAAAGACCATGACTATAATAGTAGTAGGATGGACTGTAACTCGCAAGCAACGACAGAAGAGGAAATCCCTCCTCTACCTGTGACTCCGAATAAGCCTCCTCTTGCCAAAAAACCCAATCTGTCCCATTCACTATGCTCGGATGATGCTGTTCATATGCTGTCCAACCTGATCAACTCCAGAAGTGACACACTGGAAAAGATGGTGAACACGGTTCGCGCCGAAATTACACTCCTAAATGAAAAGCTAGCACAGATGGAAAAACGTGTGGATAAAAGTGAGGAATCAACTTGGAGATGCATGGTTCGTGTGGCTAATCTGGAACGTTATGATCGTCGGTGGAATCTAAGGCTGTATGGCGTTCCTGAGGCTGAGAAAGAAAATGTACGTGAGGAGGTGATCAGCATTTGCCAGTGTTTATTGCCATCTTGGAAAGAAAAGCTGCCGGATGCCATTGATGTCGCTCATCGGTTGGGGAGAGAGCGCCAGGATGAGAGGCCCCGCGGTGTCATCATCAGGTTCATCTCCCGACGTCTGAGAGAGGAGGTCTGGAAAGCTGCCAAAAACAACGCCTTTCTCAAATCGAAAAAGCTACGCTTCTCTGAGGACTTAACAATGGAGGACAGGGATAACCGTCAGAAACTATGGCCTAAAATAAAAAAAGCGCGTGAAGAAGGAAAGGTTGCTTACTTTGTCGGCGGTCGAGGTTTTGTCAATGGGTCAGAGATTCACCCATAAAGGTATTCAATTACATCTGCGAGATGGAACCATACCACCCCTCTTTCCTTAGTTGTTTATGTTTTGTTTTTTTTCTTTCTTTTCCCCTCTCTGTTTTACTTTCTGATTGTTTAATTCTGATCATTTTTTTTCTTCTCAGGTGTTCGCTGATCAGTGCTTGACCTAGTTGTTTTTTGGTTTTTTTTTTCAGAAGAAAGGTTAAATAGTGGAGAGAGGGGAAAGTGGGTTGGAGGAAAGAAGGAAGAGGGGGGGGGGGGGGGGGGGGACAAAAAAAAAAAGAAAAAAAAAAAGAGGACTTGTTTTTTTTTTTTTTTTTTTTTAAAAAGGGGTGCATCTGTTAGCGTTAAGTTATTCGACAAGGTTATTTTTTTTCTACTGGTGCTGTTCTCGATCTTGCACTACCTGTTAAACAAACTTTAAGGGTCCGTAGAATAAGACTTTATTATTCTTTGTATTCATAACTGTTCACATTAATATGTCTATTCTTTCTTTTATTTCTTTTAATGCTAGGGGGTTACGCAATAATATTAAGCGTAAAGCTTTATTTCTTTTTGCTAAACAATTTAACACGGACTTCTGCTTTGTACAGGAATCTCATTCTATTTCTGATGATGCCAAATTTTGGAAATGTCAATGGGGAAACTCCATATGGTTTGCAAATGGCACAGAGCGGTCAGCTGGTGTGATTAATTTAGAAAGCAAATTCTGTGGGAAGGTTTTACTCACTGAATGTGACCCCTTGGGTCACTTCATCTGTCAAACAATTCAGTGTAATGACCACTTTTTTATTACCTCTAACGTGTATGGCTACAACTCTGTGAAGGAAAATGATGGTCTTTTCTTGTCACTAGAGAATACATTGTTAAAATGTTTAGATAAATTTCCAAATGCTACTTTATTGCTAGGTGGTGACCTAAATGTTGTACCAGACAATTCATTAGATAAATGGCCTCCTCGTGCACCTAACAGAAGCAACACCAAGTTAAGAAATTTTATGGAAAGATTTAACCTGCATGTTATCTGGAGAGTTAAAAACCCTCATGGGAAAGCCTTTACGTGGTGTAATAAGACTGGTTCTAGTCACTCCAGAATCGACCTTTGGCTGATCTCAAAAAGTTTTGCTGTAGATCATATTAATGTGGACATTCACCCTACTCCCCTCACAGATCACAAAGCCATTGTTATAAAAATGAACCTTTCTTCCTCTAACTCAAATGCTTCTAACTCAGCCTTTTGGAAACTGAATAGTTCAATTTTATTAAACAATTCTATTAAGGAACACGTTAAAGAACGAATTGCATACTTTTGGTCTAAAGCCATTAGAGGAAAACAATACGGCCTAAATTGGGAACTTTTTAAATTTGAAATTGCTCAGTATTTCAGGAAAACGTGTAGTGATATTGCTAAACACAAAAGGCAGCATGAACTACAAGTGGTTACAAAAATCTCTCATTTATCTCAAATTTCCCCGAATAACATTTCGGAAGAGGAGATTCTGGAGCTGTCTAATTTACAGTCTGAATTAGATGACTTGTACAACCAAAAAGCCAAGGGAGCCTTCGTTAGATCAAGATCACGGTGGCTCGAAAAGGGTGAACAAAACTCTCATTATTTTTTTAACCTTGAAAGACATCATTCTAAAGTGAATAACATAATTCGTCTTAATGTGGATGGAATTATTACTGAAGATTTCAGACTCATCTCTCAGTACTGTAGCGATTTCTACAAAAAGCTGTATACCTCTAAATTCTGTCAAGCATCCGCAGACAATTTCTTAAATTCCTTAACAGTCAAAACTATCACTAAAAATGAAAAAGAAAGGTGTGACAGTTCAATCACTCTCACTGAAGTGACGGAAGCAATCCAACAATTAAAGATTAATAAATCGCCAGGGACAGATGGTTTGACTTCTGAATTCTATAAAACATTCGCTGATGAACTTTCTCCATTCTTAGTAGAAGTATTTTTGGAAAGTGTCGATCAAGAAAAGCTGCCAACAACTCTGACCCAAGGCCTAACTACCCTTATTCTAAAATCAGACAAAGATGAATTATTTTTAGATAATTGGCGACCAATTTCATTGCTTAATAATGACTACAAGATCTTTGCTACCATTTTAGCAAAAAGACTTAAATTTGTACTGGACTCGATAATTGTGGAGACCCAATCTGGTTTTATGTCCAGGAGACACATTATAAATAATATCAGGTTAGTTTTGGACATACTTGACTACTCAGAAATTATAGAGGATAAAAGTTTCATATTATTTCTCGACTTTTATAAAGCATTTGATACGGTGGAGCATCAATTCATTTTACAATCTCTTAAGAAATTTGGCTTTGGCGATTACTTTTATTCAGCTATTAGCACACTTTACAAGAACAGTAACAGCTCTATTAAATTAGCCGGTGGTACATCTCCTAGATTCAGTTTATCAAGAGGCATCAGGCAAGGCTGCCCTGCCTCTCCTTACCTTTTCCTGTTAGTTGCTCAACTCTTATCAGACCATATTCAATCTAGTGCACTGAGAGGTATCTCTCTACTGGATAGAAGATTACTTATTACTCAGCTAGCGGATGACACAACACTTTTTCTACAAAATGAAAACCAAATCCCTGTTGCTTTTGATGTTATCAATGTTTTTTCAAAGGCGTCCGGCCTCTGCCTGAATATAAACAAGTGTGAGCTTATGGCAATCAAAGATTGTGCTACTTCTGCACTGTATGACATTCCTGTCAAAACTGAGGTGCGATATTTAGGTATTCTATTGTCCAAAGACCAACACTCAAGATGTTCCCGTAATTTTATTCCTCTCATAGAAAAAACACAAAAAAAACTAAATCAGTGGCTCATGAGGGACTTGTCTTTAAGAGGAAGAACCCTACTCACTAAGGCAGAGGGCATCTCTCGTCTAGCATATGCAGCTTTGGCCCTGCATGTTGATGATAAATTACTAAAGGAGATTGATAAAATGCTTTTTGATTTCATTTGGAAAAACAGAGCGCATTACTTAAAGAAAAGTGTCCTTATGAATTCCTATGAAAAGGGTGGTCTCAATTTCCTTGATTTCCATTCCTTGAACAATACATTCAAAATAAATTGGCTGAAACAACTTTTTTTAAACCCCAACTCAATCTGGAACACCATTCCGCTGTATATCTTATCAAAAATTGGTGGTGTCGATTTTTTCTTAAGGTGTAATTATGATGTTCATAGGGTCCCACTCAAACTGTCAGATTTTCATCGCCAGGCCTTTTTTATCATGGTCACTTATCTACAAACATAATTTTTCACCTCACAAACATTATATCTGGAATAACAAGGACATCTTATATAAACACAAATCTCTCTTTATAGAAAAATGGTTTCATGAGAATATTATACTTGTAGATCAGCTATTTAACAACAGCGGCCTTCTCTTAACATACCACGAATTTCTTTCTAAATTTAATATTCCTGTAACACCTATGGAGTATGCCAAAGTGTTTGGAGCTATACCCTCTGGAGTTTGTATACTCTTTAAACATCAACAGAGGATTGGCATCCAGAATACACCTCTGCAATCCCTTCTTAATACCCGTGTTGGGAAGATCTGTCTGTCCAGTTATTCCAGAAACAGTAACAGATCTGTCAGAGCTTTATTTCAAATGGACATTGTATCACAACCAAGTGCTATCTCTCACTGGAATAGGTTTGTAGACGATGTCCCATGGAAGAGGGTTTGGCTACTTCCTAATAAATTTCTGATCACAAATAAAATGAAAGAAGTATCCTTTAAGCTTCTCCACAGGATTTATCCAGCTAAAGTCTACATTCATAATAGATTCAACTTAAATATTGATACTCTCTGTAGTTTCTGCATGAACTCCTGTGAAACAATTGTACATTTATTTTGGTCTTGCCCAGCTGTTAAAATATTCTGGCAAAGGTTTTGTAATCTGATTCATGAAAAAATTAATGTAAACTTTGTTTTATTCTGGAGGGATGTACTGCTTGGTCTCATAACAAAGGACTCTCATGACAATTCTAGTATGTATTTGATAAATCTCCTCCTTATTATGGCTAAGTCCCATATTCATAACTGTAAATTCACAAATAAGAAAAAACCATGTTTCTCAGCCTTTGTAGGTGAGTTCAAGCTATATATCACCTCTATCCTTCATTCTAAAAAGCAAAAAGCAATTAAAACTATATCTGCCTGTAATATGTTTAAGCTGTTATAACCCCTTAGTTTTAAGTTTTACTAGTTTAAGTTTTACTGCTTTTTCTCTTTGTCCTGCTGTTATGTACATTGTTTGAATTAACTGCTCTGTATGGATAACCTATTTGTACTACCTGTCACTGTTTCAATAAAGTTCATTAAAAAAAAAAAAAAAAAAGGTCACCAGTCCACTGCAGGGCCGATGTTATGTCAGATTCATAAATCAGGCTTTTTCCTTTTTTCTACAACTAAGATGTTTAGCTCTTTCTCTCATCTGCATTCTCTATATGCTATCAAGTTAATCACTAAATAATGTGAATAAAAAAAGCCCTTTTGAGGCTCAAGCTCTCAGTTGCCTTTGGCAGTATTTCTGGAAGAGGCCCGTTTCTGATGGGAGCATCCATGTGTTATGTCATGTTGATGGTGTTCAGTCACAAGGGTTTTTAAGTAGAACTTATACATCTTGAGCAGATTAAGTTAGTGTTATAGTTAAAGTGGCCACATCTTGTCTGTTTTCTGACTGGAACACCAACCCAGCTGTGAAGTGTCTGACTGGGAATACTTCCGTCGCTGCCAGTAAGCCACTGTGGTGATGCTGTTACAGATTTTAGCTTTTAAGGGTTACACTTCTTGTCATTTCACTTGGACATTGCCATCTCCCCAAAAAAGCAGCTTCTCACGGTTTACAACCATGGATTGTGGGACTAGCTCATCAGAGACATGTCGACAAACATGCCTAGTAATATTTTTAATCTTATTAGTCTTATGAAGTATTTTCCACTTGTTTAATCATATTAATGAATTCTCAAAGGTTAAAAGTTCAGCTGTGAGACTGCAAATACTGACTTCACATTAATTATTAAGACAGATATTAAGCTTTCTGTGGGTTGCATAAGCAGTTGATCAGCTAATTGTTTCAGCCTGTACCGGTGCAGTGCAGATTCTCTCATGACTTTATGCAAATCCATCTCTGAATGAACACACACTGGCTTGGTACAATTTGAAAGCTATCTGACTGATATTCTGATGGAAACAAACAAACAAGAGCTTTTGACCTGTGTGATCATGGTCTATTGTCGTATCAGCATCAGATTTTTTTTAGCGCCTTCATGTTGTGTCATAGAACTTTAGCAACATGTTCAGACGATTCCCATCGATGCACAATTAATTATTAGCATCTTGGGTGTTTAGAGTTCAGATAAACTGTTTTCTAGGCGCTACATGTCAAAGTAGAAGTCAGAATAATGCCAGGATGCAATTATTTCAAGCCAAAGATTTAATCAGTGTTAGAAGGTATATAGATGTGCAACCAGCAAAACTCAAATGAGAAATATTTGGTGCAAAGCTCCACACATCAAAGGAAGACAGATGAAACAGTCACCAGAAAAACTATTAAAATACTCTCTGCACTGGATTCATTACACAATGCTGGTCAAATAATGTTGCTGCTACCTCTTTCAACAGTACTTTGAAAAGAAAAGAGTCTAAACTCTCAAGTAAACGAGGATGAAAAGGAGGAAAGTCAGAGTTAAGAGGTCAGTATAGGAGAAAATATTAATATGAAGTTAAACATATGCAAGGGATACTTAATTTAAATTGTACAGAATAAAAATACACATGGACATCATTAACATCATAGCAAGGAAATGATGAAGCTAGTTTGCATCACTGAGTCATAAGTTATGCATGGGTCAGCTGTTTTTAATATCCGCACCCCTAAATGAGAGCCAATCTGTTCTACCTTACCTGCAAAATATACAGTAGATGATGGTATGTTGATCAGTGATTTCACCTGAAGTGCAACAATATGTACTTGATGTTATCTAACTCAAACACCTCAAACCCTGCAGTTCCACCTTTTTACCCTCCTTTTTAGACTCCTGTCATTTTATGGGCTAAAAATAAAAATTGGGCCTCAACACAATGTGGGAAGTTTGTGTTGAGGGCTGATAAATGCTAACTGTCATCGTTTGTGTGCCATGTTTTTGACTTGTGGTTTCCCAGCAAACAAACTACTCTTAGTCCTAAAAGCTGACTTTTCACTCATTGCACTTGAGATTTTTGTGGAGTATTGATTACCAACACATCACACATGTACGAAACAGTTCCCCTTATTGTTTTAGACTCAGAATCGTGTATCATTAGTGCTGGAACAGCCTCAGCATTTAGTGTCATTTCCCACACAAAGTCCGTATCACATGGGTGCTTGTTTGTAAAACAGTTATCCATGAAGTCTGCAAACAGATCCAAACATTTTTATAACTTTGGCCCGGAAGATCCAACAGCATCCACACATTATTTTAAGGTTTTTTTTTATCAAAGTTAAAAAAAAGATCAGCTTTTTCTTGCAACCAAAACCATCTCTTCAGAGAAATATGTCTCCAAATAAGTTACAAAGCTTAGACAGGTGGACGACTCGTTGTGGTAGATGATGTTCATTATTAGCAGGGGAGCGCCAGGAGAATTTGACCATACAAGGAAATGATAGTGGAGGTTGTTATGGCTCTTGGCCTGTCAGCTCATCACCTCTCATCTCATCATCACCTGGGAGATTGGCTACACCTGGTTTTCCCCGTGGTGCTGCCCTTATAGTGATGTGCTGGTTGATGATTGGCCGCTCACACTCCTACCTACCTGTGATTGGCTGGACCTCTGCTAAGCTCCAGAATAAAGGCGGTCAACATTCTTCTTTCTGGGCAGCTGTGTTTGGTTGAGTCTCAGTGTCATAGGGAGTCACTCAGTTCAGAGTTTAGGCTGTTTGGTGTTTGGGCTACTGTGTTTTGTAAACTTTTTGTCATTATTGCTTGGTTGGTGTAAGCTTTGGTTTATGCTTTTGTTGTTGGGTTTGTTTTTGCTTTTGGGTTTTGCTTTGACTAACGCCCGTGGCTCCCGATGCCCCGTAAGGACCAGTGGGTCCGAAATAAAGCCTTCATCTTTGAATCTTACCTGGTTACATTGTATAAATGTTGCCACCTCTTGTTCCCCTGGACAAACTCCATCTGGGATCATAACAGTAGCCTGCAGGTTGCTGACAAAGAGTCTGGCATTTTTTTGGGCATTTTTATTCAGAAAGTAATCAAAACATAACTTTATGTTTTCTTTTACCTTTGACTGATATTTACCGTAATTGTTTTTACATACAGATGAGCCAAAAAACCTAGAAAACACAGAAATTTAAATATTAGCACCAGGTTTTCCCAGCTGTACATCTTAAAGACTGTATCTTATAGAATAAACAAGACTTTGTAGTTTTTACATAATTTGAGTTACAAACATTGATTTGGGTGGTTTTGAAACAACACAACAGAAGTTTCTGCCCTTTAAAACTCCTCACAGCTCATTTTCATGACACCTTTACATTCATTATGCACTTTCCTGTGGCTGTCGGTACCCTGAAGTGAATAATCTTTTTTCATGTAGCTCTTCTCATACATTGAAGGATCATACAATAAGTCATTTACATAATTAAACACCCATTTTGACATATTAAAAACATGTCTTCACTTTATTATCCTATTTTATTTAATGTTTATGTTTTATACAAGTAAAAGTAAGGGAGGCCATGAAGTCAGAGGCGTTTCAGGTTACTTCCTGTTAACTGCAGAACTTTTTGCCTCCAGCAGCTTCTAGGATGAAAAACCTGAAAATTTTCAGTCCAGCCCTAAATACTGTTAGGGGTCAAAATCTCTCCATTGCTTCTTTTACACATAAAATGGATTTTTTTTTTAACTTGGTGTAATGACCGAACATATATTAGTTAGACTGGTCCACTGCATAACAACTTTTAATTTTCAGCATTGTATAATCCTTTATTCCCTAGAAATGTGTCTGAAGTCTTCAAAATCTGACCTTAAACTCCTTCTGGCTTGTTTTAATGACACACTTAGAGTCATCATGCACCGTCCTGTGGCTGCCGGTACCCTGCAGTGCTCTAGAGATGAAGAAGTACATTTCAGAAGTTGTGTTCAGAGCATCATAGGACAGCTGTGTTTAGCTTCATGGCACTGATGCCAGCAACTTCATGTCGCTACACTGATTGTTGTGGATGTGCACCATGACCGAATCAGCAGAGAAACTCAAGAGAACATTACTGAAGGAAGCAAGGAGAAGAAAAACGTCACAGTTAAAACATGACGAGAGCAGAGTTGTGCACAAACAGGTTCCACAGAATGTCTTCATGTTTTCTGTGAAAAATGAGTGAAATGTAGGCCTGTTTGGAAATAACATGAAGTGGCTCAGGTTATGTGACGTCCTGCAACAGTTACTGCCTACACTTCCCCAGTGCTTCACCTACTTGCACCATTACCCATGATGCACTGAACACTCAAGCAGGAGGGCTCCTCAGTAAGCTGGTGCACATGTAGTTGAAGCATCTGACCAGAATGAGAAAATATCTTATAACATGCCAACATTTGTAGCATTTTCTCTTTGGGGGAAGTAAAGTCATATAATCTGGAAAAGTTCATTTGTGCTGCTTTGATTTTAAAGCTTTCTGCTGTTGCAACACTGTAGACGTCGGCTACAAAGTTATGCATGTTTTGCCCTGCTGGGCTTTAATATTTTCTTCCACTATTTTCTTTCTACATTTCCTGGAGCTTCATTTGAGCTGCTTTCCAAATCAAAAGTCCGTATTTGTTCGGCATTACACAAAATGATTCCACATGGGTCATGGGCCGACTCCTGGGTGTTAATATTACTTTTTGGATTAGACATTGCTGTCAGAAAATCATTTGTTTAGCATGCAATAAGTTGACTAAATGATCATAAATAACTTCCAATTTTCTCATTTTGATCTGATCTGCTTCAATATAGGTTTCATTGTACTTCTAATACAAGCTAGTTTTAAGTGCTAGTTTTATAATCTTATTAATAATTCTTCATTAATCCTCAGCACAGATGGTATTATAGCCTCAAAAATCTCTCTTGACATCTTTTTTTGACAAAAAACAAATAACAAATGAGCATCCAGAACCGAAAAATGACACCATCTTAATCATTGTTTCCTCTGGACAACTTTCTGTTGAGCAGAAAATCATGTTTATAGCTGAGAATTGATTATATTAATTGTGTTTCTTATCAGTTGTCTTTTGAGTTACCTTCAAGGTTGAAACAGTGAATGAAAACCTTCAAAAGACTTCCTGAGAGCACGTAAAATTGTTGCTCAAGACCGCTTTGTAAGATTACAAGGAAGTCTGGCTCCCTGGAAGAAAATGTATGAAGCAGTGAGAGGTGGCTCATTTCTCTGCACAACACTGTATGTACGGCAAGTCAGGGGTATGTTTAGTTCAGAAACTAAAGTGCTCATGCAAGATGATTTTAGAGTTCCTAAAAAAAAAAAGCTTGAAGAAAGTGAGACAAGAGGAGGCTATAAACAAAAGTTTATTTTGAATAAATGTGTGCAGAAGCAGTGACTGGAGTGGAACGCAGTAACAAAGATCAGTAGTATATTATCTACAGCTGTAGTGGTCTGATAGGAAAGATGACGTTGTTGCTGTTAAAAGACGTGAGGTGGACAGGCCAGAGACATGCAGGGACATTTGCAGCTCAGCTGGGACAAAGCCAGAGAAGAAGCGTAGATCCTTGCTCCGCCTCTCCTTTCTCCTCCCCTCTTCTTGTAGGTCTTATTTTCCAGATGTACCCTCCCTGTCCATTTCATTTCCTGTCCTATTATCATGATGGAAGTGGTCACCTTTCCGTGTGAGTGGCAGACGCTCTTGACAATGGTCCCAGAGACCAACTCGCAGTAGTGAAGCTTTTTCTTCTCAGCCTGGTGGACAAGGTTGAGCCTGCAGCCCAAATCTAGAGGCAAACATTCAGTGTGTCATTAGTGAAATTAAAAGAAACTGGGATGATTTTCAAAAGGATGCTGCATCATCTCGTTACACCTGTTTCATGAGGGTTTTTAAAAAAAAAAAAAAATTTACTTATTATTGTAAGACTCCAAAACACATTTACTGCAAATACAGGGACATAGAAAATATGAACCTCTACATGCAACGCAGTGGCAAAGTTGCAAACCTGCCACTGCAGTTTGAATCCACACAATAGAAGTCAGCATGATAGAAGTCATGCTGACAATAGAAGTCCTGCTGACTGGATGTGTGCAGCTATGTGTACTCATCCTTGTAGTTTTTTATTTTGCATTTTGTGCTGTTCACAATACCGTGACTGACAGCACCGCTCTGTCTCTGTGAAATGCAGTGCAGCGCCGTGCAGCAGATTATGCGCTGTGAAAAACAAACGTATTCACCAAATGGTACGTATGTGAGGAACAGTAGACCATGTAGACTTTACAGCTGGAAATGTTACACCAACATAAATCATCATTATACACCGTTGTAGTTAAAAATGCCATTTTTCTTTTTCCACAAAATTTCCTAGTGAAAAATGGATTTGTGTGTTTGTGCGCTGTAGTAACTGAAGTAAATAATGCAGTTAAACTTGTGATTATAAATTAACAAAATAATACTGTATATATTCATGTATCGCTTATGTACTATCTGTACAGATAGTGTGATTTTCATGTAGTCAAACTGACTTTGCAACACACAGAAAACACACTCTTGCTTATCTTTTTAGTAAGACTTTGCCGAAAAACGCTTGAACAATAGAAACATTGAACTACCAACGAAAGAAATTAGATTTTTCCAGCGTTTAGATGCTTTACTTACTATCATTTTCATTGTTTCACAATTGCATAACATGAGCCTTTATTTGACCATGAAACATTAATTCATAGTTCTAAAAAATCTCTTAAAATCAAAAAATGAATAATGATTTGCTCTAAAGGAATAAAATGAATTCAAATTAAATAAATGAAAAATACTTTACTAATCACCAAAGGGAAATTCAACATTGTAGTAGATAAGTTAATTAGAGGAGGTCTTGTTCTGGAGGCTGATGGCTGCTGGCAGGAATGATCTTCTGCATCTTTGAGTCTTATAGCGGACCTGAAGAAGCCTCTCACTGAACACACTTTGTTGTTTCATCCAGAATTACTCCAAGCACAGAACCAGCTTTCTTGATCAGTTTGTTGATTCTCTTCAAGTCTCTGGTTCTGATGCTACTCCCCCAGCAGATGGCTGCAAAGCTGACTGCACTCTCCACAACAGACTTATAGAAGATATGCAACATCTTGGTGCAGACATTAAACCATCTCAGCTTCCTTAAGAAGTACAGTCTGCTCTGACCTTTCTTGTCTTGTCTAGTCAGTGTTGCATTTCCAGTCCAGTTTGTTGTCCAGCTGAATCCAAGATACTTGGATTCCTCCACCACCTCCACCTCCTCTCCCAGGATGGAAACGGTGCTTTGTTTATTCTTGTTCCTCCTGAAGTCAACAATCATCTCTCTTGTTTTGCTGCTATTTAATATAAGATGATTGTCACCATTTAACAAACTGACTGACCAGTTCTCTGTACTCTGCTTCTTGTCCATCCCTGATACACCCCACAACTGCAGAGTCATCAGAGTATTTCTGCAGATGACAGGACTCAGAGTTGTACTGGAAGTCTGAGGTGTACAGAGTGAAGAGGGATGGCGAGAGTACAGTTCCTTGTGGTGCACCAGTGCTGCTGACCTCCATCTCAGACACACAACCTTTCAGTCTCACAAACTGGGGTCTGTTTGTGAGCTAGTCATAGATCCAGGTGGTTGTGGAAGTATCCACCTGGAATTTATGGAGCTTCTCACATAGCAAAGCAGGCTGAATGGTATTAAAAGCACTTGAGAAATCAAAGAACATGACCCTCAGAGTGCTGCCTGAATGGTCCAGATGAGAGTGTGCTCTCTGGAGCAGGTATATGATGGCATCTTCAACCTCAAGTCCATTACGATATGCAAACTGTAATGGGTCCTGAAAGGTGTTTACTTGCTTGTTGAGGTGAGCCAGTAAGAGTCTCTCCAGGACTTTCATGATGTGAGATGTCAGGGCAACTGGTCTGTAGTCACTTCGTTCAGCTGGTTGTGTTTTTTTAAGGTATTGGAACAACTGCAGGAGACATACAAAGAGCCAAATGTTTTCTTTCCAAGTCACACATCTCTTTAGTACTGTTGGACTAAAGCTGTGCACAGCTGACGCCGGTAAAATGTGCTCTCACACTCAAGAAAAGTGAAGGCATCAAGTTGCAGTTTTTCTGTCATGTTTCCCACACAAACTCCAAGAGATGCTTCAGAAATCCGGTAAAACATGATCTCAAACCGACCATTCAAAGGTATTACTTCCATGTAACCTCCGTGCAAGCATTGGTGAACTTCATGTCTGGAAAAGGTGTGTGTTAGGCCTCCACTGACCTACATGGATCATACGACGGTGATGTACATCCAGCCTAACAGTCTGTCGCCATGGTAAAAAAACAAACACATGTGATATCATTCCCAAGATCTGAGAGTCATCCCAAGTGATGCTTGGATCAAATCTTTAAAGCAGATACTACAACATTGACCCCGACCTTAGCTTGTGCAGTCGTCAGTCAGGGCTCCAAACTGTGGCCAGTTATTAACATGCTCCTGTAAGGGGATGCTGTCTTTGGTTTTCCTGGGACAATGCCCATGGAAGTCGTTGTATTGGTCGCCGTTCAGCTGAGGCACTTCAGATTCCTTCCTACATTGTCCAGAAAGGTTTGCTTGTACTGCTTCCTTCCAAATTAAGCAGGTTTGCCAGTGACTCTGTGGTGAAAGTTGCTGAAGTACCTTTGTTTCAACTACCTGTTCATCAATACTCATGTCCTCTTATGTTTCCACATTTTGAACAAACTTCCATGCTTTGTTTCAACGAGAGCAGTCTGTACTTCAAACGTGTGGCTTTTATTGCTGCTTCAAATCTCTTTATCTTGGCCTCAGACTTAGCCACTCAGCCTTTTCTGAGCCACTTGGCATTTGTTTCGAGCATCCCAATCAGCTTTTTCCTTTTCTATGGCTGACTTTTCCTCTAAAGCTGCAGCCTTTATCTCTAATGGAGCTTGTTCCATCTCTGTTTTTATTTTGATCACTGCAGATGTTGATACGAGACTTCCACAGAAGCATGTTACATACCTGTTTAGTAGGGTATTTCTTTAAAATGTGGGCTTATTGTCTTTGGGTGTTACCTGTGTATCACACTCTTGAGCCTGCACTAAATATTTCATGACCTCTTTACTTGGTTTCTTAAATTTTCCAAATACTTTCTTCTTTTAGTGTTAAGATCAAACTAATTACTTGATTATCAATAAAGTCATGAACTGATACAAACCAAAGTTTGCTTTAAAAATATTGTAAATGACAAAAGTTGCAATGCATCGTATCTCTTACATTGTTTACATTAGAAGTATCTTCCATTAGCTGCTGCATGTGCTTCTCCAGCTGGGGTAACTTGTGTGTGCTAGTCTCGTGCTCTTCCTGACCTTCTCAGATATATTTACGGTTTTCTTTCCACAGTCCCATTCATGTATGACAGGCAAACATTTCCAAGCTTTATCAGTATGAACATATAGTACCACAAAAAGTGCACTAAAGAAGATTTTACATCCACCCAGCTGCAGTATTCTGTGTCCACATTCCAGCTTCTCCTGTCCATAAAGAGCAAGTTATTTAGACAAACATGGAGATTTCCAATAAACGAAGCCCCTTAGATGCCCCCAGAATCAGAACGAAGCTTCATTCTGCTTCATTCTCCCAAAAATCTTCAGATCAGCTGAAACACTCGGCTAAAGACCCACCTGTTCACACCTGCATTTCTGTCCTTTTTTATTTTAAGTCCAAATCTGCAACATGATTTTAATAGTATTCATCTCTTTTCCCAATTTTTCTCCTTTCTTGTCTTTTCTCGTCTTTTCTTCTCCTGTCTTTTTTCTGTTTTAATGTCTCCGTAAAGCACTTAGATATAAACTTGCCTTGCCTCCCTAACCCTAAGAGATGGAGAAAAAATACTTGTAACACCACAATTCTTTGTGTCTGACTGACTAGCTGCATAACCTTTGTCCTGTCTACACCTGGCTGTAACAAATTAACTGTAACTTTTACAGTCCGCCATCTAGGGTCCCAAATTCTCCTATAGACTAATCAGATCAAATTAAAGCTGTTAGATTGTATGCAGTGTTGTCACAAACACCTCATACTATCTGTCAAGCACAGCGTTGGATGATTTGTGCTTGCCTGGACGGCTGCAGGACATGAGCATTTTTGCAGTCGACCATGAACTCCTCCAAAAGTATTCTAGACTAATGTGAGGCCATCTATCTAACAGCTAAAGCTCTGCTACAACGGGTTCATGCGACAGTGCAGTAGCAAGAAGAGCAGCAGATCTACTTTAGAAAGGTTCAAAAGTTAAAATCAAGGTGTTGGAAGAACCTAATCAACACCCAGACGTCAGCTGGGTGTTGAAAGCTGCAAGAGGAATAGGAGAAAGCTGTGCTTAAACAAACACCTGCATCCTGCTGACCTTTCATGTCCTCGTAATAAAACTAAATGAAAAAAAGACGTGATTTTAGTAAATGAAACTTCCAGCCGTCAGTGCCACAGTTTGGACATGCTGCTTTCATGTTTACAGCTAAAGATAGCACAGGTTCATAACTTTGTTCTGCTCCTTTGGGTACTTGTTTGCAGAAAATCAGCATGAGTGAGAGAAATGGACTCGGTACCTTGTGTCCACCTCCAGCTTTATGTCTTTATCTCTAAGCCACAGCAACGCTTAAATTGGGCTGAAGAAAAGAAATGGTGGACAGTCAGACGGAGAGGTGGATGAGAGAGCATGTCCAGCGGATTGTTGCCAAGAATCTGGCTCAAGCTTTGAATCTCTGACAAACATAGATGCGATGGGCCCATATGCAGTGGAGCGTTGTACTCACTGAAAGAACAAGGTGTGTGTGAGAGTGGGAAACGGACGTTAGACAAACAACAGTTTCGCCGCTGATGTCAGAAAATCAGCTTGATGTTGTTTCTTTCGCCTCTTTTCTCGCTCTTTTCCTCTCCTCCTCTGCAGTGAGGGAGGCAAGGCCAGATGAGTTGCCATGTCAGAGGAAATGCAGCAGTGAGGAGGGTGAAGCTTTATTTCCCAGTAAGACGTGTATTTTTTTTTTCATGTCAACATGGCTGCATCAGCTTCCTAATCTCCATCTTTTTCCTTACATACCTCTACTTTCTATCTTCGCCGCCGCTTCTTGTCTGCCTCGCTGCCTCCTATATGGAGAAATACAGGACAGACTGAGGGTTTTATTTTTCTTCAGCTGTATTTTTTTTTTTCCTCACCACCACGCCGTTATACCAAATGTCCCATTCTGCTCCTATTTCCAAGATAAATTTAAAAACATTTTTCTACTGCTGCACTCAATGCCCTAGTCCCTTTTTTTCAGCAGCACTGCTGACCCCCTCTCTCACACACAGGCAGACATGCACACACTCTTAAGCCATGCATACACACTTCTTCTCCGTTTCTTCCTGAGGCGGAGGTTGTCTCTTGAACACTGACATCAGATAGCCTCCCTCCAGCAGTCCACTCCTCTGGGAGGGATTTGCATCTCATTTGAATCTCATTATAGTTTTTTAATGGAGAAACTGTGCTCCTTCCTGAGTAAAAATTATGAGGAAGGGGGGAGAGAAAAGGTGCAGTTAGCTGTCTTCCAGTGACGGTGTGTGCCTCCAAGCAGCTGTTACTGTGTATCCCCCCTGTCCCACACCCAGCTGATGTGGCTCTGCAATTAATCATAAAAATAAAATATAATACCTAACAGAAGCTAAAGTAAACACTGGAACCTCCAGATTTTTCCATAATTCAAATGAATAGAAAATGCTCAATATGCCATGTGTCCGGCTCAATTTGAGAGAAAAAAATATGATTATGTAACTTTTTCTTTTTTTATTTATTTATTTATTTTATTTTATTTTATTTTTTTAGAAAAGATTGCATGTAGACTTTGAAATACATAACTGCCTCATAAGCCAAGGACAGGCTGGGATAGAAGTTGTTTGGTTTATTCAACCTGTCCACCCACACTGGAAAGCTGTTCAGTGGAGTTTTCTGGGTGTATTGTTGGCATACTGAGAGAGAGGACTGTAATTCTTTTAATTTAGTTAAACTTGACAAACTAGTATTCTGACAACAACTGAGCAGGCTAGTTGGTTATTTAAAGGGGCATTTTTGTAACTTTAATCATGAGTAAATAATTCCCACTAGGGGGCAGAGTTTTACAAGACAAGGTGCACGTTTCCATTTCTAAATCATGTTTATCTGTCTGCAATACTTTTTCTCAGCCTACCAAAGCAGGAGTGGAGAAAATAAAAACACTATTTTCAACCAGTCCTTTATTTCAATACTGACTTCTTTCATATAACTTAATAATTACCCATAATGCCAAAAAAGAAAAAAGGAAATCAAGCCCCATAGCTGTCTTCAGTAAACAAAAGCAGTGTCGGTCTTTACTTTTGGTTTGCAAATTTTTCCCCCTTTTTATTTTGCATCTCTGCTGCTGAATGCAGTTTTATTTGTGGTGACGGTGGCAAGAGTGATGTTCACTTGAGCTTTTTATTTATCTTTTGGTTCTGTTTGCGAAGAATTTAATATCGTTATTACACAAGAGGCAACAACTGTTCTTGTTGTTTTTAAGGCAACAAGAACAAATGACATGCTTTTGTTTTTGTGGATGTGATTGGAGGTATCTTGCAGCTTGCTCTTGACACATCAGCCAAGCAGAACTATCTTCTTGTGGGGCTCCGAGAAGGATTGTGCGATTGGTTGGACATTTGAATGTAGGCATGGTGAACGAGGAACATCATGATGTGTAAAGTTGTCAGTTCTGCATTTCTTTTCAAGCAAGGTTGAAACAGCAGACTGAGATGGTGAGAAAGTACAAAAATGTATACAACACATGTGACATTTCAAAACACAAACCACATCACATGCACGAGCCACGGATGAAGTTTCTCCTTACATATGAAATAACCAGATCAGTTGTTCATTGCACATAAAAACACAAACATCCCCCCGCAGTAATTCCCACCCTGTCGAGGATGAAGCTTCTTGTAACATATGGAACAAACTATTTGTTTGCGGTTGTCAGCGCCCCCTACAGGCTGACTAGATGCTCATGGCTCCTCTGGTGGTACAAAGCAGTTTCACAGGAAAACAGTCAGTCCCGTAAGTTGCTCCATTAGCGCTCCATTTAGCGTTGTAGGTAATACTCTGTAGGTAATCTCTTCATACTTGCGATTTATGTTTTTCCAATTTTCTGCAACAAACGCCTTTAAAAGTGGATAAATTTAAGAAGACTAAATGCATGCATCAGTCAAAAAAAACAACAAAAAACCATCAAGTAATGGGGAAAAAGGAAGGGTAAATAGATTTAGGAAACAGTGATTAGAGTTAATGCAGTAGGGGAATATCATGGACAGAGCAGGCATGTTTGTAGCGCTGATCCAAGCAGGAATAGCACAGGCGTAATTAATAGCAATGATTAGCGCATTCCCTTTTAGTTGAGCTTGACCTGCGTGTTGTGCAAATTCTGCTACATTTGACCAAGATTGCTGCACTAACTTCCGATGTTTATGGAAAGCAGAACATCTTCTGACCACAGTTTACAATGCATAAAGTACAGCATCGCTTATGACACATCATCCTGACTATACTGGAAATTCCTCTACTTTGTGACCAATATAGGAAGATTTTAACAATGCACAAACTACATAAAACTTATATCTTCCCTGCAAACCTTTTAAAAAAATCTCAAAAAGACCAGCTGATAAATCCTTAGATATTCATTCATTCATTCATTTTCTATACCAGTTACTCCACTCCGGGGTTGGGAAAGCTGGAACCTCTCCCAGCAATTAGCAGTCGAGAGGCAGGGTACACCCTGGATAGGTCACCAGTCTACTGCAGGGTTTAGATATGTGCTGAATTAAACCAGAATAGCAGGAAAACCATGTCCTTGTTGCTGTGTAGAGACGATTCCTGCTCGCTGTTCTTCGACAACGGGGAAAATATTTGCTGATACAAAAGCTTGAACAGAAAGACGAAATGCATCAGTGTTTAGAGCAGTAATTGTGCTTCTTGGTTATTTGTTTCTCTTTTTATACTCCACAAACATAAGGACATTTTTCACATATGGTTAATAGGGCAGAAAATATTATTTGTTCATGTAAATTCAGATGAGTCAGTGTGTGACAACCCTGAGATAAACCCCATCACATCACACAGCCCTTTTTTAATTACCTTATTGTGCCGCGTCTCCTCAGCAGCAAACTCCTGGAAGGAAAAGACTTTTTCAATTAGGTTTTCTTCTCCATCTGAGCACCAATCCCCTCCATATGCTTTGTTACTGTCTGCATGTGTATTTGGTAACCTTTCTAATTTCACACTTGTTAAGTTTCCATGTAAAAGGCAGCATTTTAGAAAGAAGCCCTCCGGATGGGTGAATGTCATTAGTGATTGTGTATATGTGTGTGTGTGTGTGTGTCTGTGTATGAGTGTGTGATTTTGAGAGAGGTGATAGTGCATAGATTAGTAAAATGAGAGATATTAGAAGTTGGACCTTCTCTGCACGTGCTTGGACACACACATGCAGACTGCATCACCATACAGTTGCTTACATTCCTGTGACTAAATGAGGTGATCAGCCATTTGCTGTCCGTAATCTCAGACCTCCGCAGGCGTGTTCTGCTGCGCGTTTTTCACAGTGATGATTATGCTCTCTTTCTGTTTGTTTCTCTTTGTGTGTGTGCGTGTCTCTCTCTTAGCCTCCCTCTCTGTAATTTATGTGTTGTTGTTGGAGCTGGTGCTGATAGGCCCAGAGATGGCATTTAGCTAAAGAGCAGAGAGGCTGTTAGCTTCTCCATTCATCTAATCAATCTCACTAATGAAACCACTGTCCTCTCCTCAGCCGCTTTCTTCCTTGTCTTCTTTTATCCTGCCCTCGACCCTCTCATCATTTGCTCTTGTTTCTATCCCTTTGCTTTCTCTCCTTTTGTATTCTCATGTCCGCCTGGCGCCACTGTCATTTTCTTTCATTCTTTCCTTCTTCACCTACTTCACACAGCTGTCCTAGTTTAACCAGCAGCATCATTCTCAATGAGGCTGCCTTTTTCTGGTGCTTGTTACCTCCATTTCAACAAAACTTGCGTCTCTTCCCTCCCCCAGCGCAAGAGATGGTGGATTGACCCAGTTAGGGTGAGAATGGGTATCGCGCTAGCAGGGTGTATGTGCCAGACTGCACATCTTTGTACTTAACAGTGTCTTTTCTCACACGCGTATTAAAGAATCAACATAACTCTCCAATATACATGTGTATACATTTTAGAAATTGACTGATCTTTTAAAAGAGCAGTTCAGTGTTAGGTTTGATCCAGCTGTAGGTTGACTGGGTGCATCCTGGTGTGTTTAATCTCATACTTATCACAGAGAGAGTGTAAGATTTTTACTTCTTGGATGTTTTCAACATTAGATTTGAACTTGTGGAAAATAATGTTTACTGAAAGTTTTAAATTATGTGTGAGAATGAAATGCATCTGAAATTACTGTCATACACACCATGTAACACTGGTTGTGATTGGCAGTAACAGCAGCAATTGTATGTGGATTTTACAGAGCTGCAGGGAGGGAAAGAAAAAGTGAGATGGCTAAAGAGACATTTAGGTCTGTTTGGGATGGCACGAAGGACTACTTTACCAAATATGAACAGAAAAACCTGCAATATGTTGTCATAAACATCCCACACATGGTCAGAGTTGTTGGTTTGTGGCAGCAGAAACACTAATACAGGACTTGCAATGCATACTGGTGGATGTTTGAGAAAATATGACTTAATAAAGTAAATGTGCTGCAGAAGTAAGAAAATCACATCTTAAGATGACTGAAAGACTGCCTACTAGAAAACACAGGACGCAGCAGACTCCAAACTAATGCAATGTAGCACAATAAACTGGTGATGAACGAAGGAAAACTGCAGGAATAATTATGAACAAGATGAAGTGTGACTATTAATAACGTGTGAAGATAATAACAGAACACACAAGAGAATCTGATTTTACAAAGTGCAAAAACAGGAAACACAGAGGAAAGAAGGACAAACCCAGAAACTCGAAGACTACAGAAATCCACAAGAACCGAATCAAACCCCACAGAAAACGACAAGAGGTGTGTAGGTCCTCAGCAGTCATTGCTTTATTTCTTAAAGGGGTGCTATTATGGTATTTGGAGTTTTCTGAGCTTTCTACAGTGTTACAGTGTTGAATCCTCATCAGACATGTGAACGACACTTTTTATTTCACCTAAACGCATGTTTGAGTTTGAGTTCCAGCACGCTCTCCGTTCGGTTTCCATGGCGACGAAAAACGTGTCGTTTTAGAAAGTTTTTTCTACTTCATCCTTGTGACGTCCCTGGGGATAAGGTTCGGTGATTGGTTACCTTCTACTGGTTAACAAGGGCATGTACAAATACATCAGGCGGGTGGAAAACGTGGGATAAAGTTATTTCCAACGATGGCTGGTGAGTTTACCAAAGAGAGACATCCTGCTGCATTCGTTGCTGTGGGTTGCTGTTTTCCACTTCGTTTTCAGGGTCTGATTCAGGTTCCAACATGTAGGGCTGTACGCTATGTGTTGACATTGTATTTTGTTTTTTTTTTATTGAGTTCATATTAGCCTAATCCTTCTGTTTATGAGATGTTACAATGACGGCGAAAGCAGGTGCAGTGTGCGCTCCCGATGTAGTGCAGTGGCGGGAGGCGGGGCTTAATGCGGAAGAGTCTCAATCCACTCGTTTTGCCCACAAGCTGATCTGACAGCCTACGGAGAGGGTCGGTCTGAAGTAAATAAATCGATTTGTGACAATAACTCCACCAATCCCAGCCCTTCTGGTCTCAGAAATTAAAATAAATTAGCCTAAAATGCACATAATAGTTCCACTTTAAACAAAAGCGAGTAATTACTTGGGATGGAAGGCCAGACTGTTTGGGAAATTGTTCCATGTTGTTCAGACAGTTGGTGGCTTACAGCTGGTGCTGATAGGCCCAGAGATGGCATTTAGTTAAAGAACAGAGTCTGTTGGGCTTGGCAGCACGGAGGGGTCACAGCTTTTCTGCTGATTTATGTAGGGGGGGTCTTCAAAGAAAAAAGATCATATGGGCATTGATCTGCCTCACAGATAGCAGGTATCTAAAACTAAATCCCAGACTGCTTCCATAAAATAACATGGATACTGTATTCATATTCCACATGGCATCAGTTCCCCAAACCTAAAACGTTGGGATGATGCAATGATTTGCAACTCCCATAAACTCCTTCTTTATTCCCAGTAATACATAAACAACACAGCAGTCATGTCACGGAGATATAAACTCATTTTTAATTGATCTCTAAAGCGTACGAAGATGGGCAAGAAAAGGCCGGACTCATCAGAGGTAACGTTGTCTTTCCTCCAACTTGTTTTTGGATGTGTGGCTGTGGTCAAATTCAAAATGAACAAATATTCTCCGCTAAAAGATTAAATGTCTCACTCAGCATCTGTTGTTTATGTTATATTGGGAATAAAATATGGGTGTATGAGGGTTGGAAATCATTGCATTTGTTTTTGTTTACTTTTTAAACATTGTGTTAGCTTGTGTTGTATTTAATCTTCCTCTTGTCCTCTCTCCTCATCCCTCTCTTCTGATACACTCCACTCTTATATTCAAGCAGAAATGATTTAGGAATACATTTATTTTGTCTCTGTGAAACATAGAAACAGGGATTCAGTGACGCATCAACAGCAAAGAAAACAAAAAGGATGAAACGTTTCAGGTTAAAATATGTTAACTTGACCACTGCAGGAATTTACATTACATGACATTTTATTTTCAGAAGATTTTTGGAGCATCAGAATTTGGTTTCCAAGGCTGGATTAAGTGACTGTTGTGCTTTTTGGCTGGTACTCTTGTTAACCACTTATTTAGTCCTCTTCAAACATTGGCCGGGACACTTTGTTACAGGAGACACTGGGCAAACGTTACTTCCTGTGCCAGTATGGATTTTATGAGCACAGGGACCCGGACAAGGGACAAAATAAACATTGCTGGGCCTCGCTACATAGTATATTAGATGACGTGACGGCAAAACCACCAATTGACTTTCCTACCCACTCCTACCACAACATTTTCTTGGTGAATGAATTAGTTTATTGATAATTTTGTCCTTGTGATGTATAATTTACAGATATTCTCTTTCAATTTGGTCTTTTTAAGTCCACTTTGGAAAACTTTTGGGATAAAACAAAGTAGGATGTAGGTTTTACACCTGTGACAAACACACAATGAACTGAAAGTAGAAAGTTCACAATACAGGTTTTACCACTTCTGCATGAGCTCGACAGTCTGGCTGATGTCAGAGTACGACTCTCCGCTCTCTTCTGTCGTGAGGCGGTTCTGTTCAGGTTGTACAACATTTATTTTGACTGCTTGAGCGAAACCGTCAACAGAATGTATATTTGAGATGATACAAATTAAACTAAAACCTTTCAAAGTAATTTAAAATCTGAAATGATTCTGCTTTTTGGTTGTGATGGATTGCAGCAATAAATCTTATCTGGTCAGTGAGGAGGTGTGGAAGGAGAAATCAAGTAAAAAGGGTTCAGTCTGATGACATTTTGAGAGGGTAGTTGCCCTCTGGGTTTTTGTCTTTTGCCCCTCTGTATTGTGTGCCTGTGTTTGTGTTTGCATGTGCAGAAATTACCATTGTGTTTTTAGCCTTGGGATATTGACACATGGTGGACAGAGACCCCACAGAGTGTTTTGGAAAGTTTTTCCCTGCAGCAAGGTCACCTCTCTCCTCCCTCTCATCAGTGAATCTCTGTCCACATCTGTGAAACACATTTACTTTTTATGATTTCCTCTGTAACACATTCAGTTGTGTTTTCTAACACAGAGGACTTTATACTGACTACTTCCTGAAAACTGACATAACTTGAACACAATTACACTGCATTCAAAAGAGCAAAAAATTCTTCACTGTGGTCAACTCTTGCTAAACATCTGACTTTTAAGTACAGTGTGTGAAAGTTAGGGAGATGCTGGTGATTGGACTGGAAAGTATTACATTTGGTGTATCAGCGTGTCAGAAGACGAGACAGACATGTTTTTTTATTGGCTTCAGCTTGCCACAGTTCTGCTTTTGAAAAGGTCCACAAGGGGGTGGCACAGGGCTCTATATTAGGTCCCCTCTTGTTTATTATGTATATAAACGAAGTGGGAGAAAAGGTGTCCGACGCTAACATGCATTTTTATGCTGATGACACAATCATTTATTGTTTTGGATCATCTCCGGCTAAAGTCGTTGAGTCTTTGCAGAGAGCTTTTGATATTGTTCAACATACTCTTCTGCAGCTTAAACTGGTTCTAAATGCTGATAAGACCAAACTGATGTTGTTTACTAGTTCCAAGAAGGTCTCTCAAGTTCCTCCTGTGCTCACTCTTATGGGAAGTGTCATAGAGGTGGTTCATTCGTATAAATACCTTGGTATCTGGCTTGATGATGCTTTTACTTTTAAGCCCCACATAGAAAACCTTGTGAAGAAACTAAAACTCAGATTGTCTTTTTTCTTTCGAAACAAATATTGTTTTTCTTTCAAAGCTAAAAAACAGCAAGTCACTGCTACATTTTTATCTGTTTTAGATTATGGTGATCTGGTGTATAGGACTGCTTCAGCTCAATGTCTACATAAAATTGACACTGTTAATCATGAATCTCTGAGGTTTATTACAAACTGTAAAAGCATGACCCATCATTGTGAATTGTATTCTAGAGTAGGATTGCCTTCGTTGTCCATCAGGTGAACAGGGCATTGGTTTATAAGGCCAAGCTGGGGCTGCTGCCATCCTATATCTGTGATTTAATCACACAGAGATGTGTTGATTCTTTGAATGATCATTTGATGCTTTCTGTTCCATTTGCCCGCACAGCGCTGGGAAAAATGGAAAAAAAAATAAAAAAATAAAAATTCCCTCCGTTTACGTGGAACTCTTTGCAGAGAGACTGGAAATTGTCCCAATTTATTTCTTTGAACGGTCTTAAGTCCAGAGTGAGAGATTTTGAGATGTCCTTCTTTAGTTGTAATTGCTTTTAATTATTTTTTCTGTTTAAGTGGCATCATGTAAATTGCCTTTAAGTCTTGCTGCCTCTTGGCCAGGACTCCCTTGAGAGAGTTTTTCTTTTAATTTTTAATTTTTTTTTTTATTTAATTATTTTATTTAATTAATTAATTAATTAATTTATTTTCCTTTTATTATCATTTTGCAATCATCGTCAGTCTTGATATGGCCGAGCTGGACCTGGCAGGGAAAGAGGAAAAAAAAAAAAAGAGGAAATGAAAGGAGGAAAAAGAGAGACAGAAAAGAAAGGCGTGTCTAAGCTGCTAAAGTTACAGTATTTGCAAAGCAATATAAATTACTGAAAAAAATACAACAAGACATAAGTAGGATAGTGACAATATTCAAAAACAGACAAAAAAATGAAAAATAAAAGTATAAAAAGAAAATGAATTAATAAAACAATTACAATACCAACCGTTATTAAACATACCTACAGAGAGTCAGCAACATTTAGTAGGAAGCAGATGGGAAGATGAGTGCTTTGTGGGCGTGCATGTGTGAGTGTTCAACCTGTGATCATGCAATCAAAGATCAGCTGAGTGCTTGTAGGGGAACACGACCACGACCCGAGGTGTATAGGGGAGGAACCCAAAGCCCCCCAGGGCCCAGCAAGCCCACCGCGCACAGAGTCCGGGCAGGCAAAGCAGAGAGAGCCTCCGTCCCCCGAGCCCAGAGCAGTGGAAGCCTCCAGGCAGGCGCCACCCGGCGACACGAGGCAGGGGCACCTGGTAGCACAGGGCGACGGCAAGCCGGCCTGGCGGGTGGCGGGTGCTGAAGCGCGGGCCGCACAGAGAGCCGGCAGCCCACAGGCCCCAGGACCACCCGTTCCCCCCGGCCAAGACCCAGCGGGCCCCGCCCACCCAGAGCAAAACCATCGCGGGCCGGCGCCACCACGATACCAAGGGCGGGATCCCCAAGGACAAGGACACGTCCGTAGACCATCCCCCCAACAACCCCTCCCCACAACCCTCCCACTGCTTCCTATCCACCCTCTCCAGCACCCTCCCCATCCCTCTCCCTCCCAAGCCCTACCGTCCCCAACACCCCCCCCCCCCTTCCTCCAACCCCCTCCCCCCCTCCCCGCCCCACCCCTCCCTCCCATTCCACACACCCCCCTCCCTCCCTCCCACACACCTCCTACCATTCAATCCTCCCCCCCCCCCCCCCCCCCCCCCCCCCCCCCCCCCAGCGACAGCCGGAGCCGGAGGACTGCAGGCCCCAGACCTGAACTCCCCACATTCACACACCCACACACACACACACACTTATACAGCCAACCAGAGACCCTGCCGGCCCCCCCATGCGCCCCAGGCATCGCCCAGGACAGAGGGCCCCCCGCAACGCCCCATCCCCAACCCCCAGGCCAGCACCAAGCCCGCCCCCCGTACCCCGAGTGCTCCCCGTGAAGAGGGGACATAGGAAGACCCCTGCCCCCCCCACCCGCCCGCCTCTGTGGTGTGTGCATGGGTGGGTCGTGGTTGTAGTGCAAGTACAAAAAGGGGTGGCCGTGGGGGGGTGGGACCAGCTGCTGCCAGACAGCCAGACCCACCCTCCCCAGCAGAGAAAGTCCCATTGAGGTTTTTAACCTCAATGGGACTTTCCTGGTGAAATAAAAGTTAAATGAAATAAATAAAAAAACAGCCCTGATAGGAACACAAGACACGGGTGCACACACTAACTTCTTACTTCTTAATGAGAACAAACACGACTCACATTTACTTGCTGCAAAGTTCAAACTTGAAGACTCTGAAGTTTAGAGCCTGTTGTCTGAGCAGCAGGGTGGTCCCAGCAAAAAGGATCATTTCAGAGAATCTTGATTGTCCAAAAATGAGCTTTTTATTTGCCTTATATTTCCTGAGAAGTTGTGATCAGTTGCAGCCCTCCGAGCGCAGAGAGTCGACATTTTATTTACTAGAAAAGGATTAAATCAGCCTGTTTGAGCAGATGTACTAGAGCAAGAAATAACTCTTATGAAGACATTACTCGTGTTGTAAAACAGCAAAGCTGAGTGCAGGTGCATGAAAAGCCACAAAACATGATTTTCTTTTTCAAAACAACACACACACACACAGACAGGTTGTTGTAAAGCTTTGATATTCATCCAAACCCTCTACTTTTAGTTGGCTGCATGTATGTTGGTGTGTGCAAACTGCAGGACACTGATAGCGTAATTCTCCATCTATCCCACTGTGAACAGAGGAGCTACCTTTGAGCCAGAAGTTTTCACACTCTTTCAACCACATGCCTTTGTGCACACACACTTCAGCTGGATGCACATCAATCATCCTTCCAGACTCACATGTCATTGGTTTTGTCGCTTGTACAAACATCCCTCTCCTCCTGGTTCACCGAGTAAAGCCCCCAATCAGGATTTACATTCACAGCGTCGCCTTTTTTTTTTTTTTTTTTTTGCTTCTTTGCACGCTCCCACTGGGGGGGGGGGGAACTTTTGGCAAAAAGCCTTGCGCACAGTGCTGTTTCAGCTTTACAATCAATAGAAAAGAAATGATGACAAAGAGAAGTAAACATGAGTTCTTTGAGGAAAAGTTAAATAGATTTTTGAACACGTTGAAGAGAAGGCGAGCGGATGAGAGGGACGTACCGAGTGAAGGTGCAGAAATGGGACAATTAAGTCAGAAGGAGGGACAGGTGAGACGTCTCCGTGTGTTCGGGATGAGTCTGCATAATCATGCACAGAGCTGAATGCTGATCAGGGACAATAAAAGCTCCATTAAAGATTTATTCTGAGGAGACAGAGAGAGGGAGAGGGAGAGTTCGGATGAAAGAGAGGAAGATGGGAGCTAGAGGGGAAGGGAGGAGGTAGAGAAAACTCTCAGGTTTGTGTCACAGAGTGGATTATACCAAAGACACCTCTCTCCACCCATCACTGTGAGACACACACACACACACACTGTGCATTTTAATAGTCCTGTCACCTCCAGCTATAATACCAGACAATGGCTCTTTGAGCAGACACTCGTCTTCAGAAGTGTCTTTCGTGCTTCCTGACAGGCTCATGCGTGAGCTAACTGGCTAGCTCACCACAATTATAGATCCCATCTTTGTAGTCACAGAGCAACAGCAAATCTTAGCACAACAAGCCCAAGGCCACTCTGTCAAAGTGTCACCTGGACCGGGCTGTGCTCCAGGCCAGACACTCGGGCCGCTTTTTACTTAGTATCTCCAGTAGCTTTGTGGGGAGATGAGAAGCAGGGGGAAGAAAATGAAATGACATGGAGAAAATGTAATCTAATTCACCGACCCCTCCCCCTCCAATGAAGTGTGCTGTCAGCTTTATCTCCAAGCTCCAACCGCATACATCCTCCCCTCCTCTACAGCCCCGCCGCTTTCATCCTGTTTGAAATGATTGAGATTCAGGGTTGATTCTGATGACATTTGAGCAGGTGCTTTACTGTTCCACTCACAAGTGACTGACTGGGTGACTCTCCGACCGGGTGACATGGTAAGTGTATGTGAGGTAGAAAAGGAAAAGGTGCAGGCATGAGATGGAAGATGGGAGTTGATAGAAAAAGGGAGGGGAGAGAGGATGGTGAGGGTTGAAGAGCTGGATAAAAACCACAACCAACAACAACAAAAGCGTTAAAAAGGAAAAAAGTGTGAAAAAGAAGCAGATGTACTGAGATGGGATGTGCTGAACAGAGGAGGCCTGATGAGGAGGTGGAGATGTGAGGGTGAATTATGGGCAGATAAAGGCCAGCTGGAACAGTAGATGGCAGAACATTGCAGGGGCTGAATATTTACTGTAAAAATCAACCGGCTCTCTGAGGCGTGAATTTTAATAAAGGAGAGGAAAAGAATCAATAGAAAGATCCCCATGTTGGCGCCGATGATAAGTGTGTCCATCCGTGTGTGTGTGTGTTCATGTGCATATGTGGGCTTGCATGGGGAGGTGATTATCAGTGTGTTTGAGAACGCTGTGACAAGGATAATTATGTTTGATTACTAAAGACCCCAGTGAGGGTTTGCATTATCAGCCACTGTGCTCCTTCGCTATTTTTGATGAAGTCTTGACGGTGATCTGCCGTTGCTGTGTGTGTTTTCCTGATGGCTCTGTCTCATTCTCCTCCAGCAGACTTGTTAAGTTCTGTGTGTATGCGGCACAATGGAAACTGTTTTAGTCACTGTGAAGTAGTCTAATTAACAGAAGACGTTCACAGTGTTTATAATAAAGTGAAAATACACCAAGATAAAACAGGAACCAAGATTATACACAGTCTGTCGTCCAAGCAGGTAACATTTTGCAGTATAAATACATGTATTAAACTTTAGGTAAGTGATTAGCAGATGGTGCAGGTTGTTGTATTTGTATGTATGAAAGAGGATTCATGTTTAGATATCATGAAGCTCTACACGAAGACAGCATACTGGCTGATAACAGGCTGATGCATCACTCAGCTGACATCAACTTCTAAGCATTCCTGAGAGAACATTATTAAAGTCTTAAAATTGTCATCACAATCATGCCCTGGACTTTTAGGAGGTGAGATTGAGACCTTTAGTGGTCACATTGGGATTTTCTGGATGATTAGTGGGTAAAAAATGGACTATTCTTCAGATGTTTCTAAAAACATAAAGAGAGTTGTTAAAATAAAACTACTCCAGTATTAGTAATTTGCATTTACTGTCTGATTTCTCTCATTTTCTCCTAATCTCAGGCTTTGACTTAATCCTGTTTATTCTCTTTAACCCTACATCTTGAGGGTTTCTACTCATAGTTTTTTGTAAAGGTAAGGTGCCCCCTCTCTAACGGGTATCTTGTCCATGTGACCTGCAGCCCTGCACACATGTCTTAGGTCTGTCTGTGGATGTGTGTTTGAAGCGGTTACGATTATCACATCTTAGACATCGTTGTCTAATTGTCATAGACGCGTGTTGTTTTTTCCACACTTAGACAAATGAACAGTTTGCTACATGCCAACTCTGTTTGCACTAATTGCTCACCTTTTGCTTTTTATCTGCTGGTTCTGTCTGTCAGAATGTGTCAGCCATAATGATACTATAATTAGTATCATCCACACTTAGCAGCTTCTACTCTGACATCATGACTAACTCTAATCATTTCTATTTTAAAGGAATGCCTTGTACATTTAAAGTTGTGCATCTGTTGCCCAGGGCAACTAAGTTAGAGTCTTTAGACCTTTTAAATGTGCTTTTTAAAGCCAGATGGATTTGTCTTCTTTGTGGAACTGAGGCTCAAAGTTGATCTGTTGCAATAAACGGCAACTTCATGTATAGTTACTCATATTAAACGATCATCACCACTTTAACAAGTGTTAACGACAAACAGTGCAGTTGTTGCTCAACTTATTCTGCCATGTCGGTGTGAAAAGTGTCAGGACACTTCGATACCAGACTGAGCTAAGCAGCCTTGTGTGAATGAATGTACAAAAGAAAAGCAAATGTTCTCCTCCATCCCCCCACAGTACTGATAAAAAAACAGCTAGGAACATAGAGGAATATATCCATTTAACTACAATCTTTTTTTTTGTTTGTTTGTTGATTGCTGTTGTTGCTGTTTTCAGCTATATGAACTAATCATTAGGGGTGGGAAAACTGAATACCTGCATTTCTTGCTTCACAATTTTAAAACTTTTTTTTTTTTTTGTCCAAAAAAATCTTTTTTTTTTTATTTTTCAAATTAATACAAATAATCTATTGTTTTAGTAATTTTAAAAATTTTTTTATTCATCTTTTTACTTGTCTACTTGGGCATTCTAGCAGCAGCAGAATGATGGTCTGACAGCCATGTTGTTCTTTCCAAACTAAAATGAAGAAAAATGATGAGAAAAAAAAGTTTTGTACATTTTTTTCTTGTTTGTTTTTAGTTTACAAAAATCAGCAGTATCGAAGAATCGTGAGAATCGCATTTTAAATCGAATCTGTACCCAAACAATCTTAATCAAACTGAATCGGGACAAAAGCATTTCGTCACAGCCCTACTAATCAGTATGTGAAAACGGCTTTCACCCACTTGAACTTGAGTGGAAAACACTGCTGGCGGTCTGAGACGGGAACTGTCCGTGGTTCTGAAACCCACAGGCCATGTTCTGCATTTCTGTTTCAGGCAACTTTATTATACAGAACGTAGGAGTTTATCGCTGATGGATATATATTCAGAGATGTCCTGATGCTGCAACAGCCTGATCTCTGCACTTAGATTTTTTTCTTCGGTTGCTTTTGTGTTATTTATTTCCAGAGCTCCTTTCAGCTGCCTCCTCCTGATTTGACCCCCCACCAGCAGACTTCAGGTCAAACCTGCAGTTCAGATTGCAGATTCAACTTTCGCTTCTCCAGCATTGTGCAGCTGTGTCCTGCTGAGGCACTTTATCATCAAGTACCCCACAATGTCCTTTGCCTCTCGTCTTGCTGGCTGTATTCCACTTCCCCTTCAGTCCGTAATGTTTCTTGCACCCACACACTTTCTGTGTCTCTTCATTGCCTTTTCCTTCCCTTCTCTCTTTCCTCGGGGCGAACTGTCTGCTGGAAGAGATTTCATTATTGCCTACCAGTTTAACTGGAGCTTAATGAAAAAATGAGGACATCAGACTGTCCTCCAGTCCCTTGTTCCCCCTCTGATATAGTTGATTAGGTGGGGCAGATGAGTGCGATGCCCTAACGGCAGCTTATCAGTGGCTTAAGACGTACTGCATGTATGTTTCTTATCTTGCTTTTTAGTTTATCTCCATGACTATCTGAGTTTTATTGCTCGGCCCGTTTTTCACTATCAACCCTCCACATATTAATCCATAGACTCTCAGTCCACCAGCCGGCAGAGAGACGAAGGGCCGTGGATGAGACTGACATGCTCGTGTGTGATTTCACACTAATTGAATTGACATCAACTCTTCTGCATCAAATTCAAACTGAAGCTAATGTGACTTTTTTTTTTTTTTTTTTCTACTCAACCGACAGCGTTTAATTCAGATTTTACTCCTGACTGTAGCATGATTGACACTTGGAGTAGATTGTATGTGTGTGTTCTTGTGTGTGTTACCGCGCAGTGAGTGAGGCCTCCTGAGCAAGGAAATCGGCTTATTTCCAAACGCTCTTAAAAACACCTCAGAGGTGTGTTAATGAAACAGCGTAAAAGGAGGATGAACATTACTCTAATCCTAATTTTTGTCTGCTGCTGCCCTCCACGGACCCCAGGTCTTCCAATCTCTTTAAATCTTTCCTTTTCTGAGCAACACTTTTGAAGAAATACTCATTTAGACTTACAATGAGGACAAGTGGTTTGGAAATCTTTATGGTATACTCCCCACACATATTTTTCTTGAGTGAGTACTGTAAACTATGATTTTGGCCGTGCACCCCGGTATTGGGGCTGGGGTGTTAAACACTATTTGATGATATTAGACTCTGTCATTTTTTTAAGCCCTGGAGCACACGCAGACTGATTCGGCCCATAAACCGATAGCTTCTCTGCCCTGGTTGTGTGACCCTTTACTGGAATATTACTTTGCACAAGGGGAAAAAAAACCAATGGTGAGGTGATGACAAATACAGAAACAAATTGTGCACGTTCCAGAGCAGAAAGAGGTAGAGAGAGGGAGAGAAAAGGAGAGAGAGTGCAAAGTATACACATAGCTGTGGGGGTTGAGCCATGGTGTTACACTCAGAGCTTTGGGGCAGGCTTATATTTAATGGCTGGACTGGGGCTAAATGAGCTGAATTAATAGGGTCTGCTCTGAACACTTACATGCCTGCTAAACATACATTTGTGTGCATGTGTGTGACTATATCCAGAGTGCGCGCGGGTGTCATTATTAATTGGGTCATCTTTCAACCATTTCATGCCCTCCAACCCGCAGAGTGGACGTGGGTTTATAGGACACGGTGTTTTAATGTCATCTTTGAGTGAAATGTACGTTGCTGGTTGCCAATTTTTTTCTTCTTTGTTGTTTATTTTTAATTTAAAAAAAAAAAACAAAAAAAAACCATGCTTTTTTTTTTTTGTATTAATTTTCTCGGTTTCTTGTGTTCTTTTTGTCCTTCTCTGTGCGCTGTTTTCTTATCAGAAATTTTGCAGACAGATGCAGAATATCAAACATGGCTCTCACATACGGTAGTTCCCCCTTGGTGATAGTGTGTGTGTGTGTGTGTGTGTGTGTGTGTGTGTGTGTGTGTGTGTGCCATGCTAAATGTTGGCTTAGAATTAAAGGGTCATTCCCTTGTGTGTTCATTGAATCTGTCTGGTGCAGGATCTGCTCCACCTCCCCCAACTCCACCCATCTTTCCTTCCTTCCTTCCTTCCTTTATTCGTCTCCCTGCTCCAGCTCATTAACCCCAAGTTTTACCACCTATGGAGTCCTCCCTTCTCTACAAATGCGTATCAGAATTCATCTCTCATTTGTCATCAGGACTTCTTTACCGCCCCTCACCCCTCTTGCTGTGGACTCAGCCTCAGCAGGGGTCTGACTCCCCACAAATAAGGCCAAGTATTCTGACATGAAAGGGTACGGCCTTAGAAGAACAAAGAGTGGCATGTGTGGAACGTCTTGGCATTCATACATGCTTGTGTGTGTGTGTGTGTGTGTATGTGTGTGTAAATGTGGTATTTAAGCTTGTGTACATATGTGTGTGCCTGCTGTTGTCTCAGTGGGCTTGTTTAACAAAAGGTGAAAAGAGGGTGGAAGGATCTTTAGCATTGCACCCTTATATTCTTTGCTTCTATTCAATTCAATTTTATTTGTATAGTGCCACTTCACAACAATGTTGTCACAGGGCACTTTACATACACATCATTTCAAGCCAATTCATACATATCCTATAATAGAAACCAACTGATTGCATCGAGTCATGACTTCGATCCAATCCACCATCCTGAGCATGCACGTGGCGACAGTGGGAAGGAAAAAACTCCCCTTTAACAGGAAGAAAACCTCCAGCAGAACCCGGCTCAGGGAGGGCAGCCATCTGCCTCGACTGGTTGGGGTGGAGAGGACAGGAAAGACAGACCAACATGTACAACTGCACTTATTCAGGAATACTTGCGGAAAAAAAGGAGAAATAAGTTATAGATGGCAATATTGTCATATATTTATCCATTAATACATTAGAGAAATAGAACGAGGTACATCTCAGTGCATCAGGTAACAGGTAACATCCCCATTGCTACATAAGTAATGGTTGGCTAGACTACCCATAACTATAAGAGCAATGACCACAACCTGGACAGTTGGGTCCCGTACATGCAGGCTCCAACTCAGGAGATGCTCATATCCTAACTATAAGAATCATGAAAAAAGAAGGTTTTCAGCTCGATCTTAAGGGTGTGGAGGGAGTCTGCCTCCCAAACCCACAGTGGGAGCTGGTTCCAGAGAGCAGCCTGATAGCTAAACGCTCTTCCTCCCATACTACTCTTTGAGACTCTGGGAATCACAAGTAAACCTGCAGTCTGAGAGTAAAGTGCTCTATTTGGAATATACGGAACTATAAGATCTTTTATAAGATCTTTTCTGTCAAGAAACTACATGAGACATGGAAGGAGTGGAGGAAGTGGGACCAGTACAAGTTAGAAGTTTTTTTGTCTCTCCAAATAGCTGGATCTTTCTCTGTCTCTTATTAAATGACAGATTATCCAGACACTGAGAGGACCGTGTTCAAAGGGTCATCCGGAGCGTCTTTTTCTGTTCATTCTGTTCAAACAGAACCACTGTGACTCACTTTGTCTCACAACAGGAAATCCTCTTGATAATAGTTGAACTCAGATGCTTCACAGCCCAGGAAACAGAAAACACACCGCGGTGGCTGTGTTGTGGGGCGCTCATAAAAAATTCATGCTGATGCTGAAATGCACATATAGCATGTGTTATACAGGATATCATACAAGTGTTTTCTTAGCAATATATCATCTGATTAGGCAAAATTGATGACGCAGAGAGGAATGTTAAATTTCTCCATTTGCATCCTACCCTCTAATTATCTCCCCATCGCTTTCTACTCTGCCTCATCCTTTCTTATTTACATTACCCTGTAGTTCACCACACCCCAGATTTTATTCTTCATATTTTTACACGTTCCCCCATCCTTGTCAAAAATGTGTTATTCCTCTGCAATGGTCTCTTGTGCTTTGTTAAGAAAGAAAACGTTTTTGTTTTGGCATTTGCACCACTTCTCAGATCGATTACTATTCTTTCTGAACCACGAGGAACTGTTGACACAATTTCCCAAGGTCCTCATTAAATATCTTTCATTTGCTTTGGTCAAACTTTAGCAGAGAGAGAGAGAGAGAGAGAGAGAGAGAGAGAGAGAGAGAGAGAGAGAGAGAGAGAGAGAGAGAGAGAGAGAGAGAGAGAGAGAGAGAGAGAGAGAGAGAGAGAGAGAGAGAGAGAGAGAGAGAGAGAGAGAGAGAGAGAGAGAGAGAGAGAGAGAGAGAGAGAGAGAGAGAGAGAGAGAGAGAGAGAGAGAGACCACACCACACCACTTATCCTTCTTTTCTGAGGGAGAGCCTTCTTTCATATTATTGGTACAGTTTTGTTATCATGAAAATGTAGATTTAGACAAATATTGCAAAAAAAACTTTTAAGTTCTTCACTGACAGAGCACCCACTACTTAGCCTGAGAGCTCACACTAGCACACGTAGAAATGTAAACCAACATCAACACAACAAATGTAGAGAAAATTCCTGAAATTGTCTTGATTTCTTTATTAAATCTTGATTTCCCACTTCTGTTTGCTGATAACAGACTAAAGTAACATATTTGCCAGACAAGAATTGCATCATAATCCTTCTGCCAAAGATATATATATGTATGTATATGTATATATATATATATATATATATATATATATATATATATATATATATATATATATATATATATATATATATACACACACACACACACACACACACACACACACACACACACACACACATACATTTTTTTGCTAAATGGTATTGTGATGGCTGTGTCTACAGCCACACATAGGTTATGTCCAAATGCATTACACATACACTTAGATTTATTTTTGTTTAACCAGGATTTAATTTGCAGACCAATATTTTTTATCAGACATCCATTTCACATCGCATCACAAATATTCTGAAAGGGCACGCATTTCAGTTTGTTGTGATGGTATGGTTTTCATTTGCGTTTTCCTTGAGTTTCAGTGCCTCCAGTCCCTTGGCTGTGAACCAGCAGGTGGCCACGGGGTGGAGCCAGCTAATTGGACTGAACCAGTGACAGAGATGGGAGGGGGAATTTAGGGTTTTCTTCTGTTCATCTAGTTAGGTTTTTGTGTGTCATCCCCTTTGTCTGTTTTGTTCGGGCTGATCAGCCACTATTTAAGTTTACCCTTGAGTGTCATTTGTTAGGTCAGTTTGTTTCATTTTGTTTGAGTTACTTCGGTTACAAATTCTTTGATTATAGTTTTGTTAAATTGACCTCTTTTATAGGCCTGATATATTCATTTGTGTTAAAACAACTTTTCTTTTTTGGGTCAAAAGAAAAATCCTATTTTTTCAACTTTAAACCTGTGCCTGACTGCTTCACTGCTCGGCCCATCACAGGTATCATGTTAGCAACTGGATATGAACACACTGGCCATTTCCATTTCAGAATGTGCATCATGGCTGGTTTACTACAGAAAACTATCAGAGGAAGTTAGGGGGAAAAGAGAGGAAGTGACAGACTGAGAGGAAGGAGAATAAGAATAGTGGAACTGAAATTTACAGGCAGCAGAGAGCTCAGAAAAGAGACTGGATGCAATACAGATGTTGAATGAGCTGTTAGAGTTAGTGCAGCCAAACGTGAAGTTGTGGGTGGAGGTAGACACATGGAGGCCAGATAACAGCAGTTTTAGCTGAACCTGTGATAAAACAGTTCTACAAATCTTTAAAGTTCACTGAATGGTAGCCCTAACTGGAACCACACAAAGAGACTGGGTTGTGTTTTTGGAGTTCTGCTCTCAAGCACAAATTATGTGGCTTTTGTCATTAAATATCTCCTTGAACATATTTATGATACACAAGTTTTGACAACCTGCATACGAGTCAGATCCACACCCCAGGGAATATCTGACACCCGGCTAAACGCAGCGTTCTTGGTTTGCCAGGAAATTATATTTAATCTGTGCGTATAAAGTATTAAGTTGAATTAAACTGTGCCTGATATGTGTGAAACTGAGGAGAAGCTGGTAGCTTTAAACCAGCTGCCTGTTTTAATAAATGAGCTGAGATGAAAAGTGCAGGCAGGAGATTCCCTCATCCCTCTGTCTGCCTTTCTTATTAATACTCTGCTCGCAGGACTCTCCCACAGAGAGGAGCTTTTTTTCCCTCCACAATACAAACTCTGCTTCATTATGAGTGACATCATTAACACAAAGACCCTGGAAGAAGGATCTTAACTGTGTGTGTTTGTAAGCATGTGCCTTGGGGAAACTTTTTGTCATGTTTTGAGCAAAGTCTCTCTTCATTAAATAAAAAAGGGTCCAGTGCTGCTGTTCAGTGTGAACAAGATGATCATGATGGTCACTGATCACAAGGCAAAATCACACATATTGATGCTGTTGTCTGAGTTAAAGGCTGGATGAATTTTTCTGGTGTGATGATAAATTACCATCTTAAAATTATTTTGAATAATTTTTCAATCACTTTATTGGTTATTATAAACAAAACAATAATACAAAGGTCTGCATGGTTCAGTAGCACTTTACTACTTTCTAGTTTTCCTGACATTTAACAAAGATTAGATTTTTATTTATTTTTATTTTTATTTATTTTATATATATATATATATATATATATATATATATATATATATATATATATATATTCAAAAAACTTTTTTTTTTTATTTTAAATGTTTAGATGCCCGATGCCATCTATACATCTAAACAGAGGGCGAAATGTTTTTCTTCGACTGTCTAGTAAAATGAAGTTATATCTGTTTTGGAAAACACTTAAAAAGAAGACGGAGAATGACAGACAACCTGGAAATATGTGCAGAGATAAAACCTCCAACATCACATTTTAAGTCAAAAGTGTGGACACATTTTGGATTTTTTGCTTTGAAGGGAAAAACAGAGCTGAACATGTTGAAAGCTGTTTGTAAACACTGTAATGCACATGTGGCGTACTGTGGTAACATGACCAACATTACTGCCCACCTAGCAAGACCCCATCCTGATGGGCCGTACGTACGGCAGCAGCAAGCCGACAAACTCTCAAACCAACACTTTTCAAGTTCAAGTTTCTGAAGTTCAAGTTCAAGTTTCTGAAACAACAGTTTAAGTAACAGCTGGTTCAGATATGTTTCTGCTGCTGAATAAATCTTAAAAACTGACACACCGTTGATTTTTTTTCATTTTGGAAATGTGGCTCGTGATAAAGCCTGTAAACTTGGTCATCATGCAACTTTTTCACATGGTCTGCTGTTTAAAAAGCAAAACAAAAACGGCAAAACTGAGGAATTGACACCAAAAAAAAAAAAAAAAAAGTTCAAAATATAATTAAGAGAAAAGCATATCGTTCCATCCCTAGCATACAACTTACCTCATCCACCTCTGTTTTCAGGTCAGTTCAGCACCCGGATTTCATTTGTGTGACAAAAATTAAATATGTGAAAACATTCAACTTATTTTTAATATTAATTTGTGAAAACAGTAATATCATCAGTCTTTGATGCTCTTTTTGTTGTTTCCTTCTTTTATTTGAATTGCTCTGTAAAAAAGTTTCTATCTTTGGCTTTTGTTGTCCATAAATCTTGATGAGGCTAAATGTTTTGATAAACAGCGTAGTAAACATAAAAAATTCTGCTCATTGTTTTTAAAGAAAAAACAAGCTAAAAAAAACCCTTAAAAACAATAAAAACACTTCACTGGTATTGTGTTTGGAAGACAATATGGCAGTTTAACATGAAATACTTCATACATCCTACTTGTCCTCAGTAACGGGATTTAAAAGGTGTTCTGTCCACCGGTACACCTGTGAGTTGTATAAGAGTTGCTTTGTATCTGCTGCGTCTCATCACTAGATAGCCCTGAAGAAAGAACCTGAAAGTGTTTTTTTTGTTTCATTGTGCTGCAATTTTTTTTCTTATTTCATCCTCCTTGCTCCTTTTTTTTTCATTTCCATCAAAGCGTGTAGTACAAGCGACTACTCAGCTCGAGTTGTCATTAATAGCATCACATTTAACTCCAGAAGTCTGGGACTGGGAAAAGGAGAACAGAGGGAGGAAGGAAGTGAAGATGGGAGGAGACCAAAGAGAAACTCGGCCACGGTGAAATAAAATGTCTTCTGTCAGTTCTTTTGGTTCTGGATGAGGTTTTGTTGTCACTGTATCCTTTAGAAAACTTTCAGTTTTATTTAAAATGAGTCATTTTGTAATTGATTCATTTTCTTGGATGCGTTATTAAACTAAGTTGATGCATCTCTTTAGCTGCCTCCATGGTTTCTTTTTGCGTTATGCAACTTTGTAGTTTCAGTCAAAGTGTCTGTCATGATCTGCGATTCATCTTTTTCCAATATTTTCATTAGTAGAAATATTGGAACAAATGTGGTAAGTCAACTTATTATGAAGAGTAGTAAATGATTCTAGAGATTACTGTGTTCTGAATCACTACAGATGACAGACATCCAACCAGCATCTTCCTGTTTGGATGTCTGTTCCAGCATCATTTACAGAAGTAATCACCAAGATGTGCAGCCCTGTAATTCCAGTATAACCTGGTTTCCTTATATATGCTATAATGAATTGGCTTTCATCATGTCTTCCTCTCTGTAAGTAAAGCGTCTTGAGATGGCATTGCCGTGATTTGAGGCTATATAAATAAAGTTGAATTGAATTGAATTTTTCTGGCAGTTCTGTTAGGAAAGATGGAAGATGCATGTTTGCAAGTCGGTGTTATAGTGGGCTAGCATGAGGCTAATGGTTTTGTTGTTTGCCACTAACTCTGACGTGACAGAGGCAGGGTTAGCTGGCGTACCTTCTCTGCTCAGGCAGTTCACTGAGTAAAAGAATATTTTATTTAGCCTTTCTGGCCTCAATCCCTTTTTTCTCCACTCTTTCACTGAATCAAATTTTCTTCATTGAATGATTTCTGGTTGGCTACTTGACCCAGTAACCCCCGGCTGGAGAATGGGGCGGGGCTGGATACTGGGCGGAGTTGGATGTCAAATGGGCGTGGTTAGACGGGCAATGGGTGTTAGGGGTTAGGGTTAGGGTTAGCAATGGCTATTTAGAGGGAAGGAGAAACATGCTCCAATCAAAATGTTGAGGAGGCGGGGTTGGACATTCAGCCCCACCTCATTCACCAGTTGTGGAAGTTAGATTTGATCCAAGGTCAACATCTGCACCTGGTAAACAATGATACTTGTTGAAGTAACTCTATCAACACCAGCAGTCAGCTTGGACAGTGTATAATTAGCAACTTGTGACATGCATTCCCATATAAAGAAGTAGGGATGCAGGGATGATCCAATATAAGCAGAGGGTTTCTCCTGAAGAGAGGCCTTCCCCTTGTCCCACACTAAAGCTGTGTTAGTCTGTAATATATGTAGTTTCCTTGCCAACATTGGCTGCCGTGTCCTCTCTGTAGCACCAATAGCATAGAATATTCCACAACACAGTCGGCAGCCAAGACCCTCTCATTTGACCTTAGTGCAGGGTTGGAAAGCAGTGTGCGGACTAACAGCATCACTGCACAGTAAAAACACTTCCTGGTTTGGACCTTGGATGATGCTCTCTGTGAGGAGTTTGCATTTTCTCACTTGCGACTTAACCTTCTTCCCAAAGTCCAGAAACTAATCTGGATCTGTAAATTCTCCCTGGAAGTGAGGGGTCGTTTGTCTCTCTGTGACAGCAGCCTGGAGGGGGAAAGAGCCCCTCTGAAACCTGGCTTTGGAATAAATGGATATAAAAAAAATGGACTGATGGTGACATGACTGTTAATAAAATTCCTTCTCCTATAAAACAACAACGAAACATCCTCATGAACAGATAAATAGACACTGCTGTTTGTATTTCTCTTCCACATTCTGGGCCGACTAATAACTTAAAAACATAACATGTCAGCACATCTGTTGCAGTCTGACTGACTCCAGAACTGTCAGTCTTGGCACTGGATGTTCGCTGAAACTGATGCACATCTGTGTGCACTGATGTGTCTCTGAGCATGTGTGTGTGTGTGTGTGCGAATGATAGTGTGTATGCATTAACATGAGTTCATTTGAACACGAGCCAACAAACATTTAATTTTCTCTGACGCTCCACCTTGACACTCTGTGAAAGCAACAAACTCTGTATCATTAGCATAATACATTATCCTCCCCCTGTCAGCTTACCAGCTAATACACCTATTAATATTCATATCCCACTCTTACTGAAGCCAAAAGCAGCATCATTTATGGAAAAACTGCTCTGCAGATACTATCAGGTCACAGAGGACTGGCAGGACAGACATGAACATACACATGTATAGGCTCAGAAAGATGTGGACAGTAAAACAGTTTTCATGAATTGGGGTTCTGCTTGTCACCACACTAGGGTTGAAATTAAACAGCTGAGCTGCAACTGAAATGCCGCAGTTCAGGTTTAATTCAAGCAGTTGTGGAAAAAAAATCCCATGTAGGATTAAGAAATTACAACAATTTTTATGTGAAATCTCCTCATTTTAGGAGCTCAAAGGTAATTGGACAGTAAACATTACTGTAAATAAAAAGTTTGTTTTAATTCTTTGAAGTCTGAAACTCATGAATACACACAGCGTTTCCTCCTCTGTGATCTGTTGCCTGACCTTTACTGCAGCTGCTTTCAGTTTTTGCCTGCTTGTGGGCTTTTCTGCTTTAAATAAGTGAAATTCATGTTAAGATCTGATGACTGACTCGCCCATTGGAGAATATTCCACTTTTTTTTTATCTTAAAAAGCTCCTGAGTTGCATTTGCAGTATGTTTTGGGTCATTGTTCATCTGTGACCTGATCCTTGATCAACTTTGTGTAACATTCAAATCCGTCTGGCTGCTTCTGGCTGCTGTGACATCATCAATAAACACCAGTGACCCAGAGCCACACGTCTTCACCATCTAACGGCCTCCACCATGTTTTACAGAACATATGGTGTACTTTGGATCATGAGCTGTTCAGTCTTCTCCATACTTTGTTCTTCCTCTTATTCTGGTGCAGCTTGGTCTTAGTTTCATTTGTCCAAAGAATGCTGATCCAGAGCAGATCCAGAGCTTAGTTTCCAAGCTTGCAGCGCACTCTCTTTCTCTCATAATGAGCCAAACTATTGATTTGATCACTCCTAACATTTAGATAATCTCTCTGACAGAGTGGAAAAAAGGAAGAAATCCAATGATGTTCTGTTTCACATCCTTTGACTGCATGTTGTAGGTTAACAATAGCTTCTAAGTGGTGATGCCACATCTGGCATCAACTCAAAAGCTTTTACCTGATTAATTGATGATGTATTAATGAGGGAATTGCCTGAGAAGCCCATAAAATAGCCACAGAGTTTACCGTTCAGTTCCTTTTTTTTGTCCTTTTGATAAAGAGGCAGCTATATATTAAAGACCCATAAATCCTAAACTTTCTCTCCAGTTTGGATGTGAATTCTCTCAAATTTAAGCGAAGGTTCTTATTAGATAACTGCTTATTAAATATGTTTTTATAAACAACTAAAATCAGAAAACTTGTCTGCGTGCAAACACACATGGACCTGACTGTAACCCAGATGCACACTAATGAAGGTTCAGTGTGTGTTTAGATGATTTAAGGTGTGTGGGTGAGAAGTTCTAATGGAAAATAAGCTTATTTGTTGTGAAATTGAATTTTAATTGTGAGTAAAGCTCAAGAGATTAATCAGATTTCTGTTCTTATTACATTTACGCCTCTCTTTGGAGGAGTTACAACGTCTTACCTAGTTAATATCTTGATGTTCCAAGGTTATTTTTACACATACACTCTTTCTCACAGAGGTTGGAAACAATCTTAATTTTCTTTTCTTTGTAGTACTGATGTTAGTTTCTTCACCGCACTGAGAATTTTTCTCTCTTGAAGGAGGGGCGTTTTAGTGAAGTGCAACATGGATTTAGTTTCAGCCCGTTTGTCTTTAACTGTGTGACACTGTGTGAATGGATTTAAGCTTTACCTTCCCTCCCAGTCACACTCCACCCTCCCAGTGTGGTGTTCCAGTATATCTCCACTGGGCCTCTACCAAACTATGTGTGTGTGTATGTTGACATGTATTCAGCTTGTGTGTTATTATATGTGTGTTTCTCAGGCTTCAAGCTCATATTTTGTGATTTCGCACTCAGCCTGGACATTTGTGTGTCTGCAGTCACTCTCTACCCTGTTGTGTGTTGATCAGTCAGGGTAACCTCACATGACCCCTAACCCGTTATTCTTTAGTCTTTGGTTTAGTTAATGTGTTTGTGTGTTTGAACAGACACCTCTGCAGCTCTTCAGTAAGCATTTTACATGTTTGCTGCACGTGTTATATATATGTAATGACATGCAGGGTGAGATATTTGCTGGATACAGACGCATGTTCATTAAGGCTGTTTACCGGAATGCTGTGACAGCAGGTGTATTGATCCACACCTTCCTCTTTGAGTGTGCGTGTGTGTGTGTGTGTTTGTGGCAGTGAGATTATTGATCTCTACAACTCTCAATGGTGTTTATTCCTACAGTGAGTCTGTCAAAAGCCAAGAGTAAGTAATTTCTCTTTTCTTCTTCTCCATTTTTCTGTTTTCACCCCCTCTTGCACAATTTGTCTCACTGAGTCAGATTCAAATGTCGTTTTAAATTATTCTTTTCAATTTTTCTCCGGTCTTGCTCCTCTGCTTTTACTCATGTTTTCCAGTATTGTTTCTATGATATCAGTCATTTATTTTCGTTGCTTTACTTTGTCATAAATAAAAATAAGCTGTACACTGTGTGTTTGGCAGCTCATATATTATATAACCAGCCAGCCTTTTTTTTAAATTTTTTTATTTTTTATTTTTTACCTTGTAAAGCAAGAACATGTTATTGCACATACCTTCCCCTTCATCTCAACTCTACAGATAAATGTAATTTTACTAGTGAATTCTGTTCAGTGTGTTTAGCGGCTTGTGTTTGAAGCTAGGCGCAGGCTATCTCTCTAATTACGTTTGACTTCCAGCTTTCAAGCACATTAGCACGACAAGGCAGACTCTGAATATAAACAGTTTCCCATTAATTGTTTGTTAGAGTTGGTGCCCAGTGGCTGAAAGCACAGACACATACACGCTAATACATACACTCTTTAAATCTGGGTTTTATACATATTTAAAACATGTTTTTATTATGTAAAGCACTTTTAGTTACATTTGTATGAAAAGATCTTTATAAATTTGGCTTGATTTGAACGGATGAACCTGGACACTATGAACAGAGAAGAAAGGAACCGAAATTAGGTCACAGAATGATGACATAGATGTGCAAAATGACCAAAAATGGTACTAAATCTTCTGAGCGAAGAGATTTGTATTATGTTTCTGGATTTAAATGAAGTGGGTGTGTTGCTAGTGCAACTGCATTTTCTATCATAATTTAACTATAATATCTTGTTCAACTGGACTATATATGAAAATCAGCCATTGGGTAAATTTGATAGTGTAATGTTATTTGTGCATGTTAAACAAAGTTCAATATTGAAATATTTTATATTAAAAAAAGTCAAACTAAGTAAAAAATGCAGGTATATTTTATAGCCATAATTTGAAGGAAAGAAAACAAACAAACAAAAAAAAGAGATAGGAAGAAAAGACACATATGATGAAAGAAAGAAGGTGGATTAAAAAAAAAAAAGTAATAATAATAATAATAATAATAATAATAATAATAATAATAATAATAATAATAATAATAATAATTCTTAATGTAGCACCATCAAACCTTCTGACCCTAAAAAAATGTGTTTCTGGCTCCTTTTGGTGGCGCAGTGACCTTTATTTAGTAAATCATGTCTTTCCCCAACAGTGATCCAAGCCTGAAAAAAACACTTCTCACAGCTTTGTGTTCCAACCCAGATGAGTTCACTTTAAATCAAACAAGTCAAAACTTTTAGATTTAGAAAACACTTTTCATACAAAGGCAGCTCAAAGTACCATGACTGTATATCACAAAAAGCCATCACACATTCAGGTGAAAATATTAGTTTCAAAATAAACACCAGATCATACACGCCCTATCACTCACACACATCATGTCACACAGACCTACATAGTACAGCTTCTGGTTGTGTTTCTTTAAATCGAAACATCAGTATGGTATGGTAAACTTGTGTGAAGAAACATCTGGTTTGGCACTGAAGTGAGGAAACTATATCTTAGGATCCAACCACACCAGGAGCAGCACCACAAAGGACCACAGAAGGCGCTCGCATGGAAACCACCCAAACCTGGGCAGGTGGGTTTCACACCAATCACCCAAAACAGGATGACATAGCTCCCGATGTGGAGGATCTGCATGAGGACAACACTGGAATTAAAAAGTAAAAACAACATCTAAATAGAAAAACCTAAAACACGAACAATTAAGAACAATAAAAAAAATAAGGATAAAAGAACAACTACATAAATGAGTATAAATAAATATTCATAGGTAAAAAAGAAATTTTAAACCAATAAATTAATAAGTAAAAAATCACTAAATAAAACAACCAAAACAAATTAAATAAATTTCAGCTGTAAGCTAAAGGAGTCTCTTTTCACACACCGTGCTACACACCAACTGCATTTCAACATACTGGCTGTTTTGAGCACATACTATGACTGTTCCGTTAAATAAATGCAAAGAAGTGAAGAAAAAAGGTACAAAGTGACAAAGCAAGAAAAGAAAGAAACAAGAGTCAATGTCAACATTTTACTGGCTGGAGAGCACTCAGAGAAGAGACAGGATGCAAGATGGCTGCCGAACAAGCTGTTGTTGGCGGACCCCTCACTGAGAAAATCTGCCAAAAATCAGTTATTCCTATTCATCATTATTATTATCATCGTTATTGTTGTTGCTAGTGTCATTAATATTATTAATAAATATATAATTAATAATTAATGATAAAATTATTTGATGTATTTTTAGCAATTTAATTCCCTTTCTGTGATTAATAAACTGTGAAAGTCAATAGCTGGAAACAACAAAACAAACATGCAGTGCAGCAACATTGTGTGTTTGGTTGGTGTTTTTTCATCCTGGACGTGTCAGTGTTGGGATGAATGGAAGGCCTTTTATCTGTGCCAAAGTGCTTGTTGGAAAACATGCTTGGACATAATTTCTATCTTCAGCGTCCTAAAACAACCCAAAAGCCTGGTGAGAGAGAGCAGCTAAACCTGCCAAGTCCATGATTTTTCATTTCCCTCTGGCCACCCTTAGTTAAATGTATGCACTTGAGATAAATGGTTGAATAGTCAATTGGATCCCACAGGACTGGAGGGGAGTTTGGAAGGGGCTGTGGATGAAAAGAGAGGTGAGATAGTAATAGTAGGATTGGATAAGAAAAGGGAGGCGAGAGATGGGGGCAGCACAGGTGTTATAAGGGAGGGAAGAGGTTGTTCAGGGGTGAGCAGTGAAGCAGAGAAGCTATTGCAACCGGCGGTGGATTTGTGTGTGTGTGTGTGTGTGTGTGTGTGTGTGTGTGTGTGTGTGTGTGTGTGTGTGTGCATGGCTTTGCAACTTAGCATCTTCATGAGATGAGTTTTCCACCCAACAAGAACCCAAGAAGCAAAGTGTCCTCTTGATTCCTCAAAGTCACTTTCCTTTCTTTTCCCCTTGTCTTCGACACTCCTTCTCTCTGCCCCTCTTCAGGGGGTCCAGTCAGCTCCGGCATTAAGATTCACATCACATCACACCACTCCTACACACCCAACAGAAGGATATGACAAGGCTACATCTCCTCTCCTCTCCTCTCCTCTCCTCTCCTCTCCTCTCAGTGAATCCAACACTCAAGTCACCCAACTGCAGGACCTGATGATGCCGACGATGCTGTGTGTGTGCGTGCACACGTGATAAGACGTGTGTTGTTTCTGCTTTTCTCTTTTCTGCGCCGGCCTTGGGATTGCTCCTCATTTCTAAATTTATCCTCAAAGTGTGCCACCTCTCCTGTGAGCGGCTGCTGGGATTCTGTTGTGGGGTGTTGGGAGGCAGATGGGTGAAGTGGGGTGTAGAGATTGCAGAGAAGAGGGAGAGAAAGGAGGGAGCATCGGAGAAGAGCGCTAGGCAGTGTGTGGCGTATGTATGTGGGACACAGTAGTTTGCATCCCGCTCTGTTCTGTCTTCCTCTTTTTTTTTTTCCCTATCTCTTCTACCATCATCCCACCCCTGTCCCTAGGCTGCTGGGTTTATTTAGGGGGATTAGCTTTGTGAATGTGCAAGTGTGTGTGTGTTTGTGTGCATAAGTCAAATGCTACTTGTAAGTAGTATTAACTCTGAAGTCACTGCCTCAAAGGGCCATGTGTTTTTTCTTTTTTTCTCCCACATTTGCTTAGAAACACAAACTTGCTAGTGCTTATTCTAAACACAAGCTGCACGTGCATGTGTGGTACTTGCTGCACATCCAGCCTATTAGCACAACTTGCCTGAACCCTGGACATAGACCATTACCTGCAGCCTGCATTTGGATGAACGGGCATTTCTCACAAGTGTGCACGCTGGATGTGTGACTTGTTGGAAGCCTGATGAAGATATTTATCCACTTTTGAATATCCCTGAATAGAAAATCAATGTCCTCAGCAGGATTAATTACTTTGCACAAAGCACATGGAAGTACTGGTGTGTGCATACCACTCATGCACACACATGACATTTGCTCACTTTGTGTGTGGAGGCAATTTATGTGTTTTTTGTTTTCTTTTATAAGAGATGGTTGTCATGGAAGTTAAATTATTTTTTCTATTATTTTTTTATTATATTAGCTTATATTACACAGATCGATTTTTATTTAAAGTTTATTTTTAGCCATAATGAGTGTGAGAACGGGAAGGGCAGAAAGGTAATTTATGTCACATCAGGGGGTGGTGTTTTTTTTTTTGTTTTTTTTTTGTTTAGAAATCAATGGCAGGTGGTGCGAGAGGTAAAATGTTTTTTGACCACTTTCAGGCGTTTTTGTAGGGTTTATATTTTGTTTAAACAAAAATACATTTTTGTAATTTTCTAAATCTTTCCCTTTTTTATTTATTTATTTTTTAATCTTGGATCTTTGGAAGAAAACCACACAGTCCACACTGCCACCGCCTTTAAAAGAAAAAGGCTGGTACATTGTGTGATATTAGAAGTCGACAGGTTACACTGTAGTCTGCCTGGTACCCATTCACATCTTCATTGATGTTAAACAAAAGCTGTAATGTTGAAGAAATATGTGGCTATGGATGTGTCAAGATGTGTGTGTGTGTGTAGTACAATAGCTGCCATGTGTGGTTAATCTCTCTTTGACAATAGCCTTCCTGAGCTGCCAGCTCTCAGGCCCACAGGCCTGCAGTAAAGCCTGGGGAACGGTGTTGGAAGTCACCCAGCCAGGACTCAGGGGAATGCGCCTGGACTGCCTCCAACTCTTGCTGTGTGGGGTTGATTGAGGAGGTTGCAAGGACATAACTGTTCTGCTCAGAAGAGACCAGGAGAGGAGACAGGATGACAGCAGAGGAGAGATAATGAAAGGAGGGGAGGACAGATGGAAATGAATGGGAAGGACGTTGAATGAGCTGATTGATGTGAAAACATTGAAACCAAATAAAACCAAACCAAGTTGTATTACGTAATCAGGAGATGAAATGAGACTCAAGCTAGTAACCTTCTTGCCTCGAGGCCGGTGCTAACCACTATGCAACCATGCAGCTTTAAATGATCTGTTTCCTTTTAAAAAAATTTTAAAATTATTTTTTTTCCACTGAATTTTATTTTCTTCCGCACCAAACAGCAAATCAACTAATGTTAAAAATATGTCAGGTCATTTACCATCGCTGCATCCGCAGAAGATGGACAAAAATAACTAAAAGTAATGCTACAACTCAACTACAAAATACACAAAAGTTACCATAAAATCTCATTTTTCACTTTCCATTCATGTGTCTTAAAGGATCCTACACACTAATGTAGCATCTTTTAGCAATGTTTTTCAATAAATCCACGCTCAAACACAATCTGTCTGTCAGTCAGTCATTTTCTGAACTGCATAGTCCAAGTAAGGGTCATGGGGGAGCTGGAACCTATCCCAGCAAGGTACACCCTGGATGGGTCACCAGTCCATCACAGGCCAGAGACAAACAACCATTCACACTCACGTACAATTTAGAGTACCCCATTAACCTAACATGCATATCTGTAGATGGTGGGAGGAAGCTGGAGGAGAACCCATGTATACACACACAGAACCCACACAGAAAGGCCTCTGTTCAGGCCTACCCCCCCCAGCCGAGGCTAGAACCAATGACCTTCTTGCTGTGAGGCCAAAGTGATAACCACTATGTCACCCTGTTAACAAGTTTGCTAACAAGTTTCTAACTAGCTTATTGAGACAATTTGATGTGGTGAGTTTGTGGTGAGATCATTTTATGTTGGCATAATAATAGCTGTTAGCTTTTTAAAAAAAAAAAAAAAAAAAGACTGGCTAAAATGAAGAATAATTATTCTTAATTTGGCGTGAATACCGACTTTTACACGTACAGTTTTTTTTTCTGTTGGATTTTCCATTTGCCAGCCGACCTCATGAGACCTGATTTTGAACAGATTCTGTTCTGATTCATGATTGTTACAGAACATTTTAGTTACATGAGGACTCTTGTGATGAATTAGGTCCTGACTAGCTGCAGACTGTACAGTACATATACGGAGTGTTGCAGTGAAAGGTGTGACATTTAAGAGGAAAAAAAAGCCTCATTTGTAAATGTATTCACCTAGCTTCAAATGGTTTTAATTGCCTTGCTTTAATAACCCTCTTGACACCAAGTGTAAAACTACAGATGGTGCAGTTTCAGTGAGTTTCCCTAATTTCCCCACTGACACAGTATCTCTGAAAGTAAGAAGACATTCAGTGCTCACCATGTGTGTCTTCATACGCTCTGATAAGAGGGTAATGATTTATAGTTTCTTTGAAATCTAAGACTACACAGAAATCCTGCTTTAAATGAATCTCACTCCTTGCGTCCGCTTCAATATCATGTGCCTCTTAAATTCTGGTAAAAATTCATCTGAGAAATTTAAGATATTTTGAATTTAGAAAGATTAAATTACAGCTGTTTTGAGAGTAACAAAGACAAATAGTGTTGCTATCTTCATTCAGTGGCCTGGGAATTGAGCAGCTAATATCAATTTAACCCTTTAACTTTCACACTAAGAAAAAGGCCAGAAAAATGTTTCTCTGTGTTTTTCTGTTTGTTTTGGACAAGGATAAACAGACTAAATGTTTTTATAAGATTGGTTGAGATGGTAAAAGAAGAAAAGGGTGAGGAAGTTAATGATGTAATAGATGTGAAATGGTTGAAATTTGAAACAGAAGTATTATAACAAATACTTAGTTTGGGTTTTACATACCAAAACCAGTTGGTAGAAATGGCTCAAGCAGGTTTATTTATACCATTTTTTAAAGAAATTAATCAAACTCACTGCAAATGTACCAAAAGGTGGAGCAGGACCCTAAATGATTAAGGTTGAAACTGTGTGAATCCCATCTTTTGGTCAGCTTTCCTAAAAAATGGTCAAGATGAGATACGCATTCACATCTGGTGGTCTCATGACAGAGTTTTGTGATATCTGTGTCACATACATGTAGCAGACAACAAAAATGTATTTGTTTTAAGACTTTTTTAATATGTCTGCATTAAAATATAAGAAAGAAAGCATTAATATTTGTCCAACAGTAAACTCTTGGTTGTATCAAAGCATCATTTTCTTCTCAGGCACCCTCTACCTCTGCCGGTTTGCTTTACACAATTATAACATGTTTGTTACACACTATTCCTGATCATCACAGCCCGATATGTCGTCATGAAAAAACCCACTGTTTGTATGAATGGCAAATAACACAAACATGTTGTGTCTCATCCTTTCCCAGTTGTTGGGCGTGTGGGAAAGGAGCAGGATGGGACGTTAACGTTAAAGGGACGCAGCCACTGACACAAAAGGCCTTGTTGTGCCCCTTTCAACATTCTTCCCATTGTTTCACACCTGTAGTCCTTCTCAAAGGGACTCTAACTGACTTTGATTGACATCTCCCACAGCATGGGTATCCAGCTCCGGTCTTAGAGGACTGAAGTCCTGCAGATTTGAGATGTTTTCTTTTTTAAACACAGCTGACTCAAATGAAATGGTTCTTCTCAACAACTTGTTGTCCAGTCCAGCCTCAGCATGTTGACCCATTAAGGTGTTTCCGGTGTGCTGCAGCAGGAAACATCCAGAACCTGAGGGACATTGGTGCTTGAGTATTGACTTTGGACTTTTGTGGTTAATGTAAAGTGTGTTCAAAGTAAAACTGGAGACTTCATTTCATGCTAAACGCAATTATTTATTTAAACACATTTTATTTTAATTAAGATGAGGCACATGTTCAGTCAGACTGCTACATTTACAAACATCACAGTGTCTCATCAAAATGCTGTCCATCCTATCATGCCAAAATGAAACTTTTAAAGAGTTTTGCATTTTGGCGCTCCCTAATGATGGATAATTTAACGTTCGCTTTGCATCCTGTCTCTTCTCTGAGCTCTTGCTGTTGAATGATGTCTTTTTTTCCTTCCACATACGTCAACTTATCTGTGGACTCTGCAATGGTGTGAGTCAAGAATATTTATTTTATGTACAAGTACCTTTCACAGCTTTGTTAAACAGACTTCAGGTAATTTCAGTTAGTTTTTAGGTGGATTTCAGTTGTATTTTATTTATCAAAGACCAGCAGTCTCATCCATTTATTTTCTATACCACTTAGTCCAATTCAGGGTCATGGATCAGCTGAAAAATATTCAGAGGCATACAGTTAGAATTAAATATAGACCTAAATAGTCTTAAGCTTGCTGAGAAAAAGAATACAGTCCATAATCCAAAGAGACATAAACCTCCAAAGCAAATGAAATGCTGGTATTCCACCTTCATTATCTAAGAGAAATAGCTACGAATGGGAACTGCTTCTCTACTATTGTTTGCAATATATTGCAATTTTCTGATCTTATGAAGTGCTTTAATTTGTATGAGTGAAAATGCATAGCTTAAATGTTTAATATGATCAAGATAAATATCTCCAGTTACACCAGCTGACTTGTTGGCAATGAACTAGAAAGTTCAGACCTTTGATTACACCTAACATGCAGCGTGAATGAGGCGTCTGAAATCTTCTTTAATTCACCAGCAGTGAGCCCGTGTGCATAGTAAATGTGTGTATTTCTTTTTTCTTATGCCCCAGTGCCTTAATGTTATTTTCTCCTCAGTCGTTCTAATTTGGAAAGCAACATTTTTTGGGGACATCTTCACTATTTTTCTTCCCAGACACACACACAAATATGCACATTGCAGACAAGAGTGTATGAAGAGAAATGTGTTTTCAATAAGCCTGTGACTTGGTGTAGTGTGTGTTAAGAGAAGAGCAAAATGAGCAGTTTTTCTCCAAGGAAATGTCTAAAAGAGATTGGACAGCTACAGCACGATCACAGATAGCACATGGTAAATGAGCTCAGACTGTGGTAGTCAACAGGGAGATAACTATCACTCCCTCTCCACTTTCCATGTTGTTTCAGATTTTTTCTCTCATTCATTCCATTTTTTTTAATATTTCATTTTTTTTTTCCCATCACAGTTTTCCTGGTGCACATTGCTGCTACAGCATATCCATCTAGGATTATTTCTTCTTCAGAGTGTGTATGTGTGCAGTAGAGACAGAGAAGCAGAGCTAGAAGTATCCCTGTGTATTTAGCTGTGAGTGCGTATGCGAGTGGATCTGTGTGTGTGTATGTGTGACTGCCACAGTTATGCATGCCTGCCTTCCAGGCTGGGCATAAATCATCATTAGAGATGGCAGATGTGTGTATTTGTGCTGTTGTGTGTATGCGTGTATTTGAATGTCTGTGTACACTCACAGCATCTGCAGCAACTGTAGCTTTCCGTGCTCAACAGGCTGCCTTATTGTTACAGCTCCGATGCTCTGTTCCGCTTCATTTCCAAGGTTTCCGAGACCTGGACTGCTTTAAAACACACATACACACACCATACACATACAGACAACCTGCACTGACGGTGCAAAAGGTGACCTTGCACAGTGATGAGAGACTGCTTGATAAACTCTGCTGAGACTTTACTGCACTTCCATAAAATGGCTCACACCATGCTAGGGGGCAGATGTTTGTCTGGTGGTGGACCAGTGGTTTACACACTAATGCATAGGCTCTGCCTAGCAACAGTTTTATCATCTAACATCACAGGAGTGCAGAAGCTGACTCACTGAGTCTTCAAGTCTGGGCAGAAAAGCTGGGTGCACCGCAGCTGTATTCCACTCTGCAGTCGGGCAGAAATGACTCAAATGTAAAATTCTGTGTAAAAACTCAGACACATATTTTCTGCCCAGACAAATTTGCGAGTGTTCACAAATCATAAAGCGCTTCTGCGAGTTTTCAGTTTTGTGACTGTCATCCGGTAACTATACAGATGCAGTCGGCTTGTTTATTTTATGACCAGTCTAGCAGGAGCAACACAAATGACCTCATACGGTCACAAACGAGAAGAACTGTTGATAACAGCCTGGGATCCCAATAAGAGCCTGAAGTTCAACCAGTGAGTCGCTGGCAACTTGTCGTTGTTACCACAGAATACAGAAGAGTGAATCTGATGACCTGTTCATGTAGAAGTATTTAAGAGGCATTCTGGTTTATGTCAAAACCAAATGATTTATGAGGTTTATTTTAATAAATAAATGTCCCAGATATATAATTAGACTGCTTTCCAGCTTGACTACGTGTGTTATTGTCTTTCATGGTTTAGGATTAGAAAACAAATAAGAAAAAGTCTTTAAATCTGAAAAATACCATATATATATATATATATATATATATATATATATATATATATATATATATATATATATATACATACACACATATATATATATATACATACACACATATATATATATATATATATATATATATATATATATATATATATATATATATATACATACACATATATATATACATACACATATATATATATATATATATATATATATATATATATATATATATATATATATATATATATATATATATATATATACATACACATATATATATACATACACATATATATATATACATACACATATATATATATATATACACACATATATATATACATACACACATATATATATATATATATATATATATATATATATATATATACACATATATATATACATACACACATATATATATATATACATACACACATACATATATATATATATATATATATATATATATATATATATATATATATATATATATATATATCCATCCATCTTCTGCCGCTTATCCGGGGTCGGGTCGCGGGGGCAGCAGCCTAAGCAGGGAAGCCCAGACTTCCCTCTCCCCAGCCACATTTGCCAACTCTGCGGGGGGGATCCCGAGGCGTTCCCAGGCCAGCCGAGAGATATAATCCCTCCAGCGTGTCCTGGGTCTTCCCCGGGGTCTCCTCCCAGAGGGACGTGCCTGGAACACCTCACCAGGGAGGTCCAGAAGGCATCCTGACCAGATGCCCGAGCCACCTCAACTGGTTCCTCTCGATGCGGAGGAGCAGCGGCTCTACTCTGAGCCCCTCCCGGATGACCGAGCTCCTCACCCTATCTCTAAGGGAGAGCCCGGCCACCCTACGGAGGAAACTCATTTCAGCCGCCTGTATACGAGATCTCGTTCTTTCGGTCACGACCCACAGCTCATGACAATAGGTGAGGGTAGGAACGTAGATCGACTGGTAAATCGAGAGCTTCGCCTTCTGGCTCAACTCCTTCTTCACCACGACAGACCGGCGCAGAGCCCGCATTACTGCAGACGCCGCACCGATCCGTCTGTTGAACTCGCGCTCAGTCCTTCCCTCACTCGTGAACAAGACCCCGAGATATTTAAACTCCTCCACTTGAGGCAGGACCTCACTCCCGACCCGGAGAGGGCAATCCACCCTATTCCGGCTGAGGACCATGGTCTCAGATTTGGAGGTGCTGATTCTCATCCCAGCCGCTTCACACTCGGCAGCGAATCGCTCAAGCGAGAGCTGGAGATCACGACCAGATGAAGCTAACAGGACCACGTCATCCGCAAAAAGCAGGGACCCAATCCTGAGGCCACCAAGTTGGATCCCCACAACACCTCGGCTGCGCCGAGAAATTCTGTCCATGTAAGTTATGAACAGAATCGGTGATAAAGGGCAGCCTTGGCGGAGTCCAACCCTCACCGGAAACGAATCCGACTTACTACTGGCAATGCGGACCAAGCTCTGACACCTGTCGTACAGGGACCGCACAGCTCGTACAAGGGGGTCCGGTACCCCATACTCCCGGAGTACACCCTACAGGAGCCCCCGGGGGACACTGTCGAATGCCTTCTCCAGGTCCACAAAGCACATGTAGACTGGTTGGGCAAACTCCCATGCCCCCTCCAGGACCCCAGAGAGGGTATAGAGCTGGTCCACTGTTCCGCGACCAGGACGAAAACCACACTGCTCCTCCTCAATCCGGGATTCGACTATCCGGCGGACCGTCCTCTCCAGGACCCCTGAATAGACCTTACCAGGGAGGCTGAGGAGTGTGATTCCTCTGTAATTGGAACATACCTTCCGGTCCCCCTTCTATATATATATATATATATATATATATATATATATATATATATATATATATATATATATGTATATATATATATATATATATATATATGTATATATATATATGTATATATATATATGTATATATATATATGTATATATATATATATATATATATATGTATATATGTATATATGTATATATGTATATATATGTATGTGTATATATATGTATGTATATATATATGTATGTATATATATGTATGTATATATATATATATATATATGTATGTATATATATATGTATATATGTATGTATATATATATGTATATATGTATGTATATATGTATGTATATATGTATATATGTATATATGTATGTATATATGTATGTATATATATGTATGTATATATATATGTATGTATATATATGTATGTATATATATATATATATATATATATGTATGTATATATATGTATGTATATATATGTATGTATATATATGTATGTATGTATATATATGTATGTATATATATATATATATATATATATATATATATATATATATATATATACATATATATATATATATATATATATACATATATATATATATATATATATATGTATATATATATATATATATGTATATATATATATATATATATATATATATATATATATATATATATATGTATATATATATATATATATATGTATATATATATATATATATGAATATCCCTAACTTTTTGTGAATAGTGTATATATATATATATATGTATATATATATATATATATATATATATATATGTATATATATATAAATATATATATATATATATATATATAAATAATACTGTAATAATTTACTTACACACTGATGGGAATCAGGTGAATATCATTCATGACATCATCAGCATCAGATGTAACAGGTTTCACCTGTTATCAAGTCACAATCACAGTATCACTCAGACGACAGAGCAGTAAACTAGTCCAAACCACAAATAAAGCACTATTAAAGTTCACCTATTGGGCTCAAAAACACAAAGATACGAAGTACTAATCTGTAAAACTCCACAAAAATCACAAAACCACATTCCAGGCTGACATCAAGGCAAAGTGAGGCAAACTGAGCAATCAAAACTCTGCTGCCATGATTGTCTGTAAGCCTGCTCCTTAAATCGGGCTGACGAGCTGGGTCCAGTGGGAAAGATGAAGATAGGGGATGGTACAACCAGCCAACCACAGGAACAGAACAGTGCAGCCAGTCACAGGATGCACTTAAAGCCAATGGTCTAGATGGGATTGCACAGATAAATTTGAATAAAGTGGTTAAGAGTGTAACATAGAAAAAGTGACACATCTGACTCATTATCAGACATGGACAAGGGATATTACACTTTGAAGCACTCCTTACAGGTAGTTGTTGTCATATAAGATAAAAAAAAAAAAAGAACAGTTTCTTCAATGCCAAACAAAGACAAATTCTTACATTCAACTGATCAAAGTTATCGGCACTAATTAACCATGAATAAATTCATGTTGCAATGAAATGTCAACTATGTGGGTGTCCAATTAGCTCATTAGCATTTTCATTTATATCTGCTTTTAAACCATTATGAGTCTTCTCTATTAATTTGAATACTCATTGCTGATTTGATTGATTGGGGAGATAAAAAATAAATAAAAAACAGATAAATTTCGGCATTTTAGTTTAATGGATCTAGATGTTTGTCCCTAGAATGGCAACTTTAATAATAAATCATAGAGAACTGAGATGAGATGTTATAAGCAAGTGGCCATTTCCCATCCATGAACCAAACTTTTTTAATTGATGATGAATTATTCACCATGATTTCAACAATCCCCCAGGACTGATGCTGCCAACCTCCTTATCACAGTTTTCTTTGCAAAGGAATGAGAAAACATTCATTCATCTCCAGATAAAATAGTTATGTTGACAGTGAAAACTTGAGCGGATCAATCAATTTTTTCCACACATGAAATGGATCATCAGTCAATAAGAGACTTGATAAAGCATCACATTGATTAGCAGAGTCCATAATGGCATAACGGTCGATAAGATATTATTAGTTTCCATCCTCTCATATTGACAGATGCTGTCAATGATGTGAGATGGACTGCATATAAAGTTGAATGAAGTTGAAAATTATTTTTTATTTAAAAATTACATTAAAACATCTAAAATGTGCTAAAATGTTCAGAAATGACCTACAGCAAAGCATCATGGGATAACAAATGTCAATCTGGAATGTATAGAGACTTCATGGGCTAAAACTCAAAGCAATAGAAATGTTATTCCTGTTTTGAGGAAGGGGTTTCAACACTGATCAATGTGACTGACCACTTCTTCTTAGTGTATTATCTGAGTCATTTGTGTCACCTGGCAGACATCACATGTCTGACCTGTTGTGTTTGTGTGTGTGAACATTTGAATGTGTGTATCATTAGAATACCATTATTTATTTGCTGTGTACAAAATGTGTGTGTTATAGGCGGAGGGGGGAGATTCCTCCAGGACAGAGAACCACAGATCCATCATCTTCTGCCTAACTCCTGACCAGCTGGGGTGTGTTCCACTGTGTGTGTGTGTGTGTGTGTGGTGTGTGTTTGTGTGTTGGACACCAGGCAAAGGAAAATCAATGGTATTAATTTGCGGAGGCAGTGGTGTGAGCTGAGGCAATCTGCTGCACACAGGGAGCCGCGCTTTCCCTCTGATTTACCGCACACACATACAGACCCGCCTCCTCTCCAGCCCCAGCTTCCCACATCACACCCCGACTCTTCTCTTCTCCTTTCTTTTGCATTCAGTGACAATATCAGTTTACAGTTTATGAGGCACAGCGGAGTGTCACGCTTCACCCACTCCCTCTCTTTATCTCGGTGCAGGTAATTAAAAGGCAGGCAGCTCCACGGTGGCAGCTGGGAGGACAGGACCGAAGGGAAGGGCAGCTTAGAGTCCCCACAACACACTTTCCACACACTCGCTGCCCACACACACACACACACACACACACACACACACACACACACACACACACACACACACACACACACACACACACACTTTTCTTTGAAGTGTGAATTATATTGTTACAGATGGAGAGGTTTAGTGGATTTGCAGAAGTTGTGGTGACAGATTATTCTGCAGCGGCTGGTCTGCTGTTGGTGAAATGCTTAATTTTCTTTCTTTCTTTTTAAAGATTATGGTACTAAATTATGGCTCCTGAATGTTTTATTTCAGGATAATTTATGCTACAATTAAACTGGAGTGAGTTTGCAGCCTTACTTAAGAGAAATAGCTGAAATTCAGCTTTCTGCATCTCCTAACACACACGCTACCTGCACAATGATTAGGCCATGGAGCATTCTGATCTTATTGTTATTGCTTGACACATTCTCCAGCTCCTGATCATGTAAACACAAATGCTTAATGGCTTTAATTCAGTGCTGTTGAAATTAACATTTATGAAACAGTCCCACTTTAATGGCCATAAAATGGCTTGAAGTATGACTCTACCCTGTTTTTTTCTCATTATGTGAATGGAGATCTATGAAATACGAATATGGCCCTCGGTACTAAAATCACCCTTTCCCCAAGTCTCCCCTCACTCAGCAACATAGACTTAGCTTTGCTAAAAGTGCAAGTGAAAATATTTGGGTCATTGTGCCATGCACACAAAAAAAAAAAGGAACACAAAAACATCTTATGACTGGATCAGTTTCTGATTCGGGATTAGAAACAGAAACACAGACTCAAAGCAGTAATGTGAATTTAGGTTCCAGCAGAATAGAAGAGGGTAGGGGTGGGAAAATTGAATTGAAAAATTAAAAAAATCGGGATTTTTTTGCTTCACAAAAAAATCAAATTTTTTTATTTAAAAAAAAAAAAAAAAAAAAAAAAAAAAAAAGGATTTTTTTTTAACAAAACAAAATATCGATATTTTACTTAAAAATCAATTTTTTATAGCAGATAAATAAAAGTAATAAAATTAATCCATTATACATTGTCATTTTTATTGTTTTCATTGATGTCTCCTTGGGCATTACAGCAGCAGAATGATGGTCTGGCTACTGTGTTGTTTTCTCCTAATATAAAGAAATATAAAGAAAGAAAATTGATGAGCAAAAAAAAAGTTTTATACATTTTTTATGTTTTTAATCTACAAAAATCAGCAATATTGAAGCATTGTGAGAAATGTGACAAAAGCATATTGTCACAGCCCTAGAAGAGGGGGTACTGGTACTGACCACTATCATAGCACCGATAAATAAACCTGCTGGATGTTCTCAGCATGAATTTCAATTGAAATTTAACTCCACCAAGTACAGCCAGTTTCATTGGGAAACTTTCTACATGTAGTAAATAAGGGAAAGACTTCAGCACCGTTGACAGAGATCATCATCTTTCTGTAAAATCTTCTATTTCAAGTCAGGAAACCTTAACACAGACTATTTGGCACTCCATGCTGATCCAACTAAACTACTATTAATCTGTAGCCCTTTTCAAATCCAAAACTTCCACACTGAAAGCCAGTATATGTCTGTAACAGGTACTTCTCAAAGTCACATCCGCTTCCTTCCTGAAAGATGGCACCTCGCGAGTTGCAGCACTTGCTCACTGTTGAACTTTTCTTTACTTTTTTAAGTTTTTCTATTCTTCCTCCTTCTAGCTTTTTGTCTGGTGTTTAAATTTTATTCACTCGTCATGCAAACGAGGCTATTCGTAGAGTCTTGTGTGCTAAGTGGACTGATAGACAATGAATGAATGAATGACTTTTGTGGTCCATTGAAGGGACAAATTGCAATTCTAAAGAAATTAAAGGTACCAATAAAAATGGAGGAAACAAATAAACACTTTTCCTGTGTCTTGCATGTGAATTGTCTTCCAGTCCAGCTGGCCCAGGGATTGTGAGTGCTTTAAGAACACCAAAGATAGACTGAAGTATTCTTCAAATTTCATCAAATGTGAAAGTAAGTGCTTGAAAGGACCCTTGACATCGAAACAGTTCTTTGTTGATTTCCTCTTTTTTTTAACTTTAAGAAATACTCTCGTTGTTGCTTCAGTAAAGTTTGACTAATAATACATGAAACTGACAAAAGGGTGGAAAGTCTTATTGCAGACACTGAAAAAACGGCGTGTTATTGGTCAATAATTGCTATTAATATCCCAAGAATTATATTTTAACAATTATTTGAATGTAACACTGTGTATTAAGAGTGTGTTCTGTAATCTGAGAAAAATCTTCACGACTATGATTTTGTACACCGAACATAAGAAAACAGAGTTTCCCTTCGTTCAAGCATCCAGGTGTGATTCCAGATTCCTTTCACAGCCTGATTTCCACTCTGAGCTCAGTTAGAAATATTAAAAAATTTAAAAAAGGAAAAATGCACAGATTTTTCTTGATGGCTAATTTTCCACTTGACTAACTTGGAGTGATTTCATCTTTTAAATGTTTAAAAGCCTCATATGTTTTATGATTTATTCAAATAAAGTGCATATTACTGCAGAGTTGTGCAGTGTACACACACTATACTTAGCTATTTACTGTGTGTAATACAGACATATTTTCATCTTAGTGGTTGGTATATTTATACACTCAATGAGCTGCTGGCCATCTGCATTACTGAGTAACATCACTGTTGATCCTGGGATTTTAGTGCATAAGTTGGGGGGAAAAAAATCAACATGCTCTACTTTTTTCTCCATGTGTCCAGCATCGGACCAGACACGACTAATCTAACTAAGAGTGTCTTAATCCAATCAGACCTTTTGTCTGCTGAACCAAGTCGAACAGAGCAGCTGCTTTGACATTGTTAAAAAAAAAGCTCATTCAACACATCCTCATACTAAACACGGCCTTCCACTGGGTTCGTGCTGTATTGGAAGCTGCCTTTACTTTGTAACTCATGCCTTATTTGTGAAGCATATTTCTGCATAACTCTTGAAAATAAAACAACTGACGTGAGCCAGCTTCGTACATGAACCGCAGAAATTTTAAGGTAAATGTGAAACGGTCTTGGCATTTTCCAGCAGTTGGTGTTAACACATGCACCTCACAGTGGGAGACTTTCGGTTGGAGTTACATTCTCACAGCGTGAAATGTAAAGGGGGGGGGGGGATCTGTCTAGAGTGCCAGGAGGCAGGAAATGATGCAAAATGTACAGTGTGAAAACTGCTGTGTTTCCATTACAGCACACAGAGAATGGTGAGTGAAGCTGTAATGACTGTTCTGTGTGGATATCAAGAGCAGGAAAATCAACATAAAGTAATCAGAATGTAATCAGAATATGAAATAAAGCAGTAACTCTTGTCAGCATGTGTAATTGCCCACTTGCTTCAATCATTCCCAGAGAATTGGCGCTATGTTTGCACATTGGTGCTGATTTTCTGTGCATTTTAGAAGCTAAGTGGAAAATGTCTGCAAAAATTCTAGAACAAATTACATAGACAAGTACTTTGTTTGGCTTTGGAAGCCTTTAGAAAATTAATGTAAAATAAATTAGCATTTAACTTGAAATTAGCCATAAAGCAACAAATTCTTGCCTCAGAATCTAAAATATGCAAGTTTTTTGTCAGGGAAAAATGACTTTGCTGTATAGTTGCCTATTAGCTGCCTTTTACATGCCATATTTTGGACATGTGCTTGTACTGGTTGCTGAATTGCTCTAAACTGTCTAGAACTACTTGGAACTGCTGAAACTGGCTTCAAACTTGCAAAACTGGTCAAAATAGTAAAAACTAGTCAAAACTGCTGGAACCAGAAAGAAACTTCTTCATCTAGTTCAATACATTTAAACAGCTCTAAACTGTCGAGAACTACTTAAAACTGCTAAAACCAGAGAGAAACTGCTAAAACTGTCTTCAAAACTTCAAAGCTGGACAAAACAGTTAAAAACTAGTCGAAACTAATAGAACCAGACAGAATGTTTCGTTCGTAACGGTCAAGAACTACATGAAACTGCTTCAACCAGTCGGAAATGGTTTTCTCTTGTTCAATATGTTTGAACTCCTCTAAACTGTCGAGAACTTCTTAAAACAGCTTAAACCAGACAGAAACTGCTTCGTCTTGTTCAATACGTTTAAGCTGCTCTAAACTGTCAAGAACTACTTGCAATGGCTGAAAACAGGCAAAAATAGCTGAAACTGGCTTCAAACCTTTGTGATCACCTTGGTGTCTGTGAGAAATGGATCACCTTTTCTAACATTGTAGTTAATGCTCTTGCAGAGGTCTGATCCCAATCCAAAGTTTTTCCTAAAAGCTACCGAGCAATTAGTTTAAACCAAACCAACCAACAATTATAGCAAGAAGGAGCATCATATGAAAATGTAACTAAATCATTGAGTGAACGAGACAGTTAGTTGAAAGATAATGAGAAGCAACAAAGATGTGTGCAAGAAAATAATCCCTCCCTGAAGCACCCAGTGAGTAAAACTACGCCCAGTGAAGTCCAGTCTTCTATCCTGTCTGTAAACCACATAGCAGCTCTTTATTCTGCATCAGGATGAATCAGACATCAGTTTCATTTGATCAGAACATTGTGGTGGAAATGCAAACCATGCAGATCAACAAGAATGATTTTATCTTGATAAATAAATACAGGATAATAAGACTTCATGGAAATATTGGTGGGAAACCTGCTAATCTGGTGAACTATTAAATGAACCCAAAAGAGCAAACTGCTGGTAAACTGCTGCTTATGGCTGCAACGAATGGCTTTGCTTTATGTCTTAAGTAATGGAGACTAAGCAAATCTGCCAGCTGGAGGCTGCCCACTGTTGTCTTTTCCATCAGCCACATGATTTTATGACAGTTATCTCTGTTAGTTGTCATTTTCTTATTCATTGCGATAAGTCACCCATAGCTCATCATGACCCTTTTATTTCTGTCTGTTTAGTTGTAGTTTCTCTTCTCCGTACATAATACTCATTCACACAAATCTTTCTGTTCTGTTACACAAACTAGGAACACTGGGAGCAAAAAGGATTGATGATGCACAAGGCTGATTGTGTTTGTGTTGACTCATCACTGACTATTTGCCGGTTTTTTTTTGCGAGGCGTCTATTGAGGACTGATGTTGCACTATGGATTTTCTCTCTGAGTCTCCTCCTCAGTCTGCTTTCATCTCAGAGACCTCAGACTCTTGCCTGTTATCGAATAGCTGAGGAGTCATTTTCTAGTCCTTGTGTCGCAAAGAAGAAATTCACACAAGACAAATGGTCCAATTCTGCTTTAACAGGCCCATTCATATTGTAATAGAGGACTGGAACAAAGAAAGGAGCGAGCCGGGGCATTGGGAAAGGCACAGTCAGCCTTATTCACTGTGTTTGACTCTCAGTCAGTATGTATGTGTGTTTGAGAGGAAGACAGAGAAATACAGGGATTGTAAGATGGAAAGACAGAGGGGGGAAAGTGAGAGAGGGAGAGGTTTTTCCTCTTTAATTCTCCCTGTTGGAGATGTACTACCTCAGGGATATTCTGCCATCTGATCCACTTTAGTAGCGTGGCAAACAGCCAGGGCATCTTTTCAATTACAGAGAAATGGATAGTGTGTGTGTGTCCATGTTAGTGCATTGGTCTGTAAGTGTGTTTGTGTGTGTGTGTGTGTCCAGTTGTATTCTGAGGGAATGACAAAAGCGACGTAAGGCAGAGAGAAAATAAGAAGAAAGGAGCTTTTCAAAGAAAGCATAATGTGAGACAGTAATGGTGTAGGACAACAGGGGCCTGGATGCTTTCATAGCCGGCTTGGGACTCATCAAGAGGGACAAAACTGAGAGCAGGATGAGAAAAGGGAGGCGAAACAGAGAGAGAATAAGGAATAAGAGGGTTTTGCCCTGAAAGGAAGAAATACGCCTCTTCCCCTGTCTTTAAGCTGAGCAATAATTTAAAGTCTTGGCCCTCTGAAGCCTTGAATCCACATACACTGGTCATCTTAAATCAAATCAGGGCACTGGGCTGGCTGCTTAGTGTGTATATGTGTGTGTGTGTGTGTGTGTGTGTGTGTGTGTGTGTGTGTGTGTGTGTGTGTGTGTGTGTGTGTGTGTGTTTGTGCATTGGTCCACATACACAGAAAGCCCCCGGTCTACTCTGAATTATTGACAGAGGAGAATAATTGATTGGTTCACCTTCAAGCCTATCAGCCTCCGTCTGAGTGCACCGCCTCATATCAGTATGCTTCCTCCATTTCTGCTCCCTCTCCCTCCCTTTGCTTTGCTTTTTCATCTCCTCCTTGTTCTTCTCTTATTAGTTTTTGTTCAGGGCTTGGCACATTCAACAAACATCTTACACATATTGTCCTTGCTAACAGTTAAGACGCAGAGCCAAGAACAGTCGCTTTGCTTTAGTGATTTGAGAAGTCTGCTAATGAAACTGACTGCTAATTTTTGTGTGTGTTTTGAGTGAATCAACCTTTAAGCCTCCCCTCCCCTCCCCTCCCCTCCCTTAATCTTGAAAGCTATCTTGTTTTTATTTTTCCGTACTTCTTATCACCTCTTGAGTCTTGGCCCTTGTGTTAGGCAGCATGTGATCCGTCATGCTGCAGCAGGACATGCATCCAATCAATACCATGATTCTGTAGAAAGGAGACGACCGTGACATACAACTGCTCCCCTGGCACACATGCACACACACCCGGGAGCGGAGGTGCACATGTGCTGGACTGACATACAGCTCTGCTGCTTTGACAGGGCGGAGATGAGGTGGGGATGGATGGATAGATAGATAAATGGATAGATGAGGGTTGGAATAAAGGTAATGGGGGAAGGTGAAGGGTGCAGATGCTGTTGCTGGATCTCTGTCAGTGATGCTGGAGTTTTACCCTCTCTGTCCTGCTGCAGGTCCGGCTATGAGCTGAGCTGTTTATGGTGAGACTCCAGGTATGGATTTTTTTTTTTTTTTTTTACATCCACCGTAACTCTTAAGGCTGTAGGGTGGGGTGCCTTACGAGTCTTACAATTTAAAACCCAACAATATATAGAGCTCAATTACCAGCTTACTGTACAAATCTTCCAGCTAGTGAATGCTTGGGGTCTTTTTTAAAAAGCTGCCTTGAAGCATGCATTTCTCTTCCATACGGCACCACTGCCAACTTTGCAGACTATAACTGCCTCTTTATGAAAGTATAACACACTGGCCAAATAACTGCACTGTGCCATCAGCTGCATGGTTTGCTTTCTTACTGCAAATGCAATAATCTTCTTATAGTCAGCATGCAATTCAGATAATATTTATGCTTATTATACGGACCTTGAAACTGTCTGAGTACAAAAAGCGATGGTACATCACAGCGTAAAATGTATGCTCCGATTCAGCGTTATTCCAGCGATAAAGGTGCTTCTGCAAATCCCCTACTGCCAATTCTCTATTCTCTTCTCTTATGTCAGTGTAAACAGTGTGCACATGCTGCTGGTTGTGTTCGTATCAGTGTGGTGCTGGTGGGATGCATGTAGTACTCAGGTGTGTTATGCAAATATGTGAACCTGGATTAGACCAATGGGAGAGTATGCATAGTGTAATCCTCTCCCCTGTACATTTCATTATCATATTTACACCACAGCAGTAGAGGCCCTGTCCTGTGTAATAATCCCCTCTGCTTCCGCCCAACTCAAAAAGCGAGACAGAGAGGCATTCTTGTTGCATCTCCTTTGCTTTCTCCTCTGAATGTGCTGACTCCATCAGAACGCCTCCCTGCTAAAAGGAGAAGTCAATTAACCTGCATGCATCTCAGCTCGTTCCCTTGTGTGTAGCTAGGTGTGTTGGTGTGTGTGTTTGGAGCTTGTGCACATGTGTGTGCGTGCGTTTGACAACCAGGTATGTGCTAATCCTGTCAAATGTAATTTGGCATCACAATCAGGTACACGCGTGCTAAAAACAGACAGCCGACACAGTGCTACACAAAAATAAGTATATTCTGTCTTACCGAAGCTGCCATAATTAATCGTTAAAGTAACATCTCTACAGTTTGCATGTTTGTTTCATGTGCTTCAGTTCCCCTGCCAGGATCCTTTGCTTTTACTGTCACACACTGGCAGAAAAATTAGATATTAGATAGGCCTTGGTCTCAGTGTTGCTGTCTGGATTGTTACAGCGGGAGAAAAGGGCTGGGTAATTGAGACAGACAGAGTGAGTGTGAGAGACCGTGGTGCGTGCCACCAGAAGTAATTAGCAGAGCAGCTGTTTGAGAGGGGGAAGCTATAGCCGTGACACTACAGGAAGGAGCTGGGGGAATAATTAGCCGGTAACACCCGTCAAGCTTTCACAAAGCAGAGATGTGTTATTTTACTTCTGCTCTCCGCTGAGGAATGCAAGACCTCCATACAGAGTGCAACACCTACTGACATACAGCCTGCGCATCCCTGTCGGTGGATGGAACGGGTTGAGTTCATGTGATGTATCTGCTCCATTGGTCATATTTAGAGCATGTTAATTGGATATTGATTGCAGTGCATTCAGTAATGATGTATGACAGTTTCAGGTGAGTCTACAAGCAATGGAGTGGCTGTTCTATGAATACATATGCATGTGGGTGAAAATTCCAATATTGTCAATAACCATGAACTGTATTCAATCAGAGCCCCTGAGTGGAAAACACTCCTCTTTTTTTCTATATACTTCAATCAATGCACAACCAGGCCAGTCACCAATACGCCTTACATTGCAGCACAACAGAGCATTGTAATGCAGGAAAATTAGATTTCACTGTCCCTTTTGTAAAAGAACAGATTTTAAGCAGCAGGAGGTCTATAATTTATTCTTTTATCTGGCTATGTTTCATTTTAAAAAGCTCCTGAAAATCAGTTTTGCACCTTAGCTGCAGAGTGTTGCTTTAACTGACTAAACATATTCTGAACAGCAGTGTTTAAGACACTAATATGTCTGTGAGTGTATGTATATATATATTGTAGTTGAACATTTTTCCATTGGCTGCTTGTGCCATGTTAATACCATTGACCAATACAGCACAGATACATATTGAGCAACAGCGATGTTGGGACTATATTCTCCCCTATCATGACATTTTTATTCTATAATTAGTTTGCCTTGTGTTCCTGTGTGAACATTCAGATTCATGTACTCTACCGTCTCTGTGCAGGGCAGCAAGTCATTCATGAAAGCTGTACAGGTCTAAATACAGTTAGTCCCTATCGTCATCTCTTTCCATATAACCACTTCTGCAGCTTTAACCAAGTTGTATCACCTCAGCGTTGTCATGTCCCCAGTGAAGTATCATCCACCTCAGAGGATACCAGAGACCTTTAGTGTATTTTGATGTCTGGAAAAGCTGAACTGATCACTAAAACTGTAAATTTAATATGAAATGCAAACTAAAACCGAGTCTGCATAATGCTGTGGTTGTTAACACTGCAGCCTCACTGCAAGAAAGTTGCTGGTTTCATCATTGGCTGAATGAAGGAACAGAAAATATAGCAGCTCTGGATTATATAAATGTGGAGAAAAAATGATTTGGAAATGGTAATTTAGAAAATGATATCTGGTTAAAGAATCTTGAATTAACCTTGCAGTCAGTCTGACCTCATCTTTCCAATGCAGCTTTTTGCAAAGACGAAGTAATACTGGGCGTATTTTTCTAAAAAACTACTTGCGTCTTAAAAGAGAAATCTACCAGTGAACTGCTTCTGCACTGGTGGATTTGAACTGGTGTAATCCCACATTGATGATCACAGGATCATTGAAAAACTGTATGGGAGCATTTCCCAAACGTCTGCCTGGCCTGCACTCACACTGCCGCGGCTGAAGTCAGATATTTTGATTTGTGGTTTTTGCAATCCCCACGTATTGCCTATGTGAGCACACTAAATTCAGTTTTCTGCCTCGTACTGTGTTGCTATGAGGATTAGAGCTTTGTTATGCTCTGTCGAGGCGAATCAACCTTCACATTCCTACTCTGTATTGTGGATAAGTGCCTCTCCATTTCTGCATCCACTGTGGTCATGAATAGACTCCATGGTGTGTTGATTTTGCAAGAAGGCCTGTCAGGTTTGTGTCCACTGTGAATCCCTTTCTCCTGTGCTGAAGCATTTAGCAGCTGCTCTCTTACTCCCCCTACACTCCCTGGAGTGGGTGTGTGTGTGTGTGTGTGTGTGTGTGTGTGTGTGTGTGTTTTCATGCCCTAAGCACTCTCTACCTAGAGATTACCCTTCATTTTGCTGTGAGCTTTCAGGGCTGCTGACACAGCTACTTCCTACAGAGAAACTTTGCATATGTATTAAGTGTGTGTAAGCACGAGTGTGCGTGTCACCAAGTCTCTGTCCTATTACCTTCACCATACAAGGCAAGCGACTGATTATTGTACCTCTGCTTGCCTTTGATATTGTCACATCTTTTTATTCATTATTCCTCAGGCTCACAAGAGAGATTTATATTTACTCAGATCCTTACTGTGGAGCTTTAGATCCAGCTTTGGATAGATAGTTAAGGTTCTTCACAAGTCCTTCAGAGCTGTGTGATCCCATTGGTGAGTCCAAGACGAAAGTGTGTATGGATGCTGTTATGGGACTGGTTTTGGTCCCAGCACCCCTGAGACAGCAATCAGATTGGTCATAAATAAACAGGAGCATCTGTTTGAAGCCAACACACAACGTCTCTGACTGTCCTAGCAACCGGAAGGGCGTTGTGTTTTTTTTGTTTTTTTTCCTCCTGTGACAACACTGACACCTCCCAGTGGGAACCTATATTATTATGGCAACCGGGGCAGCTGGATTTGCATATTCATGAATACTAATGGATCTACTGGAATGGAACTTGAATGTTAAAACTTTCTTCGTCTCCAGCCATATGGTGGACGGTGCTCAGGGAGGGGTCCGAGTTCACTTTGAATTTGTTTATGCATGTTGTTAAAGGCAGGAGGAAAGGAAGGAGGTTCTGACTGTTTGAGTCTTCTTCCCTGTTTCCCACAGGAAAGAAGAATTTCTTGCTCACAAGCCGCGCTTAAATTAATCTTAGATTTTACCCAATCACACAAACTGCGCATCTTCATCTTCCCGACTGTTTTCGGTTCCTCTCCCTCCAGTTCATTCCTGCTTAAAGGTGGAGTATGTAAGATTTTCAATCTTTTCTAAATAAATTAACTAAAAAAATAACTACAATCATAATTAGATAGTTTTTTTTTTTATAAACATGTAGGTTCCAGTCTGTCCATATTTGATGTGTTATTAAATTACAAGTTTAATTAATGACAAAGACCCTTCGTAAATGTTTGCCTACCAGTAAAAAAAAAGTGCTTTTTGTCATTTGTCATTAATTAAACTTGTAATTTAATAACGCATCAAATATGGACAGACTGGAACCTACATGTTTATAAAAAAAACTATCTAATTTTGATTGTAGTTATTTTAATAGTTAATTTATTTTGAAAATATTGAAAATCTTACATACTCCACCTTTAAACAAACTACCGTTCAAGCACACTGAAGCCCATCAAGAAGGAGGATTCCCCAGAGGATGCTTCTCAAACAAAAGACATTTACAACTGTTCCGTCTCATCAGACCTATCCCCTCCCCGAGAAACTCTGCTCTCTCCTCCAGCTCTGCAGCATCACAGAGGGAGGAATACAGGTTAAGTTGTGTGAAATCACCGTGACAGTACATGCAAAGTCACCGCAGCCCACCCACAAAGGATCCTGTCAATCAGAGGGGCTGTTTCCCTCCCTTCATTTGGACGTTTCTATGTGCCTCATCAAATAAACCCTTCCCGTCTTGCCATCAGGATACTAAAACAGTTCTGATTTAGGCTGTCAGACTCTTGTCTGTGGGTCAAATAGCCAATCACGAACTCTAGCCCTTTTTCTTGTTCATTTTCTTAGCGGTGCGCTCGCATCTGTATGTATGAGTTGTAATTTGCATGTTTATGTAAACCCTGTTTTCTGAACAATACATATCCCTAAGAGCAGTTTCACTCAACCGAGCTCCGCCTCACAGACATGTTTCCTCTCCTCGGTGTGTGCATGTGATCTTATGTTCGTACAGCGGTGCAGGAGAGTTGCAAACACTTTACGATTTCTGCATAAATATGACCTACATGTCAACTGAATTTCCAACAAAATAAATGACTAAAACGAAAAGAAATATTATACATCCTCAAGTCTGGGATGTTTGTTGGTTTCCTCACATAACATGTTCCCTCCACAACATTTGTGTTGGATTTAAAATGAAGCCTTTGACCTGATGTTTCCAGAAACATATCTTATCTATGTTTAGCAATTTTCTTTCTTTCTTTCTTTCTTTCTTTCTTTCTTTTATAAAAAGCGTTGTGTCTTCTGGGTCATTGTCTTGACTTAGATCTTCTCCACTGAGACTGTTAAAAGTAATACTTTAGACTTTCCTGTAAGTATGTAACTCATACCTCTGTTAACGATGGCTAACAGTTCAGGTTCTTATTCAGTTAAAAAAAAAAAAAAACAAAAGGCTCAGTTACTTAGAACAACATCACTTTTTTCACAGGTATGACTCCTAAAAACCATAAAAAGTTTTCTTTTACTTATATTTGTCCCAAAAAGTTTTTATTTATTTTAAGCAGCCTGCTTGTTTTTTTCACCTGACTTTAAGGAAGAAGGCAGCAGGGCTGTTTTGGAGAGGGGCTGCTTTCTTCTTGCAGCCCTGCCATGCACACTATTGATCAGAGTGTCATGAACTTTGACATTAGTCAATGAGAGAGGCTCTTAGCTGCTCAGAACTTAGCCTGCGCTCTTTTGTGACTTACACACCTTGTTCTTTGAGCTATTTGGATGGTCGATGTAACCTGATTCACTTGTGGATTGGGGAGTCTGAGCTCTTTCAGGGGAGATTGGTGAGGAAGGTATAGCTAAAAACCACGATGCAATTAAAAACTAGACCCGGGGCGGCTGTAGCTCAGGAGGAAGAGCAGTTGTCCTTCAACTGGTAAGTTGGGGGATCGATTCCAGGCTTCCCCTGAAATGCCGAAGTGTCCTAGGGCAAGACACTGAACCCCAAACTGCCCCCGATGTGCCTATCGGGGTATGAGTGTGTTGAGTGAGTGTGTGTGCGAATGGGTGAATGTGACAAGTAGTGTAAAGCGCTTTGAGTGGTCTGTATGACTAGAAAAGCGCTATAGAAGTACAAGTCCATTTACCATTTACCCATAAAAAAGTGCACTGGCTCAGGAAAGTCACCGATAGCCATCCAGCCTCAGCCTGGGTAAATTCAGTCAAAGCCTATTGCCTCTGGAATCTGTCCTGGATGAGCAGTAGAAAATAAATGCTGGAAAACGCAATGCGAAGCAAGTCAGTATGGAGCAGGTTTCATAGATCAACAGTCACTGGTACTACTGAAGTCCAAGATGAAGTTAGGCTAAGTTGGGACAGAAGCCCAATGCAAAGTTTCACTTATCACACACCTACCCCGCTGTCAAGCCCATTGCTGCCATGTGATGAAACACACAGGAATGTGAAGAAACAAGTACAGAACTGTTTACTCCAGGGCCAAACAGCTCCAGTCCCCGAGGGCAGGTGTCCTTTTGGTTTGAGATGTTTCTTCGCTGCAAAACAATTATAAAGACCTTCAGTTCAGTATAAATACACATGGGTAATGTACTAAGCATGCAGCTGGAAATAATTTTAAAGCTAAGACTAATGCATTAAAAAAAGACAGTATTTTACAGAGGAATGTGTCAGTGGAATCATTTACCAAATAATTTATCAACAGTAAATGGTATTATTGAGTTTAAAACACATTACATCAGTATCTGTTTAGTAATGGGATTGCTAAATTTGTATAAGTCTATGTATGTACATGCATGTGTTTGTACATATATATGTGTATGTATTTATGTATGGATATGCTTTTGTATGTATACAGAACATGTGTATGTGCGTGTATGCATGTTTGTATACGTGTATATATATATATATATATATATATATATATATATATATATATATATATATATATATATATATATATATATATATATATATATATATATATTGTGTGTGAATATGAACATTAATACATGTAATCTTTATTGTATGTAACTAAGGGCCCCAGGAAGAATAGCTGCATTAAAGCCTCTTACATCCTCCACGAGAAGCAAGAACTTTTTTCTTGTTCTCGAGGCTCCAAGAAGAAAATGACGTAATTTTGTTCTCACGGACGTGTTTGAAGACAGAAACGGAGTTGCTGCTTCCGCATTTTCTGCTTTTGCAGGTAAAATGGTTTGTGTTAGTAAAACAGCTGATCGAGGTGGTGAGAAAGTACGGACATTTTTACGTGTGGCATTAAAACACTTGGACCCAGCCGCGTGCACAACCCATCCTGCCGCAGATGAAGTTGCTCCTTAAATATGAAACTAGAAAAGCACGCAGAGAGTGGAAACCTCCGCCAAGCACAATGTTAAAGAATACTTTTAAAAAATTCCTGGATCCAAACGATGATCCGGATCACCACCAGAATTTAATCAGTTCTTCATTTTCACTTTTCCAACAGCTCTGGAATTTTTTATAAAAATCTGTCTGTAACCTTTTAGGTTATCTTGAGCACAAAGACGCCAGGAAAAGGTAACAACCGGGTTGATTGCACATAAAAGCAGACATCCCCCCCCCCCCCCCCCCCCCCCCGCAGTGATCCCTCCCCGCTGCAGACGTGCTTCTCGTGGAGTATGTATGGACCTGACGAAAAAGAAGTTTTTTCTTGCAACCCAGTTCTTGCTTCTCGTGGAGGATGGAACAAGCTTAAGCTAATGGGGATCCAGATAAATGAATTAAATTAAAAAAAAAACAAAAAAAACACATTTGACTGAAATGAGTTGGTTTTCCAGCAGCATCCATGAGTCTTTAATTTCCCTCTAAATAGAATCGGGTGTGTTGGAGTAGAAAAACACTGAAACGTCTGTAAATAAACTCATATATGTCTGATTGCCGGGGAAACGCTGCTGTTAGAACGGTGAGGATAACGTGTCGCTCTTTATTTATGTGTAATCTTGATTATTCAGGTCCCCGGCCTGGTTTATTTGTGCGTCTGTGGTTTGTTGTCACAAGCTCAATTTGTATGCTGGTATTAACTCGTTATGATATTTAACTGTGTTGATGAATGTAGATTATGTATCTCGGCTTTCCGCTTCCTGCTGCAGGGGGGCACTTGTAGATACACGTGCATGTGGGCACACAAACACACTCACTGGGAACTAAAATGAATATGTATGCCCTGCAGAAGGGACAGAGCAGAACGATGACTAGCAGTGTTATTGTACAGGCAAAGTGGTGTGAAGCTGAATGAAGCAGGAAGAGAGAGGTTTTGTAGAGAAGGTGAGATTCTTCCCATCTTGTCTTTTTCGCCTTTCTTCCTTTTTTACATCCTCATCTGCTCTGACTGGGCTTTCCACTGTCGCTGCCATTTCCCCTCCCATGTACCTCAGCAGGGATAAAACCTTATTGTGATGAATAAAGATGAGTTTTGAAAACACAGGGAAATACATCAAAACTTTGAAAAGAAGAATGACAAAAAAAAAAAGAAAAAAAACAGCTGAGACTGATACTACACACCCTTCTTAATAACGTAGATTTTTTTCAGTGTGTTTTCATTACATGACAGCCCATATTATGGCAAGCAAAGCAAAAGATGCCTGGAATGAGTGTTTTTTCTTCTTGTTTCTAAGGTTATTTCTTTCTTGGACACTGAACCCTGTTTCCAAGCAGCAACCAGAAAAGTCCTGAGTCACTACATTTCTGTGGCGAAAGCTGCTGACCTCACCAAAGCTGAGGTCAAAGGTCACATCACCTCTCCTTCCAAGAAAATATTGACTCACAGCGTTGCTGTCTTCTGTCCTCTGTGGTGAAGAAATAACAGGAGATGTGTGTGTATATGCATGCTTGGTGTTACACATGCAATGCTTCACATATGTCTCAATGCTCATGTATGTTCATGGTGGCTGTTTTGTATGCATACAGGCCCAGGTTTGTGCGCATATGAATTGTTGAAGTGACCGAGTTAACCCCATAGTGTGTGACCGTGAATTATTCATAGTGTGAAAGCCCATGAGATCCTCTATCCCCTGCGTTACAAGTGACTTCCTTCTTCCCAGCATGGGCATGCAAGCTTCATTCTTCTGGATATGGATGGTCGGGGTGGGCATTCATGTTTATTTTATATTGGTACATGTGTATCAAAACCCTCCCTGAATCTTTCAAATTTGGCTGCTGAATAGAAACTAAAGTGGTCTCTGCAGTTAAACCGGCCATGATCAGAACCTCGTGCTCATCTGCATCATGAAACATTTCATATGCAAGAGGGGTGGAAACAAGATTTCTTTGTTTTGTAGCTGATTACAGTTTAATTTGAATCACAGGCAAAATAAAGACAAAAACTGTAATCATTAAGTTTATTGCACTCAGAAAGCATTTGTCACATCTACAGATTCTTATTCATGTGTGCTGAAGAATTAACCAGTGGAATTAATTTAAACAAACCCAAAAGGAATCGCTTGACTCTTTAAAAACAATGTTCAACCATCACTCTGATCTGATAAATGTTGATGTGAGCTTTCCTTTATTTTAGGATACATCCTTTTTAAAGTTTATATCGCAACGATATGAGAGGAACACATCATTGCGCCGTTGCAACGATATGTTCCTTGTTGGGCAGGCCATTCCTCCATATAAAATCATATCCATAATAATGCAGATGGCTATGCTACCTTTTGACGTGACTGCACCATACCATCTTCATACGTTCATATTGAATTAGTAAACTGCTGTCTTACTGTTGGTAGACATGCACACTGGAGGGATGATGTTGCTAAAGAGTCTTGAACTATTTTCACGTCTTTCTTTTGAGGAAAATCGACAACATCCGCTGGTTGTCATGACATCCAAATTTAAATAGTCTGTTGACTGCTATTGAATAATTCAGCTAGCTCTGCAAGTTTGTAATGGCGTCTTACGCTCTTGATTGTGTTAGATGAAGTAGACATTTCCCTGCCTGCACATTTAAATGATCACTTGTGTGTCCAGCGCAATTTGCAACAGTCTGCCTACCTGAACCTAGAGCTCACGGCGCATGCCTGGCGATGACACTTCTGGGATACATAGAAATGCACCATGGCACACCTGGTGCAGCCAACCCAACTGACTAGAGTGGCCACAATCGGCTGTGAAGGTGCAGCACTTACGCGCTTGGTAGGAATATTAGGTTCGGAGCTTGGACATCTAGGGGGATTCATAACTCCTCTACACCAAACAGAGCCAATGGAGATGGTTTGGACATCCGTTAGCACACTTTTGTTTTTTTCAGGCACCAGAACTAACTCGATCCATCACCATCCATCACGCCAAAAGATTGTCTCAGACATACACAATTCATGCCAACAAAACAGTCAAAATACTGAATCCTGTTTTGACGATACAGACTTACAGAGCGGCACATGCGCGTGCATTTGTTGGACTTGTGATCAGAGCTATTAATCAGCACAAAAGCAGACAGACTGTGGGGTGACTCAGCTTCTACTTCATCGTGTGTCACTGTGTGTCTGTGCATTGGCCAGCAGATCCCTGCCACTCCAAACATCTTGCTGATGACTCACAAAACTGATTCAAGCCATGAATCTGCTGGTGTTCTAGCTGGTTCACACACACACACACACACACACACACACACACACACACACACACACACACAAAAACATATGATCATAAGTTGACTTGCAGGTGCTCTTCATGCATCTGCCTCTTTCTGTGGGTGCACCATGTTAAATCTGCAGAACGCTTATTTATGCGGCCCTGGGGGCTGATTCAATGCTTGGATGAAGTGCTCACTAATAGCTTCACATTCGAATGGATGCACACACTTACAAAAGCACACATGCCTCAGAGAGGCGCATTTTCCACCACAAGTATGCACGCCTTTACCCGTATTAACAGAGAAATACAAATGGTTGCCACTCTTCTCCTGACAAGCAGTCTGAGAGAGGATGGATGCCAAGAACAGTGTATCAAAGGAGTAAAAAGAGGGAGAGCAACAGAGGAGAGGCGGTGAAAGATGCGCCTGTTACAAGCCTTCTCCAAATAGCTGTTGTTTCATGTCTCCAGTTGGCATGTGCCTTGTTTAGCTTGTGCTGTTCCAATATGTTAAATTGTTTATGTTTATGTACAAGAAGGACACTCAGCAGAGATAATTGGGTCAGACACAAGTCACTTGTGTCCATGCAGCTGTCTCTAATCATTATATCACGAGTGAGACAGTGATTGTAGAAGATGAGATACAGGCTGAGACTGGACAAAGCTTTCCTGCACTGCAGTAACACTGCTAGCCTTGATATTTCTATTGGCTCCATCGGCTGCATTTTCTGTTTTTGTTTGTGCAAGAAGTAGTTTTTATACCGAGTAAATCATTTTAGTGTAGAAAAATCTTATTTTAACATGGTGGCATAGCAGTGAATTATGGGATCCCAGTGAAATACACCTCGTCTAAAAAACATTAACCATGGTGTTTGATAAATACTGCAGGTGAGCATGTAGGTGTTGCTTCATACTTACATGTTTCTCATGAACGCAGAAGGATAAGGTGCAGAGTGTGAGAAACATAGTGGGATTATTCAGATAAAGCAAAGATGTTCATTTGTTTAATCCATTAAAGAAGAGCAGCATGTAATCAGTTTCACACCAAAGCTGAACTGCCATCCCACACAACTCGTGGGTTTGTAACCTGCATCACATCTGGGGGGAAAAAACAATAAACTTCTGTTTGATTTTAAAGTTATTTACCATACATTGCAGTTTTGAGTTGTTTCAGGTGAAGGGACGGCATAATGGATGTGTTATAAATGCTACATAGCGATCTAAATTGTATTTGTACACTAGATTCATGTGTGCGTATTCATTTCATGTATGTGTTCGTACAGCAAATGAATGAACATGTATTTTCTAGCTCGAACAAGAATGTCAGCCTTGTAATCCAATCACAGTGCTGGTAAATCAAATTATAGAGAGCAGCTAAGAGATGGGTGTGCCGATTCAGTGTCAGGCAGAGAAACTGAGCTCTTTGCTTTGATATAAGATTACTTAAAATTGTCAAACAGCCCTGCAAAGGAGGCCATGGGGTCCACTTACAGGGAAGATTAAGGGTACATCCACATTAATTTGCCTTTCTTCAGCAAAGTATAAGTTGCAGCACTGATGTCCAGGGTTCACATAACTCATGTTTTAGGATCTGAAGCTTTTGGACTGACTTGTTCTGTTCAAGGACACACAGCGACTTTTGCAGATAATACTGCAGGCTGCTAAGTTTGATTTGTGACAGAGTTTTAAAAATGACTGTGTTCTAGCCTGATCTGTGAAACCTAATTACATGAGTCATTTTCAAATAATTCACGTGTATTAAAAGATTTGAACTGCTAATATATGCTAGGTGTGCCGGCCGGTCTTTTTGAAAGTGAAATTCTGACTTAGCATGTTATTACTGTCTGTTTGCACAGGGACAGGCTATTTGAGTGATTTCCACCAGTTCAACCAGTACTGATGCACATGTTACAAAAGTGTTGTTTTTTTTTTTTAAATTTTCTCAAGGTTTGCTGAAGAAAAACTGAAAAACTATTACATAACCTATAACAGACCCGTCCAGCTCATGCTTGTTAATTTGGTATTCATTTGGATCATGAGTTTCTGATGTAGAAAAGAGTTTGTCATTATTCAAATCCCTACAAAAATAACAAAGAAAATACCCCCCCTCAAAGTGCAACATGTGTGATTGATTGAATAAATTGAAATAAATTTCCAATTTCCAATTAACCAAACAGCATATAATTGGTTAATAAATGAATAAAATCAGAACATTCAGCCTAGGGGTTGTACTTATATCAATGTCTGTGTCATGGCTTCTCAAAGGAATGAACAATGAGAGGAAATGTTGGGAAAAAAGAGAACAAACTGAATGTGATTCAGAAATGGAAAAAAGAAAGCATGAGGACTGGTGATCATCTATATATGGCTAAACCCTGTCACAGGTATTTTCAGAGTTTTTGTGACAGCTCAGAAGGTGTGACACATGTAAAAACATTTACCTATATGGATCGTGTGCAAGAAGACTCACTTGCTTTTTAGCATGCAGCTATTAATGTTAGCAGTGTAGAGGGTAAGGAAAATTAGAAATCAATCTTTAGTTACATGAGACAAGACTAATCTAGGATGGAGTCTGTCATGTTCAATGTGAACTTAGCCAGAACCCCCACTCTGAATGGATGGTCCTTGTGAAGCAGAGTGATAAGCAGCTGTATGAGTGCAAAGGGGGGTTAAAGATATTTAGAGATGATTCTGTGAAGGGCTGTCAAGATAAGTCCCAGTTTACAGAAGCTTGACAGAGAGAGACAGTTTTACAAAGAGGAAAAGTGAGAGACAGAGAGTAATGGGGGGGGGGGGGGGGGGGGGGGGGGGGCATGGCCCAGCCCAAAATGCTGTATGACTTAAATAGATTGCAATTAGAGAGTAAAATAGAGATCAAGTTAAAAAAAATTTTTTAAAAAGAAGAAGACTCAGACTGAGTAAAGATTTTTAATCCTTTCAACGTCATTTGCTCTGTAAATTTCCATTCCTAGATGAGTGCTTGGTGTTGCACTGAAGTTGTATGAGGGAATGTTTATTATTGCTATTTCCCAGCCTGTTTCAATATGGCAACATAAAAATGGCTTTTGATAGCATGTGCAGAGTACGGAGAATGAAGATGGGGCATTTGAAAGTAACGGGGACAGGGCGGCTGCTTGACTTAAATTGGAAAAGCAGTTATTTTGGTACGATGGCAAATCATGTTGAATGTAAAAATTGTGAAGCTAAGATGCAGGCAGCGGAGGGACCGATTGGAGGAGAATGGAGAGAAAAGAGAAAACCATATGAGGAAAAAATGAAGAGGTCGGAAATTAATCTAGGCAAGGAATGAAGTGTATGTAGCTCTTGAATGTAGCGATACATCAGTGTTTTCTGTGAGTTGCAGATGGACATAATGGTTGTGAAACTCTTTTTTTCCCCTTCTTTTTTAGAAATCACATTTCGTTTGAGCCGGAAAAAACTAAAAAGCTACCTTGTCGCAAAGTTCTCACACAAAAAGCCGCAAGTACAATTAGCTAGCAGTGTGTGGATGCTAGAAGGGTTTGAAAAGATGTGAGGTTAATTTTGAATAAGGTTAGCTGCTGTAATGCTTGTGAATAAGGTTAGCGCTGCTGTTGTGTATCTTGATGGGGTTAGCAATTGCAGCTTGTGGTTTGGTAATCATGACATTTGTTCTCTGCTGAATGCTAACGTCAATGCTAACCCAGTTTCATCAATGCTAACGCTGTCTCCCAAATTGAATTAATTCACAGGAGGATGTCAACAATAACCCCTAGAGCGTGTATGAGAGGGAACAGCTGAATCCGGAGTGTCTTTGCTTCTTTTCAGTCTGACACAAGCCCTTCCTTACCGTGCACACTATTTAAATGTCTTATAATTTTCTCTATTTTTGCAGAAAATTAGATGCAAATTCACTCTACGTGCAGCCAAGATTTTTAACCTTTCATCTATTGAACCTAATTGCTGGGAAACAGCATTCAGATGCACAAAACATGAGCTAGCATATGTGAAGTAAAGTCAACGGTATTGCTAAAAGTTTTTCCTATTCACAAAAGCCTGATTGAAATATTTGTGTGGCTGTATAGATGGTGCACTCTTCCACATCAGTCCTTCTCGCATGCACATGGGTGCCCAGATGGATTACTTGCTGTGTCTAAGACATCCAACAGCCTCAGCCAATTCTAATGAAGCAATTATAGCAAAGTCTTTTGCTCCTCTTCAGATGGCGAGAGTCACACTGTGGATTAGACTGCTTTACTTTACTGCATCTAATTAACTTCACCAAAAAAATGTTTGAAGTCCAAAACAGCCATTTAAAGCCAATGTGATTTACCAGACGGACAGATGTTGAGTTTGTGCAACTTGGCTTCCTACAAACTTTACTGTATGAACCTGAGTCTCAGAATTGGAGCCTTCAGGGTGATCACCATGCATTCATATGGTTTTGAAGCCTAGATGCTTTGGTTTGCTTTGCTCACAGTGCAAACTGCAGAGGCAAAGACACTCCAGGCCCACACTGTGGCAGTAAATTCTAAGATGAAACTACAGACATTAAAAAGAACAAGGGAGAGGTATTAACTTAGTGTTACATGTCCCCATGGCAAAGTGGAAGCCTGCTAACTCTTCCAAGAAGTGGCTTACTGCGGCTTGCCACTACTTTAGGAGTCGTCCTCTTGTTTGTTGTGTGTGTGTGTGTGTGTGTGTGTGTGCACTGCTGGTACTTGTTAAACATCTTTTAACTATCTGCCTCACACAGCTCTTTCTCTTTTTGCTGAATGTATCTCTCTTTGCGGGACTTTGGAAGCATAGAGCTGTCATCCAAGTCATAAAATAAAGTTTGGGCCTTATCACGTGATAGTTTTATTGCAAATTCGTGAAACATATTATTTTCTACTTTCATTTAAAAGTAGAAAATGAATGAATGAAATGTAATAAACACCTGTCTTAGGCACAGCAAAAGGTGTGATTAAATAAATAAAAAAAGAAGCTATTAATTACAGACTTTGTAATTAATTAATCTCAATCAACTTAATTTCAATATCATAACAATACTGCACTGTATCAAGCCATTTTTCAGAGCTGTAGATATCGCGCCAAAGATGTTACATACGCTAGAAGGTAACCTAGATTGCTGAAACTGGGGAAAATGCTCATTTCTACAATAACTTTAAGGCTATTATTGTCATTTGTATCATCTTGTTGTCTGAGGGTTTGTTTCCAGAGTAAAAAAAATCCAAATAATATGTGTCATCATCCTGATGATAGCAGCAGAGAGCAATATTAGATTAAAGAATATATGAGAGTGTTGGCATGGGGGTGGTGGCTGGGTGGGCTTTGGACTTCACCTGGGCTGTTTCCCAGGTGATTGACGCTGACTTAGCAAAGAGCTGCTCTCTTTGAGTGCTTCTAGTTTACTTTTCTAAATTTATTTTTGGAACATAATTGAAGAAAACCAAGTAGAAAACACATAATAGGGGCTTAAATCACATCATGTATCAATAATGTAAAGTTGTTTGATCCTTTTTTTAATAATAAAAAAAAAATCTGCTGTATGATTAGAAACTCATTTACCTTTAATGAGACTGAAAAGACTCGTCACTGTGATTATGTCCACTCATATTAAAAAGCTCTCCTCCTAAGTTGCAGCCTCGCACCCCCCCCACCATACCGAAGGCTTTAACTGTCATCAAGCTGGCGGTTCTACTCTCACACCAGAGAGCTGGTTTGAGTACTTGCAATCAGACACATGTTTCCTCTTTTTTTTTTTTTTTTTTTTGTCAATGAATTTTTTTTTCATATATATTGTAGCTTTTCATGCATGAAAAAATTGTTTCCTTTTGCCAGTATAACCCATGCACACACGCACGTGTACTCATGACAACCCTTTAACCACACAACCCACCCCTCCATCACCTACCCACAAGACAAATCCCAATTTAACCTCTGCCTCCTGCTACAAGCTTTCATTAAAAAAAGCAGTTAGTAGACTGTGTTCCCCTCACAACACGGGAACGGGTTTGATTTTTAGCTTTTGCGTAGTAAACAGGGTGTCAAGCAGCATAACGAGCAGACCTTTAATTAGCGAGGGGGGTCTTTATGTTTGCACATAGTCACGTATTTGTTGTATCAGAGCATTCATGTGTTTCATGCTTTAAGTAAGACTCCTGGCCTGTGCTTTGCGTTGCTATGGAAACCACAAAGGTCAATAGAGTGTCTTTTGAGTGGGCATGTGAAGGCTTTGTGCAGGAGAAAAATTTACCTGTCTGAGCAACAGAGAGGGAAAGAAAGAATATTTCTATTGCTGCCTCCTCCTCTTCATCCCCCCCCCCCCCCCCCCCCCCCCCCCCCCCATTCATACATCTCTGGTCTAGTTTTCTTTCCTTCCACATAGTAAACCCCTCTTCTTTAAACCCCTCACTGGTTTATAGACAGATCTCATCTCCTCACTTGCACCACACATTGTACTTCTTGAAAGGTGCTCCCATCGACACTGACAGCTATCTAATTGCCCTTGCATCCTTATGAATAGCTTTGGAGCGTGGTTGCTGTACGTGTGTGTGTGGTGTTTGTGCCCCCCCCCCCCCCCCCCCTCGCCCTCCCCAAAAGCTATTACTAGAGCTGGTTCTCTGCTACATTGCGTGCTACTTTGTAGTGTGTCTTTCATTGAGCACTGGCTGCAGCCTGTAGTGGCTCATCAACTTGCGGGTCGATAGAGTAGTTCAGAACGGAGGATGTCCGTCAATGATGGGAGGCTGGGGAGAGGTCGGGGGGGAGGGCTGGGAGGAGGAGGGAGTATGAGACTAAGGGAAAGCTCTCCTTTAAATATTTACGCCTCGTGTTTGTGTTGTGGTGTGTAAAGGAGGGAACGTTTTATGACTGGTGTGATGAGCAGATGGGCACAGATAGCGGCACGAATTAAATTTTGTGACTTGGTTTTTATTCATGTCCTCACCAACCGCACACACACACACACACACACACACACACACACACACACAGAGATGTCGGTGAAAACTTTACTTTTTTCCATAATAAGCTTTTTTATTTAAAAATAAAATGACGAACAAACACATAGATAAGTATATTAATACTTATGTGCACTCACACACACACACAGAGAATTTGATGAGACAGATGGTAAACGACTGGTGGATGTACCAAACTGCCCGTGTTATCTTCAGGTGTAATGGTGCAGTTAATGACTCTGCTGTGCTTGAACGCTATAAAATATTACATAAATTACAATGTACGCATTATCAGTTAGTGTGCAAGAAAGAAGAATTTATCTTCGTTTGAGTAGCTGATCATTAGCCCCCTCTCCCGGCGTCGAGCGCTGAGAGTAAAGCATCCACACAAAGCATCAAAGTTCTGCCCTGAAACTCGGTCTGTTTTTAGCCTGACCCGATTGGATTCGATGCTTCTTACGATACCGTGCTGAGCTTCAAGGCTACAGCTTGTTTTATAACATCCAGACCTCGTAGTGGGAGGATTCAGCTCCACGTCCTTGGAGAGAGACGGTGGGAGAGGCAGACTGACTGTGTGCGTTTTGACTTTGTGTATATTTATGTCTGCCAGTGTGTTGTCTTGTATATTGTCTGTGTTTGAAGAGGATCAGACAGACAAAACCACAGAATTTATTGATCCAGTACTTTCCTGTCCTCCCTGAGGGAACATAACACACTTCATCAAACCTCTGACACCAGACTGTATTCATTCTCGTGTGTGTGTCTGTAATAATCCACCATGAGCACTCTCTGTGGCTGTGTTGCCACCTGTGTGGGATTCCCATGAGAATATGGAAGGCTTTGGGATTATCTTGTCCTGGTCAGTCTCATTACTGTGAGAAAGGGTGCCCATATGTGTGTTTATGTTGACATCAGGGAATTTATGTTGTGATAAAGATGCACATATTTTTTTCTATCCAATCTTTCGCAGAGCTTTGCTAAAAGTTTTGAAACATTGACCCTAAAGAAAGAAGATAAACCTAATACACAAACTACGGTTCTTAGATTACTGCTGTGCTTCATGTTTGGCAGCTAAAATGTTTCTTTACACTGTTAAAAACAGGGGTGTGTATCGCGAATCTCTTATAAAGTTCTTCATTTCTCTGTTTGCAAAGTAACTCCAAGTGTTAATGAGTCTAAGACTGAAATAAAGCAAAAGAACACCCGCCTATTTGAAGTGAATCCCTGAAGACTGCAGGGGTCAGGCTTGGAGAAATAAACAACACGTTTTCGATGCGAATTGTTCTTTTTCTTTGAGGTCATTTTGCAAAGAAACTCCCCACAGTCTTTGAACAAAAACGCTTGTTAATGCAAATAACAAAAACATCTTTCTTTGGTTATATAACCTGTTCACATCAAAGACAAAAGATGATCAAAAATGTTAGTTTATGGTTGGAAAATTCCTATTTTGTGAAAACTACAGTTCGATCAGTCTGTTGTTCTGCTGGGTCTTTTAATACCAGTTTATGAAATGTAAGTAGTTTCATCAACATTCAGTGGTGTGTTGTGATTAACACCATCACCTCACTGCATGACCAGTGTGCAGTTTTTTCACATGTATGTGCTGTTTCCTCCCACAGTCTAAAAACAAGTTTACATGCTGGACCGGAGCTAAAACCTGTTCTTTGAGCCATGAGAACAAAATTATGCTAATTTGTTCTCAAAGACGTGATTGAAGACATCTTGCAGCTTGTTCTCAAGTCATCAGCTGGGCAGAACTTTCTTCTGGAGACCCCGAGAGGTATTGAGTCAGTGATTGTTCAGACATCTGAGGTGGCACGATTAATGTGGAGAAGCGTGAGTGGAAAGTTGCCACTTCCACATTGCTGCTGATGCGAGGTTGAACTGATAGTTATAAATGGTCAGTGATAACCTTAATACCATATATATATATATGTATGTATATATATATATATATATATATATATATATATATATATATATATATATATATATATATATATATATATATATATATATATATATATATATATATATATATATAAAGAGATTTGTTTTTAAAATACTATAAGAACATAATTGACATTGGGGGGAGCGACCCCAATGGATGGATGGATGAATGGATGGTTTGACATAGTTTTTGTCCATACCTGAAGCAGCTTACCATGAAAGTTATTGTTTGGTTGTTCAAGTCAAGGCAGAGACTACACAATATGTTGCCTTGAGATGTTGCTGGATTCTTGCAAGAATAAAAGAGAAACAGCAGAATACATTTAGCAGTTACTGGTGGGTTTCAGAAGAGAAGATAGTCAATACTATCTTCCTCCTATGGAGGTTATGATAGATGCTGGCCAGGCATCTGGAAGTATTGACTCTGGTTAAATCAGAACCAGAGTGCATTTCACATTTACTATTTACTATTTATCACTTGCCAAGATGTCTTATCTCCCCTGCTGACTGGATTCAGTGAGTTTGACTTTTAACAATAGACTGCTCTTAAAATAGTCCACAAATTATTTTAAATTGTGGTGTTTGGAAAAAAAATTACACAAACTTTGGGCGAGAACACGAGTTTTAGAACCCAGCAATGCACGGAGGGAAAAGCAATTTACATAATATTTTTATTTATTTATTTATTTATTTAGTTTATTTTGATCTTATTTTCCATGGTTTCAGTTGTATATGAAGTTGTTTTTATTTTGTATGTAGGTAAGACATTTATTAGCATTTAGCTTCTGCCTCAGCCTGTTCAGCTGAAACACACGGCTTTAATGTTCTATTTATAATATGTATGATGATTGTTGGCTGAATTAATTGATCCTTTCCTAATTTCTAATAATGTTGGTAAGGCAGAGAGATTGCTCATCGTCCACATGGCAACTAATGTGTGTGAAAATAAAATGTCAAAGCTCATCAAAAGCTAATATTGTAAAACAGGGGTGGGCAACTCCAGTGTTTTAGGTGTGCAGGGAAACTGGGAACACTTGCTGGACTGCGGCCCTCAGGAACCAGAATTGTCCACCCATGTTGTCAAACATGGGAGAAAAATGGCTTTTAGTGTTCAACAAATCTGTAATAGTGGTTTAGAAATTCAGTCTTTTTAACATGTGATATTAGTTTAGGTTATTCTATTATTCTGTGGTTGAGCTACTTGATGGGGGAAATCCATTTTGAGTCCAGAGAGTTGGGGTCAGAGGTCAGGGCTGCTGACAATAAGACCATCCCCCAGATATGTTTCATTAAAAGAAAAAAAAAGAAATGCTGTGTTAGGCCTAGATTTCTCAGAGTTGCACTAAGTTTAGGTTTACTTGTTTAAAGGAACAGCTGGTTTGAGATCGGACAGAGTGGTGATTTATTGAGGTTGGCTGAAGGGGTAAGAGGTCAGGTAATTGGTTGTAAACCAGAGATTCAAGGCTGGAAGAGCCATGAATTGTGGACTGAGCTGTATCCCATGAGCCTTAAAATCAGACACACAGTTCAGCATAACATTACAAACATTCAGTAAAAGATATTTTATAGGAGGACACTTCAACCTCTAAACATAAGCAGGGGCTGTTTTTTTTTTTTTAATATGCTTACTTACCAACAGTGCAGACTAAATAAATTAAGACAGAGGATCTCAGTTTTGATGCCAATACAACTGCAAGAACAATTTATTTCCCAACGTAGCACTAAATTGAATGGATGGAAATAGAAGACCAAGCCCGGGTGAATTTCTTCTAGACTTCGACTTGATGCTTCATTATATATCTCATCTTCTCTCTCTAATATTGTGCTGCATGTAATTTTCTCTAAAATTACTAAAAAGTCTATATTAGTATTATCAGGCCGTGGGCTTTGATCTGTGCTGATACATTTGAAGGTCAGCCTTCACAGAGGAAATGGAAATAAAGACTATAATTTAATCTCAAGTGTTTTGTAATAAAACTAGACACCCAAAATGGGCAGCAGGACTGACGTGCGCTTCATTGTTTTAAAAAGCTGATAGCCTAATTGCATTGCAGCAAGGACCACTTTGGCATAAAAGATCAGTTCCAGCAACACATAATGAAACAGAAACCCTGTGGATTGGGGATATGGAAATGTGTGTGTTTGCATATGATGGAAAAAGTGAGAGAAAAACACATTCCCACGACTGTGGCCTGCATTGCTTTGTGTGGAACCGTGTTTGTTGTTTGTTTTTCCGAGCTCCACATATGCGTGTTCTGACCTCGCTTTATTTTCCTGCATTTATTCAGTGTTAGAGGAGCCGGCTGACTCTGGCTGGCTGTGTTCTGCCTCCCACACAGGCTAATAATCGCTAATGTGTTGGCTGTTTCTGTGTTGTTTCCGCAGAAAGTGCCAGACTTTCCGAGGAAAAGCAACGCCACTTCAATTTGCACCTTGTCTTTAGAAAGGTGTGAACAACAGTGAGGGAGTGCTTATGTGTTACAGATTGTTCACTACCCCTGAGGGAATGGTCTTTAAAAGAAAGACTTGCACGATGCTCATTAAAAAGAAAAGTGTAAGGAAAGAGAGAGAGGACATCATTAGGAAAGAATATCCCAGATATATTTTTTTTTCTCTTTCAGAAAAGGAATGTGCTCTTACAGTATATTATTCACCCTGAAGATGCAGCATGGATTAAAGATGACAGTGATTCATGTAAGGCTGAGCTGCATCGATAGATGTGTAAAATGAATTGCAGACAATAAAAAAGACAATTTTGTCACTAATGTGGAGGATTGGGCCTCTGTGACAGTTTATATAAAGACACTTAATGTTCCCCTCAGTGGCTTTCTGGTCCCAAAGTCTCACCGCCACCTCTTCATACATAAACATGGCTACTAAAGAGGAGATTCATGAATAGTTTCGTCCATCGTCCTGCATGAGCTTGTTTGCGATTGTATTGTAATTTTTTTTCTCCCTTCATCATAAATACTATTACTGCCTGTATGTATTCAGCTGTTTTGCATGATCACCTCTTCTTCCCTCATTTTCCACACAGCCAGAAAGCCTCAGTGTTTATCAAGCTAAACAGTTGTGTGTTGTTACAACCATCAGCGCCTGCGCCAACACCTGACATCATCCCAAGCTTTACTCATCATGGTTTCTCTCTGGTGGGAATGTGAGCTTAGATCAGTCTTTACTGGGTTTAAGTCTCAGTATCACTTGTGTGTCTTTGTGTATGTGTTGTATCTACACATGAATTTCTCTTTTTTTTTTCCATTCACTTCTTCATCTTTGTGAGTTCATGTGGATGAAATCTTTTAATTCAACTGTTTATCAGAGGAAAAAACCTGAGGGCAAAAGTCTTTTTCTCCATCTCTTTCTTTTCCCCAAACACACACACACACACACACACACACACACACACACACACACACACACATATATCGACCCTTTAATAAAATGTTAGCTGCTATTGGGTTTTGTTGTAGGTCCGGGTGTCTGTGGTTGTGAGTTTTTATTAGTTGTGACTTGGTACTCCGAGTGTTTGCGGAGATTTCGCTGCGTTATTGTGATACTACCTGCAACCTCTTCATATTACTCTGCATTGTATCTCAGCAGGAGAGCAAGTCCCAACTCTTCTGCTTTCTCTTTTAATGTGTGTGTGTGTGCATACCTGTGGCAGCTGTCTTGAGCATGCTGTCTGACTATGTGATGTGTCACTCTGCACAGTGGAACGAAATCCAAACTCTGCTTGCTGTCACTCTATCGAGGAGTCATCTCACTGCGCTGCTTTGTTACTGTTTTAATTACACTGTATTGGATCCGTGCTTTTGTGTCAAAGGGACATTATAACTTTGTATGTGTACTTTAATATGTGTCAGATATTAAATTGACCTGGTTATGCTCATGTGATGACTGTTGTAAATCGGATAAATCAGCCATTCTGAGCAGCGCTCCTGAAAATCCTGTTTTATTCACCAACATGTTGCAGAGAGCATGAGATGGTAGTGAGATTAAGCTGGTTCGTTATTTTGGGGACTATTTTTATGCAACTTGCAAAACCTTCAGTCCTCTAAGATAGAATCCACAGTTTTTCTGCCTGGACGCAGTTTTGAAAAGATTGGGCTTCACTGTAATGTCTACATTGGAAAACATGGTTGCATGTGGTGCTAATTTTAGAAAGGAGGATTTGCTATCTGGAGATTTGATAGAGTTCCAGATGGATAGTAAAAGTCAGAACAGTGTGAGACTTACCGAAGGTTGCTCTTCTCTGTCTGTAGTCTCTTTGGGGCTTCTAACAGCATGAGCTTGCAAAAATACCAACTTTCCAGTGGTAGAAACTGTGAGCTTAAAGTCGAGAGTTCATCTTTATTTCATGTCCACATTTCAAGCACAGGTTGTTTTATCTTAAAACTCGAATCATTGACATCAGTTTTTGCTTGATGAGTACTCCAGTTGTGAATTAAATTGAACATAAATTCCAGTAAAAACAGCATTGGTAACACACCTGCACACTGGTTCAGTTCTCCGTTGCTTCTCTTCACACAAGGTTTCCATTAAAATTTTTGATCTCTTCCTCAAACCCCTTGGGTGGATCTGTACTTCCGGATGAACTTGTTCTGGTCGGGTTGTTCTTCTTAATATTCCAGCCCTGCCAAGCCATTTTATGTCTTAAGGTGAGTTGAACCCCAATCATAAAACAGCTGTAAACATCATTGCTGTATACAATGCGCTCAGAGCAACCATAACTTTATGGCCACCATACTGCCATAACGGCTGTCACCATCAGAGCAAAAACAAACAACATCTGTATTAAAAGTCTCTAAAATGATTTTAGATATAGATCTTTTGCAGTAGTTGAGTGTTTGGGTCTATGTACTTTGGGCAAATTTCTCATAGATGCCATTAAATTTTTAAATCAGACTGGTATCCTGTCACCTTCACATAGAGGGTGAAACACTGCCCTGCAACAAGGTAAGTAATGTAACTCTCTTTACCGCTTGTATTGCCACATTTTCTTACATGCAACCTGCAAGATCAATTTTCATTGAAATTTTAAAGGATAAACCCAAATAATTAGAGAGTACCCTCCAAAACTCCCTCCAAGGACTACAGAAAGGGTGGGTACTCTGAACTGCTGTTCGATGCATGAGCACAGACAACAGTCAGGACTCCCCCTCCCCTAACCCAATGGTGGAGGGAAGCTACCCTCTTGTCCACTGGGGTAAACCCCAACACACAGGCACCAAGCCAGGGCCAATAAGAATTCCCACACTCGCTCGGCACCTCTCACAATGAGCAACTCCAGAGTGGGAGAGGGTGCAGCCCTTCTTTAGGGAACTGGTGTTTGTATCAAGGTGAGTCCAGCTATATCTAGCCGGAACCGCTCAACCTGGTGCACAAACTCAGGCTCCTTGCCAGAGTGGTGACATTCCACGTCCCCAGAGCAGTTTTTCTGCAGCCAAGGATCAGACTGCCACCAGACACTTGTTCTTGTGCCCCACTCCAAGGCCTGGCTCTAGAGGTGCCTGGTGATCCATGTCCAGGCAAGGGAACACTTCATCACATGGGTTTAAGAGCCACACTTAGTCTGGTCCCTCCCCTAGACAGCTGTTTGCCATGACTGACCCTACCAGGGCCATTATGGCCCCCGACAACATAGGTGCTAGGACCTTCAGGACACACAAACCCCTCCTCCATGGTAGGCTGGTGACTCAGGGAAGGGTAATTACTGTGATTTTCATCACAGTAGACTTTGCCAGACTGCAGGTATGCTGCCTTGAGATTGTTTAGACTGAAATGACTTGCAAACTTCACCAAGGCTCTGTTTTGGACTCTTTATTGTTCAGCATCTACATGCTCTCACTAGCTTCAATCATGGCAACAGAATATTTTCTCTTATGCTGGCAACACAGTTCTGTACTGCAGCTAACCAAATCATCATGCGGATGTACCAGAATATTTTACCTAAATAAAAATACATCAGAAAAAAAACAGTGTTTTTAACCAAAGATAGGCATCCAAAGATTAGGAGCCAGCTGATTTTAAACACATCAGGTGAAGCCAGAAATTGTGGTATGCTTTTGGACATCATGCGTCCACTTTCAGTGGTTTTTACAACTACAATGGAAATTTTACAGGAGTCTCTAAAAGAAGGTGTTCTCTCTGATCCACTTCCAGGGATAGTACAAATCATTTACCGCAGTGTGATTATTAACCACATTTTAATGGAGACCAAAGAAGCGAACTCCAGTCTGTTGGAAATCACAGGGTCTTAGTTAACTTGCAAACAGACCATCCACTGAATTGTCTGACGTCTGCCAAAGTCATGCAGGTGGTTTGGTTCGGAGAAAAAATGAAAAAAAAAAAACAACCTTTGTTCAGAAAATGTATGATCTACACACTGCAGTAAAATTATGGACCCCAACACAAAGTCCTGAATGGGTCCAGTTTTACCAACCTGAACCCACCGGAAATCCATTACAAAGACCAAACGCAAACTGATATCTCCTGTTCTCCTAATCTGGATCTGACCTGGCCATTTATGTAGCCCACGACCGGACCCGCATGTTAACACATCAGCAAGTCCAATGTTGTCCAGGGGATTTGGTTCACTTGAGTTTGCTGCAGTTTGAACACAAACCAAAGATATGAAAGTGACATAGTGGAGCTTTTTAGAAATCCCCCATAATCCTACGGACTCCACCAGATTACCATAGATAACTACAACTAATCCAGAATACTGCTATCCTCACAAAGATAAAAAAAAAAAAAAAGAAGAAACCACATCACATCCTTTCTCAGATTTTTACAGAACAAACTTATTTGGCTGAATGGTTCCTTTGGTCATGTACAGCACATTGGGTCACAATATGTTTGAAATGCTGTCTTCCCAAAAACCAAATGAAAGAATAGCAATCCACTCTGAAAGGAAAGATTAACAAATGATTTTTTGTGTATTTTTATTATACTGTTGGTTCGAACTTAAAAAAAAAAAACCTTACAGTGTTTTCAGAAGTCTGGACTCTGGGATTTTTATTTATCTTTCCTTCATATACAACTGCAAGGTTTAGATAACAAATCAGAAGATATCATCCTTAAATTCTGCGATGGACTGGCGAGCTGTCCAGGGTGTACTCTGCCTTTCACCCAAAGACTGCTGGGATAGGCTCCAGCTTCCCCACGACCCTTCATTGGACTAAATGGTTAGGAAAATGAATGAATGAATGAATGAACAAAAGTATGAGTCATCCTTAAATTAAAAAGTCTTAGAAAGGAGGAAAAGACCACCCTCCATGTCTGATGGAAAAGTGGCCCAAACTCCAGCCTGCCTCTGTGGATGTGATCGGGGGCATCTGATGATGTGCTATATGAGCATGACTTCCACCCGAACAGAGTGAAACAGACACGTTAGGTTAAACAGCTGCTTGTTGTGACTTAAGTTATTCAGTTTTAATTGATTTGACCTCCACTTGTGAAAGACTTGATAATGACAGTGATTGCTACTGGGAGGGGGGGGCGCTGTGACTAAAGCAGTCAGAAGGTTGCCTCTGTGTGACAACGGAGGCCACGCTCTCTGACAGACCTCGCTCCAACGCTGCCCAAAAGATATGACTCCAGGTGATGCAAAGTACTAATTAAAATTGATTTCAGAGGCCTGCTGGTTTGGTGCCCTTCAGTAATGGGGCTCCTCTCGTGCTTTTGGTCTCCCAGTAACAGCTTTTTAGCCACACTCGTCCTTCGCTCCTCAACTCTTTTATTTTTCTCTTTGTGACAAGATGTTGAAGCGTCTGGTAGCAATTGCAGGAATATTGGCATTTATCACTCGCTTATTTTCATACACAACGTGCAACAACAATTGTGATCGCGCACACACACACACACACACACACACACACATGCATTCAGACACAAGGATTTTTCATCATGACCTTATTAAAAGAAGGCATCGTCATTGGGAGGAAGTGCTAAATACTTACTGGTAAATGACACCGCCGCTAATGAGGACGTTGCAAAGACTTCCTAAATGAGAATTAGAGACAAAGCCAGAGACGTTGGTAAATGGAAAAGAGGCTCAGAGAACAACAAGAAATGCAAGAACAGACGGGAATGATGTGGATACGCAGACTGGTGTGTCTGCAGACAAAGTCAGTATCTGCAGCTTCCAGTGAAATCCCAGCAGTAACAGACAGACCACAAACAACCATACATCAGGTCTGAGGTCTCCATGACGACCTGTATCTCTGAGACACTCTGTCAAAGTCTGAACCATTGACTGATGTAGGAAATATTTACCTTTCAAGCTATTCCCACTGTCTTCTTCCATAGCATTACTTTTCCTTGACACACACACACACACATCTTCTCGCCCTCTTCTAGTTCAGTTCGCAAACTCTCAAAGCTCGGCAGGATCCAGTTTTCACACAGACACCGCAGGCCTGTGCTTGGCCTCGACTCATGTTTCAGTGCCAGTTTGCAAGAGGATGAAAGTGTTTTTGGGTTTGTTTGTTTTGCGTGTGTATTTCCATGCCGTGTGTGTGTGTGTGTGTTTGTGTGTGTCTCTACCTGCCCGGGCTTGTGATTAAATGTCAGACTTAAAAATTGGTGTTCTCTCTGATAGAACGCCACATCAAGAAGGAATCTCTCTGCAGCTCGGAGATGGGAATAGAAAGACACACATGATAATTTAAAAAAATGGATGTCAGTCAAAGCAATACACACAAACACACACACAGACACACTGTCATTTTTCTAAGACACGCGACCCAAGTCGTTCCTATTTCCCCCACAAACAAAGTGCTGCGGTCCATATTCAGGATGGAATGAGATTGTGTGAGGGGAGCATCAGCGGGAAAGGGCGAGAGGTTAAATGCTTCCTTTTTCAGCGCATACTGGGTCACACACTGGTAATGTGCTGTGAGTGGCTGGCAGCGTGCCACGCAGAAAGGGCACACAACTCCAGCTTCAGCAGAGTGGAAGCGAGGCAGTGTGTGTGTGTGTGTTTGTGTGTGAGAGAGTCGCTGAACATGTCGGAGTTTGTGCGTGAATGTGTGAAACGTGCTGCATGTGCTGAAGAGAGGATGATTCAGGGAAGCTCTGCTGCAGTTCTGGCACGTGTCCACTTTATGAGAAGTCTTTTATCAAGCTCTCCTCTGTGACCTCGCTAATGTGTCTGAATAAGCTTTTTACGCCCGACTTAACCGCTGCTTATTCATGACGATACACTTGCAGCACTGACACTCGTGAAGAAAGAAAAGAGCTGAATTTTATTTTTTTTATTTAATATTTTTCATAATCATGTCAAATATTAGCAGGTTGCAGCTTCTCTAAGTGCAAATGGTCTGCTCCTCTGTTCTGTGTTTTGTGTGTTTTTCTAACAACTTGTAGTGTAAACAAATAATTAGTCAGAAAAATAACAAGCATTCTTGCAGCGGGAAGAAACTAGAAGCAACAGCTTAGTTCTAAAAGTCTGATGTTTTTTTTCTCACAGAAAATCTCCTTTTCTTCCCCCTGCTTTCGCTGGAACAGCTGGAACCGGTTAGTAACTTTATATAATTACTTCTACCGCCAGTCCCTCTAATGTAAGCCTTTATCAAACCCAAACAAGCTCTTTTTTATGTCGCACTACTTCAGGATAGTAAACAAAAAAAGGAACCTGTTGAAGTTTTATATTTCTATTATAGAGCCTCTGTTGACTCTTTTCCCATAAGTTACAGCTTTCATTTCTACAATGGCTCTCTGTGCTTCTCATGTAGCAGCCAACAATAGCAGCATGATTTTAGTGCACTCACAAGACTCCCACTGCAATGCTAAGTTTCTTGTTTCTTGGACTGAAAGAAAAGCTGCTGTATGCCACGTTTGCAGGCATTAAGTCAGAACTGATTTAGTCCCCGAGTTCCACATTGTTCAGACGCTCTGAGTTCATACACGAGCCTATCCGGTCTCGGCAAATCCTCTAAAAAACTGCTCTTAGCGAGCAGCACTACCAGCAGGTTCATCACCAGCAGGTTCAGCAGCAGCAGAGCTGTCCCTGGTGCTGAACTATCAGGCAGCTTCAGAGTTGGAGTTTCAGCTTTCTGCTGAATAGTAAATGAGCTGCAGGGGACTCGTGATGGGATCATGACTTTGTTTTTTGTTTTTTTTTTCAATTAGGCTTCAGAAAAAAACCAAATATTCTCAAACAATCATGCTTGGACATGATTTCAACGTTTGATCTCTATGTGCGTCCACACTTTGGCCGCCTCTGGGAAACTCGTCAGTAGTTTGGGGTTCGGCCTTCGTGAATGCGAAAGGCAGAGCAGCAGATCCAAGCGAAGTGTGTCTGTGAGAAATGAAGCGTTAGTTGATCTCAGGCGGGCTGTGGAAATCTGATTGACTTGGCTCTGTCAGCGGGACGGCAGTGCATGCAGCAGCGTTGCATCATGATGCTGTTGTCAGAGAGAAACCTCACACCTCCAGTGATGACATGTTATTGTTTCTGACTGGATTTTTTTTTCTATTACTGGAATTTTTATGTTTCTTTTTTCTTTTTTTATGACCAGAGTTCCCAGAGGGACCCATTACAAACTTGTTGTGTAGTTTTAAAATGCCCAGGCATCAGTTGGAAAATCTGACTGGATGTTACTCAGTACCTCACAAAAACACACTCTTCAGTCTGACAAGAGTCTGACAACAGCAGTCGGTGTGATTAGGGAGTGTGTGCAAACAGATGGTGGAGAGCAGGGATGGCATGGGGCTCAGAACTGTCTTCACTTCCAGCTCGTCTCTCTTCATGTACAGGAATGTTAGCTCACATCACACTGAGAAGCGCCTCCAGCAACATCTTTCCTGCTGGTCTGTGTTCTTCAGCACAGTCAGATGCAACACGTACATACAGCACACACTGTTCACACACCATATTACTTCTTATGTACATACTCTTCCTCTCTAAAGTGATGTCTATAAAGTATCCACCATATCCATACACTGTTGTCCATCTGCCTATGAATGTATGTGCATGTAAACGTGCTTTTATGTGCACATAAACATGTATCTCTGTTTAAAGAACACACACTCTTTGGATATATATTTAAAATGACACCAACTAACAGCCTCATTAAGACTCAGGTAGTTTTGTTACTGAAGGGGAAATCTGATGCAAACACACACTCACAGATCTGCACATTTTAGTGTGTCGGTGTTGCTGTATGTTTTTCTTTCAGCTTTTTTTTTTTTTCTTTTTTTTGTCCGTCAGGCAGTTTTCATATGAATTTCTTGGCCATTTGCCGCTTCTGTTGTTGGAGTTAAATTAGGTGTGTATGCTGTAGGCGGTGGTTGTGTTTTATATGTGTGTGTTTTACTTTGTTTGTGGACATTGTATCTTTATGGCCCCTCTGGGGGAAAAAAAGCCTATTTTCTGATCAAACCTCCGCTGCAGTCTGCTGGCTTCGGGACAAGCATGCGGCCTATGGGTATGCAAGCCTTCCTGCACTTTGCCCACATTATCACTTCTGGTGTCTTAAGTTTCTTAAAAATATGGAAGCAAATCAATCTTTTTAAACGGAACTGCTTGTCTGTGTGTTTTTATCAGGACTGCCCAGCCTGTAGAAACCAGACCTTTGCTCCTGTTTAGGAGGATCTTACCTGTTTCTGTCTGAAAAGATAAAAACAGCATCATAGCTGGGGATCTTTCAGCATTTTTTTTAAAAGTTGTAACGACTTTTTCATTACTATCAGGACATTTGCTTTTATTTTGTTAACACAAACCTTCTAAAAAGAAACCATCTACCAGGTTGTGAAACTGCCCTTCAACAACAACAGTCTTATATGTGTCAAGGGTGCATTTCTACACTCATTACTCTGAGCTCATGCTGTGTCATCTGATGCCAAAAAATTAAGAATGAATAGGAAGATCCCACTCTGCACATTGCTGGCAAAGTGCGGGATTTTATGCCAGTTGAAATCTGAGTCTAGATCTGCATCCACCAGCGGCTGGAACACCCTGAAACTGGATGCTTTATGCTGGAACTACATGTCAGATGCTGGTAGACATTTTTTCAGCACTCGCCTAGTGGTCAACAACTCCACCACAGTAAGCCGACTCAAGGACAAATGAGAAAGAAAGTTAAACCTGATCAGGATCCAATGAGATTACCGATTCTGACACTTTGTTTTTTTCTTTTTCAGTTTTTTTCTTTTTTCGGTCGTCGAGCATTTCTGTGATGCAAACTGCAACTTTTCCAGCTCTCCTTTGTTTTCAGCTTTGTTATATGTGAAACATTTTTCACTTCAGTTACTATTTAGACATTATGTCACCTTGCCTGTGTGTTTTCCACTCAGTGCTGCATTTGTATTGTTCACATTGCCTGTTCTAAAAAAAAAAGGGAAAAAAATCTAATCAAGATATGTGACATATAGAAAAAATAAAGGTTGGATTCCTGGAAAAGCAACTAATAAGCAACCAGTTAAAGAAATAAACAACAGGTTTTATGTAAAATTTAAAATTAAAACAACAATTTTTATTGACAAGAATCTCACATAATCAGTTGCTCAGACGGGTACACGCAGTTTAACAAAAGCACACATCTATTTCAATAAAAAAGATCCTTACACACAGATTAATATGTGGGTTGTTTTCATGCTGTCTTCATGAGTAATTATAAAAGTGATTTTTATGTTCTGTGACATTAATCTGTCAGTCAATAGTTTGATGGGAATCAGGCTGATGTGTATCAGTCCAGCTGGCATAGAGAACAGGGTGTCTAATTATCCACAAATCCCTCACATGAGAACCACAGCAGCTTCATCCATTGTCTCCTCAAAGCCTCCTCCTTATTACGCTCACATACATCTACAATATACATATATATATATATATATGTGTGTGTATATACATATACATAGATATATATATATATATATATATATATATATATATATATATATATATATATATATATATATATATATATATATATATATATATATATATATATATATATATATATATGTGTGTATATACATATACATAGATATATATATATATATATATATATATGTATATATATATATACATATATATATATATATATATATATATATATACACATATATATATATATATACATATATATATATATATATATATATATATATATATATATATATATATATATATATATATATATACATATATAATGTGTATATAATGTGTATATGAAATTTTCTCTTTTGTGTCATCTTGTGTAATTCGTTTTCATAACAATAAATGTTATAACAATAAATAAATGTTATTCATAACAATAAATGTTCTGTTTTTACATTTTTTGGCAGCTGAAGTCAAAAGTCTGTAATTTGCATTCGTCAGTGTGTTTGCGTACCTTTGTATGACAACCCTGCGCCGTGCATGCTTCTTGGATTGTTCGTGTTGATGTGTTTGCAATACTAATGCAGTTTTGAGCCACATAAATAAGTGTGAATGCACAAACAACCTGAATGACATTCTGTTTCATGCGTCTCCATTATGTGTAAATGATATAAATGTATCTCTCCTGTCTATCTGCTCCTGCGATGGGAATAGGAATGACAGAATGATAAATCCTAAATGCCCCATGAAGTGGTAAAAACTATGTCCTCGTACTCTTTGTGTGCTTGCTGGCTATGCATGAATGACTGTTAAAACACATGCAAAAACACATACACACAGAGATTGTAAAGGCTATTTACTACTAGCTGCATTCTGTCTTCATGACGCCTCTCTCACTAAGCAACCCACCGATCCCATAATTTAGCCCTTATCTTGCTGGCGGAGGTTGTTTGTAGGGGAAATGTGTGCTTGTGTGTAGGTGTAAGTGTGTTTCTTTTCAAACAGCTATTTCTTTTTTTTTGGTCTGTGCACGAGGCACCAGTGACTGCACAGTTTTGTCCCCCCCATGCTACCTTGATTTGCTCTATTGTTTGTGTCTTAAAAAACATTTTGCCATTTGCAATCACTCCCTTCTGTTTTGGAAAATCACTACATTTCATTGAGTGGGTGGCGTCGTGAAAATGGAAATTGCAGGCAGTAGATTATAAAATGCTCTGCGTTTAGTCAATCATTCAAGTTACTTACAGTTTAGATGTGAAAGTTAAACTTCAGTAATTATTCATGCAGAAAGCCGTGCACTACTGGGGGAGGGTTGCAGGAGCCGGGCTGGCTTGGCCTTCAGCAAACATATTTATGGAAGCCAGGAACTGAGAACTGAGATGGGATCAATGCAGCAGGTCTTATTTAGATTCCAATTACAGCCATTTCTGATCAATTGGCTCCTCTTTTTACGAGCAAACCAGAGAGCTCTGCCTTTGAGTAGTGGCCACACACACAGATGGGCTCACACACACTCAGAGGAGAAACACTAAACCCACTTTCAGTCTTTCTTTATTTTGTGTCACGGCTACAAAACACACACATACACACAACTATGGGTGCAAAACCGTCCAAATGTGTTTGATCAATGCCCACTCGGCCTGAGAGCAGGATCTGCATTATTTCATGCTCTGTAGGTTGAATTGATTGCTAGATAAAATGATTAGTGAAGGAATCTTTCATGTCGTTATTTTCTTTTTCCACCATATCGAACCTGCTGGAATTCATTTGCAAGGAGAGGCATTTTGTCCTTGCATCTGAGTTTCTGTGAGTTTAGGTTGGATATTTGAGTATGCAGCAGGTGCAGATGCAAAGGTGGCACTGGGCATTTGCTTTGAATGAACCAGATCATCATCTGTTGATCCATATTTTTTTATGTACATTATGTTATTCGTTCATTCATTTGCTATTCTGCTGAATCGCCTGTCCCAGCAGATACCAGGCTAGAGGCAGGGTCCATCCTGGACAGTCCACCACAGGCTCAACACAGAGACAAACAACCATTCACGCTCACATTTACATTATATTATGTCCACTAGTTCTCTACCTTGTGTTGGAAAGGTGAAGAACTTTCATCTTTGCCTGCTCACAGATGTGAAAACAGCACAGATTTATTTGCAGCCTTCCTCTGATATGACGTGTTTCTCAGAAATCAGTCATGTAGTTCTGCAGCACAGTAAGCAACCATTTAGAGTCTGGTACAGGTCTATATATGGTGAAAGTAACCCCTTGCTTTCATTCAATATTTAGCTGTGCTGTCCATCAGCTCCTAAGGGAAATATATGGCCCTGTTGCTGCTAAATGCTCCACTTTACTCAGTTTTTCTCCACCTGATGTTGGCTACCTCGAACAGAAACATTACTCTGGGAGTCAATTGGTATAATGAAATTACACGCTGAATTGTCCTTTTACCTTATTGTTCATATGAAATATTTGTTATTGGAGCTGTTTTTGTAGAGCCGTGCTGCTTTTTTTGTTTATAATAAAAGAGAGCAATCAGAGTCGTACATAATGTGGTTCTTGGGAGCAAACAAACACACTATTTTTGAAAGCAAATGGACTCTAATTAGGCGACCTGGTCAAACTGAAAACAGCTCTTATCGTGTTCAAAGCAAGTGACCATTTACTTCCAGGAAACATAAAAAAAAAAGTATGAAGACAGGAAAGGGAGTAGTAATCTAAGAGTTTAACTGAATAAAAATAACTGATGATGATGTGTATTCAATTCTGGGGTGGATTTCTAGAATTGATCGAGTGAAGAGTTTGTACAAAGAACAAATATTAACAAATTGTGTCGAAGGAGGAAACACCGGGTTGAGGACTGATGTTTGTTTTAATGATAAATATGGGTCGGAAACTGCTGGGTGGCCGTAAAAGTTGTTTTTATCTAGTAACTGAGGACAACATTGTTGTAGCAGCTGGTGTAAATTAGAAGTGGGAAAAAAAACCATATTGAACTGATTTAAATGCTAAAAACAGGAAGGAAAAAAGTCTCTTTACTCCTTTTCAGACTCTTTGTTTTGTTTATTTTGTTTTGTATATTTCTGTTTTAATTTGTTATTCAAATAAATGGATAAAAGAAATAAATATATGAAAAGAGATGCATCCTATTGAGCATAGCCAGGGGTACAAACTGCACACCTTATAAACAAGTATAAAGTTGGACTACAAGATGTTTTGCTTTGTGTCCCAGCTCTCATCTCATCCCTGCCAACAAGCACCTGCAGTAAGTGGACAAACTTCACACAGAATATAGTTTAAATTGGCCATTATGCAGGTGAGATAAGAAAAAAAAACTAAATAGTGTTTGTTAAGTGTGTGATGTAATTTAGAATATCCTCAGAGGACAGCATCACACAGATGCTCTGCTGCACATTTTCCCATCCGCTCTTCCAGCATGAGTCTGTGTCAATATGTTTGCTTTGTTTGGATGCGTAAGTTCGTTTTGTTGACTTATTTTCTGCATCAGAAACAATCACTGCGGAGATTGGGAAGAGGATTAATTTTATGCAAATGTATGCAAATAACCGTGTCACCCAGCTCCATCCGCATTGGTTCTATGCAAATTGTGTTTGTTAAACAGCCATATTGGAAGAGCCCTGCACATCCCAGCCACCCACCCCTCAAGACTCTTCCCAATCCAAACTCCTCCCCCCCCCCCCCCCCCATTTCCCGCCAGCATAGCCCCTTTGCTTTGCTATCTCCCCCTCTTGCCCCCATTCGGTCTCCATTAATCCCTTTCCAACCTTTTCCTCACTTGGCCGCTCTCCTCCGTCTCACCCAGCCGAACCTCCTCTCTCGCTGTAATCCTCCTCTTCATTCCTCCCCCCTCTCATCCCACTGCATGCTGCACGGCTGTTAGTGGAGTGAGGAGGCACTAATGGGGCTTGAGGAAAACATTGTCATAGCGCTTGGAAAGCACAAGGCCGGGAGCCATGCAGGAGGCAGCCAGGAAGGTCTGGCATTAGACTTGCAAATGGAAGGTTAACAGAACACAGACAAGACAGGATTGAGAAGGTAAACACAACAACTAGACGAGATAGAAAAAAAGAAAAAACAGGACTGCGATTTCAGAATGTCGGGTTGGCTGACAAAATAAAGATGGACGGACAGAAAGTGATTTGAAAAAAAAAAAAGAGGAGAGACACAGAGAAACTAGAAGGGAACATGGTAAATAGTCTCCATTGTTCTGTCCTGCAGTTTGAGTTGAAAGTAAGGCATTGTGGGGGTCTTTTTCCTCATTCCATGCTTCAATCCTCTTTTCTGGTTACCCATTTTATGAGGGGATTGTGGCATCACGCGTGACTCTACCTTTCTGAAGGCAAGGCAATGAGTGCACGTGTGTGAATGTAAAGGAATCCTAAAACATTCCCATCCACCAGATTCCCGAGAAAGGCCCCGTGACACACGCCACTGCCATCCAAAAGGAAACGCACCGATGCTTGTGTTCATGTGTATCACCCCCAATTAAACAGTGGTCTTAAGGAATTAAAACCTTATAATTTAGTTTGTTTGTTGTTTTTACTGCAAGCAAAGTGCCAAATCAACTCTGTCAAGCTGCCATGTGGTCCAGTGAGGCAGTTGGTCACAGGAACGTGTCTAATAGGGAAAGTATTTCCATACTCCATGTTTGCAGCAGCCAGCGACAGTCTCAGACCTAAATGGCATTTGTGAGTAATATGCTTTTCTCTGCTGCAAATGCAAGCAGTGCAATTCAGCTAAGTAATATCTTTCTCCAGAGCAATACTGGCTGTCAGCATTGTATGGATGAGTTGATGTCTGTAATGTGTGTGTGTGGGTGTGGGTGTGTGTCCGTGCATGCTTGTCAGATCCATTTAGATTGCAGGTATAGTGGTTAAAATGAACTGTTCAGAGAAAGAGGGACAGTCTTGCGTTTGCTATGCATCATTAACATTTGTGACCAGCTGCATGGTTGACTGTTTTTCAGCCATTATAAAGGAACTGTGAAATGAAACAAGGAAAGAAAAAAAATGAAAGTGTCACCAAGCAAAATGAGAGCTCAGGAATTTGCCACTGTGGTAGATATGCAGTCACATTGTTAACCCCGTATTAGAGCCAAATTCCACTTATATCTAATATATGGTGTTCAGTCAGTCAGCTCAGATGGAAAGTAGGAGAGAGGTGAATCCCCACCACTGAGGCCGATTTGATACGCATGTCCAGTCGCTGCTAGTGATATGATGCATTAATAATAAGGTGAAGTCTCCTGCTAATCTAGTGCAATACGTTTCTCTAATGGTTTTACAACGATTTGGCTTTGTGCAGTTGGTTCGATGCGATTCATGATGACTCAACACAATAAAGATCATTTTTGAGCCCACAGCTGCTTTCTAAATAACAACCCAATTGTTTTGTTCTTTCTTTTCCTAAGAAGGATGTATGTGATGTCTGGTTTCTATAAGACAAACAAACTTTTAAAAAAAAGGTACAAATCCATATGATACAGGCATAGGATCGTTTTATCCCTAACAAACACTACACAGTTGCAGGACAGGTGTTGAATGTCCTCTACATGAGGGTAACGCTACACCTAGAAGGAGGAATTAGACTCAGTTTTATTTATGGGCAGGCGTGCAAAAGCAAGAATGAGTTCTTTCTGCCTAAAACCGACAGCATTAGAGGTGTGATGTATATTTCTAGCAAAGGCAACCATGAATGGACGGGGCTTCATGAAGTGACTTCTTTTGCAAGGCTTCTTCATGTCAAACACGTGGCATGAAAATATTGTCCTTGTTTTTCGTCCAAGTCATTTTTACAAAGGAACCTACTTGTGTCTCAGTCTATGACGTGATCTTCAGTAGTAGGATAAGCAGGCAGCTCATTCTTCTTGCTTTCTGCTTTAGGTGCATTATGATTTTCAGGGTCTCACACTACAGGAAACACCAACCATCAAACTGTAATGTCTCTATTTTTGTTTTATTTTTTGCTTTATTTTTATTGATTGTCAAAGTCAGTCCTGGGGAAAAGGAGCGCAACCACCATTATTATGAAAACAGTCGACATTTTTATAAACAAACTGTTTCAGTTCGATTAGCAATGAATATCACTCAGTCTACAATATTATATCAAAAATACTTTCAATCAGATCATAATTTGGAAAAATATTCTTCTCACCAGATAAATCCACAGGTGGGTTGAGATCCTGTTGTGTCCGGCCGAAACCATTGACTGTGGCCCTCGTCACTCTTAACGCCTATTCGAGGTTTGAAGATGAACCTGGACTCAGGTCGCCTACCCCTCAGTCCGGTCCCAGCAGAAACACCTGGGATCCCACTTCTGACACCAAATTGTTGTGGAATTTATCCGATGAGAAATAAATCTATAAATCAACTGTTTTCTGTACAATTTATTGAACATATACAGATGTTGCGGGTGAGAGGTCTCGAAAGCTCTGCTCCCGCTTAGGGTGTTACAGCGATATTTAAGCATAAACAAATAACCTTTGCCTGACAGCACTAGTTAAAACAACTGCGAGCTTGAAGATAACAACAGTGAAAGCTGACACAGGCCTTAAACAAAACACTTAGTTTTATGCATGAATCTACTAAAGCAAGCTTACTGAACTACTCTAACTATGCAGAATATATATCTTGTACAACCTAAAAGAAACTTAATAAATGAGTAACATATTAAAACTACACTATACGCATAATTCCACCACACCAACCAGCAGGATTACAAGTGTGATGTATATTTCTAGCAAAGGCAACCATGAATGGACGGGGCTTCATGAAGTGACTTCTTTTGCAAGGCTTCTTCATGTCAAACACGTGGCATGAAAATATTGTCCTTGTTTTTCGTCCAAGTCATTTTTACAAAGGAACCTACTTGTGTCTCAGTCTATGACGTGATCTTCAGTAGTAGGATAAGCAGGCAGCTCATTCTTCTTGCTTTCTGCTTTAGGTGCATTATGATTTTCAGGGTCTCACACTACAGGAAACACCAACCATTCAAACTGTAACCAACGCACTGAAAGCGGCAAGTTTTAAACAAATGAACAGTAAACCAGGCATTAATCCAGTAAAGGTTGTGAAAAATCTTCAGATTGGTTTGTTTTGTGCAAGAATGTTGATGAATTTGAACTGAGCTCTGCTATTAAAGCTCCTGCTCTGTTCTAATTACAGGAGTATTGTTGCTGTGCTTTGGGATAAAGAATTGTATAAGTAACAGACTGGGATTATCATTCAGTTCACACACACACACACACACACACACACAAAGGCATCGCCAAGGGGCAGTGAAGGACTTGTGGATCATACAGTAGAAAAAGATAGACAAGGATGCACACACACACACAGTTAACTAGACAATACAGATTTATGTGTCAGGACAACGGCTGAGCAGCTGGTGACAGCTACTGGAGTGACATCCAAACCCAGAAAGCCTCCAGCTCGGCTCTCTGTGTCTTTATGTACAGACTCCAGCGTCTTCAGCAGCTCTCATCTGTCAATGGAACAGATAGCTGCTGTGCCACCACGAGTCGCTGCTCTTTGGTTGTGACATTCTTCTGTTTATGCGTGCTTGTGCGTTGCCGTTTTATAAGGCTGACAAGCTGGCTAAGCGACACGCTTTTAGCTAGCAACTCAAGCAAATGCACGACACACATCAGCGCCATCATATGCATTTCAGCTATTTAGATGTGTTTTATTCCTTGAAGGCAAACGTGGCGTTCCTGTCAGCCTCGACACAATCCAGCAAACTCTCTGATTCACACTCGGTTCTTACGCTGCTGCAGAGTGTAACAAAGCAAGCGTGGATGGATGGTGGGATGGTGAACGAGAGGTGGCAACATGTGGGGGAAGAATGGAGAAAGGGAAGAGGATGATGGAGTAAGACGGCACGGGGAGTTTGGTTCCTTCAGTTGTCAGAGCCGCTGCATTATTGATGCGCCGAGGATCCCACATTGTCGCCGAGATTCAAAGTCTGTCACGTCATGTCCTGTGTGTCTGAATGTGTGTGTGTGTGCCTCTGTGCTGCAAGATGTATTAGTTTGTTGTGGTCGCACATGTCCCACCGGAGTGCTACCTGTCAACACCTCCATATCACAGGAAGCTCAGTCAGTGACAACACCACCTTGTGTTGCACTGACCACATGGGAAGGTGGTACTCACACACTGATTCTTACAACGGGCTGCTTGAGTCTGAGACAGTATTTGTGTTATGCTTAGGATTCTCTTGAGCCTCTGAAGCTCTTTCCACTTTCTGCATGACTGTGATTTGACTTTGTCAGTCTGCGTTATGAAGTTAGATGTAGCTGACTTCGTGTGTGTGCGTCTGCTGCGATGATGAATCTCTGACACTGAGGGATGGTCCATCTGCTCTGAGCTTTGTTTCATGAATTCTTTACAGCCTCCATCAGCAGACAGGTTGTCTCACCGTTAAATATAAACACAGCAGCAAACGATCATTATATCCATGTCACACTGAACATCCACCGGTGACAGGATTGCACCCCTCAAGGTGTCTGTCCACTGTTTTTTCATCTTATTGCTCAAGAATGTGGGAATGTTTTGTGGCTTTTTACCTGTCAAATGACACGATGCATCACATGCACACTGTTACTTAGATCCATCTGATTACCTTTTTATTTAGTGTTTGCAAAAATGACAGAAGCTGTTTTAATACGATACTTTTCAGACCCAATTTTCAGCAGCGCTTTATTTTTATAGCACCAATTCACAACATAGTCTTCTCAAAGCAGTTTCAAACAGGCATCCCAACGCACACCAATTCACTGCGGTCCGATCAAAACAAATCCATCATCCAAGAAATTCCATATTTGTCCAGTTTCTGATAAGTATGTTCATATGAGCCAGAGTCTCTTATGTAGAGCATGAATGGGAAGACATGCAGTGGTGGAGAGGAAAAACTCCACTGGTAACAGGAAGGAAAATCATCTGCAGAAGCAGACATGGGAAGGCCAGACACCGTCCTTGTTGGGGGAGGAGGGGGGTGCAGGAGTACAGGTAAAGTCTACGAGTAACACATCTGTTTGAAAGTAAAGTGCTCTGCCAGGAAAGTGTGCAGCTATGAGATGTTTTCAGCTCGGTCTGTGAGTTTTATGTGAGGAGAAGAATTTTCATTTCTGTTCCAGATTTAGCGGGAAACCAATAGAGAAAGTCAAAGATTGCAGGAAAATGATCTCTGATGCTAATTCTCATCCTTATATGTTACATGTATATCAAGTCAGCCATTCTTGATGTCTGTGTAGTTGCTTTAGTTTGGCTGGAACGTGCAGGTCGCTCCTGTAAAGTGACAACTTCATGGGAAGCAGTACTTTGGCTCAACAACTGCTTAGGTGCCAAAGATTTTGTTATTCGTTCCTTTTTGCCCAGTTGGATCACTAAGTTCACAGCGTCATGCAAACTGTTAGCTGATGGGCTGTCTGGATCCAGAAGTTACCTCTGGAGAAAAACAGCTAATGTACATCCTCATTGTACAAACATACTTCCTTTCCTTTTCCACCCAATGCCACACCTTATCTACTTCCTACTTTCCATTAATCACACTGTATCCAGTTGTCTGCTTTCCTGAATCACAACACTTAAGTTACATTACATGACAGTTGCTGCTCATTTGTCTTTTCTTTCTTTAAGCTGAATGAAACATAAATCTTAAAATGTATCATTAAGCTGTAAAATCACTCACTCACAATATTAATAGAAATTGTACAAAAATTGTTGGGATTTTTGTAATTCCTTCAAAACAAAGGCTGCTCAAAGGTTTCTCCAATGTGTTGATGCAGAATCTTTAAGTTAATTCCGCTTTAAACTGATGAAAAACGACCGTGTAAACACTTAATTCATAACCCAAATTTCTATTCGGAACTAAACTTAATCCTGATGTAAGTGGCTGGTTTATTCGCATTTAATTCTGAACTATTTAATTCCTCTGTCATGTAAACCTTCATTCCGCTCCAAGTTAATTCCGGTCGTTCTGCACATGCTCATTACCTTTTCCTGTCTCGATGACGTGCGTTGTTTTGCCTCCCGTGTTCGGTGATCTATCTTCCTTCTCCTTCTCAGGTTCTGCAAAAAGTGAAACAGTATGCTCGTGTTGAGCTGCTACTTCACATTCATAATTAAAATAGCGGCAAAACTGTTACTTATTATGTAGTTTTTACAAGTTACAACTGAAAAGACAATAAGCACGGAGGGAACTTTGTTTATTTCAGGTATACGCCACACGTCACGTGTACCCACTGTTCAATCAGAACCCTTCCCAACCCGCCGCTCTGAAGAGGAATTAAGTAAGGAGGAGTTTCATGTAAAACTGTATTCCAAATTATTATTTTCACGTAAACTTGTAGGAGAATACGTTAATTCTTAATTAATTAATTAATAATATAACAACTTTTACAGCCACCCAGCAGTTTCCAATTATATATCATATATATATATATTTTTATATATATATATATATATATCTATATATATATATATATATATATATAGATATATATATATATATCTATATATATATAGATATATATATATAGATATATATATATATGTGTGTGTATATATATATATATATATAATATATATATATATATATATATATATATATATATATATATATATATATATATATATATATATATATAGAGATATATATATATATATATATAGATATATATATATAGATATAGATATATATGTATGTATGTAATAATTAATTAAAAATGAAAAAAACATCATGTAACCGTAGCCATTGGGACCCTCCATTATGCAGTTCATCACCCTAAAACCCTAAAAATATTGATTAAGGAATGATTTAAAACATACGTCATACATTTCAGTCTTTTCAAAGGTAAAAATAACGTGCTTTTCACTTGTCAGGATGTTCAGCAATGCTACATTACACAACAAACTAAGTAATTCCATTCAGCTCTTTCCTGTGATTTGCTGAATGATTTTAACTTGTTCTCTGCTTACGGGACACACTGTTGGTCGTCATCATGTCATCAAGGTGACACACCCTGCTGCTTCTTGGAATGAGGTTATAATTTAATGTGCTCTTTCAAGCACCTTAGGGCTTCATACCATTTTGTAACGTAGTTGATGGTTTTACTTTAATAATATGACACAATACTTGTCTTCAAGTCTGTCACTTAAACAGTATAATAGCTGTTTCCTTTAAGAATGATTTAACCTTCTTTCCTCTGCTAAGAGATGTGCTTAATAACTCTGTAAGAGCTTTCATGATTGTACAAAAAGGAAAGAAAACATACGAAAGTCCTTTTCGAATCGTTTTCCAAGCCCAGCAGAACAGTGTTTTCATTTATCAGTGAGGAATGGTGGCTTGCTTCCAGTCCGCTGTACATTGAAGTTTTATTCTTCTTCGCTTCATCTTAACTTGAGAAATACATTAAACACTGGGAGATGTACTAATGTTGAGATACGCATGCTTAGCAATTTCAATTAAATGCCTGAGCTCATAGCGAGTTGCACCGAGTAGAATAATAAATATGTTTGACTTGAATCATATTTCATCAGTGCTTTCTTGCTTTTTATTGCCGTGACCTTAAAGAGTGTGTATTCAATCGCTGCCTTTGGGCTCCTGGAAAGCACCGCCATCAAAATGACACACTCACACACACACGCACATAAACCCTCACCCACTGGCACCCTTAAAGTGCAAAACTCCACATCGTATTTTGCTTTTATCACATGTCGTGAACTGAACTCTGGATTCAGTTTCACGGGGGCTGGAATAAGAAAAAAAGTCTTTCATGACAGTTTGCTTATTGGCAAAGGACTTCACAAATTATTTGCAAAGAGAAGCAATTATCAGAGAAAACATAGTATGAGAAGCACAGATAAAAGAGAGAGGGATACGATGGAGAGAAAGACGGAAATGGATGGAGAGAAAGAGCATTGTGCTGGCCATCTTCCCAGAGAGGAAGGATCGATCAGTAGACGGAGAGCGCCTCGCTATTTCCTCTGTCGGTGGAATGAAGCAGACTAATAATGAAGAGCCGTCTTCATCTCCCTTTGGTGTCCCTCTTTCTTTCCTTTCATTCCGTTTTTCTGGGAAAACAATCATATTGTCGTCAGAGGGCTGGCTCACTCTCCCACCATCATCTGACATTTGAAAAGCAAACCCATTTAGCAGGAGATGTGGGCTGTGGGCGTCAAACAGGAATGAGTCTTCTGAAACACTGACTCACGACATCCGGGGGTTGCCGACACTCAAAAGCACACACACACACACACACATATACACACACTAGTGGTGTAACAGTGTCAAATTCCCTCTCATATCCAAGCTCCACATCAGGAACAATAGAAGAATCAAGAAGGCTGCAACTCAATAGTCCAATCATAGCTGCTGCATCTAAACTGCTGCTACCTGCTAGTCGTAACGAGCTAAACGACCTTTCCACCACACTCATTTCTGCCACTCAAACCCTGTCAGTCATTCAGCTCCAACACACAATTACTGCCATTCAGGAAGTCGAGAGGCCAAATGCGTGCTACTTGTCATTTATACAGCTGGGTTTTTTTCTATATGTGCATGAGTAAGTGTGTTTATCTGATTTTTCCTGAAGTGTAAAGAGAAAAAGTCCATTTTTTAAGGCGACTCGAACATACTTGAAAACCTTATATATATATATATATATATATATATATATATATATATATATATATATATATATATATATATATATATATATATATATATATATATATATACACACACTTCAGAATAATTGCAGTGTGTCAAAAATGTAACTAAAGTTTAAATACGCTATAGTTTTTATTTTTATGCATTGGGAATGCTGCGCATTAAATAATAAATGTATCACTTTTTTAAATTACTTTAAAGAACAAAAAGAAATAAGTAATATTATAACAAATAATAATAAAACAATATTGTGCTGTTGAGGAAATTGGCAGTGTCATTTGTCTTTTTTTTTTTTTTTTTTTTTTTAAAAATTTATTGTCAAAACTGAATAATAGTCAGGAATTAACATTCCTGTGGAGCTCTAAACTATTACTTAGTTTAAACTTTGCTTTCTGAGAACTGTATCTGGCTATTCTGTATAAACCAAAGTTAAACCAACAACATAGCCTTACTGGTTTGTGTTAGAACAGGGACAATGTGTGGACATCAATCATAATGGCTTTAATGGGCTCTTTAGAAGGTCCAGGACTCCATGTTAGGAACCACTTGTTGCAATTTTCCAAGAGAACTAAGAAATTTATATACATGATTTTTTAATATATATTTTGTGATTTAAATACAATTTACACAACCAGTCAAAAGTTTGGACACAATTTTCCATTAAATCCAATGGGAAAATGTGTCCAAACTGGAAATGTATGTTTAAATAAAAAGGACGGGTTGTGTAAGTTGTGGTTGATGAAGACCTAAACTTTCAGCCTGAAGCGAACATGAGAATATATCTGGTCTGGTGAGATAAACTGCGTCCACATCCAAGTTTTTCTAAACGGGATTCTTTCTTTCAACATTTTGTCCCTGAAACCACAAAAACAGTGTAAGGTGCCTTTACTACGCATGTTGCAGCTTGAGGGAATTTATTTGTATTTTATTGTTACTGTAAATATTTTCTCATTTATATCTCCATTAGCCTGTTTTTTTTATTTATTTAAAGCTGCGTGCAGCTCTCTGGACCCTCGGGGTGGGGGCCGTAATAAGCTGTCAGCATACCATTACCATTTGTAAAATTGTTATGGTGATCATGTCAGCAAATATTAGAATATCTGGCAAGCACAGCACATCATTTAATTAGATTTTTATATATTTCCACAAATGTGAAAGACAGAGGTTGGATTTATAAACAATTTCAATTCAGTTCAAGTCAGCTTTATTCATATAGCGTAAATCACGGCAACACCATTCAAGACACTTTACAGACAGAGAAGAAAACATAATGAAAGCCAATTCATAATAGCCTATATAAAGAAACCAACAGACTGAGTTGGAGGGTCCAACTCAATCTCCCATCCTGAGCAAGCACACTGGCGACAGTGGGAAGGAAAAACCTCCCTTTTAACAGGAAGGAAACCTCCAGCAGAACCCGGCTCAGGACAGGCAGCCATCTGCCTCTGCTGTGTGGGGGGAAGAGGACAGAAAGACAACAGACAACAGGAACTGCTATTCCCGGCCAGGGAGACCTGCTGAGACAGGAGACATACATGTTAATGATGCAACACTGTTATGGGGGGGGGGGGGTAAAAGAAAGAGATAAAGAGAAAAAGAAAGAAGCTCAGTGTATCAGGAAATGTCCCTCAGCAGTCTAAACCTATAGCAGCATAACTAAGGGATGCTAACCATCCATAGCTATAGGACTTATCAAAAAGATAAGTCTTCAGCCTAGTCTTAAAGGTGGGGAGGGTGTCTGCTTCCCTAACACTAACTGGGAGCTTATTCCATAAGAGAGGGGCCTGATAACCAAAGGCTCTGCCTCCTGCTCGGCTCTTTGAGACTCTAGGAACCACAAGTAAGCCTGCAGTCTGCGAACGACGTACTCTGCTTGGTATATAAGGAACTATGAGGTCTTTGATATATAGTGGTGCCTGGTTGTGGAGGGCTTTATATGTAAGGAGAAGGATTTTAAATTCTATTCTAGATTCAACAGGCAGCCAATGAAGAGAGGCTAAAACTGGAGAAATATGATCTTCTCCTGCTGGTTCTGGTCAGGACTCTGGCTGCAGAATTCTGGATCAGCTGAAGGCTTTTCAGGGCAAATTTAGGACAGCCCAGTAATAGAGAGTTACAGTAATCTAGTCTCGAAGTAACAAAAGCAATGAACCAGTTTTTCTGCATCACTCTGAAACAGAATGTCCCTAATTTTGGCTATATTATGTAAATGAAAGACGGCTGTTTTAGTAACAAATAACCAAAAATGGGAGAAAGTTAAAAAAAAGAAACATATTAAAACCAAAAAGTTTGATTAAATCACACTGAATATGTAAATATGACAAATATAACAAAGATTAACCTTCTGATGTGTTAGTCATCTGAAATAGTTTTTATCTGTCATGATTTATGGTTTGCATGATGTAGGACCGCAATCCAGGACAAGGAGGCACGTACACGTCCGGACTAAGATTTTATTGTGTCCAGACAACAGACGCTGCAAAGCAGGATCTACGTGGCAGCAAGGAAACCATGCAGATTACGGGTTGAATAAACTAATGACAAAATGCAGAGCAGGTATGAGGTAATCAGCACCAGGAACGAGGAGTAACAAAGGCAGAAGTTACGTAATCTGAGAACAAAACAAACCTAAAGATACACTGACGAGGCATAAAGCTACACAATACATGTAAAACCTCAATAACTAGAATGTGTAGATATAATAACACAAAAACCCAAATTACACAAATCACTGAACATCAAAGACTGCGTTCATTCTGCAGAGAAAAATGATGAAACCTAAATACAATTTTATGTCTATATTTGCCTGTTTGTTACTCATATAAAATTTTTAAAGACAGTCTGAGCAGCACAAATCAGACCCAGAATATTCTGTAGGAGGAGCAACAGCAGGTTCATATTTGCTGTTTTGCAAAGCAACCTCAGTCTGAAGGGTTTGGTCATTTTCCATCTGACTTTTACCCCCATTAGATTGTAACATCAGGCTGGAGACAGACTCACACTGAAATCTGATGACACTCACACTGACATGATCACACAAACAAAACATAAAAAAGACTAATTTAATCAAAACATAGAAATTGAGCATGAAGACTGTACCAGTAATGCTCCACAGGTACTGGAAGAGGCCATTTTTTTAACTATTCTTTACCAGATTTTAGAGTCTGATTTTGCTGTCTGATTCCACCACACGGCCCATTACAAAACATTGCAAGTCAGTTAAAACAAAAACTAAATTAATTCAGGAAACTGTCATGCAGGCTGGATAGATAATATTTATTACAAATAAGAGGCTACTAAATCACACGATCATGGCAGCTCCTGCTGAAAAGCCTATATTTGCTCCCTTTTTCTTCTCTTCTGTGAAGGAAGATTTCTGTTTTTCAGTTGTTTGTGTTTGCTACTTTGTGTTTTCGTCCGAAAATGTATTTCCAAACCACCCATTTGAATTTTATGAAATCCGACAGAAAAAGGCTGATTTCCTGAGAGGAATAAACTTTACTTTTAGATGTGAATATAGAGGAACTTTCTTTACATCAGCGGTTTTGGTGCTGAGAGCAGTAGCTGATCCCAAACTGTAACTACGACATTTTCAAACAGTTGCTGTGACATTTCTCTGGTTAGTGATGGATATAGTGTGGAAGTCAACTGCACTGGTGGAAGAGCATCAAAATAGAAAAAAAAAACAAAAAAAAAAAACAAACTAAACAAGAAACTGATGCTACTATTGTTCCTTTGGGCAGCCTTGATGTTTCTTATTCATAAACAGAGCTCAGTTTTTCAACCTCAGGCTGAAACACACATGTGTACGTGTCAGGATGTATGTCTGCTTGCATGCTCCTTCCTGATGCAAGAGAGAAGATCCTGTCAGTCAATGAGATCACAGCTGGGAGTGTGACACACATTCTGGTGACAGCGTACAGCCGCCATCATGTTACATGCTTCTTGGCAGAGAAATGCAGGTGGATGGGGAGTTGTTATTGACATTATACACACACACACACACACACACACACACACACACACACACACTGTACACATAAATACAACCTTTTTTCTCCATTCAACTTCACTTTAGATGGGTATAAGATAAAATTAAACACATTTCAGAACTTTTGGTGCTTAGTTGATTCAGTTTTACAGCCGAAGTCTTCTGCCTCCTCACTCCCTGCTGTAGTGAACATGCGATGACTGTGACAGGTACTGCTGACTGTTTAACTTTACTGACTGGCCTACAGACCACCTTCACTGGCTACGGTTACATGATGTTTTTAAATTTGGGATTAAATAATTTGGAATTAACGTATTCTCCTATGAGTTTACATGTAAATAATCATTTTGAATGAAGGTTTACATGAAACATGTTCTTATTTAATTCCTCTTCAGAGCGGCGGGTTGGGAAGGGTTCTGATTGGACAGAAGGTGTATACCGGAAATAAACAAAGTTTGCTCCCTGCTTCTCGTCTTTTCAGTTGTAACTTGTAAAAACGACATAATAAGTAACAGTTTCGCCACTATTTTAATTATAAATGTGAAGTAGCAGCTCAACACGAGCATACTACTTCACTTTTTGCAGCAACTGAGAAGGAGAAGGAAGATAGATCACCGAACACGGGAGGAAAAACAACGTGCGTCATCGGGACAGGACAAGGTAACGAGCATGTGCAGAACGACCGGAGTTAACTTGGAGCGGAATGAAAGTTTACATGACAGAGGGATTAAATAGTTCAGAATTAAAATGCGAATAAACCAGCCACTTACATCAGGATTAAGTTTAGTTCTGAATAGAAATTTGCGTTAGGAATTAAGTGTTTACACGGTCGTTTTTCATCAGTTTAAAGCGGAATTAACTTTTGTTCGGAATTAAACAGGAATTAAAACTCCCATGTAAACATAGGAAATGCCTCACATCTGCATAGAGTGGGATAAATATTTCGATGCTGACGTCTAAGTTCAAATATTCATCTTTGAGAACAGGAGGCAGGAAAACAAGCAAGAGAAGAAGAATTAGATAATTTGCCGGAAGCCAAAGCAAACAGGAAATAATTGATAATAAAACAATATAAACACATATATCCGTATAAAGGTGGGGCAGCAGGAGCGTCTGTGGATCAGACCTGAACCCTTCAGTCTCCTAAACTGTTGTGTTGCAGTTGTATGTGTAGCAAGACAGCATCATGCTGCTGGGTTTTTTGTGCGAATGGCAAGTTTGAGAATCACTTAACTTCTGTCACTAGTTGTTAGGTCTCTCCCAGCCGGAGGGACAGACGAGGAGACAGAGGAGGAGAAGGAAGTGACAGGGTGAGAGACTGAGATGAGAGTGGAGAGGAGACAGAGGTAAGAAATGCTCCTGTTTAGGAAATATAATGTTTACTCCTCGTACATGAAACTTTCTTCTTTCTTTCCTTGTTTTCCATATTCAGTGATTCTGACGTTTCCCTTTGCGTCATTTACAGATGTTGAAAATGACTGAAGATGCTTATCTGGTCATCGTGGACCATCACAGTTGACCTGAAAAGGTTAAGTAAGACATAAAAGTCTCCCACTATGTCCTTAATCTCCCCCTCCCCTCCCATGGTGGTGCTCTACAATGTGACAAAGAAGTTTTTGAGTGAACCCCTCAGTAAGAGGAGTCTATTGCTGGGGACGCACCTCTTCATGAAATAAATGCATATAAGGACCGTTATCTTGCTTCTGCGTATGTGTCGCCCAGCCATGCACATGGCGGGAGTCCCACCTATCAATCAATCAATCAAACTTTATTTATGAAGCGCTTTTCCAGCATAAAATATGTAACTGAAAGCACTTTATAGTTTAAAATCAGACATAAAGGAAACACAGACACACACATTATATAAAAAGATACCTCCAACCCCCCGTTTTAAGATACATAGTCGTGGAAACCCCATCCGAGGAGCCGTTTGCACCGGGGTCATTCCATAAAATCCAGAAACGTGCACACAGACGTCCATTCCTGAAACCTCACCGCTGGTTTGTTTTTTTTGTTTTTTTTTTATTTGCTTGCAGGTAAGAAGAAGACAACATGTGATGCGATTTCACTATTTTCTAGTTATTATCTTGACTCGGAGCACAACCTCTCTGACTCTGCTGCTTTTATCTGATTGCACACAGAAATTCCTCGGTATTGGCAGGAAAAATGTGGGGGTTTTTTTAGACGCCATAGAGGAGAAAAACAGAGAGAGATGAAGATTCATCAGTCATTAACATCACCTTTTTCCACATTCTGCTAACAATCCTTTCACCTTGTGCACATACAAATCCTCTGTCTTCTCTCTGTCCCCCTCTTTCTGGGCTGCTCCACTCATTTTTATTTCTATCCTCAAAATATGAGTCTTTGAACAACCATGTGGAGTAAAAAAAAAAAAAAATAGGAGCCAAATAGCCATGTCTGCAACACTTGGTTCCTCGTTTGAGGATTTCTACTGTCAAGAAACATTTAGCAGGTCCGTCTGAGAGCAGCGCGATGTGGGCTAATTTAAGGCGCTAAACCAAACTCACATAAATGTTTTTGCCAAACAGCCTCAGGCTATCGTCAAAACAGATTAGAGGTGGGGGCTTACATCTAAAATTGAAACTCAGTGTCAGATGTTAGATTACAAGTGGAAATATTACATGCCAGAAGATACAGCCTGGTGAACTTGGTCCATAATTACCCGTCTTGTAAAAACCTGGGGCAAAATTAACAGTTTGTGGTTGCTGGCAGCCATAATGACCATCATTAATTCTTGTCTGCTTTGCTGTTGTGGTCTTCCAGTGCCTATTGTCCTTAAAGCTGAAGCTAATACGAGTGCAGTGTGTTGGGCTTTCATTCTTGCTCTGCAACCAATTAGAGCGACAGCAGCTCATCTACGTGGTCCAGTGGAGCATGTCTCTGGTTATGTCCAAAGCTGACCTCGCTGCCGCTCCCACAGAAACCCTCCTCTGCGACAAAAACACTACATTACTGGCAAGCCATATTTGTGAGCAAATATGTCAGTTGTGAGGGGTCCTTGGGACCTCTGTGACCTACCCTGCAGAAGATTTGCTCTCAGCTCTCTGAGCGAGTTACATGGAAAGGCAGCTCAGGTGTACTGCGTGTGGATTGGTTAGCAGAGCCAAAGCGTGTCGATCGGTGAACGTTTGGATGCAGTCAGCCACAAATTTACTTTGATTTTAAAAAGGTTTGAAAATGGGAGACAGTAAACGCAAGAAAAGAAGCTGTTTTTAAAAGAAGGTTTTATAAAAAAAAAAAACAAAAGCAGAATAGAAAGAAAGAAACATCTGTAAAGACATTTGATCTGGTAAATATTGAGCAGAAGTCAAACTGAAATTCACTGATGATGCGGATGCGGTTGATTTGATGTGCTGGCAGATGTGGGTCCCCTTTCAACAAGCAACACTCTGGGATCACAAGCCCACATTCCCTGGAGAGCTACACTTTACCAACACACCACTCAGCTATGGATCAGAGCAGGAAGTAAATCCAAAGAGTTTTTTTTTTCCCTCCGTTCCTTTAAAAAAATGTATTTTTCCCCTCAGTAAATGTCTCCCCTGGTTCCTTCTTCCTCTGATTGGTGAAGGCTGACTTCTTCAGATCCACCTCAGATCAGTCGTTCCTGAATTATACATTATGTTTTGCATCAAAATGTACAAAAGTATTCGTTCCGAATACTTGGACCAGATCTTGTTTGAGTAAACTCGCCTAATAGGAAGATGTACAGGAGCAGATGATTGTTACTGTGGTTCTGTGTGAACAGCCTGTACTGTTTCTACAGCTGTCAGAGAATATAGGGAATCCACGGGGGAAGCGCACACCCACCTTCAATTACAGGCTCGCGCTGACAGCCGGGCTCTCCACTCATCAGCCAGCCAACTCACCCAGTCATCAGCCAAGCCTGACTGTCCTTCCGCCACAGCTACACATCTCCTGCCTCCAGTCCCTTTTACCCGGTTTCAAACAAACTGCATGCTGTCCTCCCGTGTATGTTTGATTGTTTGTGTGCACTTTGTGCACATTTTCCCTCCAGTTTTAATTATCCTTGCCTTTTCCCCGTGCTTTGATGACTAAGCTAAAAACACATTGACAGCTACTTTTAAAATAATCAAAATGAAATTATTTAAATGCATATTAGTTCATTGCTAATACATTTGGAGATATAAAGTTAAATAAATAAATGTTTACCATCTTTTTTTTTACCATGTTTTGAATTTTAGGACAGTCAGATTTTTACAGTTTTGTATTATTGTAAATTTAACATCTGGGTGAAGTCTGAGTTAAGATTGTGCGGTCTAAAATGCTGCAATAAAAATGTTAAACCGTTATTTTTAAGTAATATAAAAAGTAATTGATCTTTTAACTATAAAAATATTGGGAAATCAGCCTTATTGGCGTATATGACACACTCTCTTTTGAATGCAGGCCATATAAAATATTAGGTATATCGACTAAAAATAGTCCTTTTTCCATGTATTCTGTGGTATTATATATTAAACAGGAAAAATATCTTCAAGAAATAAAAGTTTGAGCCTTTGTGGGCTGAGAGAGAAAAAGTTTATCAGGATCTTTGGCTTAATACATCAGAATGCATCTTCTAAATACAGAACCAACTCAATCTGTTGGTTTCCTTATATAGGCTATCATGAATTGGCTTTCATTATGTTTTCTTGTTGTTTTTTTTTCCTGTCTGTAAAGTGTCTTAAGATGGCATTGCTGTGATTTGAAACTATATAAATAAAGTTGAATTGAATTGAATTGAATTGAATTGAATTGAATAAGAATTGAATTGAATTGAATTGAATTGAGAACAATGCTGTCCATATAAGTCACCATAATACACCTGACATAAGGCTCTATTTTTAAAAACCTCACATCATCTTGTGCTAAATCTAACCATGATTTATCAATTTTTGCCATTATTTAATCAAACAGAAAGTGGTTAGATGCCTACCAATGTCCCAACTACAACAGCTCTACTGGGATGCATGCATTTTCTTGTGTGAGGATCCCATGGGATACTGGTGTGTGTTGTTCATACACAGCCATCAATAACACACAGGTTAGCTCAGCTCTCACTTTGCCCCACATGCCTTTCATTTAGTTGTTCATTTTTGTGTGCTGCCTAACCATCTGTTTTTTTTTTTATTGTACGTCTTTATTCCTTCTGTTCACTGTCTGATAGTTCAATACCTTCCTTACATCACTGCTGAAGCCACACATAGTCTATGGCTGTGTCCCAATTCAGGGTCCGTACACTCCACAGTGTGCAGACTACGTGGACTACAAAGTGTTTTACACACTCTGCACATTTTAAAGTGGGCTGACTGTTAGTGAAATGAGAGTGTAGGAGAATTAGTGCTCCAGCAACTGCATATTTATCCAATTAGTGATCCCATTCTTTCACAAAAATTATTACATTCCTTTTCAAATGACAGAAAATGGCACCAGTAATTTGAATTCCATTTATTTTCTTATACCTGTGTGACTAAATTACAAACATGTGGAGGTGGTACAGGCGAGTTCTGTTCGGGCAAAGAGTGCAGTGAAGCTCTCTCCTCTGGCTGAAAGCTCATCCTGGCAAGCTGATGTAAACCTCAGTGAAAAGTAATCCTGGTCAGACACATGTTATTAAATCCATTTGTGGTCATTGGACACAATGCTACTGCAGTCTCAGCTTGTCTGCTATATGTATATATATATATATATATATATATATATATATATATATATGTATATATATATATATATATATGTGTATATATATATGACAAGAAAAAACATGCAGCAATACTCAACTGCTGCTCATTTTTTTCTAGCTGGCATGCAATGAATGGATTCAGAGGAACCTTCCAGTTGGGACAGCCATGGGCATGCAGTACCTAAATTGAGACACAGCTTATATATACACACAGTACTTTTTGAAAGTATTTATACCCCCTCCCTTCCTCCCTAAATTTTTCACCATTTATTGGTGTTGTACTGTTATGCTAAAACTGCCGCAGAGGGGTGGAGGTGTGAATCCAAATGCAGGTAAGAGGAGACAGGAGGCAAGCGGGATGCAGGCAAGAACGTTTACTACACACAAGGCCAACAGGAATGAGGGAGGAAGACCACAGGAAGGACTCCAGGGAAGATGACCATACAGAGGACAACTAAACCAGACACAAGTGGAATGAATGAGCTTAATGAAACAGGAAATGGGAAGCTAAGCCAATATACACAAGGGAGGAAAAGTATAAATATAAAACAGGAAAGTAGGACAACACATGACTAGACAACATATGTCCACGACAGAACTCTAAAATAATAACTAAAATACAATAAAATAAAATTAAGGAATAAAAGCTCCCCCATTAGTCTACACCCGGCACCCTGTAAATCCAACACAAACAGAATTAATTGAATAAATTGCTGCTTATTGATACTTTAGCATTCCACTCAGGTGCTGTTTATTTCTTTTGATCATTTTTGAGACAATTCTATTCCTCGGTTGGAGTCCAGCTGGTAACTGGACATGAATTAGACAGACACATTGTTGATATAAAGCCTCAGTTTTTAAAATGCATATCAGATCATAAACTAACTCATGTGGTTACAAGAATGGCTCAAAGACCTCTGAAACTGGACTATGGTGGGATATAAATCAGAGTGAGGTTAAAAAAAATAAATAATTCTGCTACTTAATGTACTTAAAACCAAGACTGAACTCTTTGGGCTCTGTTCTAAGTATATTTGGAGGAAACTAGACACTTGTCATCTGTCCAGTGCTATCGCAGTAGTGAAGCATAGTGGTGGCAGCGCAGTGGTTCACTTTTAACTCTTACTTTGTTTCAGTATCTTGAATCTTCCTTTCTCTGAAAGTGCCTCTCTTTCTAGTGCTCGTCTCTTGTCCCATGGCCTTTTATGCTTTTTCTTTCCGTCTGTCACCACGCTCTCTGTCTTCTGGTTCCCTGAAGCCCTAATCAAGGCCCTCACATGAGGCACAGTGAGACAGAAAGAAGAGAGCACGGAGGCTCCCAGTCCACTAATAGGGCAGAAGTAGGAATCTGTCAGCTGTGGCCATAAAGACTTTAGTGCTTTGGTTCTGACAGCACGGGGCTTTTTGTAGTAACCATGAGACCAAAGTCTTAATGCAGACCACACTGCATGCTCACAGGCTAACTGCTAGCAGCAGCACTGTTTGGATGCATCAAGGGACTGCAGAAGAGTTCAAGACTCTGGAAGAAAAGCATTTCAGAAATCACACATATAGAAGCCTGTTTTCTTTGTCTTGTGAATTATTCCCATTCTTCTCTCCTCTTTTCTGCAACTTACCCTCCCATCCGATCCTCCATCTCCTCCCCCACTTGCGGTGGATCTCAGGTAATTTGAATATGTAGATGTAAAGTATGAATGATTAATCAGGTTAATGCAGAGGGATTCATGGCGCTATACCTTTTCCCATGCAGATCTCCAACGGCTGCTGCCCATTTGCATAGATCTTAACCTCAACACACTGGAGCAATCTGAACCATGTGGTGAAATGTCCACTCTGAATAAGTACTCTTCCCTAAAAAAAGAAAAAGAAGAAAAATGATATAAAGTCATTAATATAATAGAGAACTGTTAGTGTGTGAAACATTCCCAGTCAGCCAGAATACCCAGAGCCTAAATGTTCACAGCATCCTGGGATTGTCAGGGAATGTCTGGGTCAACAAACGTGTTAGTTAAAGCAATGGCTTTGCTCATAACCTGACATGTTACATATATATGTTACACACATGGGGTCACGGTGATCGATCATTTTCCAAGACCTGACCGCTTTGATTTTCTTTCTTCTCTAATTGGGCACGGGGGATCTGCTGGGGTAGAAGGGCCAGCGATATGATAAGGATGTCCTGTCACCGCAGCAACAGCATCAAGCTATGCAGAGCTGGAAAAGAAACCCAGTTGTTAAAAAAAAAAGTACTTATCTCACTGATTATTTTCCCATTAAGTGTTATTATCAGGGTTCAAAGGAGTTTGGAGGATTTTCTACTTAATTAATAATGTTGATGTTTAGTTTTGTTTCGGTGTTCTGCCGGAGCCAGAACAATTATCATTCACTCAGAGACTGACTTGGTGGTAGATGTCTGATACTGGTCTTCCCTCTGTCTGTTCCAGTGGAGCTGGTGAAAAATGTGCACGGAAACTGTAATTGAAATGTAGTCAGAAGTGATTTTTTTTCTGTTAAGTTGAATTTGATAACCTCCCAACTGTGAGCATATTTGCATATTCTTAATTAAACATCTCTGCGTCTAGATCAACCAAACCAGCTTGCCATTTTCTTTATTATGGCATTAACAAATTAATGTTTGCTCTGCCTTGTCAGTATGTATTTGTCCGTTTACTCAGTATTCATGATCAACGGGTTTGGATGTATTTTCTATTTCCTTGCAAAGCTTGACCATATGTGTGTGCTCCACGGTGTTCCTGTTACGTGCTTTGAATTTACATACTAACTCTCAGCAAACATTTTTATGCATGTCATTCCCTTGACCAATCACACCTTTTCAGTGTGGTTGCCATGACAGCCTTATAGTCCCAACGTCTTGGGGCTGCTGGTAGTGTTCATTTGTATTTTTCTGTTTCAGCTACGAACACATTGCCAGCAAAAGGACCAAAGTGATAAGTGTTCACACTGTACGGTGGTTGTGCTGGTGGTGGTTTTATCTATGTGTGCCAGGTACCCTGACTGAGCTGGGACAGAAAATATTCTGTGGAGAATTTCATAGCTCAATTGCCAGAGAAAAGCACTGCTTGTTTACTATTCTTAGGATATGTGTATATAATATATAATGTATAGATATATATAGTCATCTCCCAGCTGAGTCAGTCTTCTGTCAGTCACATCTCTACTTTATGATGCTTGTTGCCAAAATCTTAGCATCTCTGAGTAAAAAACTACATTTTCCAAAAGTAAAAGAACAGATCAATAGGACTTACATGTCCCAGTGTCAAAGTCAAGAAGTTGTTTTAAAATAGAAACATTGGAGTGTATCCACTATGTAAGGAACACATTACTCCGTTTCCTCACTGATAATTCAAAACATGTAAAATGGCAACATGGGAAATGTTACATTCTGTTCATTTGCTGTTGTGTGAAAAGCTTCACAAGATCTGAAGCACTTGGATGACAGATTATCTAAGAAACAGATCAGTTTGTGATGGTGAAATGTTGTGTATCTGAGATGGTGAGCTGCACCGTCACACCACCAGGAACTGTACTCTCACCATCTGTCCTGCCAGACCTCCAAGGCAACTCTGAGTCCTGTCATCTGCAGAAATACTCTGATGACCCTGCAGTTGTGAAGTCTGTCAGTGGTGGGGAACTGGTTCGTCAGGTTTGTGGGATGGTGCAGAAACAGTCACCTCATCTTGAACACAAGCACAACAAAAGAGATGATTGTTGATTTCAGAAGGAACCCAACTAAACAAAGCGCTGCTTAGTTAACTGGGAGTAGCGGCGGTAGCGGAAGAAAAGTACCTCGGAGTTGAGCTGGACAGAAGACTAGACAGGAAATGCAACACAGACACATCAGCAAGAAAGGAAAGAGACTAGATTTCATAAGGAAGTTGAGATCATTCAATGTCTGCGCTGAGATGATGCATACAGTATCTTTATCAGTCAGCAGTGGAAGATGCAATCATCTCTGCAGCCATCTGTTGGGAAAGCAGCATCAGAGACCTGAAGAGACTGCAATAAACATTCTGAAATAAACTCTGGAGCCAACCTCGATTAGTAGTGGATTTATTGGGGGGACAGTCACTACTCCATCATACCACAGCTAGATGAATACGAGCCTCCACATTCTAAATTTTATCCCTTTGGTTTGTTGTGTTTTTCGTCTGTTTAAAAGCCTCATATGGACTGAAGACAGTATTGTTTAGATTATTTAAATCCAACCAAGCAATTTGCCTCAAGAATATGTTGGTGGTTGCCACTTCTCAGCAACCCACACCCACATTCAGGTTTACACGGACAAAATGGATATCTAAAGGAATTGTTTTGTTGTGAACACTGTTGGGGTGGGAGTGGGAGGGGGGGGGGGGGGGGGGGTGGAAGGGGGGGGGGGCAAAACACGGAAGCAAAACACACAAGTGCAATGCAGAACCACATTGCACTTGTGTGTTCTGTACACTACATACAGAGATATGATGCAATATCAGGAATTCACAATGACTGAAATGTCCGGTAAGGGTTGCAGAGGAAATGAGGAGCAATGGAGTGGGGTGGAGGGAGGTGTGAGCACAGGGGCAGTCTGGGGTCAATTAGTATTCATAAAAGACAAATGAATTCATTGCTGCTGCCTAATACCAATTACTTTTGATCACCTAATCAATTAGAGTTGGTTAGGGTTACTGTAGCTAAATAGAAAATTAACTGCGACATTCACCATCAGTTCTGAGATGACTTTCCATCAGCCCCCACATTGGACATATTAATTTCTACATCAAGGTGGAAAATGGAAGGATGTTCTCCCACCTAGTCCAAAATACTGTATGAGCTCCCTCACACATGCCTGAAACCACACACTTATTACGCGCCTTTTATTAAATATCCCCATGGACCCTAATAGACAAATAGCATCTGATTTTATCAAGCAGCGTGTAGAGAGAGCCAGAGTAAGAGAGGAGAGAAAATTAACAGTCCGTTGTGGCAGAGAGAAAATGCAGCTCTGAGAGACAGAGTAAATGAGTAATTCAGAGCTGATTGATTGTACAAGAGAGAATGAAAAATGGAGAATGAGCGAGAGTGCAAAATAGGGAGAAATATAAAAAGGGAGAGAGAGAGAGATAAAAAGGGCCATAGATTGCAAAAGAGGGGGAGGGATGGAAACAGAGGGAGAGAAAATAGAAGATGGAGATTTGATGGATGGATAGCGAGAGCAAAAGAGGAAGATGAAGCTCTTGTCACTTGCCAAACCTTTGCTGGATGCTTATTAAGTTTACACTTGTGAAAACTGCTGTGTGTCTGGTGTCAGAGCACCTTTATCCATTTCTATTTCTAACCCAGTTTAAGTTCAGCCATCGCCTCAGGCTGCTGGACAAGGGAGGGGCAGCAATTTCAGGTCAAGCCCTGGGAGGAGAAAACCCCAGTGGTTAGTATTCCTTCAGTGTCAAAAAGCAAAAAGCCAGGAAATGGGGGGGAGTGAGTGTCTGGGAGATCAGGTTTTAACTTGTTTCTAAATGCTGATGTTTTGTTTTTATAAATACCATGACCATCTTTCCTGCAAAATCTGCTCATATGCTAACCGCTCCTCTTAGTGGTGTCCAAGCATTTCTGCTCTTTGTTTATACCCACATCAGAAGATGCAACCTTGTGTTTTTTTCCCATTGATCTCGTGCCAAATAGATGGAAACGTCATCTGTTCTGCATATAGTTTAGACATGCAGCGCAGACAGGACAGATGTGGGTGTGGCGACAGCAAATCCTGGTGTAGCAAAAAAAATACATTTGCCAGTCGTCGATAAATATGCGCATAATCTAAGTGCAATGAAACATTTGTGAGTAAGAGCTGTGATTTTTTTGCTATGTAACCATGGACTGCTCATCATGCTTTAGCTCCCACCTAGTTATAAGTGAACTCTGGCCTTATGCATGATATATCACTCAACAGGTATGTTATAACCTTCAACACACTGCCGGTGCATTCATGCGCCAAAATACAGTAACACAGTTTGTTGTTTGTGAACTTGCAGGGCCACACTTAAGACGATGAGGTGTCTGAAGGGGAACTGTTTGAGCTGTTCTTCAACGAACAGATCATCGCTCTGTTCGTCCGCGAGACTAATCATTACACGGACCAAGTAAACGATGCAAAGGGGGACAGAGCAGGACGATCGAGTCGTGTTGCTCACTTTGAATTTTAAGGTAGACTGCACCCCTGATCTTCACTAGTAAAAAGTTCCAAAGAAAAACTTTAAATAAATTTTAGTTTGTGAGTGTTTTTTCATTTTAAAGAAATATATGCAAAAGACAATGAAAAGACACTTTGAACATATATTTTTATTCTTGATTTAATCATGTACAAAATACCAGGCTCTTACAACAATAAACAAGAAAGATATGTGCTTTTGAAAAAGGTAGGCATGATTTTTATTTCTGTTTGTGAGAAAGAATGAAGTTTAATAAGGAAAAATGTCATTTTTTTATGGAGTGTGATGAAGGTTAAATCTAACAACATCCATGTAACATTACACTTTACTAAGGATGCTGGTAATCCACTGGGAAACATCTGGATGAGGCCTACTGAATTTAGCATTTGTTTTCTTGAATGAAATGTCTTGCTGACTGTTAGCTGGGGTTTTATGAGTATTTGGTGATGCATTAAAGTTTAATTAGTTCAAAACATCCAAACCTCTGATTTTCTAATCTGCGGAGTATTTTGTGAAGTTTTTGCTCTAAGTCGAAAATGTTCAAGTGCTAAATTTAAAAGTAAGGCATTTTTGTAGCTTAATGTTAATATACTATGGCATGACAGAATTCTATTTATGTGTATAATAAGAGTATTTATTTATTTACTTCTCAAGTCTTGCTGTGTGGGAAAACTACCGCAGAGCTGAAACCATTTTCTGCATTTAACCAAGACCATAACCTTTCTCTGGCTTTAACTAAGTACTTAGCCTTGGCAGAACTTAAAACTCTTCTTGTTCCCTAATGCCAGCTTCACAGTGAAAGCAAATACATGCACCCTGTTAACATCTAAAATACCTCCAGAAATTAAGCATTTATGAAGCAACCTTTTAAAAAATTGGATCACTTATTTATTTTTTACTTTTTCTTAAAGACTCTTGAAAAATCGTCTGTGGACCTGTAACCTGGTTGATTCGTACTGCAGCTATGAGATGTAGGTCCCTTGAAATGGAGGAGCTGTATGTGATAGAACATCGCACAGACCAATTTCTGCACACACAGCATCACCATGTCAGCTCGCCAGCGAAAAAAGTCTGAAAAATGTCAATTTGAGCTCATGTGTGACCACAGTTCTGAGACAAAGTGATGGCTGCAGTTGAATTCATTTATGAAAGTGTGTCATGTTTATGTCTGTATCCTCTCACATACCGTGTTCATGTTTGAGACACAGATCGTATGTAAAGAGGTCTGAGGTCACACAAGCTGGTCGCTCTTATATCAGAAATGTAGAATTGATCTCTACACGTGTCACATGTGTAGATAATGTATAGACAGTTATCGGCGTGTGGTGATGCACGAACTGACCCTCTAACCCGTAGATCCCGGGGGTCAGCACTCATATGAGTTGGTGGTTGTGGATATTAAAAATCCCTGACCCTGTACATCCCAGTTAGCATGAACTCATTTTCATTCCTGCAGATTTATTTCTCTCTGCCCTCCTTGTCTTGCCCTCGCTCTAATTTACCTCTCCTCCTCCTCCTCCTCTTCATCTCAAGCTCCCTTTCGCGTCTTTGAGGCCAGTGGCGGAGACAGGGCTGCACACTGCAGTATTGATGTGGACGGTTAGTTAGCTCTTCCTCCACATATAGTCCTTCCTGTCTAATTAGTGTCGAAGTAGAAGAGTATGAGCTGTGTGTGTGTGTGTGTGTGTGTGTCTGTGTCTGTGTGTGTACGTCCTAGCCTCTGCTCTCTTATCTCAAGGCTCTCATTAACCAGGCTTTGTTTTCCTTACCTTCATTAGCATTCCCATGGCAGCAGCTTTTACCTCTGCGCTAGGCTAAATGCTAGGCTAAATGGTTGCCAAAAGAAGTCACTTTGCCCCTTTTCATTAACATTTGTCTGTTTACGTTTTCAGTGTTTGTAAGGGCAGTGACACAGCTTTCTCTAATAACCCTGACTGTGCTTCTACATACATAAGTGTTTGCTTTAGCTGCTCTGCTTCAAAATTTTCCATGAGACAAATTTCCCTTCCTTTAGAATATCTCAAATCTGCTTTCACCCTCAGATTGATTTGCTTTTCTGTGCCCATCAGGAGTTCAGCCCAGTCTATTAACATGAAGGTCGCATCTGCAAAAGCATGTTTCCTGCAGGTGTTGGACAGTGTGTGTAATCTTTAATATCACAACCTGTCCAGAATATAGAGAGGAAAAGGCGGGAATAAGAACAAACAGGGCGATAACAAAGAGGATTGCTGATCCAGACAGAGATGTGGGGGAGGTGGAAGCAGGAAGATGGGAAATGGATGAGTGTCGCCGGACAGAGCGGATGGGGGAGTAGAAGCTTGTTGCAGGGATCTCGGGACATGCTCCTCATTGAGATGAGATCTTCTCTGGAGAGTGTTGAGATTCAGGCAGATATGTGAAGATATATAAAGTGGACCAGGTGACATCTGTGTCTCCACAATGCACAAGTAGAAGAATCTAACCATAATCCATCAGTAATGGGTATCATGTAAACCAGTGGTTCTCAGACTTTTCCAACATTTGATCCTATTCGTCAGCCGCATCCTACCTGCTGAGTGTTGCTGCTGACCATGTCCATTCGTTTAGGACTAACCAAAAGAACGGACATGGTCCATACCTCCAGAATGATAATGCACCATGTCACAAAGCTCATACAATCTCCATCTGGTTTCACAGTGGTTCACTGTAGTCCAGTGGCCTCCACAGTCGCCAGATCTCCATCCAGCAGAGCAGCTTTGGGACGTGGCGGAACGGAAGATTCTCATCATAATTGTGTGATGCTTCATGTCAATATGGACAAAACCTCTGAGGAATGTTTCCCACACCTTTTTAAATAGTTAAGGCAGTTCTGAAGGGAAATAGGGGTCAAACCTGCTACTATCAGTGGGAAGAAAATTGCCAGAGAGGGTACACATGAGTGCTTGACCAAAGTCCCTCTGATGGTTGATTAATCCATTTTGAAAACACAGCAGTATGTTTAATATTTCCCAAACCTTCCACCTATTTTTATTACATCCATATAACACTGGGTCAGAGAATTTTAAATGGTTCTAACTACAGTTTTTATACAAAAATTCATTTTAATGAATGTTTTTTTGTGCCAGAAGATGAAATGGAGACTGCAGAACGGTGTGATCTTCTGACTACTAAACATGAACATTTAAATGAAGATCAGCCTTTTTTTTTTTTTGTCTTGTTTATAGCATGCAAGGTTCACTCCTACAAAACAAGTCTTATTGTAATGAATGTCAAGGCTGTGCTTTGACGTAACGTTGTTGTCAGTCCCAGCGCAGCTTAAAACGAGGCTAAAGGAGATTAATGAGGGAAAAACTTTGAGCTTGCTGAAACACTTGTGCATGTCAGCTTTGCTGAATGTGCGAGTACCTCAGAATCAAAGAGCATAAACTTCTTTAGACTCATCATTTTGTATCTGTGTTAAAAAAAAAAAAAAAAAAAACTAATATTGAGAGATCTGCTGTAGAGGAGAAAGAGGTTCTTCAGCAGATGGGTGATTAAATGATTCAAGATGCGCGGCTACGAGTGTTTGTACTTTGAATTAGGGCAATCTTCTCTGTCAGATGAATATTTTCCAGGGATTGAGTGTGGCCAGACAGATAGAAGTAATTATGAAGAATGCTGTCATACCTTTTATCCATCTGTCCTTACCCTCCTCTGCCTCTGCCCATCCTCTCTCCTTCTCTTTATCACTGCTCGCTTCTCTCTCTCCAAACCGCCCACTAACCTTGTCTGTCAGGAGCCCAGTGCTTACATATATCCTTGCAGAGGCTTAGGTGGTTATTGCTCCCAGCTTAGGCTATGGCTGTTTGCTGTGAAATAGCTGGCTGTGTGCTAACATGCATTCAGAAACGCAATTAGCTTAGTGATTAGTACGGCTATTTCACACGTTAGCCTGTCCACGTTAGCCTGCAACCCTACAGTCTGAGATGACAACTCATTTATAGTGAAAGGACACAGAATAACGAGAAGGAAGGTGCCTTTTGATGAAAAATGTAAGAAAAGGTAAAGAAATGCTGTCCTTCAATCCATTTCTGTGTCATGCTGTCTTTATCAATCCATCAGTTTGGCCTTTTGGCGCACTATACATCCCCAAGGATCCTCTTACTAAATGGAAAACCCTTCACTGTTGGAGAGAGAGAGAGAGAGAGAAAGCACAGACTGGCAATATAAAAATGTTATTTGGTGGCCAGTGACCCCTCTGCCTTGGCTGTATACACATAACCTTAATAATTTAATCACACACCCCTTTCAAACATGCACTGTCACACAAAGGAAAGATGTCAATAATTAACAGAGGTCTGGCTCCTAGCATGAATAACTGAGAGGCATCCCACCGGCCATTCGCGCTCCTCTCAGACCATGTACACAGTTTAATCAGCTCATAAATATTGCATTGCTTGCTTACTTGATAGTCTCGCTAATTCTGTATTCATTTTGTTTTCATTAACTACCACTTAGTGAGCCTACAAATTGTGGTGTTTAGAGACATGATAGAGATACTTTTTCACACACATTTGAACAAAATTAACCAGAGTAAATGTGTTTGAAACATTATTAGTGTAATTAAATACCATTAACATAAAGTATATATCTGATATTCTGGTTTGTTTCACTCTTTTGCTGTTTCCCCACCTTCTTACAGCTTCTTTAAAAGCTCATGTTTCCAACTCAAATGAGTTAGATTGTTCTCTAATGAAGATGTTTACATCCCTTTAGAGGATAGCGAGGCAATTCCAGTCCTGAAGGGCCGCAGTTATACAAAATTTAGATGGCATACCTAAAGTTACTTTACAAACAAACATAAAATCTCCACTATTAAGCTGGAGATAGTAAACTGCTTTGGATAACAGCTTCATCATCTGCCCCTACCGACCCACTCCGTCTTCTCTCCACACAACTGCAAATGGAAAGCATTAAGAAAACCTCCCCCTTTAACTTCCAGCCAATCAGACATTTTAAATGAGATGCGTTATCGTTCACTGCATTGATCAAGCTTCTGACATGTTCAGTGATACTCTCTAAATGTCACTGCAAGGTTTTTATCGCTGCTGAACTGATTTGGTGCGTACGTTAACGGTCTTAACATGAAAGTCATCTGTAATATGTCAGCCTGATACAAAATGAACAACACTTACCAACATGAACAATACAACAAAACATAAATTTAATGTTTGTTACTGATCATGATTAAAAAGAATGATTGGAGCCTGTCTCACACACCATTCAGCGGTCTTTTCTGTATGATTTTGCCTCAAAAGGACAAAGTAGTTGTGCTTAGGGAACTTAAAATTTCTGGCAGTTTGTTTAATTTGTTATAAATCATCATTTTATCCAAAGCAGCTTACATGTGATACGCGATCAATTAACCTAATTCAGGTTAAACCTGTCCTCCCACTCCAGGAAGTGTACACACCTTCACATGCAAACTCCAAACAGAGAAGCCACTGTTGAAAATCCCCCCCAGCAGAGGCACAAACCAGCGACCTACTTCCTGTGAGGCCGCAGTGCTAAACGCCACTGTGCTGCCTGCTGTATGTAGACGTATGCTCCCTTTATAGACAACAGTCAAGGTGAGACCCCTGGTTTTTCCTGCACCTGGTGGTCACCAGCCTGGTTACATTTTGCAGTGTGAAGGCATCCTATTACTCTACCAGGAGTTGTGCAAGGTTGTGCTGGTCATTGTAGCATGAAATACACACACCAGCTGTGAAAAAGTATTCAGTTGTGTTGAGGTCTGGACCCACAGACCTCAATTCATCCATATGCCTCCCAATTTCTGGAGGTAGACTGATGATACTGGGAGAGTGTTTTTTTTTAATAGTTTTTTGTCAGGGACCATGTGTAAAACTTTTAACTCAGACCAGACTGCTTAGATGCACTCTGACTGATTATGGTTTATAGCCATAAAATTAAAATACTTAAAAGATGACAGGAAACACAAAAATAATAATGTAAGATTAAAAAAGATAAAATATAAAGGATTAAAAACAGATACATAAAATGCATTTAAAATTATTTTTGGCATAAAGTCCAAACTCATGGAGTGTCCAGAAGGTTCCTCCCATGCAGTGCAGAAGGTAAAAGTAGGGTAGAAAAGAATGGTAACAAATACGCATAAAGACCCACCGTTTGCAAAGAGGCTTGATTTTCAGCCTGAAACTCTACTAAAGTCTTTTCCAAAGCTGCGACCAACCAGCAGGGCCGATCCGAGGACTTCAGTAAAACATCCATTTGGCAGTAGAAACGGACAATGTGTGCAAAAGGCAGAGACTTAATCAACGCATGCTTTTGACCCATCCTTACTGGGAGTTCCTTGTTTCTGGGAGATAACTGGAATCCCCAATCCTTATCACAATCCCTATATGAGGAGATGCAAATGGTTACCCATGCCTCCCTGAGCGGTAGACACCCGCTAATCCACTTGGTGTGGCGTGCACACAGAACCAGATATCTGAAGGCATCACAGACCTGTTATTCCTCAATCTTGTGGTACCACTTGTCCCTCCAAGAATTTTGATAAAATAACTAGTTAGCATACAGAGAGAAAGTCAGTTTTTTTTTATTTTAATTGTTTGTGTTTGTCATGTTCTTTTCTTGTTGTGGTACTACTAACTCTGTAAAGCATTTTGGTCTGTTTATACTGTGTTTAAATGTGCTACAAAAAAAATGTTTATTTTACTGTGGGTGGAACATATATACATATATATATATATATACTGTGTTTAAATAAGCTACAAAAAAAATGTTTATTTTACTGTGGGTGGAACATATATACATATATATATATATATATATATATATATATATATATATATATATATATATAAATATATATATATATAAAAAAAAAAAAAATATATATATATATATATATATGTATATATATATGTATATATATATATATATATATATATATATATATATATATAATATGTGTATATATATATATATATATATATATATATATATATATATATATATATATATATATAAATATATATATATATATAAAAAAAAAAATATATATATATATATATATATATATATGTATATATATATATATATATATATATATATATATATAATATGTGTATATATATATATATATATATATATATATATATATATATATATATATATATATATATATATAATGTATATATATATATATATATATATATATATATATATATATATATATATATATATATATATATATAATGTATATATGTTCCACCCACAGTAAAATAAACATTTTTTTTGTAGCACATTTAAACACAGTATAAACAGACTGTGTTTAAAGACATGTGTGTATGAGTATGATTGAATGTGTGTTCTGTATTTGTAAAAATGTCTTTTTATTATGTGAATTCCTTTGTTCTTATAAGCAATGCTCTATAAATAAAATCTGATTTGAAGTCTGTTTGACAGTAAGGGAACATTCACATCAGCCTTTTTGATTTAAATCAGAGTCTGGTTCCTCGGAAAGTCCGCTCCGTTTGGGAAGCTGTGAATGCGCCAAATGAATTCAGATTCAGACCAAAAAAGTGGAATTGGTCCGCACACAAACGCAGGTCTCGGCCTGTTTCAAGCAGACCAAATACAGGAAGTGGACTACAGAAAAAAGTCAGTTCCTGCGTTTGGCGTAGCATTGCATTGTTGGTAAATACATAGCAATGGTGTTAAGAGTCCTCTGCCTGTCTGTTGTTCTTACATTGTTGCAGTGTATTTCTGCAGTATACTTGCATAAGACACAATAAAAAAATAAATTAATTTAAAAAAAAACAGCAATTTCCGTGCTTTATGTTTAATTCGGAACAGAGTTTTCTTCTTCACGCGGGTCTTGTCTTCTCTTTTGCTTGATATTAGTGCAGCGCCATCTTTGGTGGGAATGGGGGTATATTATTGTAAAGGTTTGGTGAGTTTGACCAAAGTGCAGCATGAATACAATCTTGGTCTGAAATACAACCCCCAACAACTGAGCCGAGTCCCCAATCGGGCCGAGTCTAGCAGACTATCCTGATATGAATGCACCCTGAGACACCAGTCAGATGCCAGTCATAAATCTGCAACCGACACACACCAATCAGGCTTTCCAATAACATATAATACACCAAGTGCTATTAGCAAAGAGAGAAATTACTGACCAAACACAAAAGTTTATATTTACAGTGTTGAGAATACTTTCAGTTCAGAGCCGCCCAACAACAAAGACATGGAGTTAGCTATTAATAGAAAGTATAAAAGAAAATCGACCCTTAGAATAAAACTCATTACAGACCTCCCTTAAATTGCCCAACACAACCCTTCAACCCAGCCTCAATATATCAATATTCTTTATGCATAAAAGCTCGGTCTTTAATTAGATTGTATCATTATCCAAATTAAATCTTAATTCTTAAGAACTACGGTTCATAAAGGAGTCGTTCTGTGCACACCGACTCATCTTGAAAGCAAATAACAGTGACTGCTGTGAAGAGTCACTGTAACACCAGGATCCTGAGTTTTATCTGATAGATGGGTGGGCAGGCGGTCTGACAAAACATGTGGAGGAGGTCTTGGCACACAGGCTGTCTTTCACACAAGGCTGACTGCGTAGTGCAAACTGCCTCCTGGATTTATGTGCCAGTCTGTTCACATAATCTCAGGCAAATATCCCAGATTTCATTCCCTTGTTCTTTTAAGTCTCTCTAGACATATGCATACACTCCTCACCTGTAGAAACACTCAGTCTGAACACAGTCAGAGGTCGAGGGAAGTACCAGCTGGATTTCACTACATCTCTTCCAAATGAATGTGCATGAAGTATGTTTGTAGCTTTACTCCCGTGATTCTTCAGTTTTAAGGTATGACAGAGAGCTCAGCGAGCCAGAGGCAGCACTGCAGGGGATTTAATCCATCTCTGTCTTTCGCATCCTGAATCTCCACAGTGTTCCAGCCATGTTTTCAGCTTACTGACTTTGCAGATACCTCGGCTGCAGCTCAGGCTTTAGCTACTAGAAAAGATGATGATGGCTCTGCACCTTAATGCGGGGAACTTTTTGTGTGAAGAATGGCGGATTTTAGCTGGTCGTTGCAACAAACAGAAACGGAGAATAGCAATGGCCGCTGTTAAATAATAAATCAAGACAACTGAAGAGAAGGGTGTGAGGAAGGTAAGAATAAGAGAATCAATAAGAGAGAAGGCCATTTTCATCCTTTTTTTTTTTCCCTGTCTTCCTCACTCACACTTGTTTCTCTTCTACTTAATCTCACCCGGTAGGGGATTCTTCTGTTCTCCTGCAGTTATCTCTGTGAGCGTGTCATTTTGTTGGTAATTAAACTAACTGGTTAAATCAGTGATGCAGATAAAGGAGCCAGACTTCTCTTTTCATCCTTGGCTCCCTTTTACAACAAAAGCCTTTGGAGTAACTGTCGGATGAAATGTAATAAATCTGATTGGAGACAGCTTCTGCAGAGGGAATCTCTGCTGCATGTGTGTGTGTGTGTGTGTGTGTGTGTGTGTGTGTGCGGTAGGTAAATCAAAAAAAGCGTTGAGGAAAAAGAGAAGAAGAGGGGAGAAAGCCCAGAGAACTAGAGGGGAAGGGAAGTAAAGGCGCAAAGAAAGTGAAATAGTGTAAAAAGGCTAAGCTGCGAGTGCTGCATGTCGTCGGGTATCAGGGGGAGTATTTGGTGGCTGGCAGCCAGTATGAGTGAGATGAGGGGAGGCGAGTCTGCAGAGCCAATAAATTACAGGCCTTCAAGCCCCACTTTACATTAATGGAATGTGCAGCGGTGCTCTCTCTAGTCGACCACTGAGATTAAAGAGTAGGGAAATGGCTGTGGACAGACTATCCCTAGCATGAGCTCACTGTGTCTCCCGGGCCCTGAGAGTTGCCCCGGTGCACGGTCCGACCACACCGTGAGGGCTTCACATGGACGTCCAGACTGTGTATCTAAATCATACCAACCATTTCAAGGAAACTCATAAGGTATGGTTGGCTTTGTGGCTGCAACCAGCAGCAGCGGTGTTCCAGGCCCGGAGAGGGGTCTTAGAGAATCAGCAGTAATAGTGTAAAAAAGAAAACCACGCTTGGGTTGTTTATGAGAAAAACTGCATTACAGACCAGTTTCTGGGAAAGTCAACCTGGATACACAGTGCTACTCTGAAGATTTCTTACAGATTATGTGGGATAAAGTGTGCGAATATGAAAGAATGGCTGAAGCATATCCACCTAAACCCCGCTCTCTTTCACAGCCTCTAAACCCATTACTCCACAATTCATCTCTCAATTGAGCTGCTCTACTGCTGCATCTCCGCCTGTCTCCTGGTGGCTTTATACTTGTTTGATGGAATCAGATGCATCGGGGAAGATTCAATTAAAATGCTGTTGCCTTTCTTAACTACTTCTCATTGCTTGCATGTCTCCTGCCAGTCTTTTAAAGTGATTACACACAATTATTTCAATTAGATGTCAGGAAGTAGTGCCATCATCATCAGACCGTAATCAGGTTGCGGTGTAGCAGTGGGAGACAGAAAGCGACAGCTCCTCTCATTCTCTTTCATTAAAGATGGAAGAGAGCATTGTCGAGCGTTTCGTCTGTTTTTCACAAAGTGGCACACTTTTAGAAATGCAGGACATGCACTGTAGTACCCCCCCCCCCCCCCCCCGCCCCCCCGCATGCCACTCTCATCTCCGCTAATGACTGAAATCCATTTTTGGATCTGTTTCTGAGAGACTGGAGGAGACGAGGGATTGAGTGAGACACAAAGGAGGAGCAGGACTTCTGTTGTCTCCTGGACAGAGTCACATGCTGCAAGAAGAGGAAACCAGCCTTCTGGCTTTACTTTTCACTTGGATGAAGTTAATCAAATATCATATTTTGTCTTTTTTTTCCATTGTTTTAGCTCTTTACTCCTCGTTTGTCTGTTAATTTTTTAGTTATAAACTATAAAAACAATTCGACCGACTGAGTGAGGTATTATGTAAATATAGATATTCTGACTCATATACTGAACATAATTTCTCAACAGTTAGAAAAAGAGACAGGAAAACGAAGAGCATCTGGTGGTTCTGAAGTTCAGGAAGTGTGAGAGATGGTGTTTGTTTCTGTGAGAGCTCCAGTGTGCTGCCCTTGGAGAGCAGAATATGCTTTATGAGTTCCCATGGGACGGTGGTTTAGAAAGAGAGTCAGCACAGGAGCTGCTTGGACTCCTTGTTGTGATAACAGAGGCTTTGAGGGAGACATGCACAGCATAAACAACCACCATCACTGAAGGACACAAACATTTGTCCGCATGCCGGATCAGAAACATGCATTTCTATCCAACGTGTGCTTCTCTATAATCCTTTCCTCATTATTTTCACTTAAAAACAAACAATATGGCAAACACGAAGGTGCAGCTACTCCACAGCGAGGCAGCCCAGCCCTCTGCAGCACATGCTTGGTTGCCTTACCAAGGCCACGCTGACTGCATGCCTTACAGCCGCATCAGTATGCTACCGGCAAGGTCCTGTGTCTACACCGCTCTCCACTCCTCCTTTGGACCATCTCTCCTTTATGCCTTCCCCCTCAGCATGCTGTCTTGCTTCCATTATTTTCTACACGCTTACTCGTCTCCTGTTCTCCCTATATTTCAACGTAAAGCAGACCCTTTTTTTTGGCTAATCATCACATCTAAATTGTGTCTTTTTCACCTCCTGACTGAAACTGAAACTTACTTAACTGTCCTGTACTCTCTCACCACTCTTCTGATCTCATCTCTTCCTGGTTTCACGCCTTCATTGGATCTTGCTCCACTGCTGGCTGGAGCTTGTGAGCTCTCAGATCCAAGCATCATGCTAGGCTAATTACACCATTAGAATCCAGCCATATTGGCTAATGTTGTTTTTCTGCTTCCTCTCAGTTTGTATTGTAACCAGGGGACATGGCCATTAATTGCCCTGCTGATTGCTGTCATCATCCACACCCCTCTTCGTCCAACGCAGTGGGGTATTGTGTGTGTGTGTGTGTGTGTACGTGTGTTGGTCTCAGCAGGCATCTGATGGGAGGGTGCTCAAGTGTGGAGGACTCATCATGGGTTATTAGGAGCATGCAGGGGGGCCATCAAGCGTGGGGCATAGAGAGATTGTAGCAGCGGAAAGATGAAAAAAGAGAGATTGTTAGAGTGAGAGAAAAAGCAAACAAGTGCTGGTACTGAAGTCTAGCTCATAGGGAATTCAGGCTTTGCACATCTGCTGGACTGGAAGTGCTGTGTGATGTAAATTTCATCAACTTCACCCGTCTGTGAGAGTCCAGCAGGTCTCTCTGCGGCTGACTGCATGCAGGTCAGATATTTGCAGCCATGTGGACAGCGGATTGATCCCCATTCAGAAAAACGATAAGGTTAAGAAGATGAGGAGCAAAAGAAACCAACATGATTGTTTTGAAAAGAGAGTTTACAGAATAATCCACAACATCTGCACCTTTACAATGACCACAGATGATTTAAAATGCTTCTTTGCCTTTTTAACCCTTTAAGCACTGGACTTTATTAAGTTTTTAAGCCATCAATAATGCTAAATGTTTATTATGAACCAGAGTTAGGTTGGCAGGAAAATGACTTGTCTAATTTTGTGTTGCGGCATCACAGGCAGATGACACTGTTAGGCCCGGTTTGCACCACAAGGTTTCCATCCAATAAAATTTCCTTTGTGTAGTTGAACAGAAATGAATCATGACTATGATGTCCGTGCAGGGAAAATTCAAACAGGGCCAGAAAAAAGTGAATGCACATGCCAGGCATGTACTGGGAAGTAAAACTTTAACAACACACACAGGTGTGCACTGCATCCTCATAAAGACACCACAACAGTGGCGTTGCATGCTAACCGCTAGGGGTGAAAGTAACCTCTGTATCTGGCAGCATAAATGTTTTAAAAGGTTTTGCTCCCCCAGACCGAATGAATTAAAAACATGCAGCTCCACAAACATGACACATTTCCCCACCCTGTAACCAAGTAACTGTGGAAACAAGAGTCCAGAACACAACAAAACGTTTCTATTTTACTGCCTTGACTTTGTAGTGTAAACAAGCTCTAAGTTCACTGCATAGACATGTTGATTCTCAGTTTCCAAAACTATATATATATATATATATATATATATATATATATATATATATATATATATATATATATGTATACCAGTATATGGACCTATGTTGCTCCAGCAGATTGCTCAGTGCAGACTTTCAACCCCTGCTGTCTTGACCGCATCCTGAAACTGAATATTGGAATTCTGCCTTTCTGTCTTCGGTTGGGTAACACCTCTGAGTTGTCACCTCCCACACTTCTGCAGTGTTATTATCGTGGACGGATGGAGTGTGATTTCCAAAAGACACATCACTTTCTCTGTTGCTAGATGACCCGTTGTCATCTCCGTGTGGCTAATTTCCCCCTCCGGGATCAGAGGTGGATCAGAAAGTATTTCATCAACAGTGAAAAAGCATTGCCATATGTTATCATGCATTCTCAGTTATTCACTTTACATCTCCGACTGTGTGTACTTCCTCATATCTTCTGTTTCCTCCCCACGACTCTTCTCACCTCCGCCACCTTGTCCAGCTGAAGATTCACATGTCTGCCATCGCACAATGGAAAGCAGAATCAGGTTTTTATAATCTCTTTATGACCTGGTGCTTGACGCAGTTGTGAGGCAATTGTGAGACTTTGGTGCTTGGAGTGTTAACAGACTTTTGATACCATTGGTCATATCTACAACAATACCTGAGCAGAGGCAGCTTGAGTTAAAGACATTTCCCCTCCTTGTCTCGTCCCTGACAGCGTGGGAGCTCCAGGCATTTAATCTTTTGTGGAGACGCTCCCACTCTGAGTGTCATCAGGATCGTTACTACAGCAGGCCATCATGTGGTCACCTGAGTCACATGAGCAGGGACTCCATAGTCCTGTTTAGCACAGGGATGCACTGAAAAACCCTTCACTATGCCCCCAATGTACACTTGAAAGGAAAGGTTGAGAGATGTTCCCATCATCTCAACATACAAATTTGCTGTAGGATGTCAGTAAATACAAAGCTCCTCTAAATCATAAAGTCACTATTTTTGGTATTGCCTCGGCAAAGCGCCGACATTTTAACCTTAAAGCTGTTCATGTGATGGAAAACCGTCTCATTATAAGGCTTGCATGAGAATCCAGAGATCTGTTCGTTCATAATTATGCAGAGATTAAAAAAGAAGAATTGAGCTCTACATTCTCCAGCTTTACTGTACCACAACAAAAAGGAGTACAACTTCATAGATTTGCATTTTTTTAATGTTTATTCTCTTTAGTTTTGATGTGATGAAGGAAGCCTACACATAATGCAGCTCTGTAGCATCTGTTGGCGCTACTCTCTGTCCTCACATCCATCACCCGCCACATCCAGTATGTATTCCAGGCATCATGTTATAAATGTGCTACCTTTAGGCCCAAAGTCCACTGACACCACCACGGCATCATCGGAGTAATATGTCGAAGCGTTCGGAAGCTTGTTCCCAAACCACAGGCGACATTTTGACAAGATCAACAGTACTGCCCAGGGCTGGGACGGGGGATAAAACACTGTTAAACGTATTTCCTGTACATAGATGGCACGCGGGACGAACAGGTGGAATAATGTGGCATTTGGTGATAAATCAAAGCACATGTTCACGTGCAGACACACACACACACACACACAAGTCTTTCTCTCTGGCCACTGTTAATTTCCTGCAACGCATCCTCACAGCACATGAAGGCAGATAAGGATGAAGGATAGGAATCTAGACAGCCATGTACGCCATGATTAATTCATTTCATATTCTGCTTTCCGAGAATGAATCTATCATTAATATTTAATATTCCTATGCTTTTTCACATGATTGCAACATGATTATGAGAGACATGCACAGTGGGGGTGTGGGGGTGTTTTGGGAGGTGGAATAGAGACAGTGTACGGAGCAGAGGGTGAAATCTTTTGTTTCGTAAGTTGCGCCGCTTTTTGTGCTTACCAGTAATGTGAAATTTAAACAGAACTCAGGCTATTAAAAGCAGAGAAAACAAGCAATGTGTTGCTGGGAAGGGTGGGGAGGAGAGAGACAGTCGCAGCATTACCATATGCAGCGCGGTGTGGGGGTGAAATGAGTCCTGACACAGTTTGTTGTGGTGCATTTAAAGGCTGCGAGAATAAACAGAATGAACCTCTATCTTCATTTTCATGCTGTATGAAGCCAACCTTTTTTCCTTTTTTATTTTATAGCTTCAGTTTCCATGCACAAGATTGTATTTAATGACTTTTATTCAGGAAACAGCTTGAATGAAAGTATTAATAGAACACATAAACAATTAAAAAAAAAGCAAAACTCTGCAAAAGTTTCCATGCTATTACAGTAAAAACAGCCTTGTGTCAAAGTGCTGTGAATGTACATGTAAATGTCTCTGTTACGCAGACATGGGGGTTATGATCAGAGATTCAGCACAACATGTTGCATGTTTTTCTTTACAAATAAAAAAAAAAAAAAAAAAAAAAAAAAAAAGAGCCTGACTGGCTGGACGAGTTTCATTGTTTAAAGCAAGTCTGACACGATCCAGATCAGACGCGTGAACTGCCACAACATGATTTCCACACAACACAAAATGTTCACTTTTGTGCAAATTCCGAAGCCCAGTCCTGTCTTTCCTGCCCTTACATGCACGCATCACATTGTTGCAGCAGTAATACTGCGAGGGGGACATTATGCGGTATGAAATAAGAGCTGTAGGGCTGCTGAAGTTAATTAGAGGGCAGGTCAGTCACCTCCACCTTATGACCCATTTCCACCTCTCCCATCATCTGCATCCTCTCTCTTCTGTCATTCACAGTCCCGCTATGGCTAATGAGCCTTTTCTGAGCCGCCACATGTCTACAGCTGTACCTTTTTGCCAGTACAGTAAGGCCCAGCTTTACCCTTCACCAGAAAAAAAAAAAAAAGAGAGAACGCTGTTCTTTCCCAACATGTCTCCAATTAGATCCCCCTCTATTCATCCTTCTGTCGTTTCTCCCTCCTCTCTCTATCTTCTTGTTTCTCTCATCAGCTGGTGTTGGGAGCAGCTTGTAAAACAGGCTGCATTATCCAAATGGAGACGAGCCCTGTGGTCACCATAGTTTTGTTACTGAGGCAGAGTCACATTATTCTTTTTACTCTGCCGGTGTGCACGCTTATGTGTGTATATGTGTGTGTTTTTAGGCCATGCTTGACATTAGCCTTGCAGTCACTGGTAATGATTTCATCTCCCCGCTGGTGACTGGAGGCACACCAAGAGAATTATACACACACAAACACACACACACACACACACACACATACACTGAAAAGGAAAGATGGGGAGCAGAGATTGGTATTGTAATGGTACTCTAATGGGCGACCTGACAAGTGCTTTTTCTTAATGTTATACCTCCCTTCTCTCCTCTCCTGCCCTGCACCCCCACCCTGCTCCTCAGGTGAATTTTCCCGCTTTGAGGAACGGCGATATGGATTCCAGATGTAGTGACACCCAGGTATGTAATGTCTCTGTAGAATAACTAGATTAAACATGTTTAGAAAAGCTCCCTTCTCATCACAACCTACTTTTTAGTTTTGTTTCTATGCAGATATTTATACGTGGCTGCTGTATCTCCCAGTAAAACATCTCATTTTCCATTTCTTAATCTGCACATGGGCAGCAAACTACCTCAATACATTTGGGAACAAAATGTACTCAATCAGGCATTAGGCGAAGATCTCTCTCTATATACAGTCTATGGCGACGATACACAACTCTTCACATTGTCTTACAAGGCCTGAGAAGTATTGATAGAAATTAATCTGATCTGTGGCTGAGAAATCTAAAGCTTATAAGTCTTGTTCATTTCTAGATACCAAATAAAATGGTTTATTTTTTATGGTCTGCAAACATTTCATAGCGCTAAATAGCTTAACACATAAAAGCAATACAATGTGCTTCACATAACTCAGCATAAAGAGAAATACTGTACTTGTATCAGCATCATGTTGTAAATACGTTAAACTGGCTTCAATCCTGGTGCAGGTCATTGACCTTCCTGTTGATGAACTCCACTGGGGGGGTTTACATCACCAAACTCAGACTTTACATAACTTTATTCAGTATAGATAACGAACAAAGAGACAATAATGGAGAGTAGTTAAGAACCCAAAAATAAATCTGTAGTATTGTAGATGGTTTCTGAGGCCCTGAATATAAGATAGTTGGATATTTAGCCTCACATCAATCACCTATATTGCACCTTTTGTAGGTTTAATTTCTGAGGAAATGTACAACTTTCTTCTTAAAACAAACCCCAGACAGGCGAGTACACACCATGAACACACACGTCCATAAATAGAAAGGCTTGTGTGTCAGAAAACATTGCTTGTTCCTTAATGTAGATTTCAGTATTTAAACAAGTCTCCAGCTTCCTCCCACCGTCCACATACATGCATGTTAGGCTGATGGGTTACTCTAAATATCCATAGGAGTGAGTGTGAGCGTGAGTGGTTGTTTGTCTCTGTGTGGCCCTGCGATGGACTGGCGAGCTGTCCAGGATGTACCCTGCCTGTCGCCCAAAGACTGCTGGGATAGGCTCCAGCTTCCCCGCGACCCTTCCTCAGACTAAGCGGTTAGGATAATGAATGAATAACAAGTCTACAACTGACTACAGCTAAAGGTGTGTGTGTGTATGTTGTTGGGGGGGGTTAAAGTAAACTTTAAACTTTAAAATACAAAGCAAAGACAGTAATGAACTGAAAAATTATAAGTGCATTTGTCTAATGTTTGTACATCAATAAGACATAACAAAGTATTTACATTTCAGAGACTGAAGGATTTGTCACCTCATAAAAAGCCCCATTAGACTTATTGAACAACATAAAATATGATTCCAAAATTAGCATGAAATGTAGGTTTTTCATGTAAAACTTCCTTTAAAATAGAAAAACATTTTCCTTATCATGAAGTTGGACCCTAATTGTAAGATTTTAAACAGGTTTGGTGTTCAAAGTGTGCAGCGCTGAAACAGATTGACTCTAAGTGGTGCAGCCTGTTGAACTGATCTGAACACGATTTCTGCTCTTCAAAGTAACCTGATGCTGCATTACAATGAATCTCTGTTTATCTACAAATCCACCTGCTTTCAGATCTGATGTTTTTTAGCTCCCCCCCCCTCCCTCTCAGACACAATGATGCCCTCATATTCCTGGCTTTCTGCTTTTCTATTTATACCCACTGAGATGAGCAATGAGCCCCAGGCGTGCCTCTCTTACCTGCACAGTGTTCAGAGACACACACTCGCACAGAAACACTCCAAACACATGTATATGCATGCTTTGAGTTACGGTTGATGTAAAGGTTAGGGGGTTTCATCAGCTGTGTGTCTGAGTGTGTGTTCTTGTTTAATGCAGTTAGCGGCTGTGTGAAGCCACAGAAAGCTGACGGAGCTCTCGGACTTCCCGCTGAGTCCTCGCTTTCAGCCATGTGCTTCACAGCATCAAAGGGAAAGGGATTCCAAAATAAAAAATGAAAAAAATGGTGACATTTGCCATTCGGTGAATTTGCTAACATGTCTAGGTTTGCAAACACGAAACTGTTAGAAACGAGAAAGAGAAGAGCAACTTGGCTGAGGAGTCAGACATCCTGGAGCCTGCGACAGTAATTTAATGAGTCTGCTTTTCACTTATCAGCTGCCAAATCAAATCAGTGGAATTTGCTTTTTTTTTTTTTTTTCCTGACGTAAAAGCTAAAGTAGACTTTTTATGAATCCATAAAGTCATTACTGTTTTTTGTCCCCTGAATCATTGCCAAAGACATAACAGCAGAAAGAGAGGCCAGTAGCAATACCATAAATCTGTTTTGAAGTGGATGTTTAAGCTTTAATTAACTCCAGCAATCAAAAAGCAATTAGCAGTAAGCCATTAACCTGCCTGTTCCTGGTGACCTCAACTAAAAGGTGAGTTTATCACATTAAATACATGTCTGCACACTTGCGCCAGCACATATCCAGAGTTTGAGGCTGAAACACAAGCAGAATGAGAGTGAAGGCTGAGTAACTGTGAAACTGAAGCTGTTAAAAATGAATGAAGACAACATTGACGAGAAGCAGCTTGGTTTGCATTATTCACAGTATTGAAACTACATCGAATGTATGTCAACTTGACTTGTTCCACCTCCTCTTGCATCCTTCCATTTTCTCCTTCTTCCATCCAAAATACACACACACACACACACACACACACACACTCACACACGTCTTGTTTGTTGTGAGCATGGGGATTGTATCATTGATACAATGCATTTCATAGCCACTTAGCCTCGTTTTTACCGTCACAACTGAGTGCATGATCCGAACCTGACTCTAAACCTTATTCTAAATCTGACCTGAAAACAACATTTTAACCCAAAAAGAGTCATTTTGTACAGAATCACAGGAAGTCGTGTGAAACACGTCTGAACTCCTCTGCTGTGTGAAGCAAACAGTGATTTCTGTTGTTTAGACATTTGCCCTCCTTCAGTAGCTTTTTGTCTCTGGGTGGAAAAACAAGTCAACTGGCCTGATTCTTGTATAGGATTTACTTAGAGATGATAGTTTTCTGTAACATGGCCAATGATTCCTGCACAATAAGGTGATATAATAAGTTATGATACTTATATTATATGGTCTCCATCTGTCCGGTAATCTCTGACATGATATTGATCAGCTGCATGAGGAAGCATGTGTAGTATAGATTTCCCTACGGTGTCTGTTGTGCCCAGAAAAATGAGGAAGGAAATGCTCAGAGCTGCGTCAGGCTAATGTTGTTGCGTGCCCCACACCCCCTCAAAAAAATAACACTTTGTGGAGGAATAGGAGTGATTCATATGAGAAACTAAACTCGGTTTTATTCATGTCCAAAGCAAAAACCTGCCATCACTGCTTAAACAGCATCAGGTGTGCAACCTGACAGGCGTCATCGTGCTCTTAAAAAAGTTTCTCTGGTGTTCATTTTACGTCTACTTTGTTTTAGATTTTTATGGTTTAAGTTACTTCTTGGTTTTTTGTTTGGAAAAACTTCAGTGATCAGCATTTTTTAACCCCTGTGCTGATTTTAGGACTGTGCTTGAAAATTGAACACCTATGATGAGTATACAGTGGGCGGCGGTAGGAAGAGGAAGAGCAGTCGGCTTGTAACTGGAAAGCTGGGAGTTCGATTCCAGGCTTCCTCTGACTATGTGCTGAAGTGTCCTTGGGCAAGACACTGAACGCTAAGTTGCCCCCCGATGTGCCTATAGTGGTATGTAAGTCGCTTTGGATAAAAGCGTCTGCTCAATGACTCCAGAAAAGAATAGAATAGAATAGAATAGAATAGAATAGAATAGAATAGAATAGAATAGAATCTCTTCAACTGCAAACTCTGTATACTTTTGAAGTCAGTAAAGGGCGCAATGGTGTCAGTAGTGTCACCATTGCACATGTGTTACTGGTGACACGATGAATGTGCATAGCACAGGTGCAAAAGATTAAGGTCCTATTAAAATAAAATAAAAAAACAAAACACTAGCAGGATGAGTCTGAATATCTCATTGGAACGATGGAGCTGTAGCTCTAAACCTCCATCACATCACCGTACAATGTGTGAACATTATTCCTGCAAAGGCTAACTCTGATAAAGTAAAGTAGAGCAGAATTAGAAAAGTTTTAGTACGTATGATTCAGGCGAGGTCTCCAAAATATGACACAGTTGTTTTCAAAGTCCCCAAATAGTTCACCTCAGATTATACAAGACATGATTTGTGCCATTAATACAACACAGGTAGTGTCTCTGCTAACCTTTTGTTTATTGTATAGAAAATCTGAAAGGGAGAAAAAACAGTGAGGACGTCGCATTCAGATTGTAGTTTTGTAAGTTTGCATTTTGCATGAATGAGATTTTCAAAGTCAAACTACTGATAGCAAAAAAAACACCTTGTTTTATTATGAGGACCTACAGTACAAACAACATCATGTAGTTAAATATGTTTAATTACAATGATTCAGAATTAGTTGGAGAATAAATTAAATGTGTCTTTAGTCATTTCCATTATATTTACTGTCTGTCCAATTAGATGTTACGCCAGGTTGCTGCTGAGAACTGTAACTACTACGAGGGCAGATAAATACACCAAACAAAGCTGCTAAATTATTCCTGGTGAATAAAAACATGGATAAAATTAAAACTTCATTGTCAACCTCATTGGCAATCTTTGTGAAAAAAGAATCAGCACTTGCTATTGTTCGTTGTAATGTCATCATCATTACCGCCCGTCACTTCCAGTAAAGCCCTATTTATCACTTTCTGCTATTATTCTTCTTTAATTATTTTTTTAGCTACAAATTACCTTCTTATTATAATACATGTATATGTTCGCATGTATTATAATACATGTATATGTTCTCATGTATTATAATACATGTATATGTTCTCATGTATTATAATACATGCATATGTTCTCATGTATTATAATACATGTATATGTTCTCATGTATTATAATACATGCATATGTTCTCATGTAGTATAATACATGTATATGTTCTCATGTATTATAATACATGCATATGTTCTCATGTAGTATAATACATGTATATGTTCTCATGTATTATAATACATGTATATGTTCTCATGTATTATAATACATGTATATGTTCTCATGTATCATAATACATGCATATGTTCTCATGTATTATAATACATGTATATGTTCTCATGTATTATAATACATGTATATGTTCTCATGTATTATAATACATGTATATGTTCTCATGTATTATAATACATGCATATGTTCTCATGTAGTATAATACATGTATATGTTCTCATGTATTATAATACATGCATATGTTCTCATGTATTATAATACATGTATATGTTCTCATGTATTATAATACATAAATATGTTTGTATGTATTATAATACATGTATATGTCTGCATGTATTATAATACATTTATATGTTTTGTATGTATTATAATACTTGCATATATTCATACAATAATGTACAGCAAAGGAAAGTATTTGTTTTGTGTTACTGGTGACAGAACAATGCCTTTGACCACTGTGCTTTAACACATTAATACCACACCAGAGCTTGCTGGGAGCACGACTGGGAGCCAGTGGCTGGTAAACATTGTGAATGGTTTCTGTGAAAGTACTGAAAAAGGGATCAATACAAAATCACATTAGTATCACAGAAGTAATCCACTCCTTAAGAGGTTCAGGATGCCTGGGCTGAAAGTTCAACGGGTTCACAGCACCTCTCACACAGAGGTATGATCCTTCTCTACTTTAAGATGAAAATGTGTGTATGTTTTCATGGCTACACACACACACACACACACACACACACACACATGTTAATGAAACGTGGTTAAATATGATGGATTCTCCCACAGGTGAAGCACATGAAAGTTACACATCCAGCATAAACAGGGATGTTAGATACATCTTTGCATCTTGCAGGTTAAAGTACTGTGAACACACACACACACACACACACACATCAGTTCGCCCCCCACTTTACCTTCACAGAAAGCAACCTGTCGCCTGTGATGTTTTTGTTCTGCCTTCCCTCCTGTTTCTGTAGTTTTCTGACTGTTTTTACAGATGAGAACACAGTTGCAGTAGTGTGCATTAATGGGAAAACTTCCTCTGCATGTGTGTGAGCATACACACATTCTCCATGTCCTAAACCAGGGGTGTCCAGCTCCACTCCTTGAGGGCAGCTGTCCTGCAGGTTTTCCATGTATCCCTGTTCCAACACACCAGACTCAAACTAATCAGTCATTGTGCAGAATTTAATTGGCTGTTGGATCCATTTAAAGGAAGCGAGGTGTGTTGGAGCAGGGATACACTGAAAACCTGCAGAACAGCAGCCCTCGAGGGCCAACTTTGGGCACCCCTGTCCCTAAACCATCTCTCATCTCCATTTGCTTTTTTACTCTCCTCACATCTGCTATGCACTTGATATCCTGATATGTCAGAGTTATTGAAGAGTGGCCTGCTTTGATAGCAGTGGGTGTGCTGCTGTGATATTTCGTCTTTGGAAGAGGATCCAACCTAGCAGCTCGTCTGCCTCTAGCCTCTCCCTCCAGGCTTTAACACCCACAGAAACACTCGCCACACACAGCTGTTGTTGCTAAAGCAGAAGCACAGGGAATAAAACAAAACACATTTTTTCAAGTATGCATTTGAATAAAAGTTAATCTCAATTTAGTCAACATGAATCTCACAAATTCACCTCCAGACGTATTGACGGCTTTTCAAAGGAGACTGCGACATTCAGAGCATCAAGTGATCGCAGGTGTGTGATTACAACGCTGTGTAGCTTCGGCGGCTTAAGCTGGAATATGACAAGCAGGGATAGGAAATGATGAAAAGGAGCACATAGCAGCAATTACAGCTCTAATAAAGTGTATTAATGTCCCATACTGTGTGTCTTTGTTGTTGCTTCACTCCAACTCAAAGATGGATTCATCCAGTTTAGACTCACTAAACCAAATGTTTTTCAGCACTGGTTTCTATTAATTTCAATTGTAATAAGAACTAAAGTCATCCAGTCATCAGTCTGTGTCCATTGGTTTGTTTGTCCCTTTTCCCTCCTGTTAGACCTCGCAATCTGCCTCCGACTGATTTATTTACTTTTTTATTTTTTTTATTTTTTTTTTTGTCTTGTCCACCATTTAAGCAGGCAAAATGGATTTTCTGGATGCTGTGTTCTGCTGGACAAATTTACTTTGCCAAGGGAAGCATCATAGATATAACGCTCCCCTTGATATTCTGGATTTTTATTTTATGTTTCTATTTATTTTGCATAATTGTTTGTATTACAAAGTTTGTACTGCTGGACCAGACCGGAGAGGACAGAAGAGGGACAGAAAGAAAATTGAAAAGAAGAGAAAACAGAAATCTGCCTCTGACTGATTTAGCTGAGACATAAAACTGTCTAAACTCTGAATGCGAATGTTATCGCTGGTTTCTGAGACATCACAGCTGAGTATAAACATTTCATTAATGCTTCAGAACACAATGATTGAGTCAGTAAATCTGCTTTCCAGGATGTACTCTGGTTTCTTTGTGGTGTTTGTCTTTTAGGGAAACAAATGTGATGTGTGAGTTTTGGTGAACCAAACGGGTTGTGAAGATGCATCTCTGCCACAGAAACTGCAGACAGTCGCTCAGCAGTTGGCATTTGCTAAATCAGATGGATTGAAGCTCTCTAGTAAAATGAAAAGAACTCAAGTCCCTCTGAAAATAGTTGCATCTGCTGTCTTCTACATGACATCAGATCAAAACTCCATGATGTTTATGAGTTGGTTTGAGTCAATCCATTCATTGTGAGTTCATGAAAAATGCCTTAAAAATATGGTGGAGCAGCAGCAAATCCCAAAAAAACAAAAAATGATCTCTGTATTTGCTCCATGTGGTTTATTTGTGGTTGCAGCTGAAATTAAAAATATAATAGGGATTTACTTTTTTTTTTAATGGGATTGTGTTTCATATATATGAAAACTTGGTATCCCATCCCAGTGGGGATACAAGCAGAACCCTCCAAGTTTGGAGAACCATCATATACTGGCAAACCGGCAGAGGAGGCATTTTTCACTTCTTGAGGGGCTCAAACAGGAAGTTCAAGCTCAAGTTCTCAGTTTTAAAATTTGTGGGTTTTTATTGGCACTCTTGCACGTCCATGTTGCCGCATGGTGATGTAACCTGGAGCGTTTTGGAAAGAACCACAGGCCATGTTGCTACATGGAGGTTCTGTATCTGAGAAACTGTGGTGATAAAGTAAACAAGTCTGATGCAATGTAAGAAAAAAATCTAAATCTAGTTTCAAATCTAAATTCTATTGCATTTCATAGATTTGAGTTGCCATGGAAATGGAGAAACCTCTGTTCTTCTGTTATTCTTTTAGCGTTCACTCACCAATCTGAAAAGTGTAGGATTCCTGGACTGACAGCGCTCTGACCACTGTCTACAGCTGATACAACCTCACTAAAAATTAGACAAAAAATCCCTTTAAAAGATCATGCCAGGTGCAGTAGAATCATGCTGTTTGTAAAAGCCAAGGCCTTAAGGCAGGGATTTCTATTCCATGTACATTTGGACCGACTTTACTCTGCGATGGCATCATTATGCTGCATTATGTACGCTGAACATGCATGGTCATCCACCCTGAAATCTTCTTCAAGAGGATGTGACATTGTGATAAAATTCATTTGGAGCGAATACGACTGGATTTACATTTTCAACATGACAGAAAGATATGGACCAAATGAAAAAAAAAAAAGAGATAATCTGGTTTGCTGCGTTATCTGTGGAGGATGCTGTGGAAATGTAGCATTAGTTAGATGGAATCCCCAGAAGCCTTCCTGCATGTGGGACCACCATCTTTATGGCGGTACTACATATTAAACATTTACTTTTTATGCTTCTTTAGTTGAAAAAACTGCATTTTAAAAGTTTGCACTTCTCTTCTTCTCTTATCGTGAATCTGTTGAGCCACTGGTTTGCTGTCTGACTTCGCTGCAGAGGTGTCTTCATCTTTATTTGAACACGTTTTATTTTCATGTATCTCAGAATCGGATTTTGTTTTTGAACATTTTTGATCAACCTGTTAGATGGTTAAGGTTTTATGCGAGCTTACTGTAATGATGAACTGCCTGTGATAGCCCCGAAGCCATACCCTACTGTAGAGATATTACAGTAGTTCAGCAGTGCAGAGCTGCGCGCAGGCAATTAGAGAGCTGCCTTTGTTGCTTTTAACGAGTTTGACCCTTTTTACTGATTATATGCATACATTTCCATTCTCTCTCCTCTGAGTTAGTGTCTTTCTCTCCTCCCTTATCGTTCTTTTTCATCCTCCATCTCACTCCCTGTGTCCCTTTTCGCTGCATATGTGTGAATTAGAGGAATCGTAATCCTGTAAAACAATGTGAAAGATTTTTTTTTGTGAACAGTACGAAGGAGCTGACCTTCACATTCTCACCATCTGGACATTCCCATGGATTATACTCCAGAAGATGTGTGTGTGTGTGTGTGTGTGTGTGTGTGTGTGTGTGTGTGTGTGTGTGTGTATGTTTGCCTGCTCACCGTATGTGATCATATCTGCTCAGGTGTATTTCTATGTGACTGATGTGTGTGTTTATGTGACAGGAGTGAGGAGAGTGAGAGGAAGCTCGCTGCTGGCTTGCCCTCATGAGCATCCAGGATTTATCTGTTCAGCCAAGCTGAGACAGAACGACAGAGACGGAAAGCGGAGGAAGGTGAGTGAGGGAGGCAGATACTGAGGGGAGGAGATATGGGGAAAAAGGCAGAGATACTGAAGTGTGGGAGGGAGATGGAGAGGAGGGCTCAGCACAGATAGAGAAGGTAAACTACAGCTTGAGCTGGGAGGGACAATTTACTGGGAACGCCGAAGTTTGTGGAGAAATCTGATATTTAAATTCAATGTGAAGACAAAGTTATCGGTGTAGAAATCTCAAAGATGCATGGTCTGACACCTGCAAGAAAGCTAAACATTCCCACCACAGCTCAGTTACCGAACATCAACCTTTTCATTTAGTTTAACCTGTCTGAACAAATGAGCAGGCCATCAGAAGGTCAAAAGGAAAAAATCACTTCACAGACCCTGAGAGGAACTAGTCGCTGTCTCAGATGAAAAGTAAATTAGTGTCAGAAAAGGACAAACACTTTGGGATGGGCTGAGGCGCACCTGCCCAAGGCAACGAAGAGTCCAGCTGATACATCCAGGTTAAAGGTTTGTGGCGCAAACTTCACAAGACACTCCGAGTGTTTACATGGGAGTTTTAATTCCGAATCAAAGATAATTCTGCTTTAAACTGATGAAAAACGACCATGTAAACACTTAGTTACTGATGCAAATTTCTATTCGAAATTAAACTTAATCCCGATGTAAGTGGCTGGTTTGTTCGCATTTTAATTCCGAACTATTTAATTCGTCTGTCGTGTAAGCCTTCATTTCGCTCTAAGTTAATTCCGGTCGTTCTGCACATGCTCGTTACATTGTCCTGTCCCGATGACGCGGGATGACGTTTTGCCTCCCGTGTTCGGTGATCTATCTTCCTTCTCCTTCTCAGTTGCTGCAAAAAGTGAAGTAGTATGCTCATGTTGAGCTGCTACTTCAAAATTTATAATAAAAATAGTGGCGAAACTGGTACTTATTATGTAGTTTTTACAAGTTATGACTGAAAAGATGAGAAGCAGGGAGCAAACTTTGTTTATTTTCGGTATACGTCATACGTCACGTACACGCTCTGTCCAATCAGAACCCTTCCCAACCTGCCACTCTAAACAGGAATTAAGTAAGGAGTGTTTCATGTTAACCTTCATTCAGAATTATTATTTTCATGTAAACTCATAGGAGAATACGTTAATTCCGAATTATTAATTCCGAATTAAAAAACATCATGTAACCGTAGCCACTGCAGTGGAAACATTCACTGCTGCTCTGTGCTTGGACTTCGTCGTCCTCCTCCATCCTTCACACAGCGGAGAAAGATTCATACCACAGCAGGACAAAGATCCCAAACACAAAGAAGACCAGCATCTAAGATTGTCCGACTGGAAGAATGTTGCGTTGCACACATTATCGTCTCCTGTGCAGGGAGAGGAAAGAGCTCTGGCTTGTCTGGAAATCTTTGAACCAATCACCATCAACCTGAGCAGCACCGAGCCCTGCATGCAGCGACACTGTGCACGGGCAAACATGCACGTACGACCCCGATAATGTCAGCAAGACATTCTTCTGCAGGTGTTTACAACCTTTTACAGAAAGAATCAAGCCAGTCTGCACTACTGATCCAAATCTGAAATGTTTCAATGTGTAGCTTGATAGCTTAGCAGTTAAAGACTTTTTGTGAATGGTGGCAGAAATTCACCAACATGCCCACCAAACCAGCTTTCAAACCAGTCCTCTGAATGTGGACAGAGAGGTTTGAGGTGTCTCCCAGTGTCTCCCAGTGTTTGAACAGATCAGAAGAAGTGTGTCCACGTTGAGGTGCCGAAACTCCTCACAGCAGCAAAACACATTCAGAGAGGAGGATGACCTGAGGAGGATTAAAGAGGGACAGGCTGCACATGACGGGGGCTTAAGGGGAGGACGGGAGAACCGGAAAATCTTCTGATCCAATGAATTCAGTCAAATTGCTTCACTCATGTTTAGATTCCTTCTTGTGCTAAAAATCCCACCGCAAAGAAAGCTGCTTTTTCCTTCTTCCTTCAAAGTTTGGACAGAAAAAAACTGCTCCTGTGCTCTCACAACAACAGAAAAAAAAAAAAAAAAAAAAAAAGGGTAGCCAGCCTGATGGTTTTGCCAAGTCCATGACTCACATCTGATGCAGGCGGCACGACTCCACCGTAGGTGGTTATCAAATCAATAGTGTGGGCTGAATGAGTGGATGAAAGCTGCTGCACGACCAGTTAATGCATTCATGATTCCAGATAGTGTTTTGTCTGGGTTGCTTCTGTGTAGAAGGAGAGTGGGTGTGAGATGATGAGGAAGTCTGGACTGTACAGTCATCTTTAGACATCCTCTGAAAACTACTCACAGTCACACTTTCTGGTCCAAACAGTTGATGCAGACACACAAGCCTGACCTCATGTCCTCCACAACTTCTCATTCTCCCACTTTTCTTCTCATCTTTTTTGTTGTCTATATTTCTGATACACTTTCTAAATCGGTCACCCCCCCCCCCCCCACACACACACACACACACACATCTCCTCGCTCTCTTCCCCCCGTCACTCCTTGAAAGCTGGAAATCAGGACAGTTCAGCAGCGGAGGGGTTAACACAAACCCAGCTTTGTGATTGGCTGCCGGCCGGCGGTCTGATCCAGCCTACAGAGAGAGGTAACCAGGCAACCTCAGAGAGGGAGAGAGGAGAGAAGAAGGGGGCAGACCGGGGAGGGCAGGGAGAGGAAGAAGAAGAAAAAAAAAACGCGCTGAAAGAAGACTGGCATAGTTTTGTAAGAATTGTGGAAAAAGATGTGAGGAAGCTTCCCAGCTCTCTCTCCGGGATGGGAAACGGGATTACTGTCCACGCTGAAACCCACTGTGGATGTGTGAAGAAAGCAGGAGGAGATACTCTGGGATGAGAGGATTCTAAAGCCCTTTATTTTCTCGAAATGGGAACTAACTGTGTTGAATTTGGCTGTAGTGCAAAGGTAAGTGCGTCAGTGCAAAGTGATGCGGAACAAGTGGCAGGTCTCTGCGCAAAGGCTGCAAGAAGTGTGTGTGTGTGTGTGTGCGCTGAAGCCTGTGGATTCGGTGTGCTGGAGCTCCTGTGACTGCAATGAATAATCTATTGGTTCTGCCTGCTGGTGCTGCATCGTGATTTTAGTGTGTGGATGTGTGGAGGTGGTCGTAGAGGAGGGACTCCTGCTGCTGGGAGCTGTGGTCAGGGGCCGCTCGTGCGGGTCGTTAGGCGGGAGGAAGGACGGCGGTTTGCTGCATTTGCCCTGCGCAGTTGGGACTCTCCTCTCTGAGATTCTGCTCCAAATCTGCAGCTTTTTACTGTGAAACTTGCGTCAATCTCAAGTTTTTGTTTTTTTATCCCCAGAGAGGGACAGTCCTAACTGGTAAACGGGTTGAACTGGGTGCTTCCCAGGCCTGGTGCACGCGAAACGGAAAGAAATGTTTTGAAGGGGGGTAGCCCATCTTTGACTTTATAGTAACCTTATGATCACCCCCTCTCTCTCACACACACACACACACACACACACACACCTCCATCTTTCCAGAGTGGAGTTTGTTAGGAAATAATCTAGTCAGAGTTTCATGTCCTGAAGGAATTTTACACACTTGGGGAAAAAGAAAGAAACTTTACGCACGGATGGTTTTCATTCCCGCCTGGTGGCTGATGTGAGGCTTCGGCCACACTTCGGAGGTTCTGCTCACAATGGGAGTGGGTGTGGGTGGGTGGGGGGTGAGTGAAACGCGGAACCGTGGAGGTTATGCTGATGAAGTGTTGGTGTAGAAATGTAGTAAATGGGCTGTGGGCTCCCAGTCACCGGTTTTTAGCTGAGAGGGAGAAAGAGAGAGAGAGAGAGCTGGAGAGGCAGCAGTAGAGTTGAATGAGCAGCCTGGTCAGTTTGCTGAGAGGGGCCCAGACTCCTCTGCAGCTAAAAGCCGCATTAATCATAAGGCTGTGGTGCTCTGCAGACCCCCACTCTCTCTGCCTGCCAGGCACACGACCTGCATCAGCTGCAGAGACATTATGAAGCTGCAGCAGCCAATACCATGTCACACGCACACCTTTTCTGTTGCCTGTCTGTGGGAATCTAAGTAGCTGCATCCTTTACTCCCTCCTCCCTCCCACACACACACACACACAGACTAACAGTTTTGCTGTACAATATTCAGGTGCAACAAACAAATGGTTGAGATGAACTGGTGGCCTGTCCAGGGTGTATCCTGCCTCTCTCCCAGTGATTACTGGGATTTGCTCCAGCTTCCCTGCCACCCTCAGTTGGACTAAGCGGTTCAGAAAATGTCTAAACAACAACAACAACAAAAGAAAAGCCCCACATAACTCAAAGGATGAAGAAGAGCAAACACGAGCAAAGAGCCAGTTTTGAGTTGAACGTTTAGACAGTAAATGACAAGCAGCCTTTTTCAAAGACAATTGTTTTCCCCATTTCTGTAGATCTGCAGCAGAAAAGCATAAAACTGTCAAATAGGTCAAAAATAGTATTTTTGCTCAAACAAGGGATTTTTCAAATATCTGTTGTTGAAAACTTGGGTGTTCAGCGTGTTCTCAAAATGAAATATAAAAAGGACAAGTAACAAACAGAAGGCCTTAAAAACTGTCTATAGACTAACAGTATCTGAAAGTGAAATCCATTCATTTATTTTCGGAACTGCTTGGTCCCATTATGGGCTGCTGGAAAGCTGGAGCCTATCCCAGCAGTCATTGGGCGAGAGGCAGGGTACACCCTGGACAGGTCACAAGTTCATCAACAGGACCAACACAGAGAGACCAACAAGCATTCACACTCACTATAGGGACAATTTAGAGTAACCAATGAACCCAACATGTATGTCTTTGCTCGCTGGGATGAAGCCGGAGAGAACCCACACAAACACGAGGAGGACATGGAAACTCCACACAGAAAGGCCCCCTTTCAAACCTCCCCTCAGCTGAAGCTCAAACCAGCGAGCTTCTTGCTGCGAGGCCACCACTATGCTACCATGCAGGCCTAAAACAAAGTGATGTCGTAGAAAACAAATCAGATCTGAGACAGGACTGCAGAGTTGGTCCATCTACTGTTCATGCTGAAAGACACAAGAACTGGACTGAAAGTCCTTCTGGACCGCAGGGTTGTTGACCCACTGTGGGATCAAAACAAAGTAAAACACAACCTGACAAAGAGCTCTGGAAAGGCCTTCAGCAAGGCTGGAAAACTATTCCTGAAGACTACTTAAAGAAATGACGAGAAAACATATCAACAAGATGAAATGAAATTAAGGCGGAATTGTAAACACCAAATATTGACTTTCAACATGGCAAGATTTGCACAAACTCAGTTTTTGTCTTGAGCTCATGTTTTAGCCAATCACTTCACTTATTTCCAGCTTTTCTGGCAGTATAGGAAGAAATGAGCGTTGCTACAATGTGTTTCCACAGTACTGCTGCATGTACTGCTGCTCCACAATGCCTGGTGTTATTTATGCAGCACAGACAGCCTCATGAAGCACGGTTCATATTTACAGAGTGCAAAAGTGGACTTTTAAGAGTACTGCTTTAACAGTACCTATAGTACTTCTACTACATTTACAGAGTTTTAGAACTTTTATCTGTTAAACAACAAGTTAAACAGTTGGAGCATCTTTCTTTCTTTCTTTCTTTTTATTGCATTGCTGCTACTTTAACCTGAGTAAACCATTTGCTTACTTTTCCCACTTCTGCCTCTTACTACTGCCTGTATAGGCCCAGCTGGCAATTCCAGGTTGTCATAGAAACCCACAGAGTATTGTGTGGAAACTCAAAGAAAACACTGTTGAAGGCTCTCTTTCAATTCTCATCTCCGTCTGCTCCATCTACAGCCTCCCTTTTTCCTTTTTTCCATCCTTTCTCTGCAACTCTTTGCAGCTCAGTCTGCTTTTTTCCCCGACTCATGTTATTCCACTGCAGCACAAAAAGGTTTTCCATGTCTGTGGATTACATAATGATCGCCAAACCCCCTGCATGAATTTTTGGACGGAAGCAGAGAAGAACTCTTCTGGTTTATCTTAACATCAAGACAACTTTGGAAGCTTGCTGCGCTTGCTCCTAAAGCTCCTCGTGAAGTAGAAAGTAGGCTTGTTTCTGGGAATTTGTATCCCAGCTGGAACCATGTGGAGCCACTGGTATCTGGTAAGCCTTCTTTTCACTAGTTTTAGGCTTCAGAGAAATGCCACAGAAATCACATCAACATTTCTATTGTAGCAGTAGGAAGACGTGGGACAGTGATAAGTTCAGACCGTTGTATGAACCTCATTCATTCCAAAGTTTAGAGATACACGCTAGAAACTTTCTGTGTTGCCCCAAAAATGGTCCATAATGGATTTTTTACGCCATGCAAAAAGTTACGGCAATGAAACCAAATCTGGTCAAAGTTTGATTTGAATGTAATATTTTCATTGGACTTGTTGCTATGGATACATGGCTGCTTTTCATATTACCTTTTTGACTTTATGGCGGTTTTGTGAGGTGTTGTGACCAGGGGCGGTTCAAGGATCAGAGGTTTAGGGGTGCTGAGCATCCAGAGAGCTGCTTGGCCGGGCAAGATCAATTTCTTTTTTTTTTTTTTTTTTTTTTGTCTTGTCCAGCATTTAAGCAAGCAGACTGATGTTCTGGATGCTGTGTTCTGTTGAGCAAATTTATTTTGCAAAGGAGAACTTTTATAGATGTAATGATCCCCTTGTATTTCTTGATTCTTATTTTATTTTCCTATTTGTTTTGGATAATAGTTTGTATTACAGAGTTTATGCTGCTGGACCTGACCGGAAAGGATAGAAAAGGGGCAGAAAGAGAACAGAAAAGAAAACATAAAAAACAAAAGAAAGAGGTCAATGCATACACGTATATGCACATACATACCCACCTACATATATATGTATATACACTCGCATACATATCTATACACATACATACACATACATATACATATATACATATAAACACACACATATACACACACATACACACCCACACACATACATATATATACACCCACACAAGCCAACTCTAGATTAATGGTCCTTGTGGAGAACAAAACCATTGACTATCAGGAGGACCAGAAACTAGCAAGTTAGATCAAAAAGACAGAGATAGAGCTACCTGCTCTTAATGAATAAACGTGCTGGATGACTTAGTAACTGTGACACATGCAGAACATTCAGAGTGGAACGTGTTCAGAGAAGAGTGATCCTGCCAATGTGACCCCGCCCACCCATGGCTAGAGGCAGGCCAGGAGAACCCAGAGACCCGGGTAACCGACAGTCACCCCCAGGCACAGACCCCAACCACCCCACTCCGGAGCCAGCCATACATCCGCCCAGGAGGTGGCGAAGGAGGTCCCCAACCAGAGTCCCCCGCAGTCAGGGGGAACAGGCCCAAGCAGGCCCAGGGCGGCAAGGGCCGACCCCGCCGGGCACCGGCCACCCAGGGCAGACAGAGCGCAGGCCCCAGGGCCCCAAGTGCCCGAAAGCAGCCCCCCGCCCCCGCAGGCAGAGGGCACAGCCCACACCGACGGAGGACCAGGATCCCCAGACCGCCACCTAGCGGCAGCCAGGTTGCGCCCCAGTGCACCAGCTGCGCTCCCCGGGTACAGGACACCACCCCCCCCCCCCCCCCACCACCACCAGACCACACACACATATACATGCACACCCTCCCTCCCCCAACACGCACTCCCCTCTCAACCCCCATCCACACACCCCTCCGCAATCCACACACATCCCCCATCACATACACAACCCCACCCCACCTCTACTCACTCACCCATACCAAGTCACGCAAACCCCAACCCACACACGCTCACACCCCGCCACCCCATCCCTCTACTTCTACCCAACCACACATGCCCCACCAAACACCCCTCCACCACTCACAGCCCCCCCTCCAAACTTCACCCTCATCCACACATCCCACTCAGCATATACACCCCCCCCCCCCCCCAACACACCCTCACCCCTCCAGCACAGGCACACCCCATTACATGCAACCCACCCACCAACATACCCCTCCACACACACACACACACATCTTCCCATCCGCACACATCCCTATCCCCTCACCCCCCCTACCCACCTATATCCCCAACCCTAATCCCCCCCCACAAGATCAAGATCAATTTCACTGTTTGTACATAAATACAGTTTACAACTAGGGCTGAGCGATTAATCGGATTTTAACCTAAATTACAATCTGGGTTTTCAATGATCATAAAAAAGGGTGCGATTATTTTTCTCTTTGCAGTTTCCTCTCCTGCTGTCTTCAGTTGCTAATCGAGTGTCACTGGCATTGCAGCGCTGTGCTGTAAACTCCTCCCACAGCCGCTTTGATTTTACTCAAGACACTGTTCTCGCTAAATCTGGCGACTTTTTTTTGTTAAAAGCGACTAGCTTGACAAATCTAGCAACTTTTACTGGAGTTATTAGAGACTTTTCTGGTGTTTTGGCGACTGACTTGAAGGCACATATTGTTCTGTAGTTACTGTAACAGACGAGCAGCAGGAGCCTCTCCCGTCCTAAAGCACTCCCAGGCGGCCAGTCTCAGTCGGCTCCGGCTGCAAGTCAATGTAGAATAACTGCAGTAGGTTGTGGAAGTTCACTACAAATTAGTTTATACCATTGTCAGTGGGAACTGGCTGCATTATTTTTGTATAAACGCACACGTAGTTCGGTGAGTTAAACACTGTAATATCCTTCCGTTACGGGGTGTTACCATAGCAATCAGCTGGTTTAAATCAGCCGTCTTTTAACAGGTGAATGAGTAAAACGCGCGGGAGCTTGACAGTGGTTGTTTGGCATAAAACGTACATCAGCCAACATAAAATAGTGCCTGTATAAAAGGTAAAAGCTGATTAAACAACTCGGAACCGTGCATTAGATGGTTATAATGCGCAACACGGAGTTGAGAACTCTACAAATGTTTTAAAAATACTGGATAATTGTGTTAAATAATCGAGATCTCGATTTCAGTCAAAATAATCGTGATTATAATTTTTGTCATAATCAAGCAGCCCTATTTACAGTATTACTTTTTAAACCAGCTCGTGTATAGTTTCTACACTATTGTAGTTTGGTTTGTTCTTTATTTTAAGGAATGCATACACTATAAGAACTAAACAGATGACATTTTAGGGGTGCTTTGCTTCAGTCTAGGGGTGTGTCAGCACCCCCAAAAATGGGCTAAAAACGTTGATGGTGGTGATGCTGTAGTGATAGCTAACATTCTCCTAGACCTCTCCTGTTGGTGTTTCTGTTGAAGCTAATTTAAACCTCCTACTGAAGTTGTATTTTCCTCTTCGCCCTGCAAATAATTGATGTTAGATTTTGCTGTTTAAAGGTTGTGTGCAAAAGCAGTTTCTCTTTGACCTTTGCAGCACTTTCACACACAGAAACTCTTATAAACGCATCCTCCCAGTGTCACATGTGCGCTCCTTTTCTCTGCCTCCTCACCTCTGGAAGCACAGTCCAGCTTTCTGCGGGTGTCTCTACACAATGCTGCACAATGAACCCACAATGCTGCAAGAGGACCTCTCTCAGACTGATTTGTGTGCTCTGCTAACTAAAAACCAATGAAAGGGCTTAAGATATCTTTTTTTTTTAAATTGCATCCTCTGTTTTTAGTATTCTTAACAGTCTTTAACTTGTTCAGTGCTGTTATTTTCAAGAGATTTCCACGGCTACGCAGAAATGCAGAGAGAGAATTGAGTGGCTCATGGCTGACTGCCCTTCCCATTGATCCGTTCCTTGTGTGTGTGTGTTTGAGTGTCTGTGCATGTCTGACATTTTCTCAGATATAATTGGCATCAATAATATAATTTTACAGCACACTGGGACCATGTGTGTAAATTACATGCCTTATTTCTTCCCCTTTTTTTACTTTGTGGAACACTGAAAGAGTGGTTGTGTTTGTCAAAATCAATATTTACACAGAAAAACACTCCCATCCTTAAGACCCGGCATCTACACTTAACCATAATTACGACCAATCACGATTACCAGTTGGAGAATAGCCGTAGTAAGAGTCCAAACCACGTGCCGAAAGGCTTCAAGTCCATCCAGAGGTGCAGATCAGGCAGTCAGCTAATCTGCCTCTGCAGTTTGTAATCTGTAATCTTCTTAAAATACTCATAATCTGTCCACACAGAGATTAGCATCTGCTGCCGTGACACCAGCGCACAGACACGCTTTCACTGCCTTTTATATATGACAGCAGAAACACTGATGCACATGTTAGCAGGTTCAGTTGCTTAAAGAAAAGGAGGATGTATGAAATTTCAGTTCAATAGGAAAACTTATTCTGAATAAAGGTATTATTTTGGCTATAAAGGCTTTTATGACACAGTTGTTGGACAGGAATGTGGTCAGATGGGGGGGGGGGGGGGGGGGGCCTCCTGCTGCAGCTCGGCAAGCGAGTTTGATAGTGGCTGCTCCTTGTTTGTAAAGCTTCCTGGTGTTTCTGTTGGTTTCTTGCATGTCACTGACTCAAGCCCTCCCATGCAGGTGACGTCATAGCGAGGAAGCTACATTTTACCCTTATCCGGCTTTTCTTGTTTATTTGGCTCAGATACAGTGAAAAAGCAGAAAATGACGCCTAACATGAATAATTTCCATGATATTCCATGTTTTACAACTGATTCCATTTTTATTGAGAAATTCCACAAATCCTGCGACGGACCGCAGCCAGTCTGGGGTGGACCCTGCCTGTAGCCCGCTTATAACTGGGAAAGGCTCCAGATTCTCCACGACCCTGAGTCGGACTAAGGGTCAGACGACGGATAAATGAATAAAAGACATTTTCACATTCATCCTGAGTGTTTAAAACCTTAAACTTTTTTCTTGAGCAATGGGTCGTCTTTATTTACTCTCCACCAGTAAGACATACGCTGATATTTCCACTTCCCACTAGTCCAGTTACTTCAACTCCAGGTTGCAGAGGTATACTTGTTTGGGTATGCAGCGATTCAATATCTTCATCATCACGCTGTCCTCTCTGTTTTCTCATTCTGTGATTCACCAACACCCACCACCACCGCCACCCCTTTCAAATCCCGCTCCCTCCACCGCATCCAGCCTGTAGCTTAGCTTCAGGGCTTCTCTTGTTTCAGAAAAGATGATTATTATAGAACTGAGACTTTTAAGTTTATATACCCCCCCTCTCTTCCTCACTACCAGTATCTTACATCTTCATGACCACGCTTAATCCATTTCCTCCCCGACTGTCTGCTCGGCACACCGGTCCTCTTCCTTCTCCAGTGCCTCTTCGGGGTGAAACCACAAAGGTGCTTTCTGTGTTAATGAGTTTTCACAGCAAACAAAAGCACATAGAACAGGCATTTTCAGGAGGTAAAGAGGCAACACACACACACACACACACACACACACACACACACACACACACACACACATGCGCTACACCGAAGTCACAGCACATTAACACTTCAATTAATTCAACGCCTCACATTCTAATTTCCCCAGAAGTCAAGATCCCTGACCACCCCCTAACTGAAACCTCACACACAAACACACACAGCAGTAATACACAGTGTCCTGTGCCATGCCTCAGCAGGCCCCGGCAGTATTACATGCTCCTTGTGACATTTGAGATGCTGGCAAGAAAGCGACAAACAAAGCATCACAAATGACATTTTAATTCGTGGTGGTTGTCTGTTTACATAGAAACAAAGATGGCTGCTTTCGCTTTATATTCTTTATTCAAGGAATACAATGGATAACGAATGCACGTATAGGGTCGAGGGAGAAGACTCTCAGTTTTGTTGGACTGGAGGGGGGTTTGCAAGGTCCTCCTCCCCGTGGAACCGCTCCTCTGACTGCCGCACTCGCTACCAGAAGTTGGAAAAAAGAATAGATGAAGACATGGATGGAAAGATGTTTTTCCTCTGAGGATTTCCTCTTAGTGTTTCTACCCCCCCGATCTCTCCCAGGAGTTTTCTCCATCTGTGCTTCTCTGCTGCTGCTAATGACTTTTTAACAGTCCCATGATTCTCCTCTTTGTCTCTTCCTCTCTGTGTGTGTTTGTAAAGATTAAGCACAATTCAGTCTTCATCATCACCACCTATCATTTGCTCCTGATTCACAGTGATGCCTTAGTGGCTGCATTGCAGCTGCATGTGGAAGCGATATATATCCAGAGTGGGAAGCAATGTGCTAGTAACCTAATTAGATCCTTGTAGAGGTAGGGCTACCTACATTCCTGCAACAGCAGATGAAACAGGGAGGGGTACTCCTGCGTCATCTGACTCGGTTCCTTGTCTGGAGCAGTCACATGCTCGGAGGAGCATTTGACTGCTCACCTGAGACACACATGGAGCTTCTTGTGCGTTTAGACCAAGCGGCAGTTAAGAGTGAAGCCTATGCGGAAGTGCATAAAACTGCAGTTCCCCCTTCATCCACTAGGGGCTCCAAAACAGCAAATCCTCATAGATTCCCATGTTAAAAAGACCAGCAGAAATAAACACATTTACAGCCTGGTTCAAAAATCCATTTTTGGTTTATAGGTCAGGTTTACCTTCAGGACAACTGTGGGGGGGAGTGAATTTTTTTCTAACTCGCCCATTTAAAAGTAATTTAATCTTGAAGCTCAGCATATTTAGTGTCCTTTTGATTGACAGGTACCCAATCTCCTGCTTCAAGTAATAAGAACGTAGAACAACCGTGGTTTTTAGCCGGTTAACGTGACTTAGCTTTAGCCTGCTTACCTCTGTTAGCTGGTTAGCTGCCGTTATCTCGGGGTTAGCTTGGTTAGCTCTTAGCTACAGAAAGCTTGGAGTTCGCTCAATGTCAATCATCCACCATGACGCTAACGGCTCCCCTCTCAGCTCCACCTCTTTGCCCATATGTGTATTTTCCGGGCGAGACGACACGCATGATGCTGCCAAGATGGCGACGGTCGGAACCGCCCACCGAGCTCCAATTCAGCTCTTCAGAAACCTATGGGTGACGTCACGGAGGCTCCATCCATCTCTTTATATACAGTCTATGGTTTAAATGTTAAGAAATTTGTTTGCTCTGTACCTCAGTCATGAGGTTTATGTGACTTCATGGGTCATGAAATCGCTTCAACCCATAAACCATAAACCAAGTTGAGATTTGATTAAAGGAGAAACATAAAGAAGATCAAAGTGGAATTTATTCTCTCATGCAAAGGAAAGAAGCTGAGAGGAGGTTTAAGGCTGAGGTGAGTGATAAGTGAAGCCTCTGAGTGCTGCAGAGCTGCAAGTGGCCATTTCTCTGCTCGGCCCCGGCAGTTTCTTCTCCATGCTGAATCGTCAGCGCACACTCTTTGTATTTTGGAAAAACTTGTGCATGCATTCTTCTTCTTCTTGTTTGTCCCTCTCCTTGCCCTTCCACACACTTCTCTCACACAATCACGCCCCTGTGTTTAGAGAGGTGAGGGAAGCAGATTAAATGCAGGCTCGCATATTTGCAGTCAGTGTCCCTGCAAACCTTTGCCTGGATCTGCTGTGGAGAGGTCGCTCTTTTAGGCTGCAGCAGCCTTTGGAGGCAGAAAGACAGAGAGATAAATTAGCAACCAGAAAAATATATAGTTGCTATAATATTCCAGCAGGGATTGGGATGGTAGTGACATTATTATTTTTATTATTGTTCTGTTGGGATGAAATTCAACCAGTTTTAGGGTCATGTTGATCCGATTTCTGGATTTACGTATGTAAAAGCTGGATGATGGATAATGCATGTGCCTGGTTGAGTGTACACACTGGCGCAAATTTACATCCCAACCACAAGTTTACACATCATCATAGAAGTTTTTGAATTAACGTGGCAAAAAAACTCATTATGTCTAAAGAATCCGCACAACAGAGCAGCTTTTTTTTTTTTTCCCCACTCAGACTTGGAGTGTACTGGGTCTGCATTAAGATTTGAACTTCCTGGCTCAATAACTGGGAAGTGAAACATTGTTAAAACACAAACAAAGCCTCTTTCTACTCTAGTAAGGTAGAGAAAGACCTGCAAACAAACCAGAGGTGGACAAATGGACAAATGCAAAGCCAAAAGAGAGACGCCTTCGTGTTCTCTCACGGCTGAGGATCCTGAACATGCCATCACTGTTATTTGTACAGAAAAAAAGGAATAAAGATTTAAGTGAAAGTAAAAGAAAGTCTCCTTAAGTTTCAGAGTTAGTTTTCTTGTAAACATACAATTTAATTTCAAGATAAGCTACAGTAAATGACAAAAACATCGATGTTCTGATTGATGTTGCTGCTGTAATTATTCCCAGAGATGAAGAAAAAAACAGAGTCAGAGCAGAACTGACTTGACTTTGAACAATGAAAAGGCTGTGAAACATTGCTACTTTAAGGCCTTTAAATGTTTCCACATCATAAAATCTGTCAATTCCGCTCCGGTTTTAAAGTTTGCGGAGCATTGTTTAAACTTCACTGGGACTGTTCCAGTCTGCGCTCTTACTGCTGAAAGCAGGGCTTAGAATTAGGATAGTCACAGTTCTGTTAGATATCACTCTTGTCACCTCTTCTTCTTTACTGCCTTTGGACAGTTGTGATGTAAATCCAGACAGAGTGATATCACATTTCCTGTCGGAAATCTTTGTTTTTCTTTATGCCTTCAGATCAGATGAACAGTTGGCGTTTTGGCCCAGTCCTGCCATCACTGTGATCACAGCAGCAGCTGCTTCGCTGTCTAGCGTTGGTTGAAGCTGTGTCTGGTTACAGTTATTGTTTGAGCTTTGGCTACGATCGTGCAGTTGCTCTGGATATTTCCAGTTGCTGCCTGCAGTGCTTCATGACAGATGTGTTACTGTCACACCACATGAGTCCAGGAGTGCAAGACAACACTCACAGCACACACACACATACACAAGTGCTGTGTGAAATCAGTGTTGCATCCACTGAAAAAGCATGCGTCACAGCCAGACGTATAACAACCGACGCACAGACATGGGCACACGGCCCACTTGTAACGGTACAGACTTGTGCCGGAGCAGCCACAGCTGAAGATGCAGGGTTTCACTGCAACACACCACGTAATACATTATACATGACACATGATACACTTCAGCTTTTCTCTGTGGCTCAGAGGAACTTTAAAAGAGGTAGCAACAAAAAACTCCTCCATATTGATGCTACCACTTTCTCTTCTGCATTTAGCAGCTCTTCAAGCAACTATTGCATCATGTTTATCACCTAAAGAGGGTTAAAATGCTGATTTAAGTTACCATTATAGGGTTTACAAATAATACCCTCTTATGTCTTTTTTAATGCAACACAAAGCACTCTTTGTACAACAATGAATAGCAATAAAATGTACTTAAACTGTCATTTGTAATGTTAAAGTGCTCATACACTCGATCAGCACTTCCCCTAATAATTAATGTGTCCCTTCACTTTTAAATGCTGTTTACCAGCAGGCGCCTGTAAGAGGATTTGACCCACAGATGCATTAAATGCACATTACAAATGCAGATCAAATTGAGCAGTCCTCACTTAACTGCTCAAAATGTTCAGCTCAGATCAGCCCAGATGCAGTTGGCGTGGCTTTGTGCTGTACACTGTGGAGATTTACTGCAAGTAAGTATGTGTTCAGTGGAAGAGCCTTTACAGGAAATGAAAATGCAACTGTACTGTTTATTCATGAAAGCCAAAAAGCAGCTTAATGCCACATTAAACAATTTTGAGTAGCATAGTGGTTGGGCAAAAGATTCCCAAAGAGTAAAGAGGTCTTACACTGTATCAGCTTATTGAGCGCTTATGGCCAATCTTGTGGCAGTTAACAAATAATTGGCTACTTATTTAGCACAAACAAAGCTGTATGGATGCACCATTGGAGTGTGTTTTCCGGCTTGTAAAAGAATAGCTTGTGTAAACTTCTTGGTGTGGAGTCTAATTTTATGTGAGCTGAATAATTTTAAACTGGCAATTCAGATCAGTAAGATAAAAGAAGTGCACTTCATGGATGTAAAATCTGATCGTTGAAGTGTACTTCGAGAAGCTGCTTAAAGGAGTGCAAAGGTCACTGTAGGCATGATCAGTTGTGTTTGTGGTTGAAATGCTTCTTAGTACAGCACAACAAAATTATACATCTCCAGTATATATATATATATATATATATATATATATATATATATATATATATATATATATATATATATGCAAAAAAATCATCTATTGTGAAAGGTGAAATGTGTAAAAGCGACTTAAAGTGCAATAAAATTTACCACTGGCTCTAGTTTGGCCCAGTTTCAAAGAAAAATCCGTTTTGTCACATGAAACACTGAGAGAGGACATATTTTTTCCACAAGTCAATAAAGTATCATTAGCTTCCCTCCTGATCAGTTGTCCTGGTGTTCCAATTGATATTGATGCTCAAAGATCAGTATTTAGGGTCTGTAACCGGCTGGAGCGACACACCTGGGAGCCGTTGGGAGTGATTTGCAAGCCTCGTAGTTAAGATGGGCTAGTAGGTTAATTCCCCCGTAAACTGCAGCTGCATGCTAATTGTTTTGATTTATGGCTGTTATTTTGTCCTCATTTGTCAGAGAAGAAGGCAATACATTCTCCACAGACAGTTTTCTTCTTTTAATCAGTTGCTGATTACATTTGTCCTCTACTAATTAAGCGCTAGCTTAAAAAAAATCCCACATTCAGAACTTAAGGCTTCCAAATGGAAGTCAAACATCCAAAAAAAAAACAAAAAAAACATGGTGATGGAGGAGATCGCCACCGAGATCCTGTCTTCTCATGGAGTTAAACTTCCTCTCCATGTGAAATTTGCCAAGTATTTTAATAAATTACCTGGAAAATAGCAATAAATATGAATTGAAAATGAATATAGCAGAATTAATGATGTGTGTGTGTGTGTGTGTGCAGTCCATTTCTCTGTCACCAAACCTTTTTTAAGGATGAATGGAGGATTCAATCACCTGCTCTCAGGTCATTTGTGCTCCTTGATCGAGTTCCACTGAACATCTACCAGACCGACTCATTCAGCTGGAACCGTGAGCGTCTGCACACACACGCACACACACACACACACACGCTCAGTCATACTGCTGAAGGCTAAATTATTTTCTCCATTGTGATTGTGCATTTGATGGCTTTCTTACCCCTCAGGCCATGACCCCTCTTTCCATCCTTCTCATGTTCCCTCTCTCTCCCACACACCCACACACACTCAGGCCCTCCCACTTATTTCCTGTAAGAGCATTAAGATAGGCAGCATTCAATTAGCTGGATATGTTCCAGATAACAACTCTCAATCCATAGCAGTCTGACGGATGATGAGTGTGATTAGTATTTTATTTTGGAAGGGAGGGGACAAGAGTGTTAGAAGACCACCCATTCCGCTGTGAGACTGAGCTCACCATGTGCGGTTCATGTGTGAGTCTGTGTGCCTGAAGCTGAATTAATGGAAATGACAAGATTAAATGAGTGTGAACTGATTTGATGCTTTCACTCACACACCCTTAATTGCCATGGCTGGAGCAGGCAGACATATTTGGCCGAGGCACATTTAGAAGTTGATAACGCGTCTTAGATGACTGGACCACCACATTTGGAATGTGTTTGCGATGGTGTATGATTTGAAATGGCATGCATGATTGTTTTCTCCGCAAGTTTCTGCAAGTTTAGGACTGCCTCAGACTTTTGTCCAGCGGACAAAAACTGGACCCTCAAAATGAGAAGAGACAGTTTTTTATTTATCTTCCCCTCTTTTTCTCTCTAATGTGAGATAACTATAATGGAAGGGGAAACTGTTGCCAGAGAAGAAGAAAGCATGGTGATTTACGGGCTGCTGTAGTTCAGAAGAAAGAACAGCCATCTTCCAACATGGAAGAGTCCATTGCAGGTTTCCCCTGACTGCATGCCTGAAGCTTGTTACATACTCCATGAGAGGCGAGAACTTTTTTCTTGCTCTGGAGGCTGAAAAATCAAGAAAAAAGTTCTTCTTTACGAGAAGCTTTGTCTGCAACAGGGTAGAGGTTACTGCAGGCTATTATGTTCAACGGCAGGACGGGTTGTGTACGCGGCTGGGTCCGTGTGCTTTAATGCCACATTTGCTACGTTTGCATGGGAGTTTCAATTCCTGTTTAATTCCGAATCAACGTTAATTCTGCTTTAAACTGATGAAAAATTACCATGTAAACATATAATTCCTAATGCAAATTTCTAATTGGAATTAGACTTAATTCCAATGTAAGTGGCTGCTTTATTCGCGTTTTAATTCAGATCTATTTAATTCCTCTGTCATGTAAACCTTCATTCCGCTCTAAGTTAATTCCAGTCATTCTGCACATGTTCGTTATCTTGTCCTGTCCCGATGACGCGCGTTGTTTTGCCTTCCATGTTTGGTGGTCTATCTTTCTTCTCCTTCTCAGTTGCTGCAGAAAGTGAAGTAGTATGCTCGTGTTGAGCTGGTTACTTGAAAATTATAATAAAAATAGCGGTAAAACATGTACTTTTTATGTAGTTTTTACAAGTTACGACTGAAAAGATGAGAAGCAGGGACCAAACTTTATTTCCGGTATACATCACGTCCACCCTCTGTCCAATCAGAACCCTTCCCAACCCGCCGCTCCAAAGAGGAATTAAATAAAGACGTGTTTCATGTAAACATTCATTCGGAATTATTATTTTCATGTAAACTCGTAGAAGAATACTTTAATTCAGCATTATTTAATTCCAAATGATTAATTCCGAATTAAAAAACATCATGTAACCGTACCTATGTTGTAAAAATATTCCCTTTTTCACCACCTTTATCAGCTGTTTTATTAAAACAATCAGTTTAACCTGCATTCGCAGAAAAATATGGAAGCAGCAGCTGTCCGCTTCATGCTTTTCCGTGTCAGCCACGCCCACCTCAAATGTCCGACCAATCACACAATACTTCTCGGAGCCCCACAAGAAGGAAGTTCCTCCAGCCCGATGTGTGGAGAACACTGTCTTCTATCACATCCGTGAGAGCAAAATTCTGTCATTCTTTCTCGGGGCCTCGAGAACAAGAAAAAAGTTGTGTGTTCTTGTGGAGTAAGTTACAGGTTTATGTGTTTTTGGCAAAGACACTGAACCCCGAGTTGCTCCCTGACGTGTTTATCAGGGTATGAATGTCTGTGTGAATGTGTCATGTAAGATAAAGCGTTGTGAGTGATCAACATGACTGGAAAAGTGCCATATAAGCACCAGTCCATTTACCATTTAGCAATGATTTATAGATGTCTGGACGAAACAGTGGAGGGTATGGCAGACCATGAAAGAAAGAAAGAAAGAGCAGCAGGAAGCAGGAAATGAAGGGAAAGTGAGGTGAGAAATGGTTGTGACTGCCTGCTGAGCTGTCCAGCTCACCTAACCCAGTCCTCTGCAACCTGGGATGTGTTTGTGTGAGTGTCAAATAGTTTTTAAAATTGGAAATTGAGTTCGGTGTCTCACCTTTCTCTCTCCATCCTCTCTGGAGATTCTGCGCTTGTCTATAGAAAACACACTCTTACCTCAGCGCCTAACTGTAAATAGGCCCTGGAGCGACATCTTGCTGTGATTCCCCCCCCTCATGCTACCTTGAACTAGAACTCTCTTGAGAGAACACTTTAATGATCTGCTGCCTGATAAACAGAGGCCAGAGGGATGAATGGAAATGTGTGCTGAAGGGAGTATTTGAAGCCCACATTGTCTGTCAGGTGGCCTTCTCTAAATGTGAACCTCCTCACTAGAGTGGGCTGACCTCTCCAATTTATTACCTGTACTGGTGTTATCCTTCACATCTTATCCCTCAGGGACCCAAATGCAGTAATATTACCACAGTAGAGCAGCACACCTGGTCATAAGCCTGGCTCCCTGCTGCTCGTGTACTTTATTAAATAATAGAATGGCTTGTTGTGTGTCCTCCTCCATGCTTTCTGAACAACATGCCACCCCCTGCTGTGCTTATAGGTGTATAATTGATTCCATGCTTGGGTACCTTTGGCTTGATTTGAATGTACGACTGGCATTATGGAGTAGTTTCCATTCCTCAGAAACTCCAACCTAAGTACTGCATCAAGGACTTCTTTAAACTGGCTGTGTGTATTAGAAGCTTATGGGTATGTATTCACTCATTTGATGGCTTATTTTTTCTTACATTAAAACCCATTTTTCCATAGAAGCCATAGAAGTAATCTGACTTGGTTCACTTAAAAGTTGCACCGCTTTTGTAAAACTTTTCCAAGATGCCTCGCATTGAATGAGTCACATAAAGCTGCAGTGGCAAAAGGTTAATGGGCCAAAAAAAGTACAAAAAGCATGAGCAAGTTTTAATTAGTAATGGCGTTCTTTTTACGCAGATCGATTTGCTTTCCTTTTGCTATGCTGGGAAAAATGGGAGGAAGCAACGCTCTCAGAATGACAGCCTGCCTAAAAATCTTTAGCAAATTTAATCCAAGCCATTTGCTTTCCACCCAGATAGCAAAACAGTTTACATACAACATTTGAACAAAATTAAGAGTCGAGCCTGTAGGGCACCATTGGACTTTACAAAATAGGAAGCTAATAAATTATAAAACTGATGAGAACATTTATTAGCGAGCCCTCCAGTGAGAATGGTGTGAGCATCCAGTTGCGCACCATGGGCATTAATTAAAGCTTCCGCTTCAAACTGAGCCTGAATTACATCAGTAATGCAACCTGCTGGAAAAATGAAAACACTTCTAACTCCTTTTTGTGGATACTCAGGTACTACTTGTTCTTGCTAACCAGATAGGATGTTACTTAAGCCTTGCAGCTCAGTTTCAAACTACTATAAAGGACTTCATTTATTGTACATTGAACAGAGCTCAATGTAGCTGAACAGAGCTGAAAACATAACAGAGAGAGCAACTGGAGGTCAGTGTTGCGCATGGACTCGTTGACATGTAGAGAAGTGGGACCGGAGGTTAAAAAACACAGACCCTGTTAAACATCATCTGAGCCACATTCACATATTGACATACAGTATCTCTAAGTAGAGGGATGACAGTCGGGTGTAATGACTGAAGCCAATACAGAGCATGTGATACAGTAACCTCATACTGCTTCCCTGTTCTCTACATGATGCTGTTTGCACAAACACAGATTGCATATTCTCCCTGTGCATCTGACTCGCCCGACTTCTGCAGCTTCTATTGTACGAGGCGTTCTTCTAGCATCTGTAACAATCTTACAAAGAGAGCTGGTAAAAAGGGGGGTATCCAGATTTTTTTTTTTTTAATTTTCAGGCAAGTTAAAGCCCTGGAAGGAGCAGATATGCGGCAGATTCTGTTAAAAAAGAAGTGTGCTGAAATGCAGAAATGCATCTGTAAGCGTGTTGGCTGGTTCAGGGACGTCCAGGTGTGTAGTAGATATTTACAACAGCAGAAATAGGAGGGATGGTGGATAGGAGGAACTCTTCCAGGTGCTGCAGACGATTTAATCACGCACCTGTGAGACTAATAAGATGGGCCGGCGGGCCACACACACACACACACACACACACACACATGCACAGCTCATATGAGCATGCACTGTCAGACTGTTGAGACTAATTACCCAAACTGGAAACACCACCACAGCACGGCTGGTGAAGACTCATTCAAACATATATTCAAATGCACGACAGCTTGCTGCAGCCTCCCCAACACGTTTACACTCCTGCTCCTCTCCTGCTCCTCTCCTGCTCCTCTCCTCTTCCTGTTGCCGTCTGAGCGAGTCAAACGGAGGAGGAGAAAAAGGAAAAGAGCGGAGCGGTAGCGAGGTCAGGAGGCAAATCGGTAGAGGCAGCTATTCTCCATGCACGGCGTGGCTGCAGGCAGTGCTACAGGTAACAAACACATCAGTCATACACACAGCACACCTGTTACTGTACAGATGGGATGCCCTGGGAGAGAGGCAAGCAGAGCAATGAAGAAAGATGAGCAGTCAGACTGAGGGAGAAACACAGAGGGGACAGACAAAAGGAAAGGGAGGAATGATATTTTTCACGGAGAGGAGATTGTTGCACCTGTTTGTGTTCCACTCGGATGGGAGAAGGGCTGAGAGGAAGATGGAGGACAGGGAGGGAGGAGGGACTTCCTCACCTGGGTTTATAGCACACGGTACTTTTCTCTTCATTTAGTCTTGAAACATATTTTTCTTTTTCATTTTATCTCCATGCTAGAAGTCGTTCCTGATCATAGCGAGTTCTTCATTAAGGCTCGGGAACGTTCACCAGCTCCGTCTGCTGCTGAGATCTACCACCGTCATTTTGTCCTCTGTAATCATAAAATATAAGGTTTTAGTGTGTGTGTGTGTGTGTGTGTGTGTGTGTAGTTAGAGAGGTGCTCCCAGCTACAAATCTTATAATCTATCTATTAGCATATTATTCAGAGTTCTTTGGCTGGTGGCGACGTCTGATTGGCTAATTTAAAATCCCAGCTGGTCTTCATCTCGTTTTAAGAAGTGAAGATATGAGATGAAGATACAAGATGAGAAAAGAGCTCCATCTTTTTCTCCCACCACAGCTCATCTGTAAGATTGTCCAGAAAAAGATACTTTTCTTCAGCGTAACGGAACTTCATAGTTTAGATTTTTTTTTTTTTTCTATGTTTTAAAGTCTGCAACACAGAGCGTAAAAAGCCTCCAAATTCTTAATATTTACTTGTATCAAAACACCTTGTGAATAAAAGTGTTGATTTTTGTCTTGGAATTTCTTGTGTGAGTCGTTGTGTGTCTGTTTTCCTTTAAACACACTGAAACGTTTTTCTCTTCCCTGTTGTGAAAGTGCTGTTGCAAGAACTGAATGCGAATTAGATTTTCTTTCATATGAAAGCCACAAGATAGCATTGAGATAAAATAGATCATTTCAGACTTGGTAGTATTTTAAGAGTTTAGCTTGACTCTAGCAAAAAAAGAAGAAAAGAAAAAAACCCTGGAATATGAATACTAATAACTGCCTCTTCTCCTTCATTTGATCCACTCTGACTGCAGTGTTCTTGTTTTAGTGCTGAGCTGCTTTTCTTTTGGGAGAAAGTGTCCGTAACTCCTCATTAAGATGCAACAGGGTTCAGTTTTCCTGTGTGTGTTTTTTTGGCCGTGGGTAGTGTTGTGTGTGTGTGTGTGTGTGTGTGTGTTTAGGGGAAAGAGACAGAAAAGGGAGAATCAGATTGCCCATTCCAGTCACACAGACGGTCTTCCACTCCTCAGCCTGTGACAGCACGTTTCCTTTCCTCTTCATGCTGGTTGCCTCCTCTCTTCCAGGCTTGTCTTTCTCTTCCTCTCACCTCCATCTCACCCTCTCTCTCTCTCTCTCTCTCTCTCTCTCTCTCTCTCTCTTTCTCTCTCTCCAATGCAAATGCAAATTCAACTTCCTGTCATGACAGTGATCTTTATGAAACCTAACATATATTACTGCTGCTCCTTGTCTCTTAATTGCAGCTGTCTCCTTTACCATTCTCTTTTTTTTACCTTCAAATCCTTTTTAACACACACACACACACACACACACACACACACACACACACACAGTTTTTATTTCTCTTGCTTTCCACACATCCTTCCTGGTTTCCAGCCCCTCTGCGCTGCTGTATTGGTGTCATTAACAGCTACGCTATGATGGATGGCACTGAGAGGATGGACCCTGACGGGGTGGGACTCCTGCTTAAGCACGCCATGATTACCTCCACCACATTCACACATACACACTCACACACATATACAAATAGGTCCGCTTTACAACGAACCCACATCACGTTACTGGAAATGCTTTTCTGAAACAGGTGACGTCGCGTAGATGACTTGTCAAAGATGGAAAAATTGCTCCTGAATTCTAACACCCCCTCCTTTCTCTACTTTCACTCCTCACCACACACATGCACAAAACCACACACAGCATTTTCCCAGTTTTAAGAGGTTTGTATTGACTCGGAGCCCCACGGGGATGTGAACGCCAATAGCCTTTCCACTTGCTGTAAGAGCTCTGACAGAGCGGCGGCCCAACAGACCATGGGGTGCTAAAAGGGTTTATTTCAAGAGCTGGCAGAAAGTTTCACCTCCAGAAAGTTTGGCTTACTTCTTATGCAACATAAGATTTATGCACATTACCGTGGTGTGTGTGTGTGTGTGTGTGTGATTTTTATTTTTGGCTGTTTGTTTGGAGTTCAAAGAGTTTGGCATGAAAAGAAATGCAAGACAAAATGCGGATTGGGTGTCGAGGACGACAATCCCATGATGATTGGTTCTCTGAGGACATCAGAGGTTGCAATGGCCATTAACTTAGCTTGATATGGCCCACTCCCTTCTAGTTACTCCCTTGTGAGGTGACGTGGTGGCTGATCATGTCAGAGTCCATAAGAAACAACAGGGTCTTATTAAACATGGACACTCGGTAAAGATTGATTCTGTTTGGTTGTCTGTGTTTTATCAGGAAGGGCAAGCGGCTGTGACAGTGTGTGAAGGTGATTAAACGCACAGGCAGGATGCAGGAGCTGTGACTGACTGATGGACGCTAGTGGCAGGAGACGCCGTGATGGAGGAAGGGGGTGGAAGATGTACTTGTTCACCCATGGGAGTCTGTCCCAAAGGTTGAAAGACCAGACTGAATATAGATATTCCCTCTGCTGTCTCGCCACTGTGCTCAGCGAAAGTGGTTGAGAATTTCTTCTTCCCTCCCCTGCAGCAACCACACACACACGCACACACACACACACACACACACACACAGCCAATCTGCTGTCTTAGTTCAGGTTAATGTTGGCACGCTGATAAGGCAGGGCTCGCCAGTGGCTTCCAAAGCTGGAGCTTTTAGACTGACACTGTTTTAGTTTTAGCCCTGAAGCGTCCTCGTCTCCGTTTCGGCTCGGCACTCTCTTCCCTGCGTCGATCAAGTCCTTCTCCTTTCTCTTCGCTTGTCTTTTATTTCCTGCTTGAATAAAACTTACTTTGCATGTGGTAATCCAAACAAGGACCACATGTCAAAAGGGACATTTAAAGCAAAATATCACCACTAAGATGCTTTGATCTCTGACTGCAGACTGAAAACATGCTGCTATAGCGTTAGTGATGGAAAAGTAGGGAGTGAGAGCGCTGCAGTTTAATGTTAATGATGTTTTAGTTACATTTAATGCCTGAAGAATGAAAGTGTTCGTTGCATCGCTCAGCTGGTCCTCTGCAGCAGCCTGGGCCTCTAACACAAAACTAAATAAGGGTCTGTTTAGCGGGAAGTATGAACACTACACCCTATCCAGCGTTTAAGCCAGCAGTCTTTGGGAGGCAGGTCCTGGGGGGCCAATGACACCAATACAGATACTGAAAGACTGCCAGGTTGATACTAGGGCTGTGACGATATGCTTTTGTCCCGATTCGATTCGATTCCGATTTTTGGGTGCCGATTTGTTTTAAATTGCAATTCTCACAATTCTTTAATATTGCAGATTTTTTTAAAAACCAAATTGATGTATGAAACTTATTTTTTTGCTTGTTATTTTTCTTGATTTCAATTAGGAGTAAACAACACAGTAGCAAGATCATCATTCTGCTGCTATAATGCCCAAGAAGACAAGTAAAAAGATTAATATAAATGATAAAAATGACAAAAATTCTATGATGGATTATTGTTATTTATTTGGAAAAAAAAATCAATTTTTTTTGTTAAAAAAAATTTGATTTTAAAATTGTTAAGCAAAAAAAATCCAGATTTTCATATTTTTGATTGGATTTTCCCACCCTTAGTTGATACCCCTGTGTGCTGAAACAGAACCAATTGTGTTTTCTATATAATAATCTATCAGTTTTCACCCTTCAGTGTGAATGTAACACATGAAAAAGATAATTTAAGGTAATCTGGTAGCTTCCCTCAGCTGTGGAGTCACGTTGCACACCTGAACTTCATTCATTTTTCAAAAACGGATGCTGTGATTAAAGAACAAAAAACAAAAAACAACTTTTAAAATGACCTGATGAGAACTGTTTCACTTGGTGAAGTCGCTCTAAATATTTTTAAGGTTCAGATTACATGGAAGGTGTTGATGTTAATAAAACCTACAAAGCAAACTGGGTGCATTTTAAGTCATAATACACCTAAAAATGACTGCAATGACGATAGATCCATCTTTTTTTACTATTCATGCTTCTGCAGTAGACATGATAATGGAAGGAAGAAAGATTTGTATTATTATTATTATTATTATTATTATTATTATTATTATTATTGGCAAAATATTACAGGATCGCAGTCATGAGAGGCGAATATTGACAGGATCTGTCCTTGAGGTAGGGATGGGGGAAAAAACTGTTTTTTTAGATGCACTGCGAAGCAGACGTGGACATTTATGAACCGAAACTTAAAATTGAGGATATGCATCTTCCAGACAGTTGTGGCATCCACATAACAGACATGATAGCTGAGCATGAAATCCAGCTGTCACCATCTGCATCAAAAGCAACCGCGTGGAAGTACTTCGGTTTCTATGGTTGGCTTAGTTTTCTCAGAAAGACTGGTCGGTTAGGGAGGTGTGAATGTGAAACAAAACTGTAATGTGGATCGAAGAAGCTTCCAAACAGCTCAAATGAACTAAATACCGGAAGCGGACTACAATGCAAAGGGCATTTCGGTTAAACACAAGTACAATGTAAGCGCTTGTCAGATGATAAGCTGCTCTGGCTGGGAAAAGTAAGTCACGGCCAGACTTGGAGGTTCTGGTAGAAATATGACCACTATGATCTGATGCAGCTTCGGGTTTTGCTCTGATGCGCTGGAAACAGAACCCGCCATTAACCAACCAGGAGATAAACAGATATTTGTTGCAATAACGATGTTAGACATTTCCACCCTGAAAGTAATAATAGTCAAGTTGTCACACAGGAAAAAATAATCATTTTGGAATCTTTTTATTGTTGGTTACAACCTGATTCATATTCGAATCAAATCCCCTCGTTGCATTGCACATCTTTGGATCATCTGGAGGCTCGACAGAGACTTTTGGTTTAAAAAAAAAAAAGATTTCCAGCAGTTCAGCCTTGAAGAAACATGCAAAGACTAGATTTCAGCATCATATTTCAGAGATAGAATGACCAGAGTTATGGTCATCCTGAGTCATTCCAGATGTTTTTTCTTAGTTTTTCTCCAGCTAAGTTGGAGGCTCTGCGACATAGAATCACTTTATGATATACAATTATCATGTGTGTAATTTAATGTCATGGCTTGTATGGCATAGTTTATTTGATAAGACACCAGTCAGTTTATTTGAGTTGACCACACTACCTACTGGGAAATTTAGAAGAAACTTCCAGAATCGGCAAAACATCCACAGCTGGAGTCCAACTGGGGATCCGTGTTGCATACCGTGTCCTCCTCTTTACCGAAGTACAGTGTCTGCCTTCTCTTTGAACCGTCCTTTAGAGAAAAAGACAGAAAGTGAAACACATTTAACTCTATCAAAGTTTGATTGGAAGACATCAATGAGATCAAACTGCATAGTTCCACGCATAACGCGCGTCAAGCTTAAAAAACTTTTGAAAAAAATTTGAACAGTTTTTTAAGCTTCACGCCGACGCTCAAAACACGCCTCCACATAGACTTTACATGTAAACCTGCCGCTCTTGACGCTCAAAACGCGTTTGGTCTGAACACCCTGTAAGAACTCTAAACACCAAGCAAATGAGGCAAAGCACCACAGGAAATGCTGGCGGCAGTATTGTCATTTTGTGCGAGCGTCTTTGTTGAAACAACGAAAAACAAACTGATGGTGGTGCAACCTATTTCCAAAGTTTGGGGATATTTTATGCTAAACAAGGTGTCAAACAGGTGAAATGTGTCGTCTGCAGAGTTGGCGTACCACGGCAGCACGACAATCATGCATGAGCATCTGAAACAAAAGCACCCCAGAGTCATGGTTTGCAGCATTCCGGATGGAAAAGTTAGCATTAGCGAGTAGCTATGTGCTGTTGTTACCTCTGCCAAAAAGCTTGTTTTACCGGCGTTTATCTGTTTGCTTGTGTTCAAGATAAATGAAAAAGCTATGGATAGATTTTCATGAAATTTTCAGGAGTTGTTGGAAATGTAAAAAGGAAGAAGGATGGAGCTGTCAAGTTATCAAAGTGATTTAACGTTGGTGTTGATCTGGATCATCATTTGGACTCAGGAGTTTTTTTTTTAAAGGGATTCTTTTAATGCAATTTTTACAAAAATTAAGATGTTAAAATATCTTGCTTTTCTTTTTGTTTTTCTTTTGAGGCAAATTCTGTACAGCTTGGATATGACACTATAGCTAAGTCTGAATGTTTTAAAATAAATTAGTAGTAAACTGTTAATCTTAAATTTATTATTCAACTGATTCAGGAGTCGTTCTTTTAATGTACTAAAGGACATTAAACTGTGGCTGACTGGGAATCATGCTGACATTCCTATGATGCAAATGAAGAGAGTGGGGTAAAACATACTGGAGCCTGTAAAAAGAGCTGCGTCAACTGGAAGCACAGATGGTGGGCGTGACAGAAATAATCGAGACTAATCAACTAATCAAAAAAAATGATTTGCAGATTAGTCGACTATTAAAACAATCGTTAGTTGCAGCCCTAATTTGTATCAAGAAAGCTGAATAAACTGCGGCTTGTTCTTTAAAGCTGAAGTTTGTCCAGGTGCTAGAAACAGCTGCTCAGCTGGAACAGATGTCCATAGATGCCTCTGCATGAACTTTATCAGTCATAAAGCCTTCCAGTCTGCTGACACCGCTAACAGGTATTTATGTTAAAAGCAGGTGTCTCTGATACATTCCATTGCTTTCCTAAAAATGTAGCTGGAAGGAAATGAAATCAGAGTCCTGCTGCTCCTGAAAGTTTGCAGCATTAGCAGCTGTAGCGCTGCTCCGTGACACTTCCACCTGTACAGTCAAGCAGCTGCACCCGGCTTTTGTTTGACGTTCTAGTTTAATATCAGCATGAGTTAGCAGTAACTGCTGGTTGGGATCACTCCACAGTCAGATTACCAGCCTGTCAATCTTATTATTTCTTTATTTTCGTTAAGACTCTTCTAACGTTTCACATTTCTTGTGTGCCTACGATGGATTCATGTACAATGGTGAACACAGCTATACCTAAAGTGTGTGTACATTTGTCCTGGATTATGTTACTCATTATACACTGAAAACACTCGTGCTTACTTGTAATAATAAACATAAAAGCAAAACAAAAAAAAAAATTGTTTTGTTTAACAAGCTGAGAGTTGGTTTTACTGGACAGCTTTCACTTTTCCTGAAAATGTTCAAGTTTTAGGAGGATTTTAAAACAGACTTCATACATCTGAATGAGACAGTGGGTCAGAAGTAATCCCACTACTAGCTCTGATGAAGTCCTCACTCCTACGTCTCTTACGCAGATCCTACAAACCACCTTGTGCCAAGATAACACGTTTCTAATTCTGCTTAATTCTGGCAGATTGATTTGGCACACTGAAGCGAAGAGGCTTTCATATGGGACACATCCAAGCATGTATATGTGTTGGGTTGTCAACACACTCTCTTGTCCAGTCAGAAGAGAATCTGGCAGATCTGAACAGGTTACCAGCCTCAGACATTTTCTATACAGTGATGGGAAATTTCAGTCGGATCACATTTCTGCGAGTGTCCCTGTGAATCTCCCCAACAGGCTGTCAAACTACTCCATACCCCATGCCTGAAGTAAAACTGGAGGCGGTCGTTGTACAGGTGGAGCTCCTGGACGAGCCTAAAGCTCTATGGACTCCTGTCTTGCCATGTGGATATTAAAACACCGTCTTGGCTGCTGCTTCAGTAAAGCAGCTGCCAGGGCTTCACTTTGATAACTTGACAGCTCCATCCTGCATCCAAGTCTGCATCTAGACAAGTAATTCCTTCATGGATACCTTTTTGGTCACCTTACAATTGGCAGCTTGGACTAGATTTGCTTATGTGCACCCTTCTCCCCTGCTTTGCGCGCTATCCCTGCGGCAGGCGCGGCTCGTAAGGCATCCTGATGGGGAAAACCCTGTTTTTCTGCTTTTTAACTGTCTTTTTTTTTTTTCTTTCCAAACAACCAACCTGTTGTACGGCTTCTTGCTTGTTTGCCTGCATGTGCATGTGTTTGTGCAACAGCACTGTGCGACACCATGATTAAGTGTTTTGAATAATTGATGATTGCATCCCTCATTAAGTCTCAGTCTTCTACTCCAGCAGACTCTGCCTCTATTTTTGTGCACCAAAGTCCTCCTATTTTCTTCTCCTCTGCTCCACAGATGTAACAGATCCATCACTCTCTTTAGACCCTACTGATGGGGGTCCAGAGGGGCTGTGTGGGCTCTAAATCATGTTGAGTGGACATTTTTAGCAGGCCAGCAACACCACATACTGCCAGTCATTGATTATGCTCCTCTGGTTTTGGAGCTTTTTGGTGAAAACTGACTGCAAACTCCAAAAATGAGCATTTTTACATTGACCTGCTTTTCCAGAGCGCCTGTCCACCTCTTCATTGGGACTGTAGACAATTTATTTTTTCATTCATTCACTGTTGAAGCATAAAATTAAATAAGTAAGACCCCGTGAAAATAAATAAAAATAGCGTGTATTTGTATCTGGTGGGGTGGGTTGTTCGCAGAGCCTGGTGTGTTTTTTTCTGCTGTGCTCTATCAGTCATGAAAATCCATTACCATATTGCTTACATTAGCCAGTTTCTGTTCTCAACAAGCAGCCTTAAATCACTGGATAATTCCTGGAGGGGGTGGAGCCACCTCTAAATAATGCTTTGCATAGTAGAAGATGAATAACAAGGTTTAGCAGGGTGAAGGCCTCTGAATGATACATTTTTGAGATGAAGAGGAGCAAAAGACATAATTTAATGAAACTACATCTCCTTAAATGCAATTTTGAAGCAAAGCAAATGTGTTTTGGGTGGATTAATAGAGGAGATAAGTGGTGTGGGACTGAAGGCGACTGCAGGAGATCAGACTAGCAGACAGACAGAGGTGCTTTCAGTGTGGGTTTATTAATAAAGGCATATCCGTAATCTGTCTGCAAAGCCACGGCTTCATGAAAAAGACAAGCTCACACGCGGTGGTGAAAAGGACCAATTTACATTTTAGCACATTAACAAGGCAGAGAAGACATGCACACTCTCACATACACAGGGGAGGTGCAAGGAAAACGAGATTCGTTTTCATCTATTTCCCCTTAAAAGATGAGAAAGGAGGAATTCCCCGAAGACAGAGCAACGCTTTGATATCTACAGGCCTGTGTCTGTAAATAGGTTGGGTGAAGATGGTGTGTGTGCATTTTTCCTTTTTCTTTTTTTCTTTTTTTTTTTTTGTTGGCGTTTGTGTTAAATTGGGTTCTGTGCACAAATCTGTCATCTTGCAGGGTACCCTAACTCTGGCAGGAGATGTAGGGTAGGTAAGTGTGCTTATATATATATATATATATATATATATATATATATATATATATATATATATATATATATATATATATATATATATATATATATATATATATATATATATATATATATATATATGTTTACCTTTTACACCACTGAATGTTCCTTCCAGTCATTCAAGCCGACAGGGAGCCACGTGGAGCACCCTGAGGAGCTCAGAACCACACATTTTAATCTTTCCTGTGCAGTTTGCTGTTCTTTTTGCTGGCTGATTGCCTGCTGAACTTGATGCACTCTTGTTCATATTGGACTCTACATCTCCTGCAAAGGCTGAACATATGCAAGAACAGCTTCATACTGCAGCACTGCCTCTTCCAGCCTCTGGAAGATTACCTCAAATTCTGCATTGACGATATGATGTTAAAGTGAAACAGCTATTTGGATCAAAATCTTGCTTTTTGCTGCCGGCCTAGTAATTCATCCGGCATCCATACAATGGTCCAGTGAGCTGTGATCGTATGCATGTTGACAGCTGTTGATGACTGCGCTGACCCGTGATGCTGTGTCTTCGCTTGACAGTTGAATGTAAACCATCTCTATGTTCAACTAGAGCTGCTGTGATCACTCAGAACACAACCAGAATCATCTGGTTGTCAGCTAGGTCAGGCATGACAAGTGACCGATTGGTCACCTCGGCGACATCCGATTCTCTGCTGGTCAGATTTAGCGCACGAGCTGCTGAATAGTTTAAGACAAGTGCACAGCGATACTGACTGTAACGCCACAGCAACAAAGAGCCAAATGTGTCATCAACATGGAGTTTCTTAGCCAAATAGACTCAAAAGGTCACAGTCTGTTCAATATGTTATTAATCGGTGCACATGTGCTTTAAAGGATTTGCTCGGAGTTTAGATTTTGCTCCCTGAAGCTTCATTTGAACTTCCTCAGCCAATCCCAGAGTAAACAACAAGCAATGACAGCTCGTATTACAGTAAAATGAGACTTATTTCTGTGATGTTTAAGCAAAATGAACATTCCCTTTGGCAAGTTGCAACGCTTGTTCCATTTTATATCAAGCAAAGAGTCCTTAACATCCTGATTAGTGGATTTTCTAACGTTTTGTTCTGCACAAGGATTCATCTTGTGTGATCTTCTTGCATCACCTATCATGCAATTTTCTATAGATTTATAACGGTGTTAAGGCAGAAAATGTGAAGGTCATGATAAAACCTTAAGCTTGTGTCTCTGGAGGTAGCCTTTTACAGATTTTGAAAGATATTTCAGATTATCTCATTGCAGAAGCCAGACTCTATCAGAACTATCTAACATTTAATTGAACATTGGCCATCAACCAATCAGAAAATTCCCCTTGCAACGTGTTGCAATTCAAGCCATAAACCATAAAACCAGCTCCATGCTCAACAAGTAAATACAGCTTATTATACAATTCTGCATATCTCTTTCAAACTAAATCACTGTTCCAACATCTTAACAGCGTCACTGAGAAAATCTGGTACGTTCATAAAACTTTATTCTGCATCTGAAGAAAGGAAAAAAATATGAAACATAAAAAGCAACATAAACAACTGTAAAATCAAAACTCAGACAATCAGCTGTTGCATCTATAAAGAAAGTTAACAGGAAACATACTTTAGCTTCTCTAAGAAAACAAAGCAGAGGATCATCAGGAGCACCCGTCAGAAGAAAACAGAACAACGGCAGCAACAAGTGTACGAAAACATTACTGCTGCTACTGTTGATTAAACCTGCAGGATGATACAGTAACTGTGTAAGCATGTGTGTGAAGAGGAGTGTGCATTTGAAAGTAAGCTCAAAAATACAAGGGATGACGTGTTTTAAGAGGAGCACAGGCATGCAAATGCTACTTCAGCATGTCCTGGTTTGTTTTAAATAGGCAGGTGCTTGTAAGAGCCTACTGCTGATATTCAGCACAAAGTTTTAAGAGTATTTACAAAAAATAAATAAATAAATAAATCATTTTTCCACACCTACTAGAAAATCGTAGGTAATTATTCAATCATTTTCTCCTGGAATAGCTTTTTTGTTGTTGATTGAATTAAAAGGTTTATTTGAATATCATGACCAAATATGAAAACAAAAAAGAAATGAAAATAACACAAAGGAAACACAAACGTTCAGAGGAAGTTTTTAAAAGCATAATGTGATATAATCCCATCCAAATAAATTACAACAATTTTTGTCAACATACCATAATATGATCATCATACCATATATATATATATGTATATATATACATATATATATATATATATATATATATATATACATATATATATGTTTTCTTTTTTTTGTTTTTAATCTATAAAAATCAGCAATGTTGTAGGATTTTGAGAATCGCAATTTAAATCAAATCGGCACCCAAAAAATTCGTAATCAAATCAGATCGGGACAAAAGCATGTCGTCACAGCCCTAATATATATAAAGCAATAATTATATTAACAGCAAGGAAAGTCATAATAATGGTGATACCATTATAGTAATAATAACAATATCATTTTGTAAAAGCTTATAATAATAGGTTTTCATGTTAGAGTTATGTAATAATAATAATAATAATAATATTAATAATAATTATAATCATCATTGTCATCATCTGTCTGTTTAAAACCTCTTCATTCTATACCATTTCTATAATAGTTGTCCTTTTTTGTGTTCAATGCTTAAATCTAACATTTTCCATAAAAAAATGTGAGAAAACAAAGAAAACAGAGATTTTAACCAGATGGAAACAAACTTTTACACTGGTTGCTTCAGAAGTGTGGGCCTGTGAACAAGGACATGGCACCTCAGTTGTTTTTTAGTCGTTGTAGGGCAAAGTATCGTGGTGTGTGGCAGGTATGTGGGCGAGACGCTGAACTTCAACCCACAGCACTCTGTCTCAGGTCTTTTTATTGCACCTTGCTCTGCCTTGCCTAATGCACTGACACACACACACACATGCACATCCTGAGACTCTATTATCTCATTCACCCTTAAGCACGCCGTGTCTTCTAACCTCCATTAGTTGATCTTTTACCTTTTCTTCCGTTCTCATCTGTTGCGCTCTGTTTCATTCCTCCCTTGTCCTTCGTCTCTTGAGCTGATTGGACTGCTAGAGTTGAGTGGACCCATATTTCATCTACTAAAACCCATAACGCGGTAGGTTCTCTGTCCTTGATTTCTACTCCTTTTTAGATAAAAATCAACATTTATCAACGTTGACCCTTTCTTTGACTTGCTTGTGTGCTCCGTCAGCTGCCAAATAAAAGTGTGCTTTACCATTTGGGGTTTCTGAAACGACATTTGAGTAAATCTGTTTGTGGTCCAGTTAAAAGAAAAAACTGTTTTCTCATTTAAACATCTGATCCGTGGCAGAACGTAACATGCGCTAACCTTTCGCAGACGGCTATCGTGGTTATTCATCAACAAACGCAACTTGGAGGTGACTTGTTCTGCTGATAAGGACTCGGTGCGGTGGTGTCAGGACACAAAGGCGGCGGCAGAGAAAGTGTGTCTGGGTTATACGAACAGAGCACACGCAGCGTGGAGGTGGTCTCTATGATTATTCATTATTGAGATGGCAGGAGAGCTGAATGAGTAGAGCCACTAATCTCACTCTGAGCCTGATGGACAGAACACAATTACCCTGAGAGAGTCGAAGGTGGCAGAAAGCAGAGCAGGATAGAGAGGCAGTACCCCCTCCTCCCCCTCTCTCTTTCTTTCTTCTTTCCGTTCGTCTGGCAGGCTCTACTATAGCTGCAGATGATTTCTGGGCACTAAGCTCCTGTTGGCAGCATCTTGCTTATGGAGCCACAAACACACACACACACACACACACACATGTTCCGTACTGTACAGGAAAGTGAACACACACAGACACAAACACGCATGTAGATCTTCACATCACCCACTTGGCGCCTGTTGGCAGCGCACCAGTTTACGGACGTCCAATTTACAGCTCATTCCCCTCTCCTCCACTCGCTGCCTCCTCTGGTATGGCTTCAGATTGCTGTCTAAATCCAGACACGCTAAGCCGTGTTCACATCCCGCTGCGACGCTGCGTTTAGCCGATCCCGTGTTGAAACCACCACCACACTGTTCCTCATGGCGCTTTGATTGCAATGCTCTGTCTTTGGTTTTGCTTCCATGTTTGTACAAGGTGATAGATGGCTCCTTCTTCTTCTCCTTTTTTTTTAAAGACCTGAACATGTTCCCTCCTCCAGGGACTAAAGCTTTGGATGTACACCTCTTGTTCAAGTCTCTAAAGGAATGAGCATATATCTGGAATCTATTGAGGAGCAGATTTTTTCAATTGTACCCTCAAAGTTTTGTTTCTTGCTCATTTTCTCTGTTAGTCTGCTTGTGATGACGGGACAGACTGGACTTATTGTCTTCATATAGTTTCAGTTGAGCACATTCGCCGCTTCTAATTTCCTGTTAATATTTGTAGGATGCAAGGCCTTATTTATGTTTCTGGGCACTGGGAAGTTACTCAGACCTCATCTTCTCTGGTTCAGGTTGATAAAAGTTAGCTGCATTTTTTTTTTTTGTTTAGCTATAAGCCTTCACAGCCGGAAGGAGAGGAAGTGCAGAGAACCGGGGGAGTACAGATGTGGATATGTTCAGGGTTAGAACTGCAGCCACTCAACTCCATCCTGTTTTTTTTTAATTATTATTATTTTACTTCCTCTGGCTCCCCCCCCCCCCCCCCCCCCCCCCCCCTTTTTAACCCTTTGCTCATTATCTTACTCACCCACTCCATGTTTCGTCACCCCTCACTTTCTTTCAACTCTGTTCATTTCTCTTTCCTCTAACCCCTCTCTCTTCATATTCACTCTCTCTCCATCCATTTGGTGGAACAGTGCTGCTGATAATGCCTGTAATTGGAGTGACTCACACTTTTCCAGTGTGTTTGGACCAGATAAAGAATATTGTCAGCATTTTGCCGACATGGCCTCTGCTGGCAGAATTAAATGGACTCTGTTCTGTTCCGTCTGCAGCAAATTAAAAGCCTCTCAATTCATCTGTTCTCGCCCGAGGCTTACAGGGGCCTCCTATTCACGCTGAAACACCGGGGAGAGAGGGGGAAGGGGGTTGTGTGAGAGATTTCCCTCATCCCCAAGAAACACCAGTCCTTTTGGTTTTGTTCAAGTCCTTGCTCAGCCGCCGTTAGATGGAGACAGAGGAGGAAAGAAAGGTCAGGACTGATCGTCTTGGGAGAGTTGACGAGCAGCTCAGAGGGTAGTCGGATTCATTATGTGGCACGTCACCTTGCAGCTGTCTAATGCCGTCTTTGTTCCTCAGTATCTCTAAGTAAAAAAGGAGCTTTTTTCTTTAAGTGTGCATTCATGCAAACGTGCAGGTTTTGTTTGTTCGTGTAATAAATTGGGAGTGTGAGTTTGAGTGTTTTTGGCTTCCAGGTTGTGCAGTCACTGCCAGTCAACACTTCAGACTAAAGTAGCAGCAGATGGGCTGAGATGGGACAGAATGGCGGGGTCAGAGGCACCCATCGAGCCCTGGACAGGTCCCAGGAAGAGCAACCAGTATGAGCATTTAGGAAAAACTACGTGCAACCTGAAGCTTGTTAGTTCGAGCCACCTTCAGTTTAGACTATAAAGGATGAACGTGTTTATTAAAATGTGCAGTTTTATACAGTTAGGTGATTAACCCTGCAGTTTATGTGTTGACAGACCTGCTTTCTGGTTCAGCCTGAACTGCTGCATTTCTGTAGTAGTGTGCATATGTGCACATGGCCCCTCTTTCATTTCACTGCAAAAACTGAAATCTAAGTAAGATTAAAAATCTTAAATTGAGAACACATATGCTTATTTTTTTAAAGGTAAGATAATTCTTAGTTTTTATGCCATAGAAATCCTCTTGTTTTAAGAGAATTTTTATTTGTTTTGGGAAGTCTTGACAAGCCACATTTTCTTGTTCTGTTGGCAGATAATTTATCTTATTTTAAGCAACATTGACCTAATTTTTGTATACATTTTTTTCTTCTTTTTTAAGGCTGTGTTTTTGCTGTGTTGAACTTTTCTTTTGTTTAACCTTTTAGTTAAAGAAGTTTAATTCTGTTTGCAACCTGTTTTCTATTTTAAAAAAAAAAAAAAAAAAAAAAAAAGTCTGGTTTCTTAAATTACAGCAAGTAACTTGTTAAAAAGCAACAGTCATGCCAGTAAGACCATCTTTATCTTTTCTTCCAGGTGATTAAAACTTCTAGAAAATCCAATATAAAACATTTGATTATATGGTTATAATCTGTGCTTTTGAACCTATTTAGATAACGACTAGAGAAGGAAGCATATTGTAGATTGGTCCTCAATAAATGTCCTTGCTGAGCCATGTCATTGATAGGAAGCATGACATGTGGCGCAGGTCTCTCCTGTCTGTTACCATGGGCAACATCTACTCAAGGCAGATCAGAAACGAGCTCATTCTCATTCTTGTGCCTGCCAATAAATTCTGCTAGGTTTCACCTGCTAAAAGCAAGTACAACCTCTCAAAAGCATAACCTGTTTCTTCCTGTTTTCTCTCCGCCAGATCTTCGTGGGTGTGTGTGGGATGTTGTGTCAGGGCTGAAGCCCATCCCTCTCCCATGAGCCTGTGTGCCTGCTCACAAACACGGCGCCCAGACGCACACACCCGGCGCCCACGCACGCACAGCCGGCACTGACGCTGTGAACTGGACCCTCGGAGCCCCTGGCGGATCCCAGCCGAGCCAAGCGGAGCCGAGTCTAGCCCACTTGGAGCCTGAGGATGTCAACAGAGACGGAGCTACAGCCAGCGGTCAGGCCCAGCAGCGTCAGACGGGACTCGAAGAGAAAAGGTGAGTAAGACGCCACAATCGGTTTGGGAAAGTAAAACTTGTGTAAAGTCGTCAGTCTGAAAGAAAGAAAGTACAGACGTTCTGCAGGGAGTTGGGCGGCCTCGCCTCTGTTGTGTGTCGGCATTCACTGTCTTTTTTACACTGATGCTTCTGCTGCTACTTGTCAAAATGTCAAAAGCTTTTTATTTCTTAATTGCACCTAAATTGGCAGCTGGTGTTGGTTTGGGTTACAGGAAACAGATGCAGGGGCGCCACAGTACAGCAGGAAGCGACAGCGCTACACAGGTGTGGGGTGTGTTACGGGTCGACCAAATGAACAAAAAATAAAGCAATTCAGGTGTGAAAACCTCCAGAGACAGGTAGCTAGCAGGTGTGTGAATGCAAGTTTGTGTGGTCTCAAAGTAGAGGTGGCGCAAGGGGGATGGCATGGTGGGGGTCCGCCTTGCTGGGAGCCATCACCCTGCTGTTTGGTGCCACCTGCTCGACTTACAGAGTGACGGCGAGCATTTTCTGAATAAGCATCTGATTGATGTTAAAACTCCAGACGCCGTCGGGGATGACACTTAATGGATGCACGCAACCACACACAATCACACTGGCTCACTATCACCTGCTGCAGATGCCTCATTGCACACGACGCGCCTCAGCCCCTGCAAAGAAGCGCTGGCTCGCCAATACACAGTGTGTGATGGAAGGCTGAATGCCTCTCATGTCCTATTTGAAGACAGTATTGTTCTGCTGCAATGGAGATCATGTTCATCATTCACACCGCTCTCCTTATTTGGAAGATGCAGACATGCACACACACCTTCACACACGCATACACACAGTGAGACTGGGATTGAAGCCCAGAAGAGCATATGAGAGGGAAGACGAATGGTTTGCCTTCAGCTTTGAGACTTGAGGGTTTCTTCTTTCTATCTTTCTCTGTCTCTCCAACACACACACACACACACATTTTCACCCACAGTTCACCTTATATTTAGGTGTCTTGTCTCTATTTGTATCTCTTTTTTTTTTTTGTACAAATGGGATGAAGAATTAACTCTGCCAAAGGCTCGCCGAACTCTGCTCACACAGGATGTATTCATCTTTCGTCTGATCTGGGTCATTCTTTCTGACACACATACACGCACATATACATGCAATCACTTGGTGCTGGGTGATGAAAGTCAAAGGCAATCATGAGCCACACACAAGCAACAAACGTGTGCTGGGAATAGGAAACTTTATTAATGTGATTCATGTATAGGACCTGAAACCCCTGTTTTTGTGCAGTACACTCATACTTTTCTCACCAGACATCCACTTTGTGCCCGACTGGAGAGGCTGAATTTGAATGAAAATGGATCCACTGAACTGCTGATTGTCATTAGGGTATGAACGGTTGCTTTACTGCTGTGAGAATCCCAGCAGGATATCCTTCCCCTTCCCTCTCCATCCTCCTCCTTTCACTCCTACGTGACCTTGTCCTGGAAAAGTTAGACACAGAGCTCAGACTGATCGTGAAGAGAGCGAGTGAGGAAGACTAATGAGTCAATGTGAATGAGAGCTGTTTAATCTCAGCCCTTTGTTTCACAGTCCTGCCGTGAAGAATGTGATGAAAAAACTATCGGACTGCTCCGTGTCCCACATTAATCGTAGCGTCGCTGTGAGCTGGATCCATGAATCACTGCATGTGTGTGGGTCTGTGTGCATGCGTGTGTTCTCGGTACACGCAATTATGGTTCATTTGTGAGCCGGGATCATTTTTCTAAGAGCCCTTTCTACTCGAGCTGAATTGAATTACCATGACAAACTTGAGATAACCTTTGAACTTTAACATTTACATGACCTGAGATGAATATCTAAATCTTTCTTTAACAAGGAATCAGACAGTCTTATTGGTCAGATGAGATTCTTCAAGTGTAATAATTTTAATTAATCCAAGATGAATCCAAAGAGATTAAAACACTCCACCTCTCTATTCTTCTCGCCATACCAGAGGGCTGTTTATTTCCCTCCTTTCTGATGTGGCCTCAGAGTTGAGGCGATGAGCCAGCTCCAGGATGCTGGGAGAAAATGCTTGTTAATTAGCTTAAAAGCCACATTTTTTTCCTTTAAACATGCATTTTTCATTTTTTCTGTTAGTAACAAAACATGGAGTTGACAGTCTGCCAGTACAAACACTTCTGTGTGAATGTCAAACTAGAATAAGAAGCCAGTTTGACATTTATGAGGAACCCAGCAGCGGCAGACAGTTCGTCTCCACTTTTTTTTACATCTCTGCGCCCACCTTGTTAATGAAGTATGATAAACCATGGATGTTTCTTTGAATGGCAATTCCCACTTATAACGTGCAAGAAATTTGTTCTGACATCACCGTGTAGTACTTCTGCCAAATGTAGTTTAATTGCATCAAAGAACTGCATAATAAAGACCAAACCAAGAACAATAAAATGACACTGATAGTATCCGTCCAAAGATCAAAAGTGGAAACCAAAAAACAAGCTTGTGATTAATTTATTGTCAGTGAAAAGAGCTGAGTCATCATTAAAAACACATACAGATCAAGCTTCCCGTCTTTCATCTCGATTTTTTACCTACGTATTTTATGGATGCGCATCCAGATGTCACCAGTGGAGTAGTACCGCCAGAAACCAGAGATGTGCAGTATAGCTCAGCCACCACCATTGAAAGTAACTGTTACGACCCCCGTGGGGTCTAGGGGTAAAAGGGGGTGCTAACAAAATGAAAAAGGGAACTAAAGTAAAAGTTCCACAATGAATTTATTTACAGGATAAAACAAAACAAAACAAAAAAAAATACAATCCAGGTTTAACTCAACTATTTCTGTGAAATGAAATAAAAACAATAAAAACTATATCTACAAAGATAAACAAGGAATATTAAACCAAAAACACAGTTTGCACTGGATACAAATCCCATTTAGGGACAAAACACAAACAAAACCAAAACTAAAGTCTGTAAGTGTACAGACTAAAAAAAAACACCACAAATACACACAAAATCTGTAACCCTACAGCCAGACAACAAAAAGGCTCTGTAAATCTACAGCCAAACCACATAACAAAAGGCTCTGTAGGTCTACAGGCAGCCAGTCCTTTCACAAACAGTAGCGGCAAACTGTGTCACTATCAGACACAGCTGCCCCGAATAATGGCGCTGATCGTCCTTAAATAGGAATGGTGGAGGTTGTGGCCAATGGAATGAAACTCCAGGCAGGTAGTCCACCAATCTGGAGGCACGATGGTAGAGGAGGACCGGGATGGGTTGCCAATCATCCAAGTACGCTGGAATCTTCCCATTTGCATATTAACCCGCAGAGCAGGAGGCTAAGGCCGTAACAGCAGCAAAAACGATGAGGAAGCAGCAGTGTAGTGCCTTATCATGCTCTGAACTTTCTAACAGTGTACATTACCTCCTTGACTGGCATCATGTTGGCTATTTTCTGAAGCTGATGTTGGAAATTAGAAGTGAGCGCTGAACTCTGCACTGTCCACTAATGACTGTATTCTGGAGCAACCAACCCAATGTCAGGGACACTCATGAGTTCGCGGACAGTTATCTCTGATGTTTGACATACTTGTATTAGTTTAAGTGCATCAAGGGAGCTTGAATGAGCATTCAAGGTTTAAGAGATCTGAGCAGTACTTACATGAAGATCACTAGATTTCTAGCAACTGTTATTTCTAAGTGTTTAGTGCTAAAAAAAAAAAAAAGTTAATTAAGATAGTAGTTCAACAATGTTGAATGAAATTTGCAGCTTGTGGTAACATAAGAAAAACAAGACACTGGGCTCAAGAAAACAAAATAAACACTTGTTTAAGTTGTTTTTCCACTTCGTTAGTCTGTGGCAGCTGACAGATACATTTTCAACATGCGGCATCCTTCGGCAGTTAAAAGTGAAGCCTATGGAGAAGGGCATAAAACTGCAGTTCCCCCTTCATCCACTAGGGCCTGCAAAACAGAGCAAATCCCCATAGACTCCCGTGTTAAAAAGACAAACTTCACAGCAGAAATAAACATGTTTACAGCCTGGTTCAAAAATCCATTTTCGGTTTAATATGTCAGGTTTACCTTCATGACAACTGTGGGGGGAATACATTTTTTTCCAACTTGCCTGTTTCAAAGTAATTTAATCTCAAAATTCTTCATATTTATGGGTGTGTCCTTTTGATTGACAGGTACCCGATCTCCAAGCAAGCAAGAGGAGCGCAGAACAACCGTGGTTTTTAGCCGGTTAACAACGGGACTTAGTGTTAGCCCCCTTAACTCCGTTAGCTGGTTAGCTTCTGCTATCCTTGGGTTAGTTCGGTAAGCTCTTAGCTACAGGCAGCTTGGAGTCCGCTCGATGTCAATCATCCACCATGACGCTCACAGCCCCCTCTCAGTTCTACCTCTTTGCTCATATATGTATTTTCCGGGCAAGACGACGCGCATGCCCCTACCAAGATGACGATGGTAGGAACCGCCCACCAAGCTTCAGTTCAGCTCTTCAGAAACCTACGGATGACGTCACGGAGACTCCTCATGGATTTTCAAGGATTAAATTTGACAAAATGAAACGAAGTCAGCACCTGAAACAAAAAATAAATTACCGACAAAACATAAGAAGTTTTAGCTTATTATTGGCGTTAATGTTAGCAGCTAACTAGCAGGTTAGCTTGCTTAGATCCCGAGGGTCCCTAAGCAAGATTTAAAGACATCAGATTTGTGCTCTTCAAGCAATTATAGGAAAATGCCTGCAGCGTGAACTACTGGTCTAAGATTGGTTTGGTAACAAGCTTCAATAGAATCATGGTCAAAGTTGGATTTATTCCATGTCTGTAAATGCTGAAGAAAATAAATGCAAGCCATATTTATTTACGTTAGAAATCCAGACGTTTTAAACTTCCATTTGCTACTGATTGCACATTGTTGCCACAGTAAAAAAATGACATGATGAACATTTAAATGAATATCTGTGCAATGCTGGTAAATGACAGATGTCATCAGTGAACTTTGGCAGGTAAGCAGTAAATCAGCGGAATGAGCCTTTTCTCTGAATCTGCCTCCTGTTTTGGAATTTGCGCCACACTTTTGTCGTCTCTTCATGCAGCATTGCATTTATAACACCATTAAATGCTCAAATAAAACACTCGGTGTTGCCTGTCTGTCTTCCTAGATGTGACAGCGAATATGATTATAAGTTCTAATAACTTCCCCTGCTGTCAACACATGCAGTCACGGGTCTCGCACAGTGGGATTTAGCCCAGGATGTGTGAGAGGTGTGTGTGTGTGTGTGTATGTACTGTAGCTTGCAGCCAGCGGCATGAAAAGAGTGGTTAAGGGTTATAGCTGTGCAGCTGTTAGCCTTTTGTGTTTGTATGTGCAGATGTGTGTGAGTGTGTGTTTGCTTGTCTCTGGTGTGCGATTAGCAAACACATTATCTGCTTTGTGTGGATATTATGCACACATCCAGTCTATCTGGCACAATCACCGCTGCCATTTACTCTGATATCTTTCCCTGGGGAATGTTAGTGCGCAAACAACCGCATTTTCAACTGGTGTGTGTGTGATTGTGTGTGATGTGCCTTCCATGAGAGGTAATCAGATCTGTTCCCTCCAATCAGACAGAGATTGAATTGAATTGGTTGTCTGCTGTTGTTGTTGCGGAGGCCTAAAGTGGATGTTGGGTGACGGAAGACAAAACTCGGTAGCAGACAGTGACACATGCTTTCCAAGCGTGGCTACAGTAATCCCTCTCCTGGTCCTCTGTGCTATTCTTACTCATAATCACATCAAAGTGGGCTGTCTGTCTGTCCATCCTGCTGCCTTCACTTTCACCCACATCTGCTGCTATCACACCTATCTGTTTTTTTATCCATCCAACGCACTTCAGGCTACAAAAACTAAAGTAAGAAGTGAAGGTTAGGGAGGTGAGATGCGATCGATCTCATTCCCGGACAGGTTTCGCACACCTCTCGGTCTTTCTCTGTCTGTGCACCGCCTCCTCTACCTCCTGCTTCGGTGCATTCAGAAATCTTCATCCAAGCTTTTTAATGTGATCAGCATTCAAAGCTCAGAAAAGAAAATGTACATCGGTAAAAGCTTTTTATTTGCTTTGCCAAGTCTCTGACTATGTGTGTGTGTGTGTGTGTGTGTGTGTGGCTGCAACAGATTGTGTACGCTGTGATTCTTTTTTACTTTTAGTATGCTCAGCTCAGTCCTCTCCACCACTGTAGTTGCCGTGGCTTTGCCCAACACACCACTAACTACAGTCTCCATAGCAACACTTTGCTCCATACTCATAATTTGCACAAAGGGAAAAATCTCCCAATGTCACACACACTAGCTCTAATAGAGGTTGATAATCTCACCCTGCTGTGCTAGAGGAAGCAGTGTGGGTTGGAAGGACATTTCTTACTTGTTAAAGCTCGACAGGCTGCTGTTTTCTATTTCACTTTTCTCACAACACACAGATTGGGTTTAGTGGTCAGCTAATACCAACGAGTGCGGCGCTGCGATTGTCTCACGACGTCCTCCTGTCATGTTTCAGATCAGATCCCACTGTTGCTTTTCTTTTTCTGTTGTCTTTTCCTTCCAGAAGTGGCTTTCGTACAGCAGCTGATTTGTGATTAAACAAAACGTAAAGTTTATCCTGATTGTTTCACATTTTGCAGTGTGACTGGCTTGATAAACGGTAACAAGGGCCCACAGTTTTAACATCACCTTCAATTAGATTTTGTGGAGCAATAAGAGCAAAATCTTGCAGTTATTAACTTGTTAACAGGTCTGTTCTTTTAGTTTTTCATGTTTTACAACTAAAGTTTTATGGTGCTATTTTAATCATTTTAGTCCTTTGCTTATTTAAAACTTTTTTTCATGCATTTTTGGAAAGAAAAACTACTTCTTCTTAACAAAATAATGAAAAGTATCTCTTTGCAAACAGAAAACACACGTGTAACTGGAAACTGTGCAGTGTGCATGCCGAGCCTGTAGGGGGCACTGAAACTTTGGAAGCTATGAATTCTCCAGAGAGGTTTTTTTGGCAGCCTGAAGCAGGGCTGGGCGATATATCGAATATACTCGAGATATCGTGGCTAGTCCCCTGTACGATATAGAAAATGCCTATGTTCGTCATATTCGAGTATCCTGTTGTCATGCAGTTGTATTTAGCTTTGGGCGGGATTTTCTCACTCCTCCTCGACTCTGCATCGGTTTGCACAGAGAGTTAAAGCAAGCGCACCTAGTTACGTACATAACGTGAGCTACGTGCTACGTCATGAGAGGCAGCGTGTAGGGTTGCCAACTTGGCGACTTTCTCGCTACATCTGGCGACTTTTTTGTGAAAAGCAACTAGCAACAAATCTAGCGACTTTTACAGGAGTTATTGGAGACTTTCCTGGTGTTTTGGCGACTGACTTTAAAGCGCATATTGTAAAGTTATTGTCAGAACGAGAGTCTCTCCCCGTCCTAAAGCACTCAGTCGCTCAAGCTGCAGCTGCAGCCAGTCAGAGGAGCAGAGAGGACACCTGCACGACTCCACCTACAGTCACAATGAACAGCTAAATCCGCCACTGATCGCGCTCTGGATTACAGAGTGGGATGTAAATTGCAAAGTTTTTCACATCACGCAAAAATAATTAATTCTATTTGATTACATTCACAGCCTCTGTCACTTACTCACCTCCTCCACTGTGTGTGTGACACAAGCATATTTATCTAGCTCCTCATGTCTCTAAATAGTACAGAAAGCAGTGGGAATCAAACCCTGAATTAAAAACTGGCTGAAGCCGTTTATTGGAGACGATACGAGGACATTCTGCCTGTATTATAAGACTGATTTCTATGCTAAACTCTGCGATTAAAAAAATACACGACAACTCAAAAACGTATCCATAAAGCAAAGCCTTATAATAGTTCATCATTTGAAAAGTCCCCCCCTAGAGCCCCTATTTTCATACGTTGCATTTATTACATCATGCAAAGGCACTTTATTTTGTTTTAAAATGACATGTTTCTGCCACTGCTTTAACTGTTCAATAAATGCAGTTTTGATCAGTTTGCTTTGTTACAATGTCATCCTTTTGGCATGAATGTTTAAAATCAGCATATCTTAATGCAGTATGAACAATTATGTTTAATGGAGAAACAAAATCATCTTACTGATGTGATTGTATGCACCAAAGCATTCATTCAAGGCTAAGGTAAACAGAACAGCAGGACAAACAGAACGCAGAGTTCTGCTATTGTTGCTGTTGTTGTCGTGCTGCTCGCGTGTCTAAACAGGACCTTGGGTTGAAGAAAACGTGTAAACGAGTCGCCAGAACTCCACTAAACTTTTGTGTTTGATCATATCAGCGTTGTCATGCCAACAGGGCTTCTCGGTTGTCAGTTTTCTTTCGTAGTTTGTGGTCAGCTACTGTTACTATGAAAAGCAAACTATTGCAGTTGCATCTTCCTTTTTCTGAATTTCATCTACTCTGGAAGGAAGGCTTGTCATGTTTTGAAGGTTTTGTGTTTTCCTCAGTTCTGGTTCCTGTGTTATTTTGTAGTTTTCCTTGTGTTTTCCTTCTAGCTTTGTTTCCTGTCCGTTGGTCTACCTGGTTTCATGTAACTTATCCATTCCACCTGTGTTGTGTATTTTCTGTGTATATATATATATCACTTGATTTCATTTCTCCATTGCCAGTTCAGTCCTTCTTGTCTTGTCCCATTTTAGTCTTCCCAGTTTTCCTTCAGTTTAATTAAAACACAATTCCCAGCATTTCTTCTGCCTCCATCCTGCTGTCAGGTCCCCACATCTCCATCACTCCCTGACAGAGAGGACACAAAATACAGAATAAGAATTTCACTTAAGCTCTCAAAAAAAAAAGAGCATGAAATGTACTTTCCAAAACAGTTTCATACACATAAAGACAAGCAGTTCAATTTAGTTTGAGTGTGAGATGTGGAATTGATGATAGTGTTTACACACTGAGGAGATACATACGCGTCAGACATAGAAAGACCCTCGAGCAGATGGCAGAACTTCCTCTTCCTTTTCATGCTGTCTGATGTTGATCCGTCCTCCTTCGCTCCATCCCTCTCTTCCAGGAGCCTGGCTGAGTGGATGAATGGAGAGGGTTCATTGCACCAGATGAGACACAGACAGATAAAGAAGGAAAAGAGAACAACTTCTACTTATTCTGTATTTTGGAACAGATGACAGATGAAAGGGAGACTTTGTTCTGGCTTGAAAGAAGGAGTGCTGTGTTTTCATGTGGTACCTGTATTTCCTAATGCTCTGCAAGAAGTAGCATTCAGCAAACAGACACACACACACACGCATATACACACAGAGACGGGGGGGGGGGGGGGGGGGGGGGGGGCGGATTAATGACACTCTTTCAACGCTTTTCAGTAAGATGCGGCTTTTGGACCGAAATCTGTGTGTGTGTGTACAAAGATGAAGAGCTGAGAAAATGATGATGAGGATAATGTTCATGGCTCTTCCTCTTTAGATGAGGGGATATTTGGGGAGGGGGGGGCTCACAGTGCGGGGTCCTGAAGAGCTACAGGTTGTTTTTGTCTCAGCAGTAGATGAACATTTATACTAAGGTAGAACTTAGTTGTGTGTGAACAGATGGCACACACTCCAGCATGTTGGGGGAACTGCTTTAACATCACATGACAGGACGCAAGCAGCTTATTTACACAGACCACGCTCCATCAGAAAACACACAGCTGACACAAACAAAGTATTTACACAAAGACACAGTAACAGACAAGTCCAAATAGACTTGATTACTCAGATATTTGTTCATCTGTTTGGTAGCTACCTATGTGTGTGTGTGTTTGTGTATATGAATATTCTTCTTTTAGATATGTAAATGAATATGTGTTTGCTGTTTTGCTTGTGTGCCTCAAATCCCTCTCCTTTACAGAAGAGATCCAGTATATTTCTGGAAACATGTTCACCGAGAATGCTGAATCTTTTCAGAGGAAGAAACAAAGAAATCTTACATTTCTACCTTAATGATTTCTTAATGAGGCACCAACATCCTGGAGAATGTTCTTGATTTGGTATGAAGTTGCACATAGATTTTCTTCACTAAGGGAACAATCCTGTGATCATCTACTTTGGCACACCATGTTTCTGGTTCCTTTTCCAGTGTTGTTCTTTTTCCTTTTTTTGTTTTAGTCTTTTCTGCTTAGAATCAACACAGCTGCCTCTTTTCTACCTTAATTTGTCATGAAATAAGAGTTAAAGTGACGACGGCTGGCCACGGATTGTCTGCATGACATTTCATCCAGGCAAAAAGGAAAATTCCTTCATATTTAATGCAACTTTTTTTTGTTAAAATTGCTTGTACAGAATAAAGATGTTAGTTGTGTCATTAACATCTCATTTGTTCCATTTTTAAATCTGTCTTGGAAGCACACTGAAGCAAAAAAAGAAAAAAGTGTGTCTTTGGCCAAATACTTATGGACCTGATTGCACCTGCAGAATGACGTCCACACTCGCAGCAGGTTTCCAATCATTAGTGGGTCCAATTACCTAAAGCAACGATGAGAAATGAGCTGTACTTCTAGGAGCCCGTAGTAGATGGAGAGATGCTGAGATAGTGTGCAAATAGATGAGAGAAGCGAGAGAGTCACTGGGAGTGGGGCTGGCTTCATGCTAACAGAGCCTTTGTTGGTTTCTTATTAAATGGAGAGGATAGAAAAGGAAAAGGTGAACTGAAAAGGTAGAAGAAATGATTAAATATGTTCCTTATAGAAACTGTGCACATGTGTTCAGAGAAATGCCTTTCCTCAGATAAAAGTAGGGCTTGAATGACCGTTGCCATCCACATCACAGCCGCATTTAAAGTTGACTCCTTCATCGTCTGAACATATCACCCTTCATTGTGCTCAATTCAGCTTAATGCTTTTTTTTTTTTATTATACGTCACATACACTTTCTCTGAAAAACTCTAAAACCTCCTGGAAAGCTCATCTGATGCATTAAACTGTGGATAAAGCAAAAAGCACAAGCAGCCAGTGCACATGTTGTTATCTGTGACACTGAGACTAAGAAAAAATGAATGAATGAATGAATGAAGGGAGAAACATACGAAGGAAGGAAAAAAGGACGGAAGGAACAAGCAAAAAAAAACGATTAAACAAACAGAGTGCTTACTGTGGCTGCATGCCGTGATCCATTACAGGTGAAAATAAGCAAGAACTCTGCAGAGAACCTTAGCCAGTGTGGAAAAATAAATGACCCCTTTAAAAGCTGAAATTTACTGCACATGTTGCAGCTGGAGGAGGATGTTGCAAAATTATTTCTCATTATTCTTTCATCTCTGATCAACAATATCCCAGAAAAAGACCAAAACAAACCAGCGATACCCACGTAAGCTGCCCCGTTGGCTTCAACAGCTAACCTAACAATGAAGCATGAAACTGCGGAGGAGACATTGAGACATGAGAAAGAAATCCCAGAAATCTTCTCCAAACCAAACTGATTTGTCTCTTCTGAGTTTTGTTTCGTACTTCACTCGTGTCATTTCCACAAAAGTGGATATGAAGAAGAGGTCTGCTTTGTCTTCGCCAGCTCTGGCTGTACGATCAAGCTGAGAGTTTTTCTTCCTGCATTTCAAGTGACCTTGACAAAGATGTGGGTGTTTCTGAGTGAGTGTGGGACGGTAATGTGCAGCGTGCTATGTTTGTCCCTAACGTATTTTTCAGCTCTAATTTGTTCTGTGTGCTCTCAGATGCCTCAGGACACGCGTGCGCGCTCACAGTCGCGCACTGTCGCGCACAGACAGATGAGGTTATTGCTTCTGACCCTGTCACACAGGTCAGATCAGCAGGTGGTGAGGAGAAAGGTGGAGCAAACTTGGATGAGTAAAGGAGACATACTGTGGTAAATTAAAGCAATAGCTGTGTTAAAGTTGCCTGAAGTCTTATTTTGCTTGACGAGTGTTTTAAGTGATTTTTTTAAGGGAAATCATTCAGGCCAATTAAACTTCATGAGTTGTGACATCATCATTAATGTGTGCCTTCCACACATGAATAATTTCCTGTCATCTTTCTATCTGGTCTTTTCCCTCCACCAACATTTTGTTATGGTTTAGTCAGCGAGTTCTCCTTGCACCTGTAGAACTGTGGTAAACAGTGGTAAAAATGGCATTTGCCTATGTGCACCACTCGAACAAATCGTCTAATCATGCACTTCCCTACTTTTAAGTCACATTTCTCCACTACCATCGATGAAGGGATTGGCTGATATTTTGAATATACCACACATTTCGCGCGTTGGTTTACGTGCGACATATAAAATGTCAAGCACAAGCTGTCACAGTAGTGTTTTAAGGCGTCTACATGTGATTCTTTTTTGGCTTCTCAGCCCATTTCCCCGTCCGTCCATCCAGAAAACTCTGCATGAAACTCTGCAGAAAACTTTTAAGCTGTGCTAATCGAGTTGGCGTGTGCTAACTTAGAGTCCTGGCAAAAACACAGAAGATCAGCTTTCAGACCGATTTACAGAAGTTCCTTTTATATTCTAGTTAGTTTTAGGTTTTGATCTTGGCTTGGTTCAAAACCCAACCTGCTTTGGTTGCCGCCTTGCACCTCATCATGCATTTTATATTTATGAAGGGTCACACGGTTCGAAGGGTGCATTCACATCGGGATAGTTCGCTAGACTTGGCCCGACTGGGGACTCTGCTCAGTTGGAGGGGAATGTATTCATGCGGATCAAGATCGCATTCACTCTGCAATTTGGTCAAACGAGCCAGACATTTAGAATAATATATTCCCATTCCCACCAAAGGTGGTCCTGCACTAGTATTTAGCTAAAAAAGGGACAAGACCTTGAGGAGTGAGTAAAGAGGAAAGAGTGAGGAAAGAACTAATTCCTCTAATTTCCTCTAATTGTGAGTTAAACATGGAGACTAAACGATCGCTGTTGGTTTTTTTATTTAGTCTTATGCAAATATACTGCAGAAATCCACTGCAACAATGGGCGGAGTATGAACAATAGACATGGCAGAGGACTCTTAACGCCACCTCTATGTATTTACCCACAATGCAACACTATGCCAAATGCAGGAAGTGACTTTTTTTTTTAATCTACTTCCTGTATTTGGTCCGCTTGAAACGGGCTGAGACCTTCGTTTGTAGGAGGACCAAGTCCGCTTCTTCAATCCTAACCAGAGTTTGTTTGGCGCATTCACAGCTTTCCAAACGAAGCAGACTTTCCAGACAAACGGATTCGGATCAAAAAGGCTGATGTGGATGTGCTGTAACTCTGCCATTCTTACATTAACACCCCGAGTGAGAAATCCTGGCTTGACTTATTGTGATCCAATGTTGACCTTGCTTTGCAGCCACTGTGTCCTGCTTTGTCAAATATCGTCATGTTTTCGTATCATGTGCGTTTTCTGACTGCAGTATGATCCTTTGTGTGTCACATCAAACTGCCAGAAATAAGCAGAAGCAGAAACTTGTTGTCTTCTTGGCACATGGTGGTGTGTGAGAGTTAGTACGAGCGAGTGCTTCATCTGAACAAGCCTGTGAAAGGTAAAGAAAGCACAAACGCACTCACAAACACACTCACACACGCTCAGCGGTAGGGTTTAGAAGCAGGATTAATTGGAGAGTAACTGCTGGGTTCCCTCATGTGCTGTTGAGTGTTTTTTGGGAGCCATCCCAACTGCAGTAAAGAGCCTCTGGGAGCTTCTTCATCTCGAGCGCAATGAAACGCCTCACACTGTAGCAGCCACTGCAAACAATCCTGGTCTGCTGAAAAGAAACGAGTTCTCTGCTGTGGGTGTGGGCAGCTGCTTTCATGCCACTGACACCATTTCTGAGGACAATGAGGCATAATGACAACTTTCTGTCACAAACCGGAAATCAAAGAGGGCCGCATGAGAACGTTTCACTTTGCTATGGACAGCTGTTACGGCTCTCAGTGGCCTCAAACTAATGATCTAAATATCTGGTGTGTAATGAAATCAATGAACTGAACTGTTACGGCTTGTTAGGCTTCAAACTTTTACCTTTAGTTCTGCTTAAGCCTTTACACTGGATGTCAGCGTTCATCCTAAATGGTCAGCATGCGTTTAGATAGATGGAAGTGTTCTATTATGATGTCCTTGAGTGAGTGAATTGGTTCAGAAAACACGAATTAAAAGAACATATTTTTATTTCTTAAACTCCATCCATCCATTTTCTTAACCGCTTGGTCCAATCAAAGGTTGCAGGGAAGTCATTGGCGAGAGACAAGTTGCCTGTCCATCAGAGGGCTAACACAGAGAGAGAGAAACACAACCCAAGATTAAGTAGTTCACCGGCTTCCGTCCACCTTGGATGGGATGTGCAAACCTCCCCTTCATGCTCCTCTGAGCTGAGGCTCAAACCAGCAACCTTCTTGCTGTGAGGCCACATTGCTAACCAGTACGGCACCATGCTGCAGCCCTTTCTTAAAAACATATCACCGCCGCCAAGGAGGTTCGGTTTTTACCAGCGTTTATCTGTCTGTTTGTGTTTAAAATAACGCAAAAAGTTATGGGCAGATTTTCATATAATTTTTAGGAGTTGTTGGAAATGTGAAAAGGAAGAACTGATTTAATTTTGGTGGTGATCCGGATCACCGTTTGGATCCAGGTACTTTTCAAACCACCTTGGCAAAGGTTTGCGCTCTCTGAGTGCTTTTCAAGTTTTTTTTTTTTTTTTTTTTTTTTTTAAATGAAACAATTTAAAAAAGGAAAGAAGAATGGGGGCCAAATCTGCCAAAACAAATCACGTCTTTCTTGTGGCACATTCTCTTCAATTGTTTCTATAATGGACAAAAAAGGATGGAGTACCAAATGTTTTCTTCCTCTTGCTGCCTGAGGAAAAAAGTCTCAGCTTGAGTGTGATCCTCTGCCATTTCCATCCTTCTTCCCAGGTATCAGCAACTGCTTTGATGAGTACCATCATAGGATCTGTAGATTTACCTGCCAACGTCGTTATCAACTGGCTTTTAGCTTTACAAGAGAAAACACAAAAAGAATTTTAAAAAAAGAAAAAAGGTAACAGACAGGGATTTAAATAAATCTGAGCTTAATGCACAGTGTGTGTGACTGGAGTGTAACCCATCTTTAGTAGTTCAGAGGAGTTGGAGGAAAAAAAGGGAGAGCTGGTTGGGAGAGAGTGATGGAGGGGCAGACAGGAGGCAGAAGGCTACAGTTGCCAGGGGCGATGCTGGAGGCTTTCCTCAAGGGCTAGACGCATGGTACCAGCAGTCACCTGCCATCTATCACCTGTGGAGGTGCATCTGTGTGTGTGTGTGTGTGTGTGTGTGTGTGTGTGTGTGTGTGTGTGTGTGTGTGTGTGTGTGTGTGTGTGTGTGTGTGTGTGAAAGTGAGTCAGGTGGGTTCTGCCTGTCATAACGCTTTAATCCTGAGTGACATTTATCCAGTGGAGGCTTGCTCATTCATCCATCCATCACTCTCGATCCCTCCTTTCCATCCTTCGCTCTAGGCTTCATGTCCTTCGCTCCCTCTCTGCTTGTTGCATCAGACAGACGGTTATGAACCAACTCTGCATACCAACTACGATCACATCCTCAGACACACTACCCTACGGAGTACACACTCCTGCATGGAAAGCTGAATTCCATGTAATACGACTCTGGTGTTGGGTGGAGATCCGTGTTCCACAAGATTTATCCATTAGTGTTACGGTGCAATAGTTGGGATCTGTGTAAGCACGTGTTTGAAGTTGTGTGTGAGTGTGAGTGAGAAAGACGTGAAGCCGGCGTTGCTGTGTGTGTCTGTGTTGCAGCCATGACAGATGAAATGGAAGATTCTTTCATTAGTTGTGTTTGAAGCTCAGCGGGGTCACAGCACTAGCAGACATTTAATTACAGCAGACTGAATGCTTCCCCTGATGACACACACTCACATACACACACGAACAAGCATGCACACACACGCACACAGGGAGGTCTTTCATGGAACATGCGCCCAAAAGGTACTAATATAAACCACTCAGCAGGAGAAAAAAACCCACACCTCTGCTACCTTTTTTCTCCCTTCTCCTCCACTCTTGGCCTCTTTCGGCCTCTCCATCTTCCTGATTCTCTCCCTCTGTGTGTTAAGTATAGCAGCAGTAATGGTGATGGATGCAGATGGAGGAAGCAGGGCTTAAATGTCAAACTCAAATGAAAAAAGCTGTTCCAGGGGAGACAAAAGCAGCTGGATACATCCAGTGTTATTTAACACTCACGCAGATACTTAAATACACTAACAGATGAAATCCTGCGGTGTGGAATTATGAGCAAGTTAATCCTCAAACGGACGCCTAAAATTCTTTTCTAATAACTTATAAATCTAGTAGTGAACATTAATCAATGCAGTTTTCCAAATGTAATTTTCACTGAAGGGCGCCAAACACTAAAATGAAGTTTATTTGTCACAGTTAAATGAGTCTAAATGATTAATTTGTGGAATTAAAAAACTCATCTAAATATTATTTAGCCCATAAATACAAACTTTCATAATATGGACTTGTAATAAGTCATTTAAGTGGCTTTTAGCTCTTTAAGCCAGAAACTTGTAGCTCACTGAACAAACTAAGTGGCCTTTGGACTGTGGGAGAATCTGAACTACTGAAAAGCTTATGTTGTCTCCAATGCAAACAGCGGTGTGTGACTGATGGATAAAGAAGAACCACATCTAGGAAGACCATGAAGTCCTGTGTGAATTAGCAAATAGCAGTTTAAAAAACACTTTTAGTGATAGATAAGTCTAGGAAATGCCTTTATTAATAAACTGTTTAGGACAAATAAAACCTGCATATATTTGATGCTCTTGAACCTGGTCTCAAAATGCCAAACATGCATATTTGTTGTGACAAAAATAAAGTACATAAGCGTCGTATCATTCCTGGTTTTGTTAGTGCAAGATGGCCTCGGGATGGACGGGACTTGAATCAAGCACTTGTTTACACCTGTGTACAGAAATCAGGTAATTGGGGGCTCAAATGGACTTTTTTTTTTGATAAATCTAAATTCTGATTAGGATCAAAGAAGCAAACTGAGGACATATCACTGTGAAGGAGAGGTGCTGAATCAAAGACATTATAGTGCTAGCAATTAGCGAACCCAAACACAGACCAGGAAGCAGGCAGGATGCAGAAAGAGATGTTGCATATAAACTTTACAAAACAACAATGCATGGATCCCAGAAGATGAGAAAACTAGACTAGAAGAATGAACATGCAAAGGCAAACTGAAACCACGTTGCAGGCTTTATAAACACACAGAACAAAACAAGACACAGGTGGAATGAGCTAATGAGCGAATGAGCTAAATGGAACCAGTTGAACTAATGAACAGGAAACAGGAAGCGAAACAGAGGAGAAAACTACTAAATAAAACAGGAAACAAGATATTCATTTACTTGTCATTTAAACAAGGATAACACCTGACTTGTTATGGACGACCACATTTTCTGCTTTGATTTGTCTGCCAGGAAAACACACTCTTTTTTTTTCAGTTTTTATAAACATAATGTAAAGTACATACATTGTACATACTGTATGCATACACATGCACTACATTCAGTTGTGTTATTAAAAAACTCTATCTGAAAATTGCTGTTTACTCAGGGTTTGTGTCTTAAAATTAGCCTCATATCCACCAGACATGGCCCAAATCTAAATTTTCTTTACACCTTCGGGCCACAGCTGGTCCACATTGGACTTACCAATGACACAACAGCACTTTAAGAACCATAAGAAACCAACAAAAGTCCCAAATGTGGTTTAAGTCAGGATTGAGATCTGCAGTTAAAACTTCTCACATTTGTGTTGATTTCAACATCAAAATTTTAACATCATTGGGATGTACAGAAGACTTCACCTTAATAAAGATGGATGTCAATAGTGAAACTGCACAAATGAGCTGAAGAGAAGAAGAAAAGGTGATCAGGGTTTCTGTCTGACCTCAGGAATACACAGTTGACTGAAGGCTGCATGCAAACAAGACTGAGACACCTTCTCAGAGCTGCTTTGATTATTGTTGCTGACTGAACAAAAACACTTCAAATATTAACTTTATCGCAAAATAAAGCAGTAACTTTACATGACATATTAGATGAGACTTCCCAAGCCCGTTTCCAAGCAGTCAGAAAGATTTTAAGCATCCTTCTCCTCACAGGGAGCTTGTGTTTGCATGTGAGAGAATTATGAATTAGTTCCATCGAATGTTGCCGCAGCAGCACATTTCATGTTGTTGACGCCGTGGGAAGAAATGTGTTGGTACGGGGCGTAGTTGCTGCTTAGCGTTTACAGGCCTTGTGCTTGTTTACATCTGCATCTGTCTATATGCATGTTTCCTGGGATTGTTTTGGATTTAATGAAGGCTATATTGTAATGTTCTCAAACAAGCATCTCTGTGCTGAACAGAACGATTCTCTGGCGATGAGATCACTAACATCCCTCTGAGACGTGACACCGCAGAAAACACTGTTCTCGCTCACTTTCTCCAAAATAAGGACAGATATTCTTCAGCTCCTTTTTGTCTCTTAGGATTTTGAGACAGATTGTTGCAATTTACTTCAAGTAGGACAGTGACTGTGTATGCTTAATGATTCAGAAGTTTGAGTTCATATTCATTACATCAGTGTGTGAGACTCGCTGTATGTCATTTTCATCATTGGGGAACAGAGTTACTTTTTGTCTCTTTTACATAGTTTTCTGATTGTCTCCTTAGAGTAAGAGTTTTCAGACAGACTCGTATTCACCAAAAACATGATGTCTGGCAGCCTTTAAGTAGCTCAGAATAACGGATGCTAAGTAAGCATGAATCCTCGCCATTTAAGAAACATTTATTTTGGGGTAGAAAATCCATCTATCCATCAATTTTCTATATCCACTTATCCCAAAAAGGTTGCGGAAGGGGGCACATGAGTCTGTCCCAGCTGCTATCAGACAAGAGAGGGAGAAAAAAGCTGTCAGCAAAACTAAGCTGGTCTGTGTCAAACACCTTTTTTGTTGGAGATCTTAGCAGAGTTTGAGGATCGATGGACATTTCGGAGGACAACTCGCACTTGTTGTGCTTCTGGATGGGGAGCAGTCAAAGCTCCATTTCTAGTGTCTGCTAGCTTAAAATAAACACAAGAGTCTGGTCTAGGTGCGTTTATGTTTAGAGTACAACTGGCAGAAGATTAGATCTTTATGTTTAATTTCCATTAAAAACATTTTTTAATTAAATCATTCACATTCATGCTAGGACAGGTAGCTGCTAGGTCAGGTAGCTGCTAGGACAGGTAGCTGCTAGGTCAGGTAGCTGATAGGTCAGGTAGCTGCTAGGACAGGTAGCTGCTAGGTCAGGTAGCTGCTAGGTCAGGTAGCTGCTAGGACAGGTAGCTGCTAGGACAGGTAGCTGCTAGGACAGGTAGCTGCTAGGTCAGGTAGCTGCTAGGACAGGTAGCTGCTAGGTCAGGTAGCTGCTAGGTCAGGTAACTGCTAGGACAGGTAGCTGCTAGGTCAGGTAGCTGCTAGGTCAGGTAGCTGCTAGGTCAGGTAGCTGCTAGGACAGGTAGCTGCTAGGTCAGGTAGCTGCTAGGACAGGTAGCTGCTAGGTCAGGTAGCTGCTAGGTCAGGTAGCTGCTAGGACAGGTAGCTGCTAGGTCAGGTAGCTGCTAGGACAGGTAGCTGCTAGGTCAGGTAGCTGCTAGGTCAGGTAGCTGCTAGGACAGGTAGCTGCTAGGACAGGTAGCTGCTAGGTCAGGTAGCTGCTAGGACAGGTAGCTGCTAGGACAGGTAGCTGCTAGGTCAGGTAGCTGCTAGGACAGGTAGCTGCTAGGACAGGTAGCTGCTAGGACAGGTAGCTGCTAGGTCAGGTAGCTGCTAGGACAGGTAGCTGCTAGGACAGGTAGCTGCTAGGTCAGGTAGCTGCTAGGTCAGGTAGCTGCTAGGACAGGTAGCTGCTAGGACAGGTAGCTGCTAGGTCAGGTAGCTGCTAGGACAGGTAGCTGCTAGGACAGGTAGCTGCTAGGACAGGTAGTTGATGTATGAATGACGAGCTGGCTTATCCTGGAGTTTCAGAACCGCAGTGCTTTCGGCCAAACCCGCCTGTGTTCTAGACTCAGAAGTAAGCATGAATGGCTTGGAAATGGGAGTTGATCCTGGTTAAATATATAATGGTCACCAGGCAATGTATCAACACAGCAATGTCCAGATTTTACACAAACTGAATTGGTTTATTCGACCAGTCAAAGGTTTGGACATTAGATTTAATGGTACTGGAAGTTTATCTGCATTTTGCTGTCAGTAGGTTTTATCTGTTTGTAGGAATACACGCCGTTATTCTTTGTCTCTGGTTACAGCTGCTGCGGTATCCAGCGGATGAAAAGCTGAACATATAAAACCACCTTCAGCTCCAAGTTTTCCCAAGTCCTATTAACTATCATGGTATTACTTATAAACTTTCTGAAGTTCATGGGGTATTTGGTCAGGCATTCTCCTTTTCTGTTTTAAACTTCAAACATCGCGATTGATGCAGCACTAATGATGCTTCTGGTGTCCAGGTAAACGTGACTTTTGACCTCTGATGATGTCATGGATCATGAAGAAGATCCACTATTTTGGTCTCCTGTTTAGAATCAGCTTTTCAGGTTCCCAAACTTTTTTTTATTCATTTTTAAAAGATGGGCCAGTTCAAAATTAGGAATGGGAGCCTTCACCATTGATGTGAAAATACCTCATGGAGAATCAGGGAAGAAATCTGATAGTATAGTGGTAAAAAAAAAAAAGGACTAAAGATATGGTCTACCTATTAAAATTACTATAAATATTCTTTAATTCAGGTGATGCTTAAGCAAGTTTAAAAATATGTGGCAGTAGATAAGTGTTGAACAAAGACGATTCAGCTGTACCGCAAAACACGATGGCCTCGGTTTAAAGAGCTCATTTCTCTTACACTGCAGTGCTTTAGGGACTCCATGTGAACACAGGGAGTGTGAAAGACCGAGGAAAGGAGGAGTGGGACCTCTCCATCACTCCAACTATGACCTTCCAAGAGTCATGCTGTTACAGAGTACAGAACTAATGCCTCAATATATTATCTGAATATGCTGCATTATCATTATGCCTCTCTCTCCCGCTTTCAATATAACTCTCACAGTCTTTTACTCTCGCGTACACACACAGTGTGGAGTCAAACAGAGATGCACTTGTGTATCCCTGCACAAAAAGGCAATGAAATGGTCACCCGCTGCCGATATGAGGCAGGCAAAAAAAAAAAAAAGATTGGAAGAAGGGTAGTGACAGCGTGGCACAAAGAAAAGACAGTTTAGCCTCATGAGCAGCGACTCGACCGCTGTTTTATATTGTGCATGCGTGAAGAGTAACATGGGGAGATAACATAGAGACTTCCTGGACAAGAGCAAGGTCAATACATGCGCACCGCAGCCGACATGCACTAATGCATTCTCAGTGTCGACAGTCTTTAGCACAATAGCAGGAGAGGAGAGAGGGAGGACTTCAGGAGACCGGGGAGATAAGAGCAAAATGTCACACCATTATTTTGTAGAAGAACAGTCAGACTTTCAGCACTTCTCCCGCCAGACATTAGCAACTCAGGTTATTGAGTTTAATGAGCAATTCCATTCATAAGAAACCGCAGCGACTGCATCCTTTGGTCTGAGTTAGTCGTGTAACAAGATGTTCGTATTCGTAGCTTCGGCGTGCGTTCAGGTTGTTTGTTGGTGTCAAAGATTCCAGGTTGAAGTTCTTTTGCAGACTGCTTGATTGATGATCCTGAGGTAATAGAACTGGTCTGAGGGAGATTGAGGTCCTTGACTGGAAGATGCGGTGACTGCAGTGTGATTGTGCGTGTGTGTCTGCAGGGCAGGATCGCAGCGAGGCAGCTCTCATCAGGCGTTTTAAGGGCGATGGCGTCCGCTACAAGGCCAAACTCATAGGCCTGGACGAGGTCACTGCCGCCCGCGGAGACAAACTCTGCCAGGACTCCATGATGAAGCTCAAGGTAAGAAAAGTCTTTTTTTTTTTTCCCCCCCTCACGCTGTTGATGCATCTCAGATTAAAATGTGTCTGCTCTTTAAACTCCCTGCATCTTAATTAAAAGAATTCTGAGAAGCACTAAGACCCAGAAATAATGTAACACAACCGCCTGCAGCTACATCCAGGACTCGCAAAACCTGCACACATCAGTTGCCATCCTATACTTTTTGGTCCATAAAGAGTTCAACTTCATGCATATTTTAAAGCCCAGCATTTAAATATGCATGCTTTATACATAACTGCATTTGTTTATGTTCACACATACGGTTTGATGCAGGTCTTCTGTATGCAAATTTTCCAGGGGAGAAAAAGTTCAGTTTTAAAAATAAAAAGGAAAAAAAAAAAAAAAGAGAGAGAAATGTGCTTACAGTGATTTATAGGGAAGATGATGATCAGTGCAAGAGGAAGTGAGGAGGTTAGCCATATGGATGAGAAGGGGATTGGGGTGAATGTCTCATTTGGCAGGACAGGAACAATTAGATGGGGAGGTAGACAGATGGAGCAGTTAGCAGAGGAGAGACGAGAAGGGACATAGGAGGGGAATAATTTAGATGATAGGTGGGAGGGAGAGGATTGAGAATAAAGATGAAGAGAGATAGGCCACTTTGTGTTCATTTATGAAGGAAAGTTCTTATGTACAACCTCATCTTATGAAATGGATTGACAGTTTTCTGTTACACATTGTTCCTCCACAGTCACACCTTCAAACAAAGCATCTGTTTTAGCATCTTTCTCTGCAGATCTGCTTTTAAGAACCGCAAAGAGTGCCGCATTCATAATTAATTACCCCTAACCCGTATGGTTGAAGGAAATTAAATAGAGAAAACTGCATTTATGTTTTCTTTATGTGTGGAGAAAACTCCACCCAGCGGAGACCAATAAGGGTGAAAAGAGGACAGACAGCTCATTGATCAAACAGCATCCCTCCTCCTCATGTATTCAGACAGGAAATCCATCAACTGTTTTTCTCTGATCTCTCCACCTCCTCTCTCACGGTGCTCCTCCTCTTCCAAACCCACTTCCTTTACTCCTGGTTTTCCCTTCTTCTTTTCTTCTCCTTCTGGGATTTCACTTGTACGATTTCACTTGAAGGCACCACCCGACCTTCCATGCTTTGTTAGAAATCAGCGCATCATTTTATGTTCAGCGCTTTAACATGCGGCGTCATTAAATTATTTTCCACAATCTCATTTAAAAGGCCTGCTGCTGAATATTAAAACAAGTATGCACCGCGGCGTGTCGGGTATTGAATGAAAGCCATTCCAGCATTTTCTTAGTTTACAGTTTCATTTGGGAATTTGCACGTGTTGGTGTCGTTGGAAACTATAGTTGTAGCGTAGCAAATCATTTTCACTTCGACAACAAGCATATGCGCAGGGATGTTTTAATACCACTATAGTGCACATACTTCTGTAGTTTGGGGGTGAAATACACACATATACGGGTAACGCCATTTGGCCAGAAGCAGCCTGATAATCTGAAATGTCTGCCAAAAACTTCAACATCCCTTGAAACAGTCCTGGATGTGTTTGCATTCAGTTCCGGATATTTTAGAATAAACCAAATGTTGTCCAATTCATCTGACAATACCAGAAATGTGTGATGCAAAAGGAATGGAAATTAACAGAACTTATTTCACTAAATAACTTTAAATCCAGATTGAGAGCATCTGAGACAGCCTCCTTAATCTGTCTGTCTTTTTAATTTGTAAGTAATTGTAATTGTGACGTTGCTGTAATTTATACTTTTAGCCACCTCTTGGCTAGGACTCCCTTAGAAAAGAGGTTTTTAATCTCAATGGGACTTTCCTGGTTAAATGAAGGAAATAAAATGTGTGTTGCCGAGTTGAATAGATCCATAAAAACTGGATAAAGTGTACCTAGATCTCAGCTTTAGTTTGTCACGTGACAGACGGATGTGCTGTAAACCATTCAGCCAGACATGAATAATTAAAGCAGCTGCCAACTGTGCAAAATTTCTGTTCCAAATGAAAAGATGTTGCGCGGCACTCTCCGCTCGGAGTCGCTGGGATGGTGTGCGCTGTGGATGCTGACTGACAGATCTCAGCTCAAATCAACTGATGGACAAACTGAGTAGTGTTTGTTTAGAAACACACAAAAATGTGTAGAGTCACATGAAAATGAAGGTGTGTCTTCTTTCAGTCCTATGATTTTACATTTGAACACATGCCGGCTAAAATAATAACAATGATCTGTTTCTGACCAGATGTTAAAGTGAACCCGACATAATCTTTTTCCAGGCAGCTCTGATTATGTGATTATGTCAGAAAAAGGAGAACAGTATTCTTGGGGTTGCATCTTCTGATTGGTCAGCTATCTGGGGATTTGCTGAGAAGGCCGGCATTGATCAGGGGTAAACTAGATTTGGCCCGATGCCCACCATTCAGTTGGACCAAAATGACATCTTCAAAGCTAAAACCTGCAGACTACAAGCCCAGTACAATACAACTTTATTTATAACGCACTTTTAAAACAACAATGTTGACCAAAGTGCCACATTACGGGGGGTTAAATAAAACAAAAGAAAACAAAAACAACTGAATAAATAACAAGAACAATTAAAAAATTACAGGCATCTAAAAGCAATCAAATTAAAAAAAAATCTAAATAAAATCGGATCTAAAAAGTCAACTTATTGTGCAGAAAGAGCCAGCTCAAACAGATGGGTCTTCAGTAAAGATTTAAAAGCAGATACAGAGGAGGCCTGTCTGATGTGTAAAGGAAGCTCATTCCACAGTTTAGGTTCTGCCACCGCAAAGGCGCGGTTCCCTCTGAGCTTCCGTTTCGTCCTCGGTACAGACAGAAGAAGTTTGTCAGCTGACCTGAGAGACCGAGAGGGCGTGTAGGAATGGAGGAGCTCAGAGAGGTACCGCAGGGCAGTACGCTAAGTTCCGTTAGGTTTCCAGTATAAACAGCAGTGAGTTGTTTTTATTGATAATTACGTTGTCATGGCAGCTTGTTGATAAAGAAAAAAAAAAGGCATCGATATGTTTAGTTTATTAATAATAATCCTGTAAATTGGCTGGTGTTGGCATGGTGCACGTTCTTACAAAGCGTTTGAGTTTTTCTTCTTTTATATGACATTTTTAGATGCTCACAGATTGGCTATTTTATCTGAGTTGGTGAAACTGGAACGGCAACTACCCAGTAAAAACATCACCTACTCTCAGCTGCTCCAAAATCCATCATTCCTCTGCTTCCGACTTACTCTTTCTCCTCTCTCTGGTTCGACCATCCTTCAAGATGGAGTATGTAAGATTTTCAATATTTTCAAAATAAATTAACTAAAAAAATAACTACAATCATAATTAGATAGTTGTTTTTTTTTTAAAACATGTAGGTTCCAGTCTGTCCATATTTGATGTGTTATTAAATTGCAAGTTTAATTAATGACAAATGACAAAAAGCACTTTTTTTTTTTTTACTGGTATGCAAACATTTAAGAAGGGTTTTTGTCATTAATTAAACTTGTAATTTAAGAACACATCAAATATGGACAGACTGGAACCTACATGTTTAAAAAAAACTATCTAATTATGATTGTAGTTATTTTTTTAGTTAATTTCATTTGAAAATATTGAAAATCTTACATACTCCACCTATAAAGAGGCCACGCTGTTGTTTTAGCACGGCGCTGCAAACAGCACTCTGTCTCTCTGCACACTGGCTAATAACTCCTGCAATCAGTTTTTATTAATAACCTGGTTGCAAGATTATTATGGCCTGTTGACAATGGTTCAGTAACCATGCTGCCACTGCTGAGTGGTACTCATTTAGCTTGGAAGTCACAAGCAAAGAAGAAGTTTTTTTCTTGCAAACACACTCCTTGCAAGCATCCCCTCAGATCCAGCTGTTCATGCTCCAACCAGGAAACAGATCCAGAAAATGAAGATGAACAGCATGAAGAATTGTTACAACTTATATTCCAGCAGGATGTCTCTGCCTGCTAAATGCACACCTGAAGTTGTGCGATATTATTTACTGTCTTTTTAAATGCGGTCAGTTCCAGTGTGTTCACGTTTTAACATCATGGGAGCAAGACGACGTAACACACGACAAGTTACTGAAACTCTGCCATTTTCATGTTGTGCTATATCCACCCGACATTGTTTCTGTTATGTTCAGTTGTTTTAGATTAAATAATTGCGACAGCATTCAAGATATAATATCAACGTAGCAAACAAGTTGAACACCTCTAACTTTTTATGGGACTTTTTATTCACACAACTGTCATCCATTTAGCGCAGCTAACATACATCTGTGCAACTGGTTTAAAAAACAAACTCCTTCCATTTCTCTTAGACTGGTGGCTCTGTAAGAAAGTTTGAAAAGGTCAACTTGTCCTTGCAACCTGATTTTTTTAGATATTTTAGAAAAAGAAGTGTATAAAAAAACTAAAATGGCCGAGGTGAACATGTTGCAGAAAACAGTCACAGAGTTGAAAAAACATTTCTTTTGCATTCAGAATGTAAAACAAAATCTAAACACTTCTATTCTGCTTCTATTCTGTGTCTAATATGGTCTGTGGTACTGTGCGTGTGTGTTTCTTGTTCCCAGGGTATAGCTGCAGCAGCGCGGTCTAAAGGAGAACACAAACAGAAGGTGTTTCTGACTGTTTCCTTTGGAGGGATCAAGATCTTTGAAGAGAAGTCGGGGGTAAGCTCTGAAGCAAATGTGGGTCTGTTTATTTGTGTGTGTGTGTGCGCTGCTGCATGCAGCACTTCAGTGTGCGCATACATTTGTATTTCCTCTGTTAATGAGGCCTCTCCATGAAAGGGATGGGCCCCTGGGGAAATCAGGAGGGCATAATTGAAACCCTGAGAACAAGGCCTCGGTGGATGAGAGAACATGGCTGTCCCATTGTCTGCCTCTTTGCAAACAGCAGCAACACTGGTTTCATATTGTATCAGGATTATGCGTTTTCCATCTTACACGCCTGCTTTCCTGGTTGACCAGCGCGATTTATCCCATCACTGTGCGTTTCTCATCAGTCCCCTGTGGTCCATATTTTCTCCTAACTCCCAGTTCACTCTGTCGTTTTTGGCCAAGTATTCCTCCCACTGTTGGACCAGATCTGAGAATCACTCAAAGACTTAGAAAAACACAGTTAACAGGAGTTTTTCTTGGCTTCACTGAGAAATCCTGACAGCTCGGAGATTTAAACAATAGGAGCAGTAATAAATGGGGAAGGGGGGGGGGGGGGGGGCGCTCTATGGACAGATGAACTCAAACGTCAGTTATGAAACGCTGCTGCAGAGTGAGCGTGTTTGTGGCTCGGGGGAAAGTAGCCAAAAGTACCGAGAGGTTTCTTTTTAAATTTTCTTACTCAAGGATCGGCTGTCAAGTTTTATTGAGGTTCAATCCCCCACCTGGCCGTAGCTGTCACTGTATCCTTGAGCAAGAAATATAATGCCCACAATCCCCAGTATACAACCGCTCCGGTCACTAAACAAGCCGGCTTTGCTTCTTCTGACTTACTGCTGGAGACTGTGTGCCACGTGGAATTCAAGAAACTTGTAAATACCGGTCTTAAAAGAAAGACTGTAAGGTGTTGGGCTCATTTTGCCCTCGAGGGTCTTAACTTTTATGTTCTTTGTGGCAGATGAAGATGAAACGTGTGTCATGTAAATATGTGCCTTGGCTGAATATGTGTCCAGCTGAGACATAACAGGAGGTCTGATGCTCCACATTTGGGTCTCACTGACATTTTTCTGTGTGTGTGTGTGTGTGTGTGTGTGTGTGTGTGTGTGTGTGTGTGTGTGTGTATGATTCAAAAGTGCTTTGTATCAGACAGGTAGGGCCAGGTAAGCTTATGCCCACATGGTGCCTATGTTGGACACAATCAGCCATCTTTCACCTTCTGTCAACCTCTGTTTTATAACCCTTATAAACCTGAGTGTCACACCCCTTCTCGCTCAAAACCTTCATCATAAAAGCAAGAGATAAAAAAAGAGAGTGAGAGATAGAGAAGTAAAGAGACAAAGGGATAAAGTTAAAGGAGAGAAACAACCAGAAAAGGAAAGTGAGAAGAAACAAGGATGTGAGGAAGATTGATAGAGGAAGGATGCGACAAAAGGGACAGAGACAGAGTTGGAGGGATTGTTGGAGAATCAGGGAGCATATGTCAAAGTAAAGCTCTCTACAGGGAGACCTTGTCCTCTGTCTCCGCACATTAATATTAACTATAGAGATATGCAGTCCTCACTATCAGTCCTTCAACCCCTCCTAACGCCGCGGGAGGAAGGGAGACGGAGAGAAAGAGAGAATGACTCTGCTGAGGTTCAGGGATCTTGACAGTCTCATTCCCCTCCTGTGCATCAGTCAGCCAGATGGGCGGATGGATGGTTTGGTGAATGAGTGAATGGATGGCCTCTCAGTTGGAGGAGGGAAGGTCGTGCAGGATGGAGGGAGGTGGCGCTTGAGATGGAGAAGGAAAAGAAGGGAGACATTAATCTAACAGAGGGCAGACTGGCGTGTCTTCCTTTCGGTCAACCTCTATCTCAACAAACGCGTACATATGGCCACAAAGGCGCACACGGGCACTTGCCCTCTTTGGCCTCTAACGTCTCAGAACCAAGCCAGGTCCCAAACCTAAAGGACTGGGCTTGTTGGCCTGCATTATGAGACTCGACTCAGAGAGATCAAATGAATTCATAGCAAGCAAAAGAAAAAAAATTGCCAAAAAAGAAAACTTCAGCTCTTTTCACATAAAGTATCTGTTGCACCTTACTGGTGGAAAATAAAAACCTCATCACTCTTCTTCTCATGTAATTCATAAAAAGGCCTGTCGCAATAAGTCAATTAATCGCACAATAAGAAAAAATGCTCGTAATAAGTTTACCGGGCACAATCATTTTTATTTGTCTTTCTTTACTCTCTCGCTCACTCTCTCACCTCTCGAGTGAGAGATGGCATTTGTTGTAAGACAATGTTAACTAAACACAGCAATACAACAAGCTTCCATCTGTTTCAGCAGACTGGGGACTGGATCAGTATAAACTAGTCTGCACATCAAGCTAAATGTTCTTTAGAAATGAAAGTTTGTCAATCTTTGAAAGAGTGTACTTGCGTTATTATGGCATTAATGTTATTTTAGTTGAAAATGGTCTCAAAATGAGAACAATAATCGCTTCGCGCAGTATTATCGTCTATCGCAATAATTTCTGAGACAATTAATCGCATGGCAAAATTTGTTACCGTGACAGACCTATTCATAAATGCCATGTAGAAGAAGCTCAGTGCCATATAAAATACGATGCCTACACACTTCAACAACTCATCAGGTAACTAGATGAGCGATGACAGCTCTGTTGGTTAGAGGGGAAAGATCCAAGACGCTGGATGATAAGCACACCGAGCGAGTCTGTTTTGCTTCCATTGCCACCTAAACTTAGCGCAAAAAGTGTCGAGTGAATCGGTTCTTTATTGTAGCAATCCTTCATGGCAATCAATCTTATATTGTTTGAAAGCCTGTTTATATGTGAGGAAAACTGTAATGAGCAGCAGAGTTGAGTATTTGGGTTGTGCCCAATAAAACTTGCTAAATCTTCTTTGCCAGTGTCAAACAACTTCTTTAAACAGCTTTCAGTATATATGTCATTAATTTTAAACGATGTTTAATGTTGAAAACTCAATGGAAATCTCTGACAGTCTAAAGCTTTAGCGCATAAATATTTAATAAAAACATACTACTTCCTCACTAGAAATATGTTAGATTACATCCGCTCATCTGAGCAGGTGTGTTAGAGCGCCTGATTCATTTAAATTCATTTGAATCTGTTCCTCTAACACACCTAAATCAAATTAAATACATCCCCACAACAGCTGAGTGTCAAGTTCTGCACAAACATTTAGTGATCCATTAGTTTGAGTAAAGTGTGAAGCACAGAATCATCTAAAACCTGCAGTCCAGGAGCCTTCACAAAGCAGAACCGGACATCCTTATTCAGATATTCTGGTGTTAATAAAAATACAAGCTGTTCGATATAAGACGCCTCTCGCTACACTGAGTGATCCATAATTCGAACAGATAAAGATCTTTCCGTGTCGGTGAAGAGCAGAGTCTGTAGCTTTATATTATGTTGTATTTAGTAACTTATTAACATTTATAGAGGACATGCAGCTGCTCCTCTTGGTGTTTTTATGTCAGCACTGATTGTAGGACACTTTTTGTTTTATCCCTGTGGTTTGCAGCACAGTCACATGTCATTTCACTGCTGCGGAGTCTAATGGACACACACTAAATGTTGGCCAGCTTCACCAGACCAGCAGATGCTGCTGACGGGTGAGCATATTAAACACGTAGGATCGCCATACCCAAGGGCGGATTATCCACTGGGTATTATGGGCACTGGCCCAGGGGCCCACGTAGGGCAAACACCAGTTCGGACACGAAACAAAATGTACATAAAAGTCAGATAGTTACACAACAGTGTCTAGTGTCTTGCTATATGTACCACTGGCTGAGAGATGTTACAAATGTCATTTCACAGTGTACAATTCACATTTCTCACAATATTGTGGTGGGGAAGGGGGGCCCCTGTAACACTCTGGGCCCAGGGGTCTCTGCACTTTTACTCCTTCCCTGACCATACCAGTCTCTGGGGAAATGGGGAAAATAATAGGTGAATTTGAATAGAACATGATGCGTGTCTCTAACTGCAACAAATATTAAATGTCTTTTTTTGTTTAATTGAAATCTAGACAGTAAAAAGCATGCGGCGCTACGACAGAGGAAGCCAATACGATGTTCTCAAAACAAACTGATTAAATCGCACTTGTAACTGCAGCTCAGTTTTCTTCTGTGAACACTGGTTCACAGAAGCACATTAATTCAGTTTCATTTATTTATTTTTTCTAGGCGCAGAGCACAATTAGGAGTAATTGCACCAATCTAAACTTGTTGCTAATTTACATGCACAGTCCCCGAGCAGGTACACAAAACTAGAAAAAACCCATCAATGTAAGATGACTTGAAATCATCTTACCTTTAAGGTTTTAAAAACATTACAAATCAATCTTTTATGATGCGGATTTAAGCCAAATTTGCTAATTCTGCAAAGCTTCTGAGTATTTGTGGACTTTTCTGAGCTGCAGTTACCTTCAGTAGATGATGCAGGGTTAGAGCCAGAACCAAGAAAACACCAGTTATCCACTGGGAGGAAGGGGCACGAGCTTATAAAACCATTTTACTCATTATTATGTGCATCGCAATGAAGATGGACGTTATCAAAGTTGAGAAAGTTCTATTTTCTGCACAATATTACATGCTGATAATCCCTTCGCCTTTTATCAGAGCCTTAGTACAGCTTCGCCTGACCGTGACCGGCTTGTTATTGCAGCCAGACACAAAGAAAAATCAGTATTTGGACAAGTTTTTACAGCTGGCGGGAAGAACTGACTTCTGATGCTGCTAAAAAAACTTCCAAAAGAACCTGACACTTCTAAAGAAGCCACTAACTTGCTTATTTTATGATATTTTCCCAGTTTGTCTACTTAAAAAGAGACAAGTGCGCTGACACACTGAATAAAGAGGAATATCTCACCAGTAAGAAGCTATATGTAAAGGCTGCAAAGGTTTTTTACTATTCTTTTTTTCATCTTTTCATCCACATTGAGGGGGAAACGTTTGGTGGTGCAGTTCATTCTGCTCAGGTTATGACTTAAAAAGAACCAAAAACAAACCTTGAGTTTGGTCCTACAGCATCTGCTGGATGCTGGACAGCCTGTCCAGTTCAGCAACGTGAAGGTTAGGGAGGTTACACAGACATATCCTGCTGCGTCACCCTCTCCTGCCTCACTCCCAGCTTTGCAGCGCATATCTTGGGTCAGTGGCCAGAAACTGCTGAAGGACGTGCTGCCCACAGTCCCTCAGAGACATTGACGATGTGTGTGCATGAGACTCCGGGTAACAGGGACTGGTAGTGCACATTGACATTGCTGGAGAGAGGGGGAGTGCAAACAAACAATCTTCACCTGGAAGCTGAAACTGACAGATAGCTAGACCCCAGCATGCACAACATTTATGATGTTGATAAGAGACGCACGTTTTCTAAGCTGACATCTCTTCTAATTGCATCCACTGTACCCACATAAATTCATTATTTAGGCATTGTGTTACTCGGGTTCTGAATTAACAACCTTAACAACCCAACAAATGTAGATTAAAGTAGCACGCTGTAACTTTCTGACTTTTAAAATATGACACAGTGACATCTGTTATGTCCATTCCTGGAGATGTTGTTGCCCTGCAGCCTCCTGAGGCAAGTAATCACTGCATCGCTTTGCAGCTGCGTTTCGCTCAATGCACCACTACCAACTGGTTTCTGAATTTCAGCATAGTGGCTGTTCAGAAGTTGCATCAAGACAGATTCATCAAAGAAACATTAGACTAACTCTTAATTGGAGGAAGAGCGGAAAAGAAAGAGAGAAAGGGAGCATATAAAAACAAGAATCAACACTGAACTGACTTTTACTGACTGGAGAGAGCTCAGAGGATAGTTAGGATCTAAGATGGATGTCGAATTAGCCGTTGCCATTGGATACCTCACGGAAAACCTGCCAAAGTTCCATAGTGATTCTGTTTTTCTTTTTTTTTTTTTTTCTTGTTTTCATTGTTGTGGTGCTTTAAAAGTAATTCTGGTGGGTAAAAATGAAAACTTACTGGCGTTTCCACTGAACACTTTTCCTTTACATAAGTGTGTGTGCTTATTTTACTGCAGTGGTTCCCAAACTGGGGGGCCCAGAGTTATCACAGAGGGGGCGCGGCAAGGCTAAATAAAACTTGGGAGTTTTTACACTGGATAAATTTGTAAAAGTACTCATAGGAAATGATGATAAATCAAGAGAGACTTTGAGTAATAAAAAAGAGAACAAACTATGATGGAGCATATCTGTCTCTGCTTGACCAGTAATAGTAATAACCAATGGTGAGTAATAATCAGACCATAGTTTTTTGCATGTACCAAAATATTATCATCTAATTTAATGAAGTATGAAGCCAAACACGTTACAACACCACTTGGGGACTTTTCATCCTGAACACAAAGAAAAGCCTGCAGGTTACTTTAGAAATAAACTATCCAACTATCATATATAGCAGAGTTTTGTTTTGTTTTTTTTTTACTAAAACAGCTTCGTCTCATAGAAAACTCCAATCACCTGAAGTAGTTTGCAGAAATTCTTGGTTTAAAATGTTTCACACTGAAGCAGAAGAATGGATAATAATACTGACATGGTTTTAATTAGAGTTACCTGCAATACTGCCACTACAACTAAAGACACATTTCTTAGTGTGTTTCTTCAGTTCGTATGATGGGAGGGGGGTTCGACTTTATTGTCGTCGATGAAAAAGGCGGACTGCAGAAAAAGTTTGGAAACCACTGCTCTAGTGAGTGTCGTTTATGAGCAACTGTCTGAACAAAATGAAGCTGAACAAGGATCCAAGTTTAGATGAAATAACGTTGAAAATGAAAACATAAATGTGGCTGGATGTGGAAAAGAAGAGGATGTTCATACAGCTGCACTTACAATGTGGTTTATATTCCCTGGGGAAAAAAATAGCTTATGGAAATTCTGATTCACTGATAACTTCGGTAATCTATGGAGCACATTGGCTGCTGATCAAAGAAATGTTCATTTAGTCTGGTATGCAACTAGTCCAAACAGGGTTTCCAGCAGAACCTGTAGGTGGATGCATGAGCAGACGTTTCAGGCACTTCTGGAGAGTAAAACCTTATTTTTGTGGGCAGCATCACATGGACACCTTGCAGTAAAATTCTCCTGGTTTAAATCTCAGTTTCAGCCTTTATGCGCAGTTTGAATCTTCTCTGACTTACATTGTTTGTTGTTGTTTGTTCCTTCGTCCAACATCTGCAAGGCCTCGTTAAAAACAATAAAATAGATGGAGAAATTATTCTGCTGTTTTGTCTTAAAGCAAACTGGATGATTGGTGCTTTAAACATCCAGAATGGCTTAATCTTACAATCAACACAACTTTTTAAAGTTTTATTTTGGGTTTATGTGACAAACATGGTTAAAGCTCCATTTTGAAAACCCCCAAATAGAAAAATTTTCTTTGTTTACTTTTGGGTTTTAACACTTCGTCCCCTTATGTAAATCTAAAGACGATTTAACGCCTGTTTCACATTCAGCTTCGTCGCAAACGTTGCAGGTTATTGAAAGAGATTCTTTAATCCCACTTAAGTTCCTCTGAAACGTTTCCATCTCTGTTTTTTATTTAAAGCCTACAGATGATCTGTGTATGCGAACTGCCTCTGCTGCCTAAGCTGTACTCGCTACCAAGATGAAGAAGAGCAATTGAATTTATGCAGTCATTTCATTCTCTGCTCTCTTTGAATCAGAGTCCCTCTTTGTCACCTCGCCGCCCACCCGGAGATAATTCAATAACCTCTGCAAAATGAGCTCTGTGTGGATGTGTGTGTCTGTGTGTTTGTGTCTATGTTTTTTGTGCGTGCATGTTCACATGCACTGCCTTAGCTGTCATTTTCAGGTCAATCAGAGGTGTTAATAATAATCATTACTCCAATTATTAAATTTAGAAGACATGACTCAGACGGCGATTATCTCTTTCTGCTGGGGCTCATAGTGTGGGTGTGTGTGTGTGTGTGTGGAGGAGTCCATGGCCCCATGTTTAACCGGCACCACTCTGCTCTGCCATGTCTCACCTCTGGATTAGCTTCAGAGAGGGGAAGTGTGTGTGTTCAGTCTCTGGTGTAAAGCGCTCCAACCCCCCTAGCATGAGCTGAAGGACTGCAGGATCGTTATGTTGACTGTGTGCCTCTGTTCCCAGCATGCATCTGGCACAAACAATAACAACAAAGCAGACGTTTAGTGTGAGTTAACAGAGGGACGTCACAAATTGAGCTGTGAATTCTTTGTGTGTGTGTGTGTTGTAACTGAGGGCACAGATGAAATGATCAAGTCGGACAGCTTGCCGAGCTGTGATTGTCACTGACCCCCCCCCCTCTGTCCTCAGGACAAACAGTGCCATCTGCCACGGGCAATGCCAGCTTGGCAGTCCCACCTCAGACTAAACCAGAGAGGGCAGAAGAGCAACAAACAATTCACTGTAGGATACATTCTGTCTCAGTGTGTGTGTGTGTGTGTGTGTGTGTGTGTGTGTGTGTGTGTGTGTGTGTGTGTGTGTGTATGTGTGTGTTTTGAGGGAATTTGAGCTAAATGCTTTTTTCTCTTGCAAGTTCTTGGAAATGTGTAAATAAAGTTTTGGATGAGGGAGTTTATGTTCCAAACTTTTTACACTTGAAATGTGGTTCTTTGTGGTCATGTCGACAACATTCTAGCTCCTGGTGTTGGCATTAAGTTCTGAGTTTATGTAAAGCCAAACTGCAAAACAAACAGTTTAGAAGTAAAGTGGAAGTGCAGGTTTGGCGTGTAAAGCCTCAGTTGGCATCAGAGAGAAACTTTGTAGACCCTCATGATGAATCTTACATTGCCAAGGCCTTGCATACAAACAGACCCTGAAACTTTGAGTTTAATCCTGTTGGGTACATATCCTTTGACCATCATACTGATACACATTAGATTCAGACAATCATGAGTAGTCAGTGGACTTCACTGAATAATGGATGGACATGTGTCCTGATCATGAGTCCTGAATCTATTCTGGACCTGTTCTGATCCAGTTAAAACAATCCATATATATAATTGTCATTAATCTAATTTATAAGAAATCACTTGGTCAAGGAAACCAACGAATTGGAAAGGAGAAACCTCCAGTAGAATGAGACTCATAACTGGTTGGAGGTGGACAGGACAGGGTTGTGGAGTCAACAGCACCATAATGCTAAACTATGGACACCTGTTTAAAAAATAAAGAGAGGCGCAAGTTGATGGCAATAAAATCATATGTACACACAGGAACTCTCTCCCAGTGATTGCTGGGGTCGCCTCCAGTTTCCTCGTGACCCTTAACTGGACTAAGTTAAGGGTAAAGAAAAGGAATGGATGGATTTACACTGGAAGCTGGCTAAGGACCACTCTGACTATAAGCTTTTCTAAAACAGGAAGGTTTTTAGTATAACAGGATACACTGCCTGATTTGACTTATTTTATGTTGTATAAGCATCAAACGCAGACTTCTTTTGTTTGGGAGATGTTTGAAAACACCATAGTTGTGTTAGATTGAATGACTTCGCTGGGATCACCTACAGATCAACCTGTCGTCCATGTTGCTGTTTCAGTGACGAACTGATGTTTAAAACTGGCTTATTCTTGGTTTTTGTGCGCTTGGTTTTAACGCCCATCCTCCATCATCCTCTTCTACAGGTCCTCCAACACCACCACGCAGTCCATGAGATCTCCTACATTGCCAAGGACATCACGGACCACAGAGCCTTCGGCTACGTTTGTGGGAAGGAAGGAAATCACCGCTTTGTAGCCATCAAAACTGCACAGTCGGTCAGTATTTCTGTAAAGAGCGTGTGTGTTTGTTTTAATGCTTCTCAGTTGTTTATGCACGTTTCAGCATTCATACTCAGTGTGTAGGTTAACGTATAAATCATCAAGGTCTTTTTCACAAGCGTGAAGCTCTTGACATTTAGATAAGGACCCTTGAACAGCGCATGGTGTTTTTGTGTTGCACATCAAACCTACTGTTTTGTGTGTTAAGCTCTAGGAGCCTGTTTGTGTGTGTGTATGTGTGTGTGGAAAGGTTCAGGTCCAGTCCTGCAGCACTATATTCTATATGATATTGAGTACCTCTCTGGGCTCTGATATGATTGTTGTTGCTGTTGTTGTATCTATGTGTCTGGCTTGTTTTGTCTGGATCCAGCTGGCTTGCTCCATAGCTGTATTGATTTCCCATAGCAAGTCGATGAGGATTTGAGTGTGTGTCACCAGCTCTAATGGCATATCCATCCTCCTCGGGCCATGAACCATGGCTCCCTGACTTAGACAGATACACACATAAGCACCCTGGTCCATACTCACAAATACACATGCCACACTTGGGTGAAAAGAAATGGCCGCCTGTCTCGTGTTACCCTGCCTAACGGTGTATCACAAAGTTATGGTCAGCCAGCTAAGCTGCCATTTACCTGATGTGTGTGCCTGAGGAAAGGTCATGATTATATTTTACTCCCTTTCTCAGGATTTGAGCTGGTTTTTGCTGGCGCTGTGACTGGGGGAAACTGTGAGAGGGATGGAAGTACTGTGCTTGTTTCTGAGGCTGTAATTGGAAAGTAACCACTTTGATGTGAGGAGTCTTTGTCGTCACGATAACTAAGACTTAAAGTTGTTCTGAAAAGGCCAATTTAGGGTTACATTCAAAAGTAATTGGCTTTCGGCTCCACTCAAAGTCCCAGCAGAAGAAAGGCATGTCTTATTTAGCCCGTTTTTGTTCAGATAGAAGAGCCTTAATCGTGTTAGAATGGAGAACCCCAACAATCTCTTCCTTGTTGGGACTTGATAGAAAATGCACAACTGTTATTAAAATGCATACATCTAGAATCTTGTTTGTTTGTGGGGTTTTTTGTTGTTGTTTTGGTTTTGATGGAATTTATTTGTTTTGTTTTGTTGCCAAACCAGCTTTTGGAGTTTGAGGGTATTTCTGGGTGCATAATGCTGTTAGCTCAATCACGTTCACAGATAACTAATTATAGCATATCAAATTTATTTAAATTAATAAAAACTCAGATTAGAATCAGATTGGAAACATTTATTAGACAGTATTCAGTAAATAATATGGATGGGAAAAACAATCAAAAATCGGGATTTTTTGCTTCACAATTTTGAAATCAATTTTTTTTTTTTTAAAGAAAATAATTTATTTCTTTTTTCCAATAAATAAAAAATAATCCATTATAAAATGTCTGTTATTTTTATTGTTTTATTGATCTTTTGACTTGTCTTCTTGGGCATTACAGCAGCAGAATGATGGTCTGGCTACTGTGTTGTTTTTTCCTAATTAAAATCAAGAAAAATGACAAGCAACAAAAAGTTTTAGACATTTTTTTTTGTTTTTAATCTACAAAAATCAGTAATATTGAAGAATTGCGAGAATCGCAATTTAAATCAAATCAGCAACCAAAAAAATCAGTATTAAATCGAATCGGGACAAAAGCATATCGTCACACCCCTAGTAAATAAGTAATCAGTCTAAAGGTGCGTTTTTATTACATCTAGAATTGTACAAAAGCTCAATATTGCAATGAAAAAAACGCTAATGGAAATACCTATGTTTCGAAAAAAAATGTCTCAAATATCGCTAAAAGTTTTTACACTCTCATGAGGAAGTTTTTCAGACGTTTTGATATAGAACCATATTACAAAACTGTGACGGAAACACTTTTTTTGGGGGATTTACGTGTCCCCAGATGTGACGTTGGGCAGTGTGAACAGGTAATTTCCAGCAAATATGGCGTGATGCAGAACAAACAACAACAAATTTTAGAGTTTTAGAAAAGAAAATGAGAGAGAAAAGCTTCCGAAAGATGTAGCAAATTCTCCACAGCAAAAAGGAAACCCCAAAATAATGCTACGTGGCTACCTTGCATAAGCTGCGATTCTCATAAAACCTCGAGAGAGGAACAAGATTTTACGAGACTTATGCGCTAAATACTGTTCGATGAAAACACCTGAAAATTGCAATTGTTGTTTGTCGAAACTTAAAAATATCGCTTTTATTTTGCAAGACAATGTAATGGAAATGCAGAAGATCACAGATATTGTGCAGTTCATCTATTTGTACCAATTCTCATTACAGTGATTTGTGTTATCCCGGCAAATCATGTCTGCAGCTTTATTCCCACTGCTGGTGTCATTAAATGCTGGAAATGTGTCCCTACATTAAACAGTGAAGAAATGAGAATGTTTTCAGAGGTGTTAGAGTTGATTTTGCACTTGTCTTTGACACGAAAGCATCTTATCTGTGATAACAGCAGTGTCCACATTACCTTGCTTCCTTTGATGATGCAGCCAAGGATTAATCTTGGCTACATCTGGGGGTCTTTCTTGGCCCAGTCTTGATACTTTCTGACAGTGATGGAGTTGGTGAATTAACAAAGAAATAATAACATGATCAGGACAGTCATATACCTCATAGCTGGTCAGATTAACTTGTTATCATTAGGTTATCTAACACTGTTAATGTTATTTTTCTCATATTTTACAACACTGATAATGGTTAATGGTACACCTGGCCTGACCGACATGAACTGGCTCCTTCTGTGGTAAATGTGATGTTATGATTGAGTGATTCTTGGTGTTTCTTCTGCCTGTGCATGTGATGTATTTGGGCCATGTTACTTATGAACTGTAAGTATCTGCATTTGACCTTGTTGTACGTTTTATGCTTGGCATTAATAACTTAAGCGGAGCTCTTTTCCTGACACTTTGTGCAGATTTGCTCTTCTACCAGTGACTCTGCCTGCGTAGTGGCTTAAATTTGAAAGAGTGACAACATGTTTCAGTGTCGTCTCAGCCGGGGAGACAGATTACCACAGTGTGTCTGTCATGAGCGATACATAGCTGAGAATATCTCACAGTGAGATGATGCTAAACTACAACTACTTTATGCAAAGCAGCATTCTGTCTATGAACTCCGGGTGCACCCTGCATAGCTCCAGTCAATAATTGATTAGGTGTGAAACACGGCCGTACCATTTGGCTCCTTTCATTTGTGCTGGGACTGCGGTTGCAGGTTGTCCCTCAGCGCTCGTTGCCGTTGCTTTTGCTCCCTTGACAAGAAAGGTGGCACAAGGTAAGACAAGAGGCTACTATCTGCTCATGGCAGCGTCTAAATCTGATCTAGAGGAGGAATACAGCTTGTAAGGATCGTGCGGATAAGAGTTTAGAAACTCATCGTCTCTCTGCGTGCTGCTGTGCTCTAACCTGCTTTTTTAGATCCCAAATACTGACAGCAAAGTTTATTTAGTTTCGAGTCGAACTTCCATTTTCTGCATCGAGTCACAGCGGTGCAGAGAACAATCACTTCAAGGGCTTTGTTATCTGTCGTGAAAGATTTTAGACACACCGTTTGCACTGTTTGCTATTCTGAAGAAAATGCAGTCGGGCACATCCTGCAAAAACGGAGTTTTCTCTGAGGCGAACATATTTCACTCCGCTTTTGTTCTGCTCAGTAATCTATCCATCACCAGTCGTCTGATATTTAACATAAAATAGAGTCCGCTGGGGCTAGTTTGCGTAATACATCCCTAAGATTGAAAGCTTGTCAAAACCTGTCTGTGAATATGAGGCCGTATTTTACAAAATGGCACTGCTGCGGTGACAAATCCACGCCGCCACAAAAAGACACAAACAATATTTAGAAAGACACGAGCATTGTTTCGCCTTAGATATACCAGTGCAGCAGAGCGTGCAACACAGCGACTGACTTGGGTTTTTGCCTCGGCTCCCCGTGCCAAGAGCGCCGCCGTACACCCTCAGTACTCTCCTCGAAGCCTGAACGACTGAGGTGATTTTTTTTTTTTTTTTCCTGAAGTGCGCATGCCTCACGTAACTTTGGCTTACAGGCATAAATGTTGTCATCAGAGACTGTGCTCGAGGCACGCCACAGAAGACGGTGTACCCAGCGTTGGCTTGTGAGCATGCAGACTCGACTCGTTGCGCTCAACGAACGTTTTTCTGTAGATGTCGCTCGGCAACACAAACAGACTTTAATCAGACCCTTCTGTTATGTTTTAGCTTTATGTAACTGGAGCAAACACTCATGAGGAGAGTCCATGCCTTCTGATGAGTACTGTGCTCCTGTTAATGTGTGTGTGTGTGTGTTAACATTGCGGTGTGTTCATATTCTAGGCCGAGCCTGTGATTCTGGACCTACGGGACTTGTTCCAGCTCATCTATGACATAAAGCAGAGAGAGGAGATGGAAAAGAAGGCCCAAAAAGACAAGCAGTGTGAGCAGGCAGTCTACCAGGTACCCACCCCGCTTTACTGTAACTTTAACCTCTCCTTAATCATCTGCTCTAAGTGTGATGGGCTTCATCTAAGAGGCTCTTGACAGACAAGTCAGGTAAGACTTGAAAAGACATGAAAGAATAAAAAAAAAGGAGCACCGTCTGCGTATTGTGCTTACTCGCCTTCCTCCCTTCTGCCTTCTTTACATCTCCTGCTTAATTTCTCTTTATCTCTCTGTCTCTTTCCCTCTGATGATTGCCAAATGATGATCTGAATGCTGAGAAGTCTTTCTGTGCTGTCCGCCTACTCTCTCCGTTCCACCGGCTAAACTCTCTGCCTCTTCCCTCTCCTCTGTCCTCTCCTCCTCTGTTTGATCTCTCTCCCCTTTCTTTCCTGCCGCCGCTCGTCTGCAGACGATACTGGAGGAGGATCTGGAGGACCCGGTCTACCAGGTAACTTCCTGACCAATCGTATCGCTGCTGCATTTCCAGCTTGCTCCTCTCTCTGTGTGCACTGTGGGGAGACGGCTCCTGTCTGGGTACACTGTGGTAATAGCTCAACACGTGCACAGTTTGCAAAGAGACATTTAATAGGAGACACTCATGTCTGTGACTTCTTAGGTCTGTGGTTGTGATTGCATGTGTGCTTGTTTGTGTGTTTGTTTTTTTGGTAATTATGGCTGTTTCAAGTCTCTTCCACGTGTCACTGGGACCTAGTTTTTTTTCAGCTGCTTTTTAATGACAACGTTCTGCTGTTTAACTAATCACCTCTGCAGTTTCACCACTTCTCTCTCAATGTCTTTATCTTGCGATTTCCTCCTCTTTCCTCTCTTTTCTTCCCCCCCTTGCTGCTCATGCTGTAGTACATTGTGTTTGAGGCGGGACACGAACCCATCCGCGACCAATCAGAAGAGAGCATTTATCAGGTACTCACGAGCTCATCTTGTTTGCTTGTGTCTTCCTTAGCTTTAAACTACAGTTATTTTTATTTCTACTGCTGACGAAGGGTTGCTGAAAGCTATTTCATTTAGTTGTCTGTTTACTGGCCGGTCTGCACCAGTTACATTACTCTTTAATGGGATAAATGTATTAAAGCCTGCACATAAAATTAATTGCTTCTGCTTTTTTTTTAACACATAAAATGTGGATACAAGGAATAATAGTGTCAGATTCAGCGGAAAGCTACCAGCCAAGGCTGGATTATCCAATGGGCATTATGGCCCAGGGACCCACATCCACTTGGGGTCTATGTGTGACCCACGTAGGGCATATACCAGCAGTTTGGACCTGAAACAAAATGTACATAAAAGCCAGATAGTTACACCACAGTGTCTAGTGTATTGCTATTGGTACCACTGGCTGAGAGATGTTAGAAATGCCATTTCAAAGTGTATCATTCACAATTTTTACAATGTTGCGGTGGGGAAGGGGGGGCCCCTGGAATACTCTGCGCCCAGAGGCCTGTGCCCTGCTACCAGCCAACACTTTTCCAGAGGGTTATAAAGCTAGAGCTAGCTAGTCAGGCCGGATACGCTAGAGGAGGATGCTCTCCTCAGAGATGTGGCAAGACCTCCAAGGGATGATGGAGGTGGGGAGATGCGCGTGGAGGGAATGCGAAGGTTTTGCTGGCCCGCATGGAAGGTGGACCCCTCCTCATTTTTGCACCTCCCCTCCCTCAATCCCGAGGAGATGAAAGAAAAGGAACGGGAAAGAAAGATTAATCACCAGCTTCACGTTTGATCTTTAAATAAAATGGATTGTAAATAGGGAAGTGGGGGGGTGGAAGGAGCGTTGGCACATGCACACCCGTACACAAACACACATCCGAGCAAATCCCTCCACACACATCAGGCATAAGAAACGTGAGCGTCAGCCAGCCTCCAGCCACAGAGGAGCTAACGTATGAATAAAGATGGCAGCGTCTGGAAATAAACACGTGAAAGCAGCAAACAAGGTGCTGAAAGGAGGACAAAGAACGAGACGCAATGAACGGACGTCCAAACTACTCACCAGTCGGGATTTTTCATTTTCCTCTCAGTCTGACTGAGAACTTTCCAAGCCTGGCGTAGCTTCAGGAGAACCCAAACGGTGGGAATTTTCTTATCCAGTGTGTGATCTCACACATGTTGAAAAGCCTCTGGTTGTGTGACGTGGAGATATTACATGTCTCAGCGTGTGTGACAGTCTGAGTTATTACATGTCTGTGCATGTGATAAGCAGCCTTATCCATTCCTTTATTAACCCAGTAGATGAGCTCTCACTTCCCAGATTTTCATCCTGACCATCCACGCACACGCACAGACACACACGTAAAGCAGCACTGATTGATATGATGCTTTGATAGCCAGGATCCGGGGATTTGTGCAGGCCTCCGCTGTGCCGCAGTGCTGGAACGGCGACGGGTGATGCCTTATTGCTTATTGATCTGGAGGTAACAGGCTCTCCCGGCTGTTCTCTGAATCTATTGGTTGATTGTGTAGGTTCCCACCAGTCAGCAGAAGGAAGGGGTCTATGACGTCCCAAAGCGACACCCAGTGAGTGACCAAGTGTTTGCCAGTTCTCTGACCCCCCCCCCTCTCCACCTCCCTCTCTCCCAGCCTGCCTCCCCCTCTCAGACAAACCTCTCAGCTGTGTCACCGTTGATAAGAATTTCCTTCAGTTCTTTAGTTTAATTCTGCTTCCTGTTAACACACGTTCCATACAGGGACCAACAGTATCTGACTCCCCCCCCCCATCCTGAGAGGTTTGCTGGGATCCAGTGCTTTGTGCAGTTTGCTGTGATGGTGTACTGCTTGTCTTGGTGGCTGGTGCTCTTCTCCTCATGCTCCTTGGTGCCTGCTCCTTATGGTTAACTGGGATAATGTGTGTTTGAATGTGTGTAGCATGTCAGTGCGCTCAGTGTAGCATGCCTGGCTGTGGTCAGTCAGTGTTGAAAACCAGTAAGAACTTGCATGACTGTGTCTCAAACTGCATTGACCTCATGTTGTGTCTTTATTATGTTCTTTTAAAAGAATTTTAATTGTAAATCTGATTATATCTGCCTTGTTCTGTTCCTAAATCTGTATCTGAAGTTGTTGCAGTTTTTTTTTTCCTGCTGATGCGAACAAGTCAGAGCTTTTTTGCACCAGAAATCTGTCACAAGTGTTTGTATGTGTGTGTGTTATATCTTTAAGCTCCCGTTACAGCTAAAGTGCTTGTGCTTGTGATGAAAAATGACCTTCAGCAATGTCACGTTGCTCTATAACTCATCTGCTCTTTATCTGCCTATAAAGATGCTAGTTACATAGCTGCCGGATTTAATATGCTAAAATCGTCATATTTATAATAACCAAGCTGCCGTCCTCAGGATGTGTGGGAGTGAATGTTCTGGTTATATACAACACCTTCTTCAGTATTTCCTGTGGTTGTGCGTTCCCTCAGGACTCCGCATCTCTTTGTGTATTCCCTGGCAGTAGGTCTTTTATCCTTAAACTGCTAAACCTGCACTCCCTGGCAGTCACAGTCCTGCTCTTAAAGCTTTGGTGAAATCAGTCCTGCAGTTTCTCCGGCTGCTTATTATTCCCAGATTTGGTAAGAAGCTTATGGGCACCATAGTATTTTTGTTCTCTCCTCAGCCGGCCCACAGCACATGCTGCTATTTGGATTGCCTTTCAGTTGGTAGGTGTCTGAACGTGACAAAATCCAATATTTCTCTCTTGTGCAACCAGCTGGAGTGTCCTCTCTGATTTGGATATATAAAATCTTTTTTTCTTTTTTTTTTTTTTTTCTTTTTTTTTTTTTCATTCAGAGCCCATCACAGATAGTAACTGTGACCAGGGGATAATAGGTATAGAAATGCATCACACATACTCAATCATTTCTTTCATAACACGCTATTTTAAAATAGACTAGGACCTGGAAGGTTGTAACCTGCTGCTGCTACATTCTGTATTCACTAAATATTTCAAGAAGGTGGTGCCTCAGTCACTAGAACAAAATGCAACAATTACTTTGGGTTATAACATGTTCCTGATGGTCATGAAGGGAAGGTATGATACCCAGATCTCCAGCTGAGATGTGATCAAGATGGTTTACACTCCTAAAAAGGAATATTATTTTTTATTTTAATTCTTAAGTTTTCATGTTTCAAAACATTTTTTTTTTTTTTAGAAAAATTGCCAATACTTCTGGGAAAGGTTAGAAATTCAAAACAGTTTGGAGCCCATGACTGCAGCTAAAGATTATTCTCATGTAGAAAAGATGATTGACAATCTTTTAGGTGTGGACATCCCCATGGTTAGATCATGCAATGCTCAGAGAAACTGGGAAAATAAGAAACAAAAAACAATAATAACATTAAAAAAAATAGCATTTTCAAGCAGTACCTTATGAGTTTGAAGCCTTAAAACTGTGTTTCTGACCTGTTTTTATGCCCCACTGACATTCATTATGCATTTTCCTGGAGACATTGTTGCCCGGCAGCATCCTCAGAAACCGCGCTTCATAACTTTGTTTTTCCCAGCCAGTAGCATCATGTGACAACTGCATGTCTGCTTTACTGGATATCACTGGATATAAGCACACTGGTTGCTTATAAGCAAATAAGCTCCGGAGGACGTGGACACCTCGCCGAGTCAACGTGAAACTCTTGTTAAAAAGTCATGGAGCGTAATGACACACTGAATGAAACAGCTGCTGTGCCTCTCTTCATCTTCAGTTGCTGATCTCATAACCTGGTAAAGACAATCCAGGTTCTTTTTATCACTCCAGATGTAAAACATTAGCACTGAAAGCGGCTGTACTTTGCAGCATTATGAGAAAAACACACAAGACACCAGGATGTTAGTGCGTCTCCCTCCTTCATCGTCATCGGGCTTGTCACCACAGTTTTCTCTCGCCAGCATCAGAAATTGGCGATCCTCTCAGCAGGACTGACAGTGGACAGCGGAGTGTATGACATTAGTGTGTGTGTGTGTGTGTGTGTGTGTGTGTGTGTGTGTGTGCAGACTACACCTGAGATGAAATGATCCCATCAGCACAAACGTGACCCCCTGTCTGCCGCAGTCTCTTCTGTTGTTTACTCTGTCACCTTCTTAAACGATGGCAAATCAATAAAGCACACACACACACACACACACACGTTCTCACAAAAGGCCATTTCAATCTACTGAGCTCTTGATCCTGTAAGACCTGAAAGAGTGTGTTGAATCAACAGGGACCCTCGCTACCTCAGAGTCCACATGTAGAGGTCAGCACATTTCCACCAAGCAAACACATCAACTCCACTCCAACACTGAAAAACTGATGTGTGATACGATCGCATCCGTAAAACACACTCCAGGTGGTTTTAGCGTTGTCATTTCCATTAGGTTATATTGTAAAATAGTCAGGTGGGCGTCCACGTACGAGTTAAACTGAGATCTAGTCCAGAGTCGTCGTCTGGTTCTCTCTCCTCTGCAGCAAGGCATGTTTATTTATACACAGCACAATTCAGCTGCGGGGGATTCAAAATGCTTTACAGCATCGTTTAAAATTAAGACAAGAAAGCAGGAAAAAATAAATAAAATTAGATAAAGACAATTAAAATCATAATCAACTCCAGCTTTAAAGAAACATGCAGAGTAGAACTTGTAATAAAAAGCGACTGAAATGTTAGTTTATTTTAAACAAATGAAGGAAAATAAGAAAAGAAAAATGTACGTGCATACCTATACATACATACATATGTACGTACACAAACGTGTATACATACATATACATACTAATTAAGAAAATAATATTCATTTATTCATTTTCTAAACCGCTTAATCCAATTCAGGGTCGCGGGGAAGCTGGAGCCTATCCCAGCTGGATTTGGGCGACAGGCGGGGTACACCCTGGACAGCTCGCCAGTCCATCGCAGGGCAAGAAAATAATAATAATCACAAATATTAATATTAATAACAATAATGATAATAATTCCTCATCGATCTGATTATTAAATAAATTTGAGATAAAAGTAGTTTGATAAAAGGAGTGGGAAGAATGCAGCTGAGAACAGGAAGTTTTGAACCATCATTTAAATAAACTGAGTGTTGCAGCTGATCTGAGGCTTTCTGGGAGTTTGTCCCAGACATGTGGAGCATAGAAGCTGAATGAAGCTTCTCCGTGTCTAGTTTAGACTCTGGGAACTGAGACCTGATCCAGATTACCTGAGGGGGTCTGATAGGTTTATAATGGGACAGGAGGTCTCTGATGTACTTTGGTCCTGAACCATTCAGAGCTTTTTAGACCAGCAACAGAACTTTAAAGTCTACCCTCTGACGGACAGGCAACCGGTGTTTTAGTGAGGACTCGAGCAGCAGAGTTGTGGATTAGCTGCTGGTGTCTCATACAGCCGACTACAGATGAAAGCATGGAGTCGTTTTCCCAGCTCTCGTTGTGACATCAGACATTTCATCCTTGATATTCTGAAGGTGACAGTAGCAGCTGAACTGTTCTTTAACACTTTCCTTCCTCAACAAGTGAAGAGAACACACACATCTAGATGAGGGACGCTGGGCACCGGACCGAAGAAGTGATCCAAGATGAAAGAAGTGAAGTCCACACGGGAGCAGCAGCTCCTCAGAGTTTTACCACGCGACAACGTTTCCTCTCCAGACCACTCTTCTGTTCTACATGAACTCATTGAGGTTTAAGAATAGCAGGAGTGAAGTTTAAAAGTCTATCTTGCCGTGTGGCAGGTCAGCAGCGTTGGTGCCATCGCGATCAGTCACACGGCGGGGGATCAGCAAGGTGGCGTTAATTAAAGGGGATGCGTTAATTGTATGCCGAACACATGTGCGCAGGTAATTACAGATTCCCTGGAGAGGGCTAATTGATAGTAGGCGGGCGATGAAGACTCGGGGCCGGGCAAAGAGATGGGGAGGAGTGTGTAACTGGCACAAAGGGATAATTGGCAGGAGATGGAGAGAGAGAGAAGATGCAAGGACAAGCGGGGAGGGGGGGGGGGGGGGGGGGGGGGGGGGGTCAGTGGCAGACTGCAGCTTTTAGCAAACATGCCAGAGTTACATAAATCACCGGATTAAATGTAAACATGCAAACTAAAAAAGAAAAAAGACAAGAAAGATAAATGTGTTTGATGGAAAAGAATCTACGAGTTGAGATTTTCAGCAAAGCAAAGTTTTAGTAAGAAAAACCGACTGGTGCTTTCAGAACTGATTAGTTTTATTGCTTTTCAGGATCTAATGATGCTTTCATCCAACAAATGCAGCATTCTCAGCAATATTGTTCTGTTGACAAATACTGTACGGCGCTGCTTTGCCAGACCAGTCCACGCATCATGTTTTAGTGCCAGTGCTGGGAGAACAGGACTGGCAGAACCGGCCATCATTGTAGTGCTGCTGAAAAATGGCTTTGTATGTTGTGTGCACACTCAGGTCTGCTGAGTGCAAAATCCAGAATTATTCCATGTGTTATTATAGTGGTTTGATGCCACAAAGACTGCTGGGTTTTTTTTTTTACTTGTAGTGTAACCCACTCCCTCTCTGTGTTCTGGCATAAAGTGTGTGAGTTAATCCAGCTCGTCTTTCTGTGCCTGCCTGCTTCACGCCGATTCCTGATGCAGGGGAGCAGGATTTACAGAAACACAAACGGGCTTTTAAACCACAGCTTAAGTTTATTCTAAAGGTGGAATATCATCTTTGAACCTCTATAAATCTTCATGTTGGTATTTAAGTCGGACAAGCTCTTCTAAGTTTGTATGTGAATGTGTGTGTGTGTGTGTGTGTGAGTGTGTGTTATATTCTCCAGTCTGATTAGAGGTTTCAGTCCTTCCTCGCTCTTGTCTGTGAGTGTATGAGCAACAACTAACATGTTTGTGTGAGAGAACATTCTCATCCCACCTACCATCTAACACTGGGGTTGTGATTGCAGAATGGACATCAAAACACCCCCCACCATCATCATCGTCATCAGCTTCATCATTATCATGAACAACCTCTCCAACAGCAGAAAATTGAGCAGCAGCAGAAGCAGCAGCAGGCAGATCTGATAGACTTAAACCTGGGAATGGTGACTCAGGTAAGGGGCTCTACAAACATACGAGGAGGTTTTTCAGTGTTTTTTTTTTCAGAAGGGAACATTCTTTCCTAAAGGTTAGCCTTCATCGTCCGGCGTCACATCTTCAGCTGAACTTTAGTCTCAGCGGCCGCATCTGTGCTGCACCTTTATTGTTCCTCTCTGGTCTAACGTGACCCCGACTGTTGGCCTTTGCCATTTACGAGTTAAACATGCAACTTTGCTGTTGCTGTAGCAACCACTTTCAGGAAGGGTTTTTGTGTGTGTGTGTAGGTGCTCTTTTATGTTCATACTCACATGTGTTGTTGTGTTGAAGAGGGAGAAGAGACAGAAATCTCTATGAATTCAAAGCAGATGTTGTTTAAAGTGTTAAAGTAACATTTATTCTCCCCACATACCTCATGTGTTCTTGCACATTTTGCTCACGGTTTTAATTCTGAAGGTCAGTTTCACTTTTCAGAATACCATAATGCAAATACACACAGACACACACACACACACACACATAAAAACTAACCTGAAGTTCAGGTGTTGACTTTGCTCTAAAGTGCAGATCTAAACGTCATCCCCAGACTTTGTTTGACATTAATAGACATGAAGATAATTAAGTTTTTATTTGATAGTAATAAAATATTTACTTTCCGAGCATGAAAGTGGGATAAAATGAGGGGGGCGTTCCATTTCTTTCTACATTCATCATTTTTCACCATTTAGTCTCAAAAGGATGTGATCAAACCAGCCGATCCTACTTTCCAATCTTTTTCTATGTAGAGTTGATGATTTATGGTTTTTTTTGTTGTTGTTTTTTTTTTTAATTGTGTCGTTTTATTTTGTTCCTAAAATAAGTTCAAGTGAAAAAATATTGATCAGATCATTTTGGTAATCCAACAACTTTGAACGCTCGACTTGGTCACTAAACTGCCACTTTTGTGTCCGACACCCAAAACGCTCCCAGAGCTCCTGCCGCGTCTGCCGCTTGTGTCTGGAATGAGCGGCAAACGCGGCGGAAAAGAGAGGAGGGAGGCGGCGCTTTCCTTCCGGTCAGTTTGAATGATGGCGGATTCAGTAGAGATATGGCATGGCTTTATTTAATAAATAAAGCTAGAGTACGCTGTCGTAGGGCAGTTATAGTCACCGTTATTAATGCAACAAGAGCCGCACTCAGCAGAGAGCCGCCGCCACCCCCAAACAAAGCGTTGCTAGGCAACGTATCCTGCTACGATGCCAAATCAGTAACATTCAGCTTTTTCGCAAGGAATGGTTATCATAAATATTGCACGGAGTAATGGCATCTCAGTGTCTGGGTTCACCACAGGGATCCTCCAGGAGCTGCGAGCTGAAACTCGGCCGAGCCGCTGTACTTCTCTCTGCACACAGAGAAAACAGTGAGCCGACCTCGTCACCCCACTGCCACACATATGAAAAATACTGAGGTGAGGGAACCGAGCGACGACAGAAAGTCTATAAATGGCCAGCTTCCTGAGCTGCTGGGACAACGGCCGCAGCGCAGAGCGGTTTTTTTCTCCTGCCGGTGCTTTCTGCTGCAGCACTGAATGCACTGTAATGTGTTTTGAAACTTTAATGCAATGGACATCCTGTTAGAAGCCCTTGTGGTTGTCCCTTATCTTGTTAAGTTGCCTGCTGTAAAATATTATAGCTTTTGATCCTCTATTTTGTTAGAAAAAAAAAAAAAAATAAGAAGAAGAAAATAAAAACTTTGCACACCCATCTGGACTCATAAGCTGAAAACACCATGATCACAGATCCATTTTCTGATAGACGTAAAAAGAACTCTGTGGTTTGCACGACCTGAGAGCGCAGGATATTCTAAGAACATTCATTATCTCCAAAGAAATTATCCACGTCCATGATTTATGCAAATCTCTGACCATGTATTCAAGGCTTAAATTCCTTTATCAACTAAAAATAGATTCCTTTCCTCGCCACTGGCCTGAAGATATTATTAATGCACAAAAAAGAGGGAGATACTGAAGAGAAGGATGGCGGGGAGACTGCGAGAGGAAACGATACAGAACAAATCCAGATCAAAAAGAAAGCCTGCCGCCTTTGATAGTTATTCCCTCTGAGACACAACGCATATCTTCTACAGGAGGAAAACATTAATGACTTGCCCAGAAGACACTTGTACAGTAATGATGTTAGGAGAGCGGGGCGCTGCTCCCAGATCAGCTGATGGAAAGCATCCTTAGAAGCAGAAGTTGCAATAACATAACGGGGGGGGGTATGTCATCATGATCATTTCATCTCATTATCCCATCTCTCTTCACCTCTCTGTCACCTCCTCTCTGTTGCCGCTGCAGATCCCAGGTAGGTAGGAGCAACCTGCTAAGCTAGTGTGGCGTTGCATGCAGTGTGTGATGATGCATGTTGCACGGGTACGACTTCACAAACCGTTCCTCTCCTCGCAGCGGCAGAGCTTTTGTCTTCTGACTGAAGTTGTTTGCTGTCTCTGATTCTCAGAATATCAGCCAGTTAGAGATTTTCGGAGATATGTCGACGCCTCCTGACATCACTTCTCCATCGGTGAGTTGCTGCTTCATCCACACAGCGGGTTTTTTTTTTCATGCAGTAGTTTTAAGTGTTTTCAGCAGTTTTCCCACCTTTTTTTTTTTTTTTTTTTATGACTTGACCTTTAACCCATGCAGACCCCTGCCTCTCCTGCCAACACACTGGACCCCTCACAGGGCCTGCAGCCCCCCACTGAACTGTTCGCTCCCTTCAATCCTGCATCTGTGCCCTCAGGTAAGACCTTGTTCATTTTCTGCTTAAATACACTGCCGCTGCAAGCAAAAGGGGGGAAGCAAAGGCAGCGGGAGACAAGGGGAGGCAGGAGAGACAGAAGATCCAGGTGCAAAAGAGAGGAACAGAGAGAGAGGAGAGGGGATAAACCGATGAGGGTAAAGTGAAGGAGAAGGTGGTGTTGGTATGGTGCTGAAGATGAAATGTAGCATTAGCTTTCTGCTGCCAGAGGCGGTGGTCGGAGGACAGCAGTGACACATGCTGAGATGTGTGTCGTCAGGTGTTTAGGGTGTGTGCAGGACTTCCGTGAGTCATTTCACGGCTTTCCGAGATCTCCTTTTCCACTCAACTCTTCGCCTTTGTTCCACTCCCCCCCATCTGTACGAGTCGCTGCGTCTCAGGTTAAGTGTCAACTTTTGCTCGTGCATTTAACTACTCCACATCCAGAAACAGGGGGATTTGCAAAGGTGTAATAAGAAATACCTTTCACTGATGAGTTTGAGTGATTTTAATGAGTGTGTGTTGAGCTCTGCCTCATTCTGGAGGTAATTACGACAGTTCACCGTGACCATTAAGAGGCAGCGCATTAGCTGCAGGCAGAAGTAGGCCAGCGCTCTCTGGTGATGCATGTCTTATTATCTGTGTGGGTTTGTGTGTAGAAGAAAAGCAGCATATGTGGGTTTTCTAATCACTTTCTCTTCTAGAGTTTTTCTTCTTCTTCTTCTTCTTTCATGCTATTTAAAAAATAAAAGTGCTGAAAAGAGTGATAAGTCGGTCTGCTTTTTGCTGTGCTGACAGGTTATGTGACGATGGGGGCAGTACCTCCGGGCCACTGGTCCCAGCAGGCGTTTGCTGCTCAGACACCGCTGGCCTTCGGGGTCCAGTCTCCTCTCGGCCCCGTAGCCCAGGTTCTGCCCAGCGGCCAGCCTCTCATCTGGGGCCAGGCCAACATTTTCCCCGCCACCCAGCAGCAGTGGGCGGCCATGGCAGCCGGAGCCTTCCCCCCTACAGCCTACCTCCCTGCCCAGCCTGTGGGCACTCTGCCCGCTGCGATGTTTCAGACCCTCGCCCCCGTCACGACTCTGACTCCAGCCGGCGAGAGCCATTCAGCTGCTGGAGCCAGCGCCTCGGCCCCCTCCCCGTCTGCATCGTCAAGTCCTCAGCACGGGGAGAGGGGAAAGAAGATTGGCAAGGAGATGTTCAAGGTGGGAGGCTGATGTATAAAAGAAGCAGCTATGGGCACCAGAATGGGGAGTAAAACACAGAAAATGTAGATTTTTGTTGCAGAGATCGGCTCATCAGAGACCAAAACACATCTCAGAATATAAAAGAAGTGACTCATCTGTGAATTCATATATTCCACCGTCTAAATAAGGAATATTTCAGCTGGGTAACAAGGGGGATCTTTAAAATGTTTGGTGCATATTTAGAAGAATGCTAAAGAATTGACCTGCGTTCTGACATTTGTGCAGGATTTCCAGCTGGCGAAGCCTCCGGCAATGCCGTTGAAGAAGGCGGATCAGCCCAGCTTAGCGGGAACCTCGGAGGCATTCAGCACTTACTTCAGCCGCGTGGGCACGGCCCAGGACACGGACGACTGTGACGACTTTGACATTTCTCAAATGAACCTCACGCCGGTCACCTCCACCACACCGTCCACCAACTCCCGTGAGCGCCTCGTCCGTCTATCCATCGAGAACGCCGCCGCGTTCTGCGTGGCTGTGTGTAACGTATCTGTCCTGCCCTGCAGCGCCCACACCGGCCCCTAGGCAGAGTCCTCCATCCAAATCCTCGGCTTCTCACGTCAGCGACCCCCCTACGGACGCCACGGACCCCCCCACAGACGACTCTTTCGGGGAAGCGGAGGGCAGTCCCAGCCGCAGCGGAGAGGAAGATGCTGTAAGTGTGTGTGTGTCTTTAATAAGTCGCCTCCTTATGCTGCTGTAAGCTGCGCAGTGTGTTAAGATCTGCAGATAAATAAGCCTCCGCGGCCGTGTTAGCGGGCCAGGTAATCATTCTGCCTGATTAGGAGACCCATCCTCTTGTGTCTCTTAGTGTATGCGTATGTTTGGGTCAGTGCACGCGAAAATGCACACATAAAGTGTGAGTTAAGGGGTGAAAGTTAAAGAATAAATGCGCATGCATGATCAACACAGCGTTAAATTAGCTGCTGGAATTGTCAGAGACATCATTAAGCTGTTATTAATACCAGCCAGGTAGCGTCCATACATCACTGCTTCTGCACGGACAGACTCGTCTCCGTCGGATGGAACGAGCACGGCGCTCCAGTTCTTCCTCTTTTAGGGGCGATTAATATTTATTTTAGCTGCAGCAACCCTAACCAAAGATATAAATTGAGGAATTAAGGAAAACTCAAGAGGAGAGTGGAAAAATCTTTCTTCCCCTTTCACAGAAATCTTTGTAGAACCGGTGACCTTCGAAGAAACGAGGCTTTTTCTTCTTATCCTCCCATTTCTTCCTGCCATGGTTGCCTCTTATTTCTCTTCTGCTCACCACTCCCTAAAGCATGAAACATTACTTTCATGCCTCAAATCCAGCTATTATTGAAGAAAAAAAAAAAAACAAGGGGAAAAAAAAGAAAGCAGAAGACTTTCTCACTGCTGAAAATGTCACCAGGCCGGAATAACACACAGAAGCTTTAGACAAGCCGGAGAAACGGGCGGCGGCGGCGGCGCTGAGTGGGTGCGACGGAAAGGTTACGGAGAGGAGGACGGGAGGGATGGCGCGAAAAGAGGAACAACCTCCCACTCTCTGTGGGGTGAGGTGTAAAAAGCGGAAGTTTCTTAGAAAAAGGGAAAAGAAAAGCAGTGGATCAATAGTGCGAACTCCTCTGAGGCTTTCGTAACACACCTCTGTCAATGAACATGTGTGTGTGTTTGCAACGATGCTTCTGCTGAAAAGCGACCGGCTTTCTTAATTCTCCTTCAGACTTCTGACACCTTTACTCCGCTTCCTGTCTGCTCTGGTTTTTACTGTCTTTTCCAAACCTTTTAGGTTTACTCTTCTCTATCTGCTTTATTTCCTTTTCCTCCGCTTCTCCGCGGATGGACCTGTCCCTCTCCGCCCCTTCCTCCACTCCCTCTCCCTCTCTTTAGGCATGTGGTTCTGGGTCGCCCTGCCCCAGTGAGACAGCAGAGCCCAGCCCAGAACAGGCCAGTCCAGAGTCTGGGAGCTAGATAGCAGCAGGGCACGGTAGGTATCGCACCCCACCTTCCTCCCCACCTCTCTCATCTCCCTGCATGCATCTGTTCTTCTGGTCGTCCATCATCTGTTCATTTTCACCGTTTTCCCTCCGTCAGACCCGCTCATGCTCAGAAGAAGGCATGCGTTTGAGTTGTGTGTGATCGTGGATCATGTGTGATCATTTCGTGCCGATTGATCATCAGGATTCGCCGGATTTGTTTGGGGAGTCTCGTGGTTGTAAAAACAGGGCCATGTGTCATGTGTAACTTCACCAAATAACGTGAGAGGGGTGGTGCTCATCACGCGTGACGACTTTGACCATCCTGCTCTCATTGTGTCGTGTCTTCACACACCCCGCTCCATAAATAGCAGCCGTCTCGCTGGGAAAGTCAATGTGACAGCTAATCAGAAACTGTGCACTTCGATGAGCAGCGCATCTTCTGGGATTCGCACACGATATGCTGATGTTAGATTTTTTTTTTTTTAGCTGAGTGTAACCGTGATGCATGCTGACACTTCATACATTATCTATGTATCTGTTAATGTGTGTGTGTGTGTGTGTGTTCGTAGGGTGATGGAACTGATATGGACAAGCCGCAATCAGCTGTCATTAGCTGGAAGTTTCTGTTAGGGACACATCAGCATGTGATATGCTTATTCAGTGTGGCTCACACACACACACACATATAAACACACACTCCAAAGAAGAGAGGCATTTTGATCCCGGTGTCCTCACCCACACAAGTCTCGACTGTGGCTCTTTAATGATAGCTGCTGGCGCTCACACAGGGACAAATATAATGGTTTTGTTTTCATCAGCTAATACTTGGGTGCCAAGATTAATGACTACCCAGTTTTAATTGGCATTAATTAAAACCCAAGAAGCCCTCAAGTGCCTCCCCACTCCTGGAGAAGAGGAGGGATGAGTGAGCGGCCTCCCTCCCCCCCTGTTGGCCCACGTCCTCACATCGAGGCGATGTGGAAGCGGCAGGGCAGCAGGTGGATGTGGAGTAGCGAGCGGAGAATCTGGCCGCCGGCTCGGAGTCCTCACTCTGTAGTAGGTGGACTGCTTTGGTGCCGGGCCAGCGGCGCCGCTCCCATATGGTGTTTACTTGCTCAATCACATCGACTTTAGACATCTTCCCAAACACGCACACACACCTGTGCAGGAGCGGCTGGTTTATTCCCCCAGACAAGCACACCTGTGATCGATACCGTCGCCACCTGTGTTCGTGTTGGAGCCAGAAATCTCTGTGTGGTTGTGTGAGTGTGTTTGCTTCTGGCCGTGACCGCTTGTCCCCCCCCCCCCCCCCCCCCCCCCCCCCCCTTCCTCACTACTGCGACAGACGTGTTCAGGCTGGTGGGAGAGTAAGTGTTTTTTTTTTTGTTTTGTTTTGTTTTTTTTTGAGGTTTTTTTTCTCGGGTGATCTCATCATGTCCAGTGAACGCTCCCGAGTCTCAGCTGTGAAATGGCCAGCTTCCACGGTTCGCTGAGCAATCTTACACCCCCAACCCCGCCCTGAGTCCCCACATTACACACATGGACATATATATCCACACACACACACACACACACACACACACACCAGCCAGACCAGATAGTTTGGTGCCAAGCCAGCACATCACTCATACCTACAGTGAGGCATCTCTCTCTCTCTCTCTCTCTCTCTCTCGCTCTCTCAGATGAGGTTGACGGAGCTGAAGCGGCCTCGCCTGGCAGCGCCAGCAGGATGATGCAGGGTGACACTGCCGGGCTGCAGCTCTGGTGCAGTGTGCTCTCTGTCACTGCTAGTCTCTGCCTCTTTGTCACCTCTCTCTGGGCAGCCGGCAGCTAATTTCTGCTGACTGTCTGGCCTTGGCCAGCGCTACATGTACAACTTTGTAAGCCAGGGCCCGAAGCCTCCCCACCTCCCAGCTATAAACCCCAGATCTCTTTGTAGATGAGAGCCAAGGCCGGATAATCCAGTGGGCATTGTGGGCCCATGTAGGGCAAACACCAGCATTTTGGACATAAACCAAAATGTATATAAAAGCCAAAGAGTTACACCACAGTGTCTAAGATATTGTTATTAGTATCATTGGCTGAGAGATGTTAGAAATGTTGTTTTCGCAGTGTATCACAATTTTCACAATGTTGCGGTGAAGGGGCCCCCTGGAACACTCTCGGCCCAGGGCCCTGTGCACTTTTAATCCGGCCCTGATGAGAGCCCAGGTAGATCCTGTCAGTAGTGAGATATTAGTTGGATTTTGAATGAGATTCTCAGAGGACCCGCCCTTTGCCGTGACCCAGCTGCAGATGGATGAGAAACCACCGTTATCTCTGCAAAGCGATTTTTACAACCTGGATTTCTTAACCGCTAAACAATTTCACAACTGAACATCAGCTGCAAAAAGGCTGCAATTACATGCTATTTATATTAGCATGCAGTTCATCAGTTCATCCATAAAATACAAAAAAAAAAAAAAACAGATTTCCCAGAGCACAAGGTGACAAATGGAAATGGATTTTTCTGCATCTTGCATTTCTCACCTCGGTAGAAATTCCTTTCCAGTCGGCTTGCCAGGTTTCATCAGATAACACACGTGTCCTGTTCTACCACCTCAGTGCTGGACCCCAAACTCTTAAACACTGAGAGATGGGGGGGGGGGTCGTCTCCAACATAATAGGCTGGCCTCCAATCAAGTTGTCTGCGTGTGAGATTGAGCGGCCGGCTGTAATTATGTGTAATAACGGCCCCCCTTTTGTGAGCGAGAGCATCAAGCTCGCCGCTCTGACTGCAGGGTGTTCCATCATCTGCTGTTGTCTTCCAGCTCAGTTGGGAAGCAACTCAGACATGATGACTCATAACTGGTCTTCCAAGGCGCTAGTTTATACCTCTGATTCATTCTGATCCTGCGGGGAGTCTAGAGTGGAGCTGAGTGTGCATGTGCGTGCACAGTGACACACACAGAAGCAGCTCACACACACGTTTTCAAAGGTTTTGGGAGGGAGGTTTCGATTGACCGGACGTTTGTTTTAGAGCAGTGTGCTACTGCCACCTGGTGGCGGTTTCCAGCATGACAACCAGCCAACCAGCAGCTCAGACTGCATACAGTTGTGCTCGTATTTATTCATACCTTTTCATTAAAGAAGGGGGAAAAAAACAGCTGCCTGTAAAATAAGCTGAAATTGACTAAAGTAATAATAAATAAAAATTCTATAAAAATCATTACATTATTTTCTAATTTTGGTATAACAGAAATATTTTCTTTAAAAAGCAAACACATAAGATAATTTATTACTTATTACATACTGAACAATCCTTTAATGTTTCCGCTCCAGTCAGGTGTTTTCTGTTCCTCTCAGTCAGACTTTTGCACCTGTTGACAGGTATTTTGTCCCACTGTTCAACAGAAAAGTGCTCTAATTTGTTCTGAACCAATTTGTTTGTTTGTTTGTTTTTTCTTTCTTCAACTCAATTAAATTAAAAACAATGTCTTATATAACTAAATTATATTTTTGCAAATTTTTAGTTATTGTTCCTTTTTTAAGTCTCTAGTTATTTGAGTGACTTGTAAATTCAGCCTTTTCTTTAATGAAAGGGAATGAATACATATGAGCACAACTGTACCTGTCGGGGCTTGTATATGTGTGTGTGTGTGTGTGTGTGTGTGCTTGTCGGTACTTGTTCAGCTGGAAGAATTAATCATGAATTCAGGTTTGCTTTTTCTTTTTGTAACATTAAGAGTATCCACCCCAGCCAGACTTTAAACACGCCGACAGGCTTCATGGCAGAGAAATGGAGCTGTCTCTGATATTTTCCTCTCTCGTTGACAGAAGGGGAAGGACCCTCTCTACGCCCAGATCAACAAAGGGAAGAAATAAAGAGAGACACAAGAAGACAGACCTGACCGGCACCGAGAGAACAGGAGGAGAACCCTTTACCTCTGAGTGTGTGTTAGTGTGTGTGTGTGTGTGTGCGTGCATGTCTGGCACATCCGTGCCTGGCCAAGCCCTTCCTCTTCTCTTCCTGCTAACAACCTCCCAGGAGGAGCCTCGGTGCTCCCACAACCCTCCTCCTCCTCCTTCCCGAGAGGAGCGAGCCCTCTCGGTCATTCGCTCCAGCTAGGAGGGATATCAATCACAGAGACAGATCCTGCTCTCCATCTACTGCGCTGTCTTCTCCTCTCTTCTCTCCTCCCTGTGGCGACTCACACCCAGCCTTACGGACATAACCTGCTCTTTTTCCTCCTTCACTCCCTCCTCCTTTGCTCTCACAGTCTTTCCTCAGCCTGCCGTGTCTGGCCAGAGACTCTGCTGCCGGGAAGGGGGACCGAGTCAAGCAGTGCCTCCCTGTCTCCAACACACCCATACACACACACACACACACACACACACACACACACACACACGGCATTTGAATGGACAGAATCTGCATCTGTAGCGAGGAGATCCCACGGGAAGAGCTAAACTCTCACATCGGGATCGCTGCTTCTGATTGGTCGGCTCATTCAGGCGTTTTTGTTTTGTTTTTTTCTCCCCCATGCTTGTGAGTGTCTGCTGGATCACTATGCAGAAACAGACTCTCTTGGAGCTGCTCACACACCAATAAGAAACATACTTTTTTTTTTTTTTTTTTTTTGCACACACACACACAAACGCAGCTGTGCCCCACCCTACATAACCTGCATCCACGTGGTCATTTGCCAAACGTCTGCCTGCAGACGCGTTCGCACAGAGGGCCGGAGGACCAGACACGCCGAGGAACAGACCCTGAGAGGGACGAGTTGCAAATCCAACAGATTCTGTGATCGAACTGTTTCATTCTCTATAGCTTTTGTACAATAATGGTTTTAAAAAAAACTGATAAAAAAAGATCAAATTAAATTTAAAAAAAAAATTTTTTTGAATTTTTATTTTCTAAGTCAATCAAGCCGCTGGGGTCAGCTCTATAGAAGTTATAGAGTCAACATGGCTTTAAGGCATCTGATCGTTGGTTTGCCAAACTCATACTGTAAATAAATAATGACAACAAGCATTCAGTCCGCTGGACTTCTGCGCCATAGAATAGGAAGGCTTCAGTTATGCAAACTCTTCACATCGATCCGAGCAATAGCAACATTTCTTTTCCTGTTTTTCATCTTTTGCTTGCCTCCTCCTCATTGTTTGCACGATTTATGGGTCTTTTTTTAAATCTCACCTTAACATACTAACTTCCATCTCCTTTAAACCATGCACCACACACCACCCCTTTGGTTTCTCGAGCCCCCCTCTCTCTCCCACCACTAAAACAGCCTGTATGGTTTTTGCCATCAGATTCCTGTCCGCCACAGCAGAAGGATCATTTTTATGTTGCAGGCAGCAGACACGGACTCCGCTCTCCTCCTTTCCCATTCAGCCCAAAAGCACTCCTTAAGATGACACCGACGCTCTGTCCGTTTGTCTGCCTGTTGGTCAGGTGCCAAAAGCCCTGCGGTCTGAGTGCTGACTGCAGCATCCTCCGCTACAGCTACATTAACTGTGATGCCAGTGACTCCCTGTTTTATGGCCAGAATCACTCGAGAACTCTTTTGGACTTACGGTGTTGATTAACGGAAAAACTTCGACAACTAGAAGACGCACGGAGACGTCGAATAAAAAGGGAAACGTTGCTGTTTGAGTACATGACATTTCTAGACCTATTTTAACTTTACCTCAGCTAACAGTTTCTTAATGTAAATTGACATATTATTTTTATCTTTATGAATATGACAGTGGGTTTTTAGAGGAATTTTTTTCTTTCGGTTCTATCTTGATTTACGTATTCCACCATGTATTACCTGTTACAAATAAACACACCCCAAAATTATTCATATGTCTGTTTTATGCCTCTATCTTTGTGTGTGTGTGTGTGTGTGTGAGAGAGAGTTAGAGAGAGTGAGACTAATGGTGTGTGCCTGGCAGAGGTGACCCTTCCAGTTAGTGTAAAGCAAGTGCCAGAGTATTATGTTGTAATTTAACATTGTTTTAATGACCTGTCACATTCTGCTGCATAGGCAGCCTCTAATTCAGGCTGTCATAAGCTTCGTTACCAAGCAACCTGCAATCAGGACTCTGTTATTCTGCACAGGAAACAGGAAATGCATTATAGAAAAAAAAAAAAATGCTGTCACACACTACAGATTTAACAAAAAGGGTCTCATCCATCCAAACAGATGGTTTCTGATTGACAGCGTCTTTAAGGTACTCATCTGCTGTTGCTTGATTTGTGGAGAAGCTACATTTGTCAGCTTCTGTGTCACTCCTCATATAATCCAATGTTGGCCGCTTTTTCCTGTGAAAGCTGTCAGCAGGGAGAGCCGTAAAATGTCCAGGAAAAAGCTGCAGATTGTGGAGTTTTTCATGTTTTCTTGAAGACGGTGAGCTCTGCCTGTAATAGTCGCTTCACTTCTGTTTCACCGTCCCACAGCGGCAGATTTCAGATTGAAGCCCACGAGGTACACTAACTGGTAAAAGGCTGTAGGATCAGTACTACAAACAGGAAAGAAATTTGTGTTTGGATTATTTCTTTTCTGGAACTGTGCTTCTTCTTCTTGCAGAGCCCTACATAACCCATCGTCTGGCTATATTAGAGACCTTTTAAAGCTTTATGTTCCCAGCAGGTCTCTGAGATCTGCTGACCAGGGTCTGCTGGCGGTTTTACATCTATAGGTTCAAAGCAAAAGGTGACAGAGCCTTTGCAGCAGTGGTCCCTGCTTTATGGACCTCCCTTCCTCTCAGCCTGAGATCAGCTGAGTTGGTGATCTCTATTAAAAAGCAGCTCAAGACATATGTAATATGTCAAATATATCTTTAATGTTGCTTTTACTTAAGTGTATTTTTATGTTTTTTCTTGATGTTTTTTAATGTTTTTGTGTTTTGTTGTGAAGTGTTTTGTGATTTTTTATCTTGAAGGTCACTGCATAAATAAACCCTTACTTATTTACTTCTTAGCAATAAATCTTAGTTGAACAGCCTGATTATTTCTGTCAGGATGGGATGGAGGTGGTGGACCCAAATGCAGAGAAACGGAGGCAGAATGCTGTGGAGTTTCTGGAACTCTCTTTATTTTAACCAAGGCAGGGGACTCAAGACAAAAACGGAGAGGTATAAATGCACAGAACACAGCGAAACAACGGTGAAACAAGTTAACTGAATGAACCCAGGTGAACTACTGAACACAGACAAAGACAAAACAGGAACAACTTACAAAATAAAACAGGAAACCAGGACCAAAGGACACAGGAAAACATAACCTCATGACAATTTCTATTTTAAATGGAACACAAAAGAAGATAAAACATGTGTGAGTTAATAATGTGGGTCACACCCATTTGTTAACTACGTTATTATGTTATCTCCTTATTGGGCTAAATCCAGGACCCCAGGTAGTAAATTTCTTGCTATCTTATATGTGCTGGAATGACAGGGAAGTTTCTTGAAACATTTAACCTTGCTTAATCTTGTCTTAAACATAATCTGCTTCTGACTGCTACAGCTGGAAATAAATGTATAAAGCACAAGTTGAGTTATGAATAACCAGACTCCAGTGATGAAAGAGAGATCTTCTTTCATCATCTTTATTCACACATGTTCACCTGCATCATCTGGCAGAGTCTGGGTGTTCAGTAACAGTCTGTTGTCCTTACCCTCTCATCATCTGCAGCTGAACTGAGCACAGTCTGAGTCGGCTGAGTTTGATGTTGGTACCAGACCAACACTGGCTGACTGGGATGCTGGTGTTGGTATGATGTGTGGAACCAAGCTGGTGATGACGTGTCAGGCTGTCTTGACTTCTTCCACATGCTACTGATGCCCCTGTTTGTTAAAGGAATGAATCATTTCTTCAGATTTGAATCTTCCAACCCAATAAATGACACCAAACCAGAGTCCATAACAGAAAAAGCTGGCAGACAGGATTTAGCAGGTTTCTCTTGGGTGCGACCCACTTGATTGACTTTTATTCCATAAATGCAAAACCTGGCAACATTTAAAAAGGCAACAAACAGGCTTTCCTGTAATTATAAGTTTTGTTTGTCAGTAAGCTTTGTTTAGTTTCCTACAGTTACTTGGGGAGTTGGGATGTTTTTGAGTGGAGGTTTAATTTATGATCAAGTAAAAGATCAGTTTTCTTCCAGAGACTTTGTCATCTGAGTCTCTGACAGTCCTGCCACTGCAAACCCAGCTCAGCTGTCTAATAAAGTCTGCAGCAAGTTAGGTATTAGTGTCATGTTATAAATACCTCGTTAAGTACTTCTGTATTGCACCTGGAATGCAGAACTTTCTGTCTGGCCACCTGACTGACACACCCGCGCGTGATTCACAGATCTGCTCAAACCAACCAACACTGAGTTTTTCTAACAGAAAATGTTCAAATCAAGACAAATACAGGAAACAATGACATTTCTAATGAAAACAAATGCAGCAAAAAGGTTTCATGTGAGTGAGTCACCGCGCGCGCACGCAGTGCCAGCCGGGCCACATTCCTGGGAGACAGGAGGGGGGGGAGTTCCAAGAGCTGCTGAGAGTCACCGTGTGGCGTTAACTGGTGCTGGACCAGTCTGACAAGCCAGACTGTAGTTTTTGGTCAGATGACAGTGAAAATCCAGCTCGCGTTCATTCCTCCACTGAAAGCACCTGCGCGTATGGCACGCACGCACACGCCTCCCGACCAGAGCAGAGACACGCTGCGCGCTGGAAGGCTGAAGAAAAGCTTCCCATAATCATCCATGGTGAACTTTCAGCTTTTAGCTCGGAATGAGAGGCTGAAGAAAGGTTCATGCAGTTCCTGAAAGAGTTTTTTGGTCTCATCTGTGGATACTGAAACTCACCATGGAGGTATGTTGACTTTTAAATCCTAAACAGCCTATCATTGGTCTTATAAATAGTTAAATACTCAGTCTGATGGTTTTATATTGGGTTTGATAAACTAACATTTGTTCGATTAATTATTTTTTTCCATTTGTATTCGACGCACACTCACCTGGACTGTATAAACAGAAGCTTTAAACTTGTTGAACAGGTAGACAGGTGAGACAGATTTGAGACATGGCTGAACATTTCATTTGGATCAGATTGATCACTCTGGATCAGGTCTGTGAGCTGGAAATATTGAACAACAGATGACTTATCACGTGGTTTGGGGCTGGAAGATGTTTAAGTTAGACTCTACATGTGAGATAAGGTCCCATTTTTAATGAATCTCAAACTAAACCCTCCCCAGATCATTCCTTTCATGACTTTTTTAATGACTTTCAGTTGAAACGTGACCCTGCATGAGAATCAGAGGATATTCAGGGGAGTTATAGTTGTGCTTTATTACTTAATAAGAGTTCAGTCCCATGCTGGGGGAGGGCCAAGTCATTTTGGGTGGGTGGTTTGTTTACCTGTAAATCATATGAAGAGACTGATCTGAATGAAACTAGAAGGTTTGCGAGATTCCCAGAAGCAGATTTACTGGAGGAAAATGTACGTTGAGAAAGAAAAACTTTTTCTGATGAAAAATGTAAATAAATCCATAAAGTCATTTTCTGGTAAATGGATTCATTGTTATATTGTTTTTATTTTGCCTGGTGAAATATATGTGACTACAGGAACGTTAACTCTGAAAAACGGTTAATTCATCAGGTGGCAGCAGTCTGTGTGTGTGTCTAATTTTGTTCTTGTGCCCACTGCATTGTGTGATGTTTCCAGCAGGGGGACGCAATAGACTTTAAGGCCATCAGGGCCAAGTTCCAGGAGGAAGAACTGGTCCTGAAGCAACCTCGGATTAAACCTGCTCTCCCAGAGAAGCCAAAGGTCGTCCCTCCTCCTCAGAGCCCCCCACATTACCTCCCTGCAGGAGCACGCCCCTCCCTGCTCACCTCCATCAACCAGACTTTGGAGGGAAAGACAGTACTTGACCCCAGAGTGGTCTTCAAGGATGAAAAGAAAGAGAGTAAAAAGGCTTTTATACAAACTAATTTAAAGGGAAAAGAAAAGAAAGTGAAGGAAAGTAAAGAGAAGACGGGGAAAGGAAGTCCGGAGAAGCTTCATGAGGATCCACTAGAGAAGAAGGAGAACGGCAAGGAGAAGAAGCTTCCTCTGTTTGGGGGGCAGAAGGAGAGCACAGCTGAGCTGGTGCCGGCCGCTGCTCCACCTAAAGCCGCCACGCAGAAGAAGAAGAAAGGTTTGCTCGGTCTCAAAAAGTCTGCAAAACAAGAATCAGCAGCGATCCCAGTGGATCAGATCCTAGGCGGCCTGACCATGGACAGCTCCGGACCAGCTCCACTCATCCCAGTGCCTGCTGATGCTGACACGCCAGTGGAGCCTGACATCCCCCCAGCAGAACCCCTCCCACCAAACAACCTGACCTTACCTGACCCCGGTGCTGTCGTAGAAACCGGTCCGATCTCCCCTCTCCCTGAACCGCCTCAGTCCTCTCCACCGCCTGCTCTCATTCCTGAAATCCCAGTTCCCCAAGTGCCAATCCCACGAATAGAAACCCCGCAGGGGGGGATCCCAGTTGAGACAGAAAATCCGGCTTTTCCTGTTTCCAGACCAGCCAGTCAGAATGAAATCATCCCCAGTATTACTCCATCCCCTCCGCCCAGTTCTGCCAGCACAGATCCTCCTCCAGAAGCCTCTCCTCCGTCTCCTTCCCCCCCGGAGACGGAGGCTGCATCAGCTGAGGCGGTTCCAGAGGTCGCAGTGGAGAAGCCTCCATCCCCGCCCGCGGACCCCCCAGCTGTGTCTCCGTCTCCGAAAGCAGAGCGCCCCATCTCTGCCTTGTCCGCCCTGGAGAGGGCGGAGGGGATGAACTCTGGAAAGAAGACTCCTCCAGCTGATCACAGGATTTTAAGTGCTCTGGAGAAAACACGCAAGAAGGCCAGGTAGAGAACACACACACACACACACGGCTTCCAACAGATTTCCACTAGTTATGATACGCTAATGGACACTAACCTGGAATTCCTTATCTATTCTCAGCCCATTGTCAAACTCCAACTCCACCCAAACGTCCCCTGTCCCTCCTCCACCTGAAGATCTCCCCCCATCTCAGAGTCCCGCCCGTGCTCTCCCAGAGCTCCCACCTATTGATTATGAAGCGGTGTACGCCCTCCCACAGAAACCAGCTCACCGCCGTAAGTCTCAGTCAGTATCTCTTTGCCTTCCTCTCTGCTTCTTTCTGTGCCTCAGTATGAAGTCCAGGAAAGCGCGTGCCACCATCCGGACATCAGGTAGGCAGCTGGGAGAACGTCATGCGGATGCGTAACGTTTCAGGTATACAGAGAATCTGGTTTAGTAGGCTTCGTGTGAAGGAGTAGCTGTGAAGGTAAACAGCAGTCCTGACATTCCTCCTCAGTGCCAGAAACAACTGAGCAGGGCAGAGCTGCAGAGGTATGAGAGCTATGACAGAGCTGTGGTGAAATAGAGTCATAATATGTTTAGAAAGACGTAAGTTACTAAAGTAAACCGGCAACCAGCATGTTTATGTAGACCGCTTCATCAGGTGTCTTGTTACTTAACAGTACATGTACAGTAGTGCTCATATATTCATCCCCTTTTATTAAAGAAAAGGCTGAATTTACAAAAGTCACTCAAATACCTGGAGACTTTAAAAAGGAACAATAACTAAAAACTGGCAAAAAATGTAATTTAGTCATATAAGACACTGTTTTTTCATTTAATTGAGTTGAAGAAAGAAAACAAACAAATAAACAAATTGGTCCTGGACAAATTAGAGCACTTTTCTGTTGAACAGTGGGACAAAATACCTGTCAACAGGTGCAGAAGTCTGACTGAGAGGAACAGAAAACACCTGACTGTAGGGGAAACATTGAAAGACTGTTCAACAAAATATTACTTTATGAGTGATGTAATATGTAATAAATCATCTCATTTGTTTGCTTTTTAAAAAACAAATATTTCTATTGAACCAGAATTAGAAAATAATGTAATGATTTTCATAGAATTTTTATTTATTATAACTTTAGTCAATTTTAGCTCATTTTACAGGCAGCTGTTTTTTTTTCTTCTTTAATGAAAGAGTATGAATAAATATGAGCACAACTGTATGCAGTCTTTAAGTATAGTTGACGCTCTAAAAAGAGGTTTGAAGGAAATCTCTTGGATCACCGGCGACTGAAGGGATGAAATTCCTGCTGCGTCTTTCTGAAAAGGAGCGATTCGCTGCTTCTGTAAAGGCAAACACTTTAAAAAGTGCAGCCGTAGTACGAGGCAGGCTTTAATAAGAGAAATGTCTTCTGCAGTGTGTTTGACTGGTTTGGTTTCCTCACAAATCAGTCCCCTCTGCCTTGCACGCCTCCTCTCGCCCTCCTCTGCCTCCAGGTTGTTTATGCTGCAGCATGTCCCTCTCTCTCTCAGGACAAGCCACCCCGGAGTTGGAGGACATCCCAACAGAGGGGGCTGATGATATGCCAGACCAGCTGGAGATTCCCCCTCCTCCACCCAGAAGGTTCTCACCAGATGTGGAGTCCCAAGATCCTGTTCCAGAGGAACCATACGGACCTCCATCACCTATTGTATTTTTTCCCCCTCCTCCCCTTTTTGAAGGTAATTGAACGTCTGCTGTTGCTACAGTTTATGGAAACAAATCTAGGATGGTGACATGTTTTTATATCCCTTTGCTCTCCGTCTGCAGCGACGCCTGCTTCACCTGAGTTTTCGGAGGTCGACGCTGCAGAAATCCCAGTGTTTGATGATTCAGAAGCTTATACTCCAGAAGTGCCCACATCAGAGTGGGGGACCGAGGACTATCCAGCTCCTGAGTGTTACGCTAATGGAATAGCTGATTCAGGATACACTGAGATCCACTCAGAACCAGCGTATGAAGGAGACTACCAAGCTACTGTAGAGCAGCTGGAATCTCCCCTCACAAATACCCAAGACTCGCCGCCGGTGGAGGAGTAAGACATTTCCACTTCTTTATTCTGAAACACTTGTTCACCTGTCTGAGACGTTGGTTTCATTTGCTGCTGTGTGTCCTGTAGACCTCCAGCAGAAAACCGCAACAGTGTCATCATAAGCACAGAAAATCTGTACGAGGACATCTCCGCGTCTTCCGGCAAGAAGAAGGGGAAGAGCGCCAACAGCAAGAAGCGCAAAGGGACCCCAAAGAGTGAGGACTGACTTATAACAGCAATTAGACTGACAAAAGATTTTTTATTTAATATCTAAAGTAATTATTTTAACTGGCAGCAGGTCAGTAACATGATTAAAAGTCCTAATAGAGAGTGTGAGAAGGAAAGCAACGCAGGGTTTCATACCACGTCATTAAAAGCTTTGAGAAACCAGAGACTTTCTACACAAGTAAAAAGCCTGTAAAAAACTACGGCATATTTTTCACTTTACTTTACAAACACCTGCAATGCTTGTTAAAAGAGGAATAAATTCCGATCTTTCCATTCCTCAAACATGATGCTGGTAACCCATTAAAATGATCATCATCTCTTTTTTACATTAGAAACAAGCAAAACTTTTCCCAGCTTAAGTTAAAAGCTTTCTGTGTGTGTGTGTGTGTGTGCGTGTATTTCAAACAGCCAATATTTAAACTGCCTTAGATTTTTTTTGTATGACTAAATATCTGTGTTTTTCCTCAGACCCGTACGCTGAAGCTCCAACAGAAACAGTAAGCATCTTAATGAGACTTTCCAGAAACTTCCTCTTCCTCTTCACAGCTTCATGAGTCATTTTTATTAAACATGACTTAAATACCAACTTATCTCTTATTTCCAGGTTCAAGAGAAAACCAAAACAGGGAGGTTTGGCAGGTAAGACCTTCTTTTTGGACCATTCCTCCCCTTTTTTTTAATCTTTCAGTCACCCAGAGAGAGTTTGGTTTGCTTATGTTTCTGCGACCCTCCCCTGCTGGTTCAGTCAACACCGTGGTTTCTTTCTATCTCCTTTCTGCAGGATTGATAAGAAAGCTGCCGCAGAGGGAGCGGAGGAGAAAGAGCTGAAAAAGAAAGAGCGGCAGCGGCTGGAAAAGGAGAAGAAGGAGCTAAAAGAGAAGCAGGAGCGGGAGAAGAAGGAGCTAAAAGAGAAGCAGGAGCGGGAGAAGAAAGAGCAGAAGGAGAGAGAAAAGAGGGAGAACGCTCTGAAGAAAAAATTCAAAGTGAGTCTTGTTGTTTTGACGGAAAGACATGGAGGGTGATGGGGCAGCGGAGGAGGGTGGGGTGTGTGTCTGTGCATATAAACCTGTCTGGATTCATTCCTCGCGCTGAACTGATGCAGCATGTGCAAAGCCAATCTGTGTAAACATGTGAATCACAGTTTGCCGTATTTCTGACAGAAGATCTATGAATTTCACACTCAGCTTTCTTTCTACGAGCCTGTTGTACGGGAGATGAAAAGATTCTTTAAATCTGATTCAAAAGACTTACTTTTTAAAAAAATTTTAGTTGTTTATGAAACACTCAGGACTGCATCCATCTCCTCAACCCATCGTTAATGTCTCACATCATTGAGCACTACTTCACACTGTTCGTGTTTCTGTTCATTAATCAGTTGAATCATAAACAAATATAGTATAAAGTTTCATATATGCACGTACATGTAATTACCAAATTTACCTCAGTAATAAACAGGACAAGAAATGATACCAGTTCATTTTTAAAGAATATTTTTTATCATATAAATATGACTATGTATTCTTTGATAAATATTTATGTAGAATAGATTAAATAAACTAAATGAAAAGTCCCATAGCATAAAAAACAAAGAAAAGTGTCTGTACACATCTGTAGAAGTAAAATACTGCATGTGAAATTAAAAAAAAATGTGGCATTGTTTTTTAGTAAGTCATGCATGAGAGCATTAAAAATCAATTAAATCCGTAATTGATTCTAAAATCATCAGGCAGCTAAAAGAAAGACGCTACAATGGTAGAAATGTTTTTATCTTTGTGTATCAGTTTAAAGATGTTCAGCAGCATTTTGTACCCTTTGAAGGAGTTTATACAAGGTAGAAAATGAACAGAGATATAGATCTATTGCATATATATACATATATATACTACCTGTCATAGAAAAAATCTAAATGAATCTGTAAACAACTTTGATTCTGGTTCAGACTCAACCAGGATTTAACTTCCACCCAAATATTACACAGAGCTGCAGCAAATGTCCAAATAAAGCAGAAAAAAAATATCGAATTATATATGTATACATATATATATATATATATATATATATATATATATATATATATCCACCGCACCGTTTTCATGTCCTTTCAGAACTTCCCGTAGTACCGCTGTTGAGCCGTTTCCAAATCATTCAATGCCATCTGACAAGCACTTTGGATTTTTCTAGCCAGTGTCAACATGAACCAGATGGTGAAGAAGGAAATCTGAAATGATCTGGAGGAAGGACAAGCCGCTTGTCTTTTCTTAAACCTTGATTACTACGTCTTCATATTAGCCCCATATACGGTATGAGGAATTTTTACTTGTGCATTACTGGACAAGACTTTCTGTAGGTCTCTCTGCAGTCTAAACTGCACCAGTTTCACCAGTTTCAGACTCCTTTCAAGTCTTTCAGCCCTTTTGCGGCAATTTACAAACTATAATTTCAAATGAAAGAAATTAAAGTGCCGGGAATATTCACACCGCAGTCATCCTCTTCATCAGAACATCCTGAAAAACTGGTTGGTCTTAATGTTTCTGTGGAAGGTGAACGTAGAACACCTGTCAGTGAAACGTCTGTCAGCGGTGCTGTTTGTCTTTCTTTACCCTCAGCTTATCTACAGGGTGACATTTTCCAGGATCTTAGTAGTCTGCTGCATTACTGGGATGGTTCTAAGTGGTCCAAGTTTTTCAGAAAACACAACACCGACAGCTGGAAACCTTTTAGATCTGGTCTTGGGGAGGAGAAGACAAACCAAAAGGATAACCTGTTGCTGTGTGCATTAGATCACAGGACAGGAGGAGGCCATGTACCAGGCAACAGTCACTGTCACGACAAAGGGCCGTAAGGACGATCTGCCCGTCAAGAGCGGCGACGTCATCAGCATCATCCGGACAACCAACTGTCCCAAAGGGAAGTGGCTCGCCAAGGACAGCAGCAACAACTGTGAGTTGAAAACCTCATATCATCATCAGTGTGTTCAGAGGAAGATGGAAGGTGTGTGTGAGGAAGCAAACCTTCTGTCAGGCTGGAACAGGAATGGAAGGCTGGGGGCTTTGTTGGTTGTGGACACCTGTAGTTACCGTATGCATGCATGTGCTCCAGATGGGTACGTCTCTGTGGATCATTTGGAGCTGGACATCCAGGAGATGCTGGAGGTGGGGAAGAAAACCATGCGCAATAGCAACATCATGGAGGCGGAGGTTACCAGCACGGGGAGCAGGTATGACGCTCCCAACAGGAAACGCCACACACACAACTCAGTGAAATGACTCATTCAAGTTTCCAGTCATCACTATGACTTGTAAAGATTGACTTCCGGATGTTTTGTCTTTTTTTTTCCTCAGAGCTTCGAACCATTTTCCTCAGTCAACAGAAAGCTGTAAGTTTTTACTCTTCGTTGCTGATTACTGGGCTTTAAATGTTGCAGCAGCAGTTTGATGGTGTTGTGTTCAGTCTCAGACGACAGCGACGAGTGGACCTGTGATGATGATGAACTGCTCCCTCCTGACCCGCAAACTACAGACCCATTCCCGCCATCGTGAGTAACCGTCACCATGGTAATCAGATTTCATTTCATAGGAAGACATTCAGTATTGTTTCTTTTTCCCTCCGCAGGATTCACACCAGGACCGCCTCCATGCCAGATATGGGTAAGAAATCCTCACACAGATAGTGTGTGTTGAGTCAAAGTAACTTAGGACGTGTTAACCAACAAAAGAATTTCTTGTAGGATCTTATATCAGGATAAGGTCATGTAAATTAATTCAGCTATGCAGTCTTATAAAGATGCAGATGCAGACATGTTTAGGTTTGCTTCGATATCAAAGATCATTAAAGCTCCAAGACATGAAGAATCCCGCCATTTTTTTAAAAATGAAAAATCAGCATGTTTGTGTAGATTTCAGATTTTCCACTGAAGCTGTGCCTGCCGAGGCAAAAGTCAGGACTTTCCTGTTGAGGAAAACTCCTTCACTATTCATGTCAATTCAGCTTGATTTGTGTAGGGCCAACAACGTTTTCTCAGGGCACTTTACAGACACATCAGTTCAAGCTAATTCATAAATAACCTATGATAGAAACCAACTGATTGCATCAAATCTTGACTTTGATCCAATCCCCCATCCTGAGCATGCACGCGGCGACAGTGGGAAGGAAAAAACTCCCTTTTAACAGGAAGAAAACCTCCAGCAGAACCCGGCTCAGGGAGGGCAGCCATCTGCCTCGACTGGTTGGAGTGGAGAGGACAGGAAAGACAGATCAACATGTACAACTGCACTTATTCAGGAAAACCTGCAGAACAAAAGAGAAATAAGTTAGAGACGGCAACATTGTCATGTATTTATATATTTAAACATTAGGGAAAGGGAGCAAGGTACTACTCTGTGCATGAGGCGTTGTCCTCATGGCTGCATGACTAATAGATGGCTAGCATGGTTATGCTCTAACTATGAGAGCATAACCCGGACAGTTGGACCCCGTACATGCAGACTCCAACTCAGGAGATGCTCATCCCTATGGCTGCAGGACTAATGGATGGCAAGACTATCTCTAACTATAAAGGTAGAGCTTAGTGTTCCATGCCATCCTCTGGCTCGTTCTTCCAGCAGGGAGCAGGAATATTTCTGATAGTAACAAATCTGGATTTTGTTGCATCAACCAGAGGAGGATGAAGGGTGATATAAAAAGTTGTGACTCTGAGATACTTAGAGAGATTTAGTGACCAATCGTTACAATAAGGGTTGCGTGAAATGTAACCGTGGACACAAAAAAAATCCTACTTTTTTTTCATTTGGATTCATTTGCCTGCATATTATTATGTTTTCATGCGTTCTTCAGAAATGTATTAATGCCAAAGATCAGAATTAGACTCTCAAAAAGAAGCTTGTCTCATTTAAACATAAGTTTTAATGAAAACGGCTTACTGATATGTCAAGAAGCTGTTTTTGTCATAAATCTTTGCCTCCAATGTGCACAAACAAACTGAAAACTGGAGTAAAAAAAATTCTAACTTAACCAAAAGTAATTCAAGATTGGGATTCAAGCTGGATGCAGTGCGTTTTTGAGTGGTTTATGTTTAAACATTTTATGTTTACTATGTTTAAACGTGGCCCTGACAGTTCTTCTCTGCCTGGATCTCGCCTCTTCTGGGTTCAGCAAAATGACAAACATTCCAATAATCTGGTTAGAAGAGGTTAGAAGCATTGAAATGTCAGTAAAAATAGTTTAATCATCTGAATTAGGTTTGTTTTCAATGTGACAACATGAGCTGCTGCTGATATTGCAGTTGAAAAGTCTGAATCTACTTTACAGCTGTAAACTGTTTGCTCAATCCCAGCTTTGTGTTTTGTTGGATGAACTGGTTGTCTGGTGAAACCAGAGGCTGCTAGCTGCTAAATGTGATGACAAAGTCCAGGTTTTTAACCTGACAAAAGAATGCTTTTGGTATGCTAAAAATACTCTTTTCACAGGAAACAAAGACCTTCCCATAAACCACCAGCACAGTCACAGTGACATGACCACCGACGACTCCCAAGCCCAGTAAGTTCACCAGTTTTAATCCAGTCAGACGCCCACATGTCCACAACAAGGATGTGAGAGAATTAAAATCACTTTTTTTTTAATCTTTATATCAGGGCGAGATATGAAGCACTTCAGAAGTTAGCAACATTTTTCCATTTCCCTCCAACTGAGGCGCCCCCTGCTGGGTAAGTATACTGGCACATGTGTCTGTGTTGCACACACACAAACACACACAGATTCCTAACGAATACGTGTCGTTTTTGTTTGACAGCTCCATCGAAGCCGAGACAAGTAAGTAAAATCTGAACAACCTTGTTTCTAAAGACAATGTGGCGTTTAAATCAGTTAAAACTTTTCTAATAAATTGTTCCAATGCAGGTCCGACACCTGTAGCAGAGATGGCAGCGATAGCAGAGGCAGCACCTGAAGCGTAAGTACAGAAGTTTCACACACACACACACGCACACACACACACACACTCACGTACACACACATAAAAATGCTAAACATGCTGTGGAACCTGTACGCAGACAGGTTTTCTTCCTTTTCGCCTGGAATGGGTTTCTGGGCATGAAAACAGTGAATGCTTTATTCATTAGTCTGAGAAGAAATGAGATGGACTGGAAATGCCCTCCTGTCCTACCAGGACAAGTCGAGCTGGCTCGTATCATCATGGGACAATGACACATTGTCAACTTAATGCGCTTCAACCGCATGAAGCGACATATTTATTATAGCAAGATGGCAGCTTGTAAATGATTAGTTTCTGTTGAGAATCGAGTCCAATCTGTTTTCATCTTCTTGCCGCAGGCCTGAGGATTGTTCAGCGCAGGATTTTGTTGTGGATTTTGATCCCTCTGTGATTATTTTACCTCCTCCTGACCTGTATGCTGACTTCACGGTGGAGTGATGACCATAAGGTGACGTCAGATGGACTCTTCCCTCCGTCTCTTTCATGTTTCTGTCTTAGTTTGTAGGAGCGAAGAAAAAAAAAAAAGAAAGAAAATATAATCATCCAGGTGCAACAGGATTTGTCTTCCCCATGTTATACGAGGATATTCTTGATTTTGACCTTATTTTCCCCGACAACTGCGAGGGCGCCTTATGGATCAGAATGATGAACTGGAAATCTTTCTTCTGCTCCTACAAGCTGTCAGTGGGAAGCCTGCGAGGAGCCACCACACCGCTGCTGCTGAAGCTGCAGGTTCTTACATGTTGACAATGAAAGCAGGACAGTTTGTTCCTGAGGAAACATCAGAAAAACAGGAAGAAACCTAATTCCACTGATTATCAGGTTGCTCCTCTGGATCCACAGAAGCAAGTCTCTAAATATTCATCTGTTTAAAACTTCAAACTGAAGTTTAAATGTTTCTTATTCACCGACAGTTGCATAGATTTTGCAGCAGAGGACTAAAGAGATGAATAAGCTGATGTGATGAGGGTGGCGTTTAGCTCGCCTGGTGGGACCACTGGCTGCAGCTTGTCCAGCGTTACTGCATGTTGCTCCTTCTCTCTGGCCGTTTCTCCTACAGTTACTGCTTAATAACTATGGTCAGGTTTATTTCTGAGTGTTTGCATTACTTTTTTTTTTTTTAATGCATGAACATAACTTTTATTTTAAACTTTTTTATTCTTGCTTGATCATTTTTGCAGAGTGTTTAACTGTATGTATTTAAATGAGCACATAAGCTACATGGAGTTTAATGTCCGGTCCTGCAGTTGGTCATAGAAACATCCATGCGCTTCATTTTCTGTTTTTTTTTATAGTCCAACAGGTGTCTCTGCCCCATGCCTTCAACTCTATGTTTATATGAGGCGATGAACGATATTCCAGCTGTGTAACCTGATGACTTGTGTGTGTAAGCGTGTAAAAAAAAAAAGACAAAAAGGAACAAGAACAAAAAGAAAGGCAGAAATGTTGTTTTATATTTGTTTATTTGTTTTTCAATAAATACTCATTAAAGTGCAAATCATAACAGCAATATCATGCAGTGCATAACAAGAGAAATCCAAACCCCAATCAGAGAGAGACGGAAAGACACTGCTCACACACACACAAGCACACACACACACACACACACAAAATCGTATGTTTGTAGACTTTCACATTAAGCAGTGTGCATCCAGACAGATTTCACACACATATGACACAGACTGGGGGGGTTTTAAGGTTGCGCTAATCGTAAGAACCCCGTTAGAGCTGAAGAGAGCGTGGCATCGCCGTGGAAAAGAATCACTTTGGTACGACAGAGAATCTGCATTTCATCAGGCCTGCTGGCATGTCGGAGAGCCAGAAACACAGACTGGAGTTTACAGGACAAACATGCCACAGGAGATTGTTTACAGCTTTAATAAGAGTACTACACCTGGCGGTAAATACTGGTCATATCAGAGGAGTTTTTAAGTCTGACCCACGACTCCTGCAAGACAAGGGAACGCACTGATCCAAGCTGTGTGCCGTTTGGGACGCGAGAACCAGAGATGGATGCATAAAGGGCAGGATGCAAACAAAGGTTCTCATCACGCAGAGGGAAAGTCGCCGAAGACAAAAACAGGATGTAATAAAGATGCTTTTCATAGAGTTTGGTGTTTATAAAGGTGTGTGTTGCAGCAGGGAAGGCAGCGGTTTCGGAACAGAGAAACCTCAGTTGTAAAAACATCATATATGTAGTAAAGGTTTCAGTACAACGTCAAAGACTGCAGCGTTTACGGCTTCAGCTCACCGTGAGCTGATAAGGCAGAAATGACTGAAACCAGCAGCGCTCCAACCGCGCAAAGAAACCGACTCAGTCAACACCGAGCTGAGATTTCACTTCACATCAGAGCAGCAAATTCAGTCATGAGGTTCCTTTATTTTTCTGGGGATGTTTAAGAAGCTCAGCGCTGCTCTGCAACACTGATGTCCTCCAGGAGGGGAAAGAAACACGAATGGATTCATGGTGGGAGGAAGTTCAAACCACCACATTTATTTATAATTATCTTCTCCAACACTGAAAACACCCTAAAACATCTTGTCCCAGCAGCTCCCAAACAGCCCCAGTCCAGGCAGATTCTTTAGTAGCTGAACATGTGAAGAATTCATGAAAATAGTTTCAATAATATTCATCCATTTTCCGAGCCGCTTAGTCTGATTAAGGGTTGCGGGGAAGCTGGAGCCTATCCCAGCAGTCGCTGGGTGACAGGCCAGTGCACCCTGGACAGGTTGCCAGTCCATCACAGAGTTCCAACAAAACATATTCAATTCTTGTGCATTTATGTCTATTTATGTCTGAATTGTTTTGTTAAAGTAACCCTCAATCATCTTCCCACTGACACTTTCACTCACATCACTGTCATACCAAACCTCGTCTTCATTTCCTTTAGTCAATCACACGCCTCCAGCCGGAGAACATAAGACAGATAAAAAAAAGATGCAGGTGCGTTCAGTGTTTTTACTGCTTTCAGCTGACAGCCTGTTTACAGTGTTTTGTAAAGATCTGAGACGCCAGTAAACAGCAAAACGATTACAGTAAATCCCTCAGACCTCCGCTGTACTGCAAACAGTAGGAAGGCAAAACGTCTGTACGCTCCAGCCCTAAACGCTGACCATTAAAACCAGGAGAGAAGATGCATAAGATTCAGCACCAACGTTCGCTTTACATTCAGCCAGAAAAGATGCGACGGAACGTCCTGACAGGACGATGCGGAACGTTCCCATCAGTGCTGAAGCTGCGCTGGTCATCAGCTGTGTGTCCGCTCAGACCGAGCGCTAACTCTTCAAACGGCTGACCTCAGGTTGAGACTTTCAAAGTGCTGACTCATCAGAAAGGAACCGCTAAAGTGACCAGGAGCTCAGTGGACGCCTCCTCTTCCCTCTAGCCTCCCAACAGTTCAAACCAAAATCCTGACGCGCCCGTGTCAAGTCAGTAAAAACACAACAACTATGTGACACACACTTATCTGACTCACACACACACTCTCCGTATGCATGTGCAGAGTTACTGTGTTGCATTCTTTTAAGGCAACTGGAGAAAGTTTCAGTGGTTTATGCTCTCCTGGAGCACATGCACACCATCTCGCACCGCTTCCAGCAGCATCTTCCGACCTGCTTCCAGGAAAACGGACGTGGCTGATGATGTTTGCACATCGGTGCAGAAAAAAAAATGTATTTAATGTGTAAAATTCATTTCAAGGCTTCAAATTCTTGTGGTGTTAAAGGCTTAATGTGACAATGTTTGCTACACTAAAACATTCCTGCTGCATCATGAGACATCTGTTATAACTAAGCTTACTGCATACTTGACTGATTGCCTGTTCTGGAGTCGCAGGTCTGCTCTGCTTGCTTTATTAAACTGCATTCTGACGCGCTGAGTGGCAGCGGCTTTATTAGGAGCTCTGTGAGGGTTGCATATTTGCAAGATAGTAAAGACAGTGAGCAGAAAAGCCCGTGTGAGATGGTGTGCATGTGTGTGCTACACAAACTAAGTTTCATATTTCGCACCATCTTGCTGCCTCTGGTGATTCATTCATCATCTATTTGAAAATTAGGTTAAAACACTAATGTAGTGCTAAAATAATAAAACTACAGTACCTAAAAAAAAACCCCATCTTTCAAAAAAAAAAAAACAAGGATCTGATACCTAAATAATAATAATAATATTTTTGATGTATAAAGTCTGTTATTTGGTATAACTTTGTCAACATTGTCAGCTATGGAATATGATTGTAATATAAATATACATGGATAAGAAAAGCTTTTTTTTTTTTTTTTTTTTTACAAACTATAAAAAACTTGACATAGAATTCTGTGTGTAATGTTTCCTCTGACTCAGCGCTAATGGTGATCGCCCTGATCATGGTTCAGCAGGTAATGAGAGACTGAAGGCGTTTATGGAGGAGTGACCATAAACTTGACCTTTGCTGACTCATCTCTCACTTTTGCTGACATCATCAACAAAGCTGAGTCCTACAATCTGCTTTCACACGCTGTTCGATCACCCGACACTTTCACCCCAACGTCTGTATGGAAAAACTTTTTTTTTTTTAAAGAAAAAAGTGATTATTCTGATTTTATTCCCTTTTTCTCTCCCCGATCACCTGAGGTCAACACCACACAGGTATTGCTGATCACAGTGCTGTTTGGAGAACAGAAAGAGGAAAGTCACTCCAAACATCTACAACTTCCTACCTCCCAGTTAGCTTAAAAACCCCGCTGACATCCAGGCTACAGGAAGGGACGTCTCAGCGTGCGAGTGTGGTGATCAGGCTGGCACACATTTCAAAGAAGTCCATGGTGTGTGATCCCTGGCGTGGGGTGAGCTGAGGGGAACTACCAGAGAGGGATCCTGGGAGAGACGAGCTGAGCAAAGGCAGATCTATCGCTGGGCTCACAGAATCGATGCTCAGTCTGGGTCTGTGGAGACCGGCGGTGGAGCCTGACCTCTGGGGAGTGGACGACCCAGATTTAAAGCCGACGGCCTCGATGATGTCGTCTGCAGGTTGCGGCATAGAAACATCAAAATCCGTTAAAGAGGAGTTGCCTGCTTTATAAACAAACATTTCTCAGATTTAAAACTCAAAAACTTGCAGAAAGTGCTTCACAAAGTCTACAGTTGTGCTCATATGTATTTATAAAGAAAAGGCTGAATTTACAAGTCACTCAAATAACAGCATGTTTATGTAGACCGCTTCATCAGGTGTCTTGTTACCTAACAGTACATGTACAGTAGTGCTCATATATTCATCCCCTTTTATTAAAGAAAAGGCTGAATTTACAAAAGTCACTCAAATACCTGGAGACTTTAAAAAGGAACAATAACTAAAAATTGGCAAAAAATATAATTTAGTAATATAAGACACTGTTTTTTTCATTTAATTGAGTTGAAGAAAGAAAACAAACAAACAAACAAATTGGTCCTGGACAAATTAGAGCATTTTTCTGTTGAAAAGTGGGACAAAATACCTGTCAACAGGTGCAGAAGTCTGACTGAGAGGAACAGAAAACACCTGACTGGAGCAGAAACATTAAAGGATTGTTCAACTAAATATTACTTTATGAGTGATGTAATATGTAATAAATCATCTCATTTGTTTGCTTTTTAAAAAAAAAAAAATTTCTATTGAACCAGAATTAGAAAATAATGTAATGATTTTCATAACATTTTTATTTATTATAACTTTAGTCAATTTCAGCTCATTTCACAGGCAGCTGGTTTTTTTCCTTATTTAATGAAAGGGTATGAATAAATATGACCACAACTGTATCAGCTGATATCTGAACCGCTTTCATGCAGCTGTCCACTGCAGTGGACTCCTGTTTAAAAGCTGTTTTCTGGTATAAGAGAGGTTGTTACATTTGCAATCAATGAGAATCACCCAACACACTGCCACAAACATATACAGTGTAAAATTTCACACATACACGTACATGTAATTACCCAGTTTACTTCAGTGATAAACAGGACAAGAAATGAGTCCAGTCCATTTATTATAGAACATCTCTATTGTAGAAATATGACTATATGATATTTTATAAATATTTAATAGAATAGATCGAATAAACTAAATAGTCACATAATATGAAAGAGAAAGAAAAATGTGTCTTTGGATGTCTGTAGAAGTAAAATACTGCAGGTGAAAAAAATCTGGCATTGTTTTTTCTAATGATTCACACATGAGAGGATTAAAAACCGTTTTACTTTCTTTGTCTTTTAATTTCTTTTTTTATTTTTCTGAAACATAAATTTCTAAATTATCTTTGATTTAAAAAAAAAAAGGTAATGTGCACAAAAAAATGGGAGAAAAAAATATTTTTCTTCCCTTTCAAACCACAAAGAAGACAAAAATATATTCAACTTTTCCCATTGAAAGACGTATTTTATTTTATGTGTGCTAACGGTATAAAACGGAAAAATCTGCACTTGCTTTGACTCCACTCAGAAAGCACAGCAGCAAAACGGAAGAAGATAAATTGGATTTCAGTCTCTTTTGTCCTTTCAGCAGCACTGCACCGCCACAAAGACACATCCGGTACGCTCAAATGAGAATAAAAAGTAAAACAAGTTCTCTGATATGTATTTCTTGCAGAAATACTGGAGATACGTTCAGCCGGAAAAGAACTTTGGTCTCACTTACCATCAATGCTCTTGAAGTCGAGGAGGTAGGATCTGTTGTCCACCTGGTAGAGCTGCAGGCTCATCTTCACCAGGTTTCCTGTCACTGGGTTCTTCCTCCGTACTCGCAGGTGGTACGGGTTCACCACCTACCACACAAAACAGCAGTCATTAGCAGACTTGTGTGTGTGTGTGTTCTGTACACATCCTCTGTGTGTTTAAGACATATTCTGTCACCTTCCAGTCAAAACTGAGCTGTTTCATGGCTCTGTACACCTCCGCCATGATGTCATGAGGCCTGCTCTGACTCCTGATGCCCAGGTGCCACTTGGCTTTCTTCACCGCCATGGGTTTGGGCCGGGTGGTGTTGAGGGCATCCAGGGGACAACGGGACTTGGGGCTGTCAGCCAAGAGTGGAGGCATCCTCTCTGGGTGGGGTTTGACCCCAGGAGGCAGCGGCATGCCCTCCTCTATAAAGGAGCCCTGCGGAGGACTGGATGCCAAGTAGAACTCGCTGGCTTGGGTCATGATGCGGCGGTTATCTATAATCAGGTGATAGGCAACTGCTAACTGATCCTGCGTGGGCAGAGGGAGGACAGACGGATGTGATGAAGGAGGCGGCGCGAACTCTTACCGAACTTTACGTGCGTAAAAACTCATAAACACCTGCGGATCTCCGCTGTAGAGGCTGGACATAACCTCCGATTCTGTGCACTCAAACTTCTCACACACTTCTCTGACAGCCTCCTCATCCAGGACTGTGGCGTCGTACGACGGATCTTCAGGGAACAGGTAGCCTGGTAGGTCCTGCTTGAACCACTCGTGTTCCCTAAAACAAAAGACAGCATCACCTGCCAATTCCATCGCTTCGATCCGAATCTGACAATAAATAGCGGGGGGTCGACGAAAAAGGGTTCAAATATTTCACCGTTCAAAGCTGCAGGAAGTCAAACATAAACATCTGGGAGTTGGATAGTTTATGTGTGTGTGCTTTTCTTAGTACTTACCTCTCGAGATATTTGCAAGTTGTGTGTGTGTGTGTGTGTGTATTTTCTTTAACTTATCTCGATACTTTGCACTCAAGTCAGACGTGACGTGATGTCTTTGGACAACGGACATAACCAAGTGGTTCAGCAGTGAAATGAAGAAAGATGTGTGTCGGGTGCCGAGCGTTTCCAGCTGCTTGGATGACTTCAGCAACATGATGAAGACCTGGCGAGACAGTAACCCAGCAACCACTGGGGCGTGTGTCTCTCCTTCACCTGTACCTCCAGAGGCGCCATGTGCAGCTGGACTAAACTCAGCCCGACTCTAAGCCATCTTTACTAAGTTACATTTTTACTGGTAGTACTGGTGGCGCGTTAGGTTGTTTTCAGCTGCAGACGTGTCCTTTGTGTTTTACAGAGCTGAATTAAATAAAACGGGATGCGTTGGATTGAGCACTAGACGCCTTAGTTTCTCTCAAATGTACTTCTGTAAAGTACTTGAGCGATTAGTTGCTGAGCGTTCCACCACCGTCCCTCACTGGGAAGTACAGGTTTATTGAGTGGCAAAAGCATCTGCACTGTGCAGAGCATCTGTGTTGGAATGTGTGAAATATGTGTTGAACGTTTCTCTCAAATCATCGTTGTTTAGGGACTTTGATTGACTGAGCCCGATATTAAATAGTCTGTTGATTAAGCCAAATACCATAGACTGTATAAAGAGATGGACGGAGTCTCCGTGACGTCACCCATAGGTTTCTGAAGAGCTGAATTAAAGCACGGTGGGCGGTTCCTACCATCGCCATCTTGGCAGGGGCATGCGTGTCGTCTAGCCCGGAAAACACAAATATGGGCAAAGAGGTGGAGCTGAGAGGGGGGCTGTGAGCGTCATGGTGGATGATTGACATCGAGCAAACTCCGAGCTTTCTGTAGCTAAAAGCAAACCAAGCTAACCCGGAGATAACAGGAGATAACAGGAGCTAACCAGCTAACGGAGGTAAGCGGGCTAAAGTTAAGTCACATTGTTAACCGTCTAAATACCATGGTTATTTTACATTTTTCTGATTTGAAGCGGGAGAATGATACATGTCAATCAAAAGGACACACCCCTAAATATGCCAACTTTGAGATTAAATTACTTTTAAACGGGCGAGTTAGAAAAAAATTCACTCCCCCCACAGTTGTCATGAAGGTAAACCTGACCTATAAAATAATGGATTTTTGAACCAAGCTGTAAACATGTTTATTTCTGCCGTGAAGTTGGCCTTTTTAACATGGAAGTCTATGGGGATTCGTCTGTTTTGGAGCCCCTAGTGGATGAAGGGGGAACTGCAGTTTTATGCACTTCCGCATAGGCTTCACTTTTAACCGCCGGAGGTTGCCGCTTGCCAAATATTAAACCATTAATATGAAACATATACAGAAGTTCCCCTGACGGATGGATCCTGCCCACAACATCTGCCCGTTACTATCAGCTGATGCCAGGACTGATGGAGGCAGATTAGTCTCATTTTGTACGGCAGCTAAAAGGTGGTAAATAAAAAAAGAAACTTTGGTAGCATCTAAGAGAAGTTTTAGTTGCTCCAGATTAAAAAGAAAAGTGGAGTTCAGAGGGGGGATTACTGTGTTCAGTAAGTGATCAACAGTGAGGACAAACACAGATTACCAGCACTTTGGCTTTTCCTCCCCTGACAGAGCTGAAAGAAGAGGAAGGACTGAGTACAGTACAGTAAAAACTGGATACGTTAACATGGAGGAACACGTTCCAGACTGCTGCTTTACACTGCTGTTTGTACAAACATGCAACTTTTTGTAAATGGTCGTTTTAAAGCTTCAAGTTGAGTCCCTTTTTTTTTTTTTTTTTCCTGTGATGGAACAGATGGTAACCTCTGGGGGTGGAGTCCACCAAAGTGTTCAGCACGGCGGGTAAAAGCCGGGTCTTGACTGAACTGCGACGGGTTAGTACCTGATGTCTTTGATGGTAGCCCTCTTAAGTGGATCCACCTGCAGCATGAGCATTAGCAGCGAGGCCACGGAGCGGGTCAGGTACTCCGGGATGTAGAAGACCCCTCCTCTGATCTTCTTAAACAGCGTGGGAACGTGCTCATCATCAAAGGGCAGAGTGCCACACAGCAGGGCGTACAGGATCACCCCGCAGCTCCAGATGTCCACCTCTGGTCCCGCGTACAGCCTGGTACAGATATGAGACGGGTTTGATCGGTGGAACACAGTGTGACCATGATGTGACGAACCCCCGTAGAGTTTCTGACCGTAGCGAAGGGGAGGTTTTTTTTCCCATGCATTTTTTTTTTTTTGGAATCATGCAGGCACACGTCAACACAAACACACGTGTGGCACATATTCCTGCCAACGGTAATCCACACAGCAAAGCCACCTGAATTATAGTGACTGAACAATTGTCCTAAAAACACAGTGCAAGTGGGATTAGAGCTGAAACAATTAGCTGATTCACGGTTGAGTCAGAAGAATAATCAGGCGCTGCGATGATTAAAAAGTCTCATAATTTACCATCACTGCAGCATCTGATCAGACATTTAAAGATTGGCATCTTTAAATGTCCAAGTTGGGCCTTTACTTATCACTACTCACATACAGACACATGATTAAACAGAAAATAATCATCCGATTGGTCAATCATTTTGTCTTGATCACACATGTGACTGCACATATAACATACACACACCTTCCTGAGATGACCTCTGGAGCTGCATAGTTGGGAGAGCCACAGCTAGTTCGTAGAAATTCTCCATCTGACATCATGTTTGACAGTCCTGTTGGCCAATCATAAGGCAAGCACACGTTAACATCCGGCCGTCTTTACTTTGACAGTAAAAGAGACGACACACAGACTCCTGTTATCGTTTTTGTTGCTGCTGGTTCTCTTATGCAGACAGTTCACAGTGAATACTGCCAGGCAGCGAGGGTGAAGCTATATGCCATGGACGCTGCTGAGATCTTTATCCTCCTTTCCCCGCCAACACTCTAAGCTCCAGACACAAAGCTCATGTAATTGGATGAGCCTCTGTGTGTTCGCCATGGCGTGTGCCGTACACTAAACATCAGACATTCTGTGATTTGCTGACCTTCACTTTATCTTTTCTCCCTGCTCCCACAGCACTCCCTCTCTCACCAGTGTCTTTTTGCTGGCAGCTAAAACCCTCGTCCTGCTCGACACCCCTGCCACATTCCCCCTCGATTCCTTCCCTATCAGATGACACTGGGCCTCAAGGCTTCCTGCCAGTCTTGATACGAGACCTGGCCGTTGCTAAGGGACGTCTCTCCACCTCTCGTACCCCGCCGTGCAAAAAGGGCCCTCGTGTGTTATTAAAAGTATTTTCCTCTTTCTTCCATCGGGCGCTTTCCTCTTCTGCTGGAAAACAAACTTTCACCTGGCTTTAATCGAGTTGTCTAATTACAAAGTAACTCCAGTCTGCTCTTCCACTAACAGCCCTCTCTGTTGTTCACCTGTGAAGTGCTGTCCTTTTCTGCTTGTTTACTTTTTAAATATCCAAACAATACTCCTGCTGAGTTATTTGGTGTCTGCTTCCTACTGTTCTACTGGGATCTTACCAAAGTCTGCGATCTTGGCGTTCTTGTTGGCATCAAGCAGGACATTTTCAGGTTTGAGGTCTCTGTGTACCACCATGTGCCTGTGGCAGTAGTCCACGGCTGAGATAATCTGCTGGAAGAGGCGACGAGCTTCCGTGTCTTCCACCTGAGACACAAAATGAAAGGAAAAGATCAGATAAAACTGTCAGAAATGTAGAACTGTGTGACGGAGGCGTAGATCTAAAGAAACTTTACACACCTACAGCATGAACTGACCTGTGACTGGAAATATAGAAACGAAAAAGAACTGGATCGTGTTCTGCGTTGTGCTGAATCGGTGCAGACAGGAGGCGGTACCGTGTAAATATTTAATGCTGCATTAGTTCTGTTTTGAGCACCACTAACAAATGAAACTGGCCAAATGCTTCGGCATGTTAACAACTGTTTAGTCACTGTGTTGGAGTTTTTGCTGGGTTTTTTCTGAAAACAGCAGCTTGTGCTGACTTGAGACGCAGCTTACAGGATGGTGACAGTACGTCTGCACTGTGGAGCTGTTGAGCTGAAAGATGAAAGCTGTTAAAGTAAGAAAAGTACTGATGGGAACAGCTTCTGGGGATAGTTAAGACCTTTATCGGACTTTATGTTGACAAATCCACTTTTAGAGAATTGCATTTCAATACAATTTAAATGTAAATGACAGTGAAACTAAGACCCTGTTTACACAACGTTTCCACACTAAACTTTCTGCTTTGCATATTTAATAAAAACAACAAATATTTACACAACAGCAACCAGGCCTAAACCTAACCCAACCAAACTTATGCATCTTTCCATCTCAGCATCGTGGTGTAAACAGGGCCAAAAGGTTAAAGTCTGGACTCTCACTACATCCATACAACTTATTTATTTTTCATTTTTCAGCCCTTCTGATGTCGATTCGTCACCGTGCTTCAGATGGTTGCATGATTCAGTTTCAGCTGATCTTCAGCTTAGAGCTGAGTCAATGCAGGTCAATGTAGAATAACTGCAGTAGGTCGTGGAAGTTCACTACAACATAGTTTATACCATTGTCAGTGAGAACTGGCTGCATTCTTTTCGTATATACGCACACATAGTTCGGCGAGTTAAATCACTGTAATATTCCTCCGTTACCATAGCAATGCGTTAATCAGCTGGTTCAAATCAGCTGTCATTTAACAGGTGAATGAGAGAAATGCGCTGTAGCCTGACAGCGGTTGTTTGGCATTAAACGTACATCAAGGCCAACATAAAATAGTTTCTATACTTCAGCATATTTAGCAAGTGTTGTAAAAAAGAAATGCTATATGAAATGTTTCCTGTGTGGGACTGTGGTAAAAGCGGATTAAACAACTCGTGCATTAGACGGTTATAATGCACGACACGGAGTCAAGAACACCACGATGCGCAGTGTTGTTTAAAAATAATGTATAACTGTGTTAAATAATCAAGATCTCAATTTCAGTCAAAATAATCGTGATCATAATTTTTGTCATAATCAAGCAGCCCTGCTTCAGCTGCCAGATTTCACATTTTATAACAGAATACTTTGGTTTACAACTCAGCTTCATTTACATGGCACCATTAACAACAAAGTCGTCTCAAGGCAATTCAAGCAAAATCATAGAGAGGTTGACTGACTGACTGGAGGGTTTCCAGGTCCTGTGTCTGTAAGACTCGCTCCTATCACAGCCCTTCCACCACTGGGCTTTACATCAGGTGTTCGTTCGGGCGTGCTGTGTTTAGTTTTTGCAAAACTTCATGGCATGTAATCTGGCATAATATCTCCACTTTGGCCTTATCTACCTAAAGAACACGGAAGTCTTTTCCCTGCAACATTGCAAACCTAGATTTGCTGCCATGTTCTCTTTAGAGAGAAAAGGTTTTCTTTTGGCAACCTAAAGTCCAAACAAGCCATCACTGAGCTGCCACGAACTTTAACTGAAACTTGGAAAGTCTGAACTGGAGCTCTTCAGGTTTCTGCAGTTCCTCTCATCACTGCACAGTCTGACCTTGAAATGAACATGCACTGACACCCTCATCTATCAAGCACAGGGGTGTCCAAAGTCGATCTTTGAGAGCCCTGATCCAGTGGCTTTTCAATGTATCCCGGCTCCAACAGACTTCCACTTTGGCTTATTAATATGAATCAGGTGTGCTGAAGCAGGAAAACATTTCAAACCTGCAAGATTGCGTCCCCTGATGACTGGAGCTGGACACCCCTGCTCCATCATATTTCAAACCTTTGGAAAAACTAAAACATTTTGGAAAAGGCCTTAAAGCCTTTCTTAGACTTATATGCTGCAACAATTTCTTCTCTCAGGTCACAGCTGGTGTCTTTCCTCCTTGGTATTTTGTTAACAAACACCTAAATGCTGCAGAGCGGCACACTGCCAAAGCTTCAGCTCGTTTGTGAGGAGCTCACACTTGCTGCTTGATAAATTATTTAAGTGTAGTTGATTAACAGCACTTGGCTGCAACTTACCCAGTTAATTACTCCGGAGACAGTGAGGGTGGACGTAGTGTTACACATACGGCATTTTGGTTTTGTTTTTGTTTCAATAAGCAATGAGATGGCTCAAGTTGACAAGTGTTGCTGTTTATCTGAGCGTGTATTTACTTCATTTCATGATCAAATAAGGAATCAGGGGATTTCTATGTTCTATAAAAACACTAGTTTCATGTTTGATGTCAGCAGTTTATTATGAATTCATGTATTTAACCAGTCAATTCATTCATAAAAATGTCTTACCCGTCCATTTTTGCAGATGTAGTCAAACAGCTCCCCTCCTGACACGTACTCCATGACCATGAAGAAATCTGTTGGTGTACTTATAACCTGGTACCTAGAACAACACACTTGTAATAATGTGAACTTATTCGATTATTCGCTGGCTTCTTGTTTTATCCTTATTCAATCAAGCCTTTAAAACCTACTTTATTAACACAGACATTGTAAGTACATAGAAACGAAGTTACAGCTGGGCTGGCTGATGCAGGGAGGTAATCTTTCATAAAGGTCAAGTATATTAAACTACAGGCCCCATCTCATGAGTTGTTGCTTGTGGGTGATTCTGCACTTCATCACGGTCTGTTTCTGTTACCGAGTCGACTGAATCAAGACATGTGTGCGCCCATGGAGGGAAATAAATACAAACCAAATCAAAAAACCCTCCACTTTTCTGTCCAGCATGCACACATTCAAGGTTTCCGAATACTCTTTACGGTAAAAGCTCCTAAGAGCAAGCTAAACGTTACTGAGATTCATTTCATGCTGTGTTTCTGTGAACATGGTCAAAATGTTCCGGAGTCTTTCTTGGTACTGTACTTGTTACCTGATACCATGATATGACTGTACACCAGCATGTATGTGTTTCTGACAGAGTTTCACAACACTCCTGCTTGTGACCTGAGAGCTCACATATCTGCCATCACTTGCAGCGTTACAGTACAGGCTAACCCTAACCCCGGCCTAAAAATAACACAGAGATTAATGAGACTCAAAAAGAATGGACTGACAAGGGGAAAGAGACAAAGGAGATATAAGACTGTGGACACGGCGAAAGAAAAACATACATCTGCGAAGGGATAAGGATTTAGCCATGCAGGATTTAAAGCAACCGGAAGAGCAGGTTTCTTTATCCAGGTCCAAGCTTGTTTGTGAGTGTGATTTAGTATGTTTGTGCTTTCTAGATCTTGGATGTCGTGCGAGCATGCTCAGTACAGACCAGCAGCAATAAACAAACAGGAAAAAGCAAAGCAAGCCACCATAAACACCAGAAACACCATCGCAATGGTCCCGCACGACAAGAGTTAATAATACAGCAAAGCTAAGTCTTCCTGTGTGGAGCCTGTCAGGAATTAAGTCTTATTTATGAATGATGGATGTGTTGTCTTCTTCAACTTACAGTTTGATGATGTGTGGGTGTCGGAAAAGTTTGAGATTCTGTATCTCACGTTTGATCTTTCCAACAACATCGAGACTGCGGATCTTCTGTCTATTCAGGATCTTCACAGCCACTTTATGGCCTGTCAACTGATGCTCACCAACTAAGAACAGAATACAGACATGAGTCAGACAGACCACACTGATGCAGTAGGACTAAAACGCTACCAAAGGATCTGGAGAACTTTACCATTACAGTGTAAAAATGTGTATTTTCTAATGTTTGTAACTTAGCCCCTATGTTCTCTTTGTCTGTGGTCGGTTTTCTGGCTGCCTGAGGCTCAGTTCAAAATGTTATTGCAGCTGCTAAATCTGCATACAGGGGAACAAAATCTGTGATTAACCCTTGATAGGAGGAAGATGAGCTGCTCTGACAAAAAAAGAAAAAATATATCCATTAGGGGTGGGAAAGTCAAACCGAAAAATTGAAAACTGGGATTTTTTGTTTCACAATTTAAAAATAGATATTTTTGTAAAAAAAAAAAAAAAAAAAATATTTCCAATTAAATAAAATTAATCTACTATGTAATTTTTGTCATTTTTATTGGTTTTATTGATCTTTTTACTTGTCTTCTTGGGCATTATAGCAGCAGAATGATTGTCTGGCTACTGTGTTGTTTTCTCCTAACTGAAATCAAGATAAATTACTAGCAAAAAAAAAAAGTTTGATACATTTTTTTGCGTTTTTAATCTACGAAAATCAGTAATATCGGAAAAATTACTGAATATAGAAATTTAAATCGAAGCGGCACCCAAAAAAATTGGAATCGAATCGGGACCAAAGCAGCCCTAATATACATAATTACAAACTCTTTAAAAAATAGAAGAAAGAAAGAATGTGGCATTAGATTACATGAATCTAGAATTAATTCCAAGTGGGTTATGATGATGGTTATCTCTGACAGAAATGATAATCATGCTCTTAATAATAATATAACCGTGAAAGCAGGAGCTTTAATGCCTCCCTGTGAGCTAAAACATCCATTCAACTGCGCACTCAAGAAGCAGGTGGGGGAAGAAAGCTCACAAGGTCACGCTGAGAGCCCAAACACTAGCTAAGAAAACTGAATTTATACCCTGCCATCACATTTGCCACTAAAGATTGACGTGCGTCAAAGGTTTCCTCAGCCTGGCAGGTGCTGAACAAGCTGGCGTTGCCAAGACGCGAGGCTACTAATCGGACTAGCAACGCCGCCTCATAACATTAACGACAACGTTACGCTCTCACGGTGGGTTTGGGTGAAACAGAGCTTTCCTTTCCCCGCAAGACGAGCTAAAGAAACCTGCAAGACCACAAAGTCTAAACTGTTTAATGCTGTGAGACGATAATGTCAGCGTGACTTTGCATCTCTGTTGCCCTCCAGGTAACTACACCTGCTATAGCTGATAACTGTAAGCTAGAGAAAAGGGGCTTTGGTGGAAGAATTTGACTTTGAAGTGGTGGGATTCACAGAACGCAGTTGCGGTACAAGTTCAGTCTTGTTTCTCACCGTAAAGCGGCGAGTTACGCAAACTTCTTACTGTCAAGTTCAACACGGTGCGTCGAAAAGGGGTGGGCTCGGACACTATTTCACGTTAACTACTCCGACCGACAGCCTCAAACGCATTCATAAAGCACCGCATGACACAAAAACATGACTTAACTCTTTACTTTCCCGAATGTCCCCACTCCGAGCGTGTCGCCGAGGATGTAATGGCCGATCTTTACCCTGCCTTCGTGTTTCTGTTGTTGCCGCTCTGCCATCTTCTCTGTTACCGACAGCTGGGCTCGCTCGGTGCGGTGGGAGTGCTGCTGCCTGGCTGTAGGCACACGGAGGGGCGGGGCCCTCCTGTTCTCACCGCGCGGAACGAGCGACTACTTGAGACAGATGTCGTGCCAAGGCTGTTATCCCGACAGAAATGGTATCCGTGCCGCGGAGGCGCGCAGTCCTTCGGTGCGGTGCGGCGGTCTTTACTGTGCGGGAATTCTCCATGTAAACAGAGAAGAAGAAAAACAAAAACAAAACAGAATGGAGGTCGCTCAAGTTAATTTTTGAAGGTTGTTGTTTTGAGGTTTTGCTGAGTGTTTAGCAGTGGTGTCAAAAGTATTCACATTCATTACTCAGGTAGAAGAACAGTTGTGCTCATATGTCTTCATACCCTTTCATTAAAGAAAAGGCTGAATTTACAACAGTCACTCATATAACTGGAGACTTAGAAAAGGAACAATAACTAAAAATTTGCAAAAATATAATTTAGTTATATAAGACACCGTTTTTTCACTTAATTGAGTTGAAGGGAAAAAAACAAAAACAAATTGATCCAGGACAAATTAGAGCACTTTTCTGTTGAACAGTGGGACAAAATACCTGTCAACAGGTGCAAAAGTCTTACTGAGAGGAACAGAAAACACCTGACTGTAGGGGAAACATTAAAGGATTGTTCAGTATGTAATAAGTAATTAATTATCTTATTTGTTTGCTTTTTAAAGAAAATATTTCTGTTATACCAGAATTAGAAAATAATGTAATGATTTTTTATTTATTTATTATTACTTCTGTCAATTTCAGCTTATTTCACAGGCAGCTGTTTTTTTTCCTTCTTTAATGAAAGGGTATGAATAAATATGAGAACAACTGTATAGATACTCAGGTTTAAAAAGACGTCTGTATAAGTAAAAGTACCAACTCAATTTTTTTACTTAAGTAAAAGTTTAAAAGTAGTGATTCAAAAAAATAGTAATAGTATAAAAGTAAAAGTAATGCAAGTGTGGAAAAATACCTATAAAAAATTGTGGCACCGGAGCCTATATTGCACTCCCCAAAATAACATTTTTCTAAAAGTTATAATGACTATAATGTTATATCAGAATGTTATTACTGAAAAAGTTGGAAAGCGTTACACCTTTTCAGCCACGTAGATTCTGATTTTTAAAAAAACACATTTGAGTGCAATGCAAATATTTTAATGAACCATGTATGAGCATTAAGATGAGTTTCATGGCCTGGATGATATGATGACTATACGCATTGTTGCAAAGAGTCTAACTTCAAAAGGCACATTATCAACAATCTTTATTAGAATATCAGTAAATATAAGCTTAGCTGCAGGAATCAGTGAAGGCAACAGATGTGTATTAAGAGACAAACAAAATCATTAAGTGATAAGTGATAAGAAAATAAACAAAGCATATATATATATATATATATATATATATGTATATATATATATATATATATATATATATTTATGCCAGAAAGATGTAGGAGTAAACTACTTTCATTTATATTTTTAAATTGTAAGGAGTAGAAAGTACAGATAATTGCACAAAAATGTAAGTAGTAGAAGTGGAAAGTCATCTGAAAAATAATTACTCTAATAAAGTATAGATACCCTAAAGTTCTACTTAAATAAGGTAACGAAGTATTTGTACTTTGTTACTTGACACCTCTGGTGTTTAGTCGTGTTCAGTGCAATGAATTTGCGCTGTTATCTTCGTAGAGCATGTCATGTAAAGAAAATGGCAGAGTCAGGAGTCCAGCAAGGAACCTCTGTGTTAAAAAAAAAAAAAAAGAACACAATGTCCAGAGAGAAAACATTGTGGGGTTTGATGCTCAAGTTTTTTTTTTTCCAGCCAGAAAACCCAAACTTTTTAAACTAGATAAAAAAAAGTTAATACTCTGCAGTATTTTAACACACGTATCTTAGGTTAAAAAAAAAAAAAAAAAAAATTATTATAATGAAAAGAAATAATATCTACAAGGCTACAGCTTGTGCATCCAATCATTTTTCCTGCAGACTTTATGGTGTCTAAGGAGCCACAGAGCAGATCATTTGTCCCTATTAACAGAAAAAAGCGAGTCTGTATCTTGTTAATTTAACTTTAATCATTAAGCTTATTGAAACACAGGATTCAGCCAGAACACAGCATTTATGACCAGAAGCGACTAACACAAGCATAAAACCAAGCTTGGTTTCAGCACAGCGTTGGGCATGGGGTCCATGGCTGTTTTTTAGTGTTTGCATGAAGGGGGGCCTAACTGAAAATAGGCCAAGAACCACTATTGTAGCCTAAACTATTTCCAACCAAAATCTGCTTTTGTGATTTTAATTACATTTGACCAGAAAAAAAAAACATTGAGATTAAAAACCTCTTTTTCAGGGCAGCCCTATTTCTCGATAAGTCTTTTGGCAATGTTGTGATGCATGTGTGTTGTGACGCTTTGCACAGACACTAGAAGCTTAATGTCTTTACTGTAATTGTAATTTATAGACCACCTACTTCAAAAATGGTCTTTTATGATCAATTAACTTATCAAACATTTTGATATTACATCATTTTATTTGGAAATGTTTATATAAACTGGTTAAAAAAAAAAACAACTGCAAACAAACATGACCTCAAATAAATAAATGAATGACCGTCTAAAATGATCAAATTTACTGAGACTCACTTGGTTTTTACTAATCATTAGAGGCAGACTGGAATAAATATCTGATAGGAAATTATAAGGAGAACAGGTGTTCCTCTTTTACATCAGAACTTCAAACAACTTTTAGGCTAGTAAAAGTCAGGTCAAAGAAAGACAAAGTCATGGGTAAATGACAGAATATGATCACAAATTAAACAAAGGGACAATGCCCTTAAGATGGCTTTTAATTCAGTTCTGTAGTCTAGTTTATTCTAGTGCGTTGACTCAGATCTTTCCCTTCCCACCCTCGTACACTCATGTCCTAGTGCGACATCTGTCCTGCAGCACCCTGCCCAACAGCGGCTGCTCTTAAACTGCCCTACACAAGAACCAGCACGCTCAATACTAGATAAAGTATGCACCACACATATCTGAGATCATGAAAAAGTGGTTATGTATCATCTAAATGATAATGTTGTGAACAACACGATGTTTGGCAGTCATTAACAGCTGCACCAACCACCGAACAGCCAGCGACAGAACAAGACAAATACATTAGCAATGAAGAAAAAAAAACATGAAAAACTAAATAAAATAAAATACTTTTAAGAAAAAAGTTTCAACAACTGAGTGCAACAATGGTGGAAAGGAAAAACTTCTTTAAACCGGCTCCAACGTAACAGTCAGTTCTTAACCATGTTTGTATCATTACATTAGTATCAGAAAACATAAACATTCTGCACACACATGCAAAAAATATCATCCCAATCCACACCTCAATTTTCAATAAAACTAGAAACCTGCTCTTGTTTTGGTGTCTTTGGCTTTTAGACACTTTATCTGTAAGATTTGCATCCTTTTTCCAGGGTTTTTGGACCAAGATGACACAGTATTGGCAGATGATAGTAAAGGCAGTGGAGGTCAGTGATACAAAAGTGAGAGACAAAAGATAAAGGTGTGCACAGAAATGACATGACAACAGAGTACACACCTGTATCTTTTGTCCTTTACTCTTCTTCTTTCCTTCTCTTTCTGAACTGGGCCAATGTCTTTTTTTACTGTATGTTCGTCATTCTTCAGCACTTGACACAACTAATGAAAAGCAGGTGACACCACCGGTCGCTCTGACGTAATCCATCTGCCTTCTGCTTCTGCGTATGTTTTATATGTTGTTGGAACAATAAACACCATGTTAGTATAGAAAATAATCGTCATCTCTGCAGGAACTCACCCGTTTAAAAAAACAAAGTGGGAACTCAGCCCAGAGCAGACTGTCATGTTCTATTCAAGAAAAGCAGTTTTGTGCAGTTTGTCCTTTTCTGTCAGAGCGTCACACAGCAGGAACACTGTCCCTACACAACTCAGGAACATCTCACCAATAAAAACTTTTTCCAAATCAGTAAAACGGCTCCTTGACTGTCAAACATATACACACACATTTTCTTTTAGTCTTTTGTTGACATCTTTAATGATTTTCTCTGTGTCATGTACATGTAAACATTTTTATGTTTATTGTTTGTTGCATGGCTGACTTACTTTTGGTTATTCTTAAATGATCATGTTGATTTATCTGAACAATCAATGTATGTTGTGTGTATTTGTGTTATTTATCATGTTTCTTCTCACACTGTAATGTTGTGGGACTTGGTAAGAAAATTAGTCTGAAGAGTTTAATTTGGCATGTTAAAAGAAATTATCCCATTTAAGTAAATAATTTTTTTAAAAAACAAGGGGGGGGGGGGGGGGGGGGGGTCAATAGCACTATGTACAGATTGTGTATACAATATGGAAGCCTTTGTATTTCTTATATATTTAAGGTACCAGGAAGTTACATCATATTGAGCAAACAGTCTGTCATATGGTCACTCTTTAAATCTCACATATCAGATGTACTTTATATTTCTCTTTAAAAGAAAAAAACAACAAAAAAAAAACCCTTCTGATCTCATCTTTAATGCTCAGTGTATTTTGAAATTTCAATTCAGCATATACTTCGTGTATATATAGGCTATCTCTTGTGACTCTTGCTTGAAGGTGTTCCCATATGATCTCTTATAACAAAATTTGTTTTTTTTATTTTGACTTTTTTGAATAAAACAACGAAATAGCTATCCTCCTAAAGAGTCAATTCCACAGTTGTTGCGGATGATGGATTTTAGAGACTGAGCTGTACTGCTCCTGTAGTACCACTAGAGGGCAGCGTACATTTGCCTGCCAGACGATGCCTGCTGGTTCTTGCCTGGTTTGGCGCCTCTCTTCCCAACAGGAGCCCAGATCTGCAGCTGACGGTGAAAGACTGTCAAAGAAGACAGAAAAAAAACGAACGAAATATTATACATTTTGTTTAACTTATTAATCTGTTTGATTTTGTTCAGCTATATACAACAAATTCCCACTGGCATGTATGTTAATACTAACCGAGTAGGTTGAAAAATGCATTCGCAAAAAGATTAAATTTAAACTAAGAATTTATTTATCAAGAGTAAAAATAAATGAAATAATTAAATACAAACTTTACAAGTGAATGAGTACGATGTTTTACTGAAATGCATAAATAGCAACGTTTCATGTGATGAAGATGGGGAAAAGTTGAAGGAAAATGTTGAAGGTTTATTGTCAAAATTGATGTTTAAAAAATTATGTAAATGTTTCAATTAAGCATTAGAAAACGGAAAAGTTAAACACGATTTAAAAAAAAAAAAGAAGTTTCTTTGCATCACTTTACGCATCTGTTTTGCGCCTGTTGTCGCAACCGGGGCGCTGCTTCCCCGCGCTGCCCGCTCCCCTCCACTCATGTCCAGTTTGAGAAAGTTTCCACGCAGGGATGGAGTTGACTACCCCTCGCCAACAGAGAGGAAAGAGGAGGGCTGAGCCTTGAAGCTGCCGGGGGAACTTGAAGCAAGGGAGGGGGGAGGGGGGCGAGGAGGAGAAGACGGATTGATATAACCAGCGCGGCTTTCGATGCGCCATTCACTCCAACTGTTTGAACCAAGACCGATCCAAAGGAGAGCAGGCTTTCCACTGATTTCGGCGCACAGACAACTTTTTTTTTCTTTTTGAGTCTGTTTATATCACACTGGTCTGCTTTGAAGTTTCTGTTCCTGGCAGACATCACCAGCTCAGAGAGCGTGTGCGCAAAGCTTTGCGTCGGGAACGTTTCTTCCAAACACAAAAAGATCCTGACAGTTTCTTCACCTCCGGCGTGGTGTGGGAATTTAGAGCCGAAAAACGGGGAGTTCTCAAATGCAAAAGTACATGTATGAGAAGGCGATGGCTCAAGAAACAAGGAACGGAGGCACCTCTACGTTAAACAACAACAACGGCGTTGACAACAGCAAGAAGAAGCTGCTCATTGGGCTCGACATCTTCTGTCTCCTGCTTGGTAAGTTACCTCCTGTGTTTAGAATTTGCCCGGACTTTATTATCTTTCATTGGCTCATATGGATCACATGCAAGAATGCAAAACTTGCTGTAGCAGCAGATAAAGCAAACAGAACCCGCGCTTTCTGATGCTTGGTAATAAAAAAGCCTTATCGCTTTAGTGGCTTTGCCAGCTGTCTGTGACCGTTAGACAACTTAATATGAAGCATCCTCTTATCATCAACAGAGGAGACAAACACTCACAGCATCTCAGTTTCTCTCATTTAAACTTACAAAGTCAAGAACTATTTAAAAAAAACATAAATCAATTATAAATCATAAACTGTGAACACTGACAGGTGCATATATATATATATATATATATACATATATATATATATATATATATACATATATATATATATATATATATATATATATATATATATATATATATATATATATAGATAGATAGATAGATAGATAGATAAATGAGGAAGCTGAAAAATGGTGTCATCACCTAATATATTGATCATTTCAAAGTCCACAGAGTGTCATCAGGCGTGATCAGTAGATGCTTTTGCAGCCTGGGGCACAAATGTTTTGAAGTGCTGCATCCTGCCCCATCTCCTCCTGCGCCCCGATAACCCTGGTCATGTGACCCTTCACCTCCAGGAGTTGCCTTCCAGCTAGAGCTGTCCCTACGCAGAGATGAGGAATGGCCCGAGTGGAACATTTCTGTGCTGTTAGGTGCTGATTTATAAGCTGTGGAGCTGTCACCGAAGCCGGGCGATGGTGGTGGCCTAAACTTGTTTGTGTGTTTGTCCAAACTTATAATTCTGAGCGTGTCCCGTCCAGATTCAGCTGTGTGTGTGTGTGTGTGTGTTGCCTTGATAGCTGGTTTGTTTTTGGCTGCTGTCACTGTTCCTCTGTCCTATTAGTTTCAAGCTCCAATGGAACTCCCCCCAATTTTCAATCCCCCTCTGTCTCTCCTTTCTCTCTTTTAGAAAAGGATTATGGGAGTTGTGCTTTAACTTCTACACATTCTCTCCCAGAACCTGGCCAGCAAATCCCTGGCCAGCTGCCCCTGATCACTCCAATTCAAATGACTTTCTCTCTCTCTCTCTAACCCTCCTTCTCGCCTCTCCGTCCAGGAGAATGCGTGGAATAATTGCTTAAGCATGTGTTGTGTCGGGGGGGGGGACGCCTGCGATCTGAGAGAAAGAGACGGGGACTGAGGAGAGGGACCCGTGGCTGACCGGGCTTTAGAGGAGCAGGTGGGAGTCTCACCGACTTGCTCTGAATGCAGAAACCGAAGCTTTGAAACGCAACGTGGGAATTTGTGACATTGCTGCATGGGAAGTGGGCTTTTTATGACCCAGGCTGTTACAAGTGGTGCAAATTAACTCCACGTTCCCTTTAATGCTGTGAAGCAGAAGCAGATTTACCAGACAAAGTTTTCCATGAGCTTTACATCGGTTTGCATATTAAAGAACCTCACACAGATACACTGTTTCACCCACACTTGTATAAATGTAGATGAGCTTTGAGCACATGTGGAACAAATTTCCTGCCAGTTAAAAAAAAAAAAAAAAAAAAGTACTTCCTCTGCTGGTGTATCTACGCTGGTTATGTCACACACATGTACGCCTGTAAACATGTAAAGACACACACACACACACACACAGATTGGCACCCAGATTCTCTTTTGTCATGCTAAACACAGTCTGGTCGCTCAGCGATTATTGGTTGGCCCACTTTACCAGTTTGGGGGTAAGTGGGTTGTAGGGGTTGAGGGGGTTGAAAGAGAAGGAGAAGGAGGCTTATCAGGGCGGTCTGGAAGAGAAATGAGGAATGCGGGTGTGTAAGGGGGGGCTCAGAAGAGTGCCTGATGTTGAAAGGCTTTTGTGTCGTGTGTATCAGCCTTTACAGTTAGCTTATGCATAAAAGCCCTTTAATTAGCTCATATTTGCCAGCTGGTATCACACACACACACACACACACACACACACACACACACACACACAGAAACACACACATAAAGTCTGAGCAGCAGGATTTTACTAAACGTCATTCTCAAGTCACACACCCTCAGGCACAGCTAATGAGTGTATTCGCACCTCAAAGAGCCCCTCCATCATTTTGCGTTGGCTCATTTAGGCTGACCATCCATAAACAATGAGAAAACACACTCCGGCTCTCCTCGGTTGCTGAGGTCAGAGTCCCTGTGCACAATTCTGGCAGCTGAGCGCAAGCATCATGCTCTGATTTGGCTCGCGTTGCGCTCTTCCAGAGCAGCGCAGCTGATTTCTTATATATAAGAAGCGTGTATACACACAGTATACACTCACTATAAATACACAAACTTAACTGCAAGCCTGCAGGATTTTATTCTCCTGCTGGCGACACACTGTCCAGCGGTTCTCCAACATGCAGTTCTGAATAGATGTTTATTGTGAAAACACTGTGAAGCGACAGCCACGGCAGCTCTCCGGAAACCAAACTTCTAAATCTAGCTTCACCTCAACATCTGATTAACTTACACAATGCAAAGGAAGGCTGCGCTTCGTGTGTCTGCTTGTGTGCAAAACATTTAGAGCTTGACATCAGAAGTTTTTTTCAGCCTTCTCAAATCCGATAAGATAAGATTTACTTTATTTATCCCCATATGGAAACTGAATTGTAGTGGCAGCATCAGAAATATAAATACTGTGTATCTATAGATGTTACACACACACACACATATAGCAGCAAGTATATTTACACAGCATGAGAATAAGATTAAAACTAAACACAGTTACTGTAACTGAATAAGTTTGTAGAGCATCTGAGATGGTGCATTAATGCGGTGATGTGAGGGCAGCTCTGACAGATCGGGACGAGTCTGATGGCAGACGGCAGGAATGACTTCCTGTACCGTTGCTTATAGCAACGGGGCTGCAGGACTCTGTTGCTGAAGCTGCTCCTCAGTTTGTCCACAGTGTTGTGGAGGCGGTGGGAGGGATTGTCCATGACGGTCAGCAGTTTTGACAACATCCTGTCCCTCACCACCTCCTCCAGTTTAAAACCAACAATGCTTTTCTTCATGAAGATGGTGCTCACCATGACAGACTGATAAAACATATGGAGCGTCCTGCTGGGGAAGTATAGTCTGCTCATGGCCTTCTTGGAACCAGCATCAGGAACTTATAAGATGGGACGATTTGTACATCATTCCCTGTAATGCAGACTGAGGAGGGTGGGGACTTACTCCTGCTGAAATCCACCACCGTCTCCTTTGTCTTGGTCACGTTCAGAATGAGTCTCCTTGGCATTGCTATGGTGACCAGTCACCTCTGACGGTGTCTTAAAAGTCTTATCAGCAGGATCTTTCCATCAGCATCTCATCCAGAATGAGGGAATCTGTTTCAGAACTGGCCTCTTATGCTCTAACCTCCCCGGCCTGCGCCCAGCTCAAACTTCCCCATCGGATGCTGCAGCCGTCAGTCACCCCCCCTTCATACCCCTCATTAAAGCTGGAGAGGGTTTAACCTCTACCTCTCCAAGCCTCGGCCACTTCAATCCCAAGCCGCTCCAAAAATATTTTTCAGAATTTCTCAAATTCTTCATCTGGCCCAAAACTCTTGATGGGACATATGTTGCAATAGGAAGAGAGTGAAGAAGTGGGCACAGAGTGTGTGCATGTGTGTGTGTGTGTGTGTGTGTGTGTGTGTCAGGAAAGGGTGGGAAACGGAAAGGTAGTGTCGGTCGGAGGTAGGTGTGGTTGTGAAATAAAATCCTGTCTCTCCTTTTTTCAGCCTCACAGTCCGTTTCCACCCTCACCCTCCTGTCTCTCTCCCCACTTCTTCCAGTGTTTCTTCATTTGGGTTTCTTAAAGGAGACTCAAAAGCCCAGAAACAAGAAGGGGAAAAGTTTAAAAGAATCTATTGTAAAAATAGCTGGTAGATTGGACTGGAACAAAGAAATCCCCTTACAGTAATGGATCACAAGAGATAAGTTGTATTTGTCAAGGATCCACAAGAAAATTGTAATCAAACAGACACACAAACCCAAACATAGGCTGCCATCCAAATATGCTGGCCCTAATCTGAGGGCAAATATTGGCAGTTCTGCACCAGCCTGTGCAGAGGCATCCGCCGAGAACGATACGGTAGATCCACAAGCAAAGAGTTTAAGATTTAACCAATAAATTATGCTAATGTATTTATTATTTTCCATCAAATCCTGCCAAACCCAAATAAGTCGACTTATTTAATTACTAAATGTGTGACAGACTCTCAAAGGAGTCTTTACTACAGAGAAGCACTAAAGCGGAACGTGTACTTTGTGTGTTTATTAGGGGTGGGAAAATCGAATCGAAAATCGGGATTTTTTGCTTCACAATTTTAAAATCGATTTTATTTTTTAGAAAATTGATTCTTTTTTAAATAAACAAAATAATCTTTTATGAAATTATAGTAATTTTTATTGGTTTTTTTAAAAATCTTTTTACTTGTCTTCTTGGGCATTATAGCAGCAGAATGATGGTCTAGCTACTGTGTTGTTTTCACCTAATTGAAATCGAGAAAAAAGATGAGCAAAGAAAAAAGGTCTATACATTTTTCTTTTGTTTTTAATCTACAAAAATCAACAAAATGGAAGAATTGTGAGAATCGCAATTTAAATCGAATCGGCACCCAAAAAATCGGAATCGAATCGGGACAAAAGCACATCGTCACAGCCCTAGTGTTTATAGTCCAAATGTTGATGCTCTTCAGTTCTTTGAAAGATGAGGCCAAAGGTCGGGTGCAGAATAGACTCACACAGGACAAAAGCCTGCAGTGCTGCTGTGTGTATGACATTTGCATGCAAACATTCGGTGGGAAAATCACAAAGGGCCGTGTAAAATCGATCTCGGCAGATCTCCGTGCCATAGTCGACATCTGCACAGTATTTGTTACATGTGCCTTTGTGCTGCAGTGGAAGCTGGCCTTTGGAGACTTCCAGCATGTGTCTTGTCTTATGGCTGCAGGCCAAGGTGAGGCTAGGGCTCTTAAGAAGGTGACAAGCGGCCTCTGGCAGCAGAGAATCACTGTATTATGTAAGAAGATAAAGATCAGCAGATGTTTACAGCAACTGTGTCTGCAGCCTCTCCAAGAATGAATGGCATGTCAACTGTGCATTTGTGCTCAGATTGTGTATTGGTGTGCGTTTCGTGATGAAGATGGCCAGACTTGTGTCTGCAACGTATTCAAGTTGTGTCACCGAGACATGTGGCTGGTTCACGCCGGTGCAAGAGTTAAAAAGACAAACCCCTGGGGTTTGGGTCTGCGCAGGGCTGCTATTAGAGGTGTGTGGGTGTGAGCGTGTGCATGAGTGTCCCATGAGGTTCACGGCGGAGAGGGAGCACTCAAAGCTGTCATTAAATGGACTGTTGGGCCTGGAGGGTGAAGGAGTGTGTGGGTAGCATGTGTGAGGCATCTGTGGCTTGATTTGTGTGTTTGTATATATGTGTGTGTGTGTGTGTGTTTGTGTGTGTCCCATGTGGTTCCCGTGGGCAAGCCGAAGGCATCGGGCTGACTGATGTGCCTGTTACTCCTTACACTGGAACACAAACCAGACACATTCATCTATTTCAACCCTTTCTTTCACCGACTTCCATCCCAGCAAACAGCCAGATCGTACGAAGAAACAAAGACTTGTAGTTCACACTTTTTCAACAATGGAGCAGTAAAGCCTCTGTCCTCCTGTCTCCGTCCATACACTCATCTGTCATTATATCCCTCCTCTATAAACACCGTCAGACTGCTTATTTAGATCATTTTAGATGACTGGGCAGGATACTACCACAGCCCTTTGGTAGCACTTATTCTGGCTTGTGTTAGGACGTGTGTTTAAGTTTTCAGCTGGTCATGTAAATGTGTATTTTATGGAATTCTGTAACCTGGAGGGGATCGCGGCGTAAATGTCATCGCTAACCTGATTGTCGCTCCAGGATTTCTTTTGATTTCTCGCTAACGGTGGGGTCAGAGCTACCAGCGATGCCACGGGCCCCCTTCATGTAAATGAGAGCAGAGGCAGCAGATGATGTGAAGCTGCAGGCCTCATTACATCCCTCTGTGTCCTTTTCTTGGGCCTCCCTGCTGTTACACAGGCCCCTCTGTCTGTCACTTTCTCTTACTGCATAACCCGCTACAATCCTCCCTATTTGTGTGCACATACTGTGTGCATCCAGGGATTGGCAGGGGGAGGGTTCGGTCTGGGAGATTTCACTGTTTCACGGAGAACAATGCCTCTTTTGATGCATCTCTGTGCTCTTTGTTTCGTTACCGAGGGCCGATGGGCCAATGGCAGACAGAAGAGGATGGAATAGAGGGAAGGGATAAGAGGGTATAAGACAGTACTTATCTGCTCTCTAGGCCACTTGATTATCAATCAGTGCTTAATGGCCGCCTCTGCTTCTAGCTGTATTGTTGGCTGGGTTGTGAGTCGTGGCACTTATCTTCTCAGCACTGTGTAATAATCAGCTCAGCATCTTTATTGGCGCTGGCCTTATCTGAGCTGCAGCCACTGAGCCCTGTCTTGTTTACATACAGGGAAGAGCTCGGACCGAAGGGGATGCCGACAGTGCTTCAAAAAATCATGCAAAGCATTCGCGCCGCAGTGCCAATTTAACACCTATTGTCCTCAACACGCACCATTCGGGATGTGTGCAAGATGTTAAAGTAGCAGATGAGAGGAAGTTTAATGGAGCATTATCCAGACAGAAGGGGTCGGGTTTCAAAGGGTCCACTGGCTTCTTCACAGCGGCCGGGCTTTTGTCTTGGGAGGCAGTAATGCCATTACAGCAATAAGAGAGAAACGCCCCACCATCCAACCAGACCAGTAGTCTGATGTGGCCCCTGGGCACGGCTCAGGTTCCCCTTCGTTGGAGCAGCTGCACGTTCACCCTCCTTTGTAAAACTGCAGTATTTCTGTAAGTTGTAATGGGAGCTGGGCGATTAATCGAAAACCAATGGAAACCAACATTCAGGGCAAAGTCGACGTAATCTTGCTTTAAATGTTTTGATATTTGAATTTCTCTCAAAAATATTGAAAAATATTAATCAAATCACCATACATGTTTAAACTGTGTGTTTAATTTAACTTATCACCAATATCTGCTCTTTTGTTATAAAAAAAATATTGCAACAAAAGTTTCAGTTAGCCATGAGGCCTAAAAATAAAATAATACCGCTAATTGAGCGTAATTGAGGTAAGCTGTTCGATTAATCACGGTGCTGATTTGATGTAATATCTCCCAGCCATAACTTGTAATTGATCTTTCTGAAGCTTATTTAAATATTAATGCACAACCTCTACTGTTCATGTGGATCAGAGTTGGCTGTGTCCAACATCATATCATATAAATCCACAATCCACAGCAGTAGGGGTCAGTAGTAGCATGGAGAGGCTGCTCATACAGTTGCCTGCTGGTGAAGTCCCTCTAGAGTGTCCCAACAGACGCCTGTGTGTAAAAGGCATTTATTGCTGTGAATAAAATCTCTCTGAGTAAGCACATGTTTCAGCCAGCGGCCCCCCGGTTGCTGCGGCATTCACGCATAGGGAGGAAAAAAAGGGCCTGGATTCACTCTGTACACCACTCTGCTGACCTCAGCCGCTCCAGTGGATCTGTTTGTGTCTGTGTGTTTGTGTATTTGTGAGCTTTTCATGTCTGAAACACTTCAGCAAGCCATGGAAACAACGAGGCAACATCTCAGACCGAACATCTGCATCAGTGCAGGGAAGTATAGGTTTCCTAAACGGTGATTATGTTGATGGATACAACTTTTAGGGGCGGGTAAGTTTATGGAGCTGAGTTTGTTTATTTGGATTGCAGGGACATTTTTAAAGCCCTTCGTGGTCAACGACTTAGAATTGTTTAAGAGTGGCTTTGCTGAAGATGCCAGTTGGAACCACAGTAATCCCATTTAACAGCCACACACGCAGCCTCCCACTCCCACAGATGCAGCATGAAGGGCATGGTCGCAGGGACGTTTGCTGCTCTTGCACGCTACAGCACAATGCCAGAGCTATGCAGCATCCCTCACCTTTGACCCCTGGTCCTGCAGCTACCTCCAGGGTCCGTCACCAACTTCAGCAAGAATATTCCGAAATGTCTCGCATTCTCAACCTCACGGCTTTAATGACCTCAAGATAAACTGTAGGGTTGAGACTCTGTCTGCTGATGGGTGGCTGACACGTTGGACAGCGTGTCAGGCATCTGCTTAGCAGCCTCTTTTTAAACCCCCACTGGTCACAGTGAAGATGCTAAATGTCTCCTTTCTAAAAAATAAAGTTTTATATGAAGACAGGATCACATTAAAACACCTGTGTGTAACATTTCCTCTTGTACAATACCTTCCCGCAACTAAGTGTACTTGGCACTTCTCTTGTTCTTATCAAATGCGCACTCATCCACTTTAACTGTTGGCACACACAAAGCTAATCTTTCCCACACAAATGCGCCTGCAAGTATTCATGCAATTTGCAAGAAAGTGAATAGGGATGTGTCCTCCAGCACACACAGTCTCACACATATCAAATGACCACACTGCTATATCTACCTTTTGTTCTCTTTGCACATGAAGGCCAGTTTGGAGAATCCTCCTGCCGATGCAGGTCATGTTGCAGGGTGTGCGTAGACGTTCACATCGGAATGATATAAGTATGTCAAGAGTTTCCTCAAGAGATGGGGAAGGGTTCTGATAGGCATAGATCGGGGTTGTTTCAGGATTTATGGTTGGAAAAGTCACTTCTGTGTGATTAGATGTCACGTAAAGGGGAGCTAAGGTATTCGGTTTCCAACATTACAAAACATATATCAGTGAAAAACTATGTGGATCCATCTTTAAGCATTTTCAAGTACAAAAAGACCAACATTTATTCCAAAACTGATAAAAAACAACTTTACTTAAATCTGTAGTTTTGTGATGAAAGAATGGTAAATGTTCAGACACTCTAAAGCACGGCTTCTGCAGGAGTGTTGAGAAAAATCTTTCTCAAAAAGAAGGCAACGCTTGATTGATGTACTGGTCATGTCTATGAAGCCAAAGCCCCCCTCAGCCCCTGCCCTCTGTAACCTTCCTCTGAATTCTCCCACTCCTTCTCAGGATGGGTCACATGGTGAGTTCGAGAGACGGGAGGAGGAAATCCTCCATTAGTGGCGGCCACAATACCTCTTCCTCTGCCGCGCCCCGCCTCCCATTCACCTCTCCTACGCTTCTGACACTCGGGCTGGCTCTCTAGAAATCATGATATCATTCTATTTCTGCCCCCTGACAGCCACGAAGGCCTATTAAAATGTCAATGGAGACGCAAGGGGGATGAGAAGCCTAGTGTCTTCCCAGCAGACATGTAGGTGTTGTTCTGCAGGAAATCCGTTCCATGTCAAATGGAATTAACCTTTAAAAAGACGTAGATATTCAGATGCAATAAGAATAGTTAATGTTTTCATTTCTGGCCTGCATAGACGAGCCATTCGAGGTGAGAAGCTTTCGACCGGTCTGAAAAGAAACCAGTTTAAATACATCCAAATGTAAATCCTAATCTCTAACCAGGTAAGAATAACCTGTTTCTTTCACAGCTCAGCATGTGCAGCCAATAGATCCACTAAGTCACTGTACCAAATTTAACTCCAAAGCCAATCAAAGGGATGCCAGCTGGGTAATCTGTCATAGCAACAAATGAGTGCACACATGCTTTTGTAAGCACACACGCACACACAGCTCATATAAACACACGTGGACAGACTTTTGAGCTGTGATTTCTAGCAGGCACCGGAGCGCAAACCTGTGACTGGATTTAAAGATGGAAAATAAGTGCCGCGACCACACTAACACACACACACACACACACACACACACACACACACACACACACACGTACACGCACAAAGGCCTTACCATGACCTCTGCTATATAAACACTGATTCAACCAGGCAAGGGAAAGCCTCTCTCTGACCTGCGGTAAGTAGTCTTTAGTGGTCTGCAGTGGCTCTCCTCATGAACTGCACGAGAGAAATGAACTGCAGGATCTGATAAGACAAATAGAAGTGTTCCCAAACCTGCCGAGCCACCCACTTTGGATGTGTGCACTTTGTTTTTCTTCTTTTTTCATTCTTACTTTCTGGGCCCTCCCTTTCTTCTTCTTCTAAAATCACTCCATTGAGGGGATTTTCAGGCTCCAATTAAACGCAGGCGCCTGTTCATGTTGCATTTAAAAGCAGCTCGGTGGTTTAATAGCTCATAAGGCTCATTGGCTCTTAAAGCGCAAAACATACCAAATCTCTGGCAAAGCAAAACGGAACATCAAAGTAAATAAGTTGAGAGAAGTATTTCCTCTGAAACTAAAGCGAGACTCGCCCTTTCTAATCAATCTGAACCATAACTGAATGTTAGTGACCTCATGACAAAACTGGTGAAATAGTCGGCTTTTGATTCAGTGATGTACCTCGGGCTTTTGCCAACAGTCCGGCCCACTTCTTTCTTTTCCACCCTTTCCGACTTTATCTCTCCCTCCTTCGACACTCCCTCCTGTCTCTCTCTTCTTCCTTCTGGGTCAGCAAAGACCCTCTGAGGGTCACTTGCTCTTTATTCTGTTGGCATAAAGGAGGTCATATTTCCTCACGCTGCTGTTTGCAGTCGAGTCTCAGATGTGCTGCAGAGCAAACGCCTGAGCGTGTTTTATTTTCTGCTCGGAGCTTCATGGACTGACTGTGGTATGATGAGAATGCCCACATACCAGGCTGTTCTCAGGGGGGGGGGAACAAAACAGCTTGGCATCTCAAGGCTGGGCGCTGTGCACACACAGAGAGGCTTTCATGAATTATCAATAGATGGGGACAAGTTGGTCGCCCGCTCGAACTCACTTAACTTTTTTTTTTGGTCATTGAACTGCCCGGCTTCAGAATTTCCCATGGTTTTCTCCGATCAGTTTAGCCTTTAAGCACCGCTTAGTTAGCTTGTGTGTGTTTTTGTCCGTGTACGCCTGACCTTTTATTTCCCCACGTCTCCTTCATTAGCATTTGAATTCCTTCTCCACAAGTAGACCATGGCGGAGGGATGGAGAAAGATGAGAAAGGAAGGCAAAGAGAAAATTAATAAGGACTTGAGCAAAAGCACGGTCCAAACTTCTGTAACTTTTTTTTCTTCCCCAGCTGATTGTTTACCCAACAGTTCGTGTTGAGACTTCACTCACGAGGATTCTCACTTCACTTTGTTTAAGGTATTAAATATATTATATATAAATATATTAAATATAAGGTATTAAATATAAAAGTACACAGAGGCATTAGGATAAAAACTCAACCATATCTGCACTGGAATTAACTCGTCTTAAGTTGTGTTGACCGTCCTGCCCCACCTTGCTCCAGAAGTTCTGTTCTCACCCACAGCTAACCCTGTCTTTTGTGTGGATAGCAAGTTTCAAAGACACCACTGAAGACCGGCCTGGCCCTGTGTGGGCCCACCAGCAGTCTGTTAAAGCCTGGTGTTTGTGCAGGTGTCTGGCTCAGTGACCATGTGATCCGCTGCCCTTGTCTAACCACTGCACACAGAGAGAAAAAGGCATCACTTAGACATCAAAATAATAATTAAAAAAAATACTTTATTATCTTTTTGTCTATGAAGTGGCTTTCCTATTTGAAAGATAATGACTCTTCAATCCATTTAATTTCTTCTACTGAGGTTTTCTGGGTTCAGATAGAGGACAAATATTGATATTTTGCACCTTCATAATGTCTGCAGTTTTTGGGGTTAAGCATCTTGCAACAAGGGACACTTAGGCAGGCAGACTGCAGGATTCAGGACTTGAACCACTAAATGTTTCCAATTAGTGGATAATTCACTCCACCTCCTGAGCCACGGCTACCCTGAGGCTTCGTCATCATCTGCAAATTGTGTTTCTCTAAAATATCAGGTATTGCTTTTTGAAGATTTTTTCATGGCTTTATCACACCACTGTGGACACTGTTTAAATGTCCACTCATTGATCTGATACACACCTAAGACAACACTTTCTTCTTCTGAAATTAGAGCCTTGCTGAGGCTGCACGTCTCACCAGCATGCATGAGAAAAGTGTTTCGAGGTCCTCGAGAAGTTCACACTGGTATTTTTCTGGAAAGATCGGTAACACGATCTCTAAACTCTCATCACCGCTGAGACGACAGCCGCGGCCGCATCAGGAACATTCATAAGCAGATATCTAACTTTTACCCTGCTGCAAGAAAAAAAAGCCCCTGTGATGCGAGCCAACCACACGAAACCTCGTGTGGGAATGGTTTTGGTTCAGCCTGACGCTGAACATATATGACGGTGTGTCTGCATGCAGCTCTTCAGGAAGCCATCGTGTTGTGAGATCTTTCCATTTATGAGCAAAAACGCTGGTGCATCTATGAGCCAAAACATGCTGTCATGTGAAAAAAAATCCCCCAGAGATGAGTGGGCTTTGACTTTTTCTTTATATTCTCACATTTTTAACAGGAAAACTTAACAGTCCAGCCCAGATTTTGCAGGCATGTATTTGTATCATTATATTCTCTTGTTGTGTGTCAGCTTTTTAAGTGTGTGTGTGTGTGTATGTGTAAGCTATTACTGAAGTAATTTGTCTAGTGGGATACTTTACTGTCCATTTGCTGTTGACATTGTTGGACAAACTTTAGATTCTCATGAAAGCTGTTGAAAGTTAATATTTCTCTACATGACCTCCTGTTCCCTTAGTAGATACTTTATCCATAAAAGGCCTTTCAGTATTACCTGAAACTCTCACACTCTTATCCAATTTCCATAACATTTCCATCATATTGCTGCCATTGTTTCTTTATCTTAAGTATTGGGCCCCTGGTTGTTCTGTCAAGAGGGACTGAAGCTCCTTCTGACCTTGTGTTACTTTGTCAACAGAAGCAGCAGGAGAGTATTTGCTAAGTAAATAACTTGTTTAATTTGAGCATGAGCTCACACACCTGTGAAGCTTTTTGTGTGTTAATATGTGTTTAAACTGTACAGCTTGCAGGTAAGTGGATTTGATGCTGTGTAACTTCCCATATCAGGTGCACTGTAGGTCATACTTATATGTACATGTGCTCATGTGTGCGTTTCATACATCTGTTCACATATGTGTGTATGCGTGTGTGTGTGTGTGTAGCTATGCTGCCGACCCTGGTTCTCCATCATACCTCTGTTCGTCCATACCAGAGGGGTTTTTACTGCAGCGACACCAGCCTGAAGTACCCCTACAAGAGCAGCACCATACCCTCTTCAGTGCTTACTACTGTTGGCTTGACACTGCCTACAGTGTCCGTAAGTCCCCCCCCCCCTTGCGCCGCCACAAGGAGTACTCGGCTGTGGAAACAAAGGGCAGAATAGGAAGGGCTCATGGTGGGGTTCATGATGTGGCCATAAAGGAGTTTGAGTGTCACATGAGCTGAGGGAAAAGTTTAAGTAATCTTTCTCTTAAGTCATAGTTTTGGAAAATCATCACTCCTTTGCTCCAAGATGTCCACACATAACCTCCTCAAGCCCATCCCTTTTCTGGCATCCCGTGGTTCCTCCAGTGCCAGCATGCTCCTTGTGCTTCTCTCCTGTTTATATCTGTGTCACTGACCGGGTTGCTTTTGTGCTTTCTTTCTTCGCTCCCTCTTCCTGTCTTTCTCTCTCTTTGTGTCTTTTGTAGCTAGCCTGCCTTTCCTGATCATTGAGACTAGCACCATAAAGCCGTACCGGCGCGGGTTTTACTGTTCGGACGAGTCCATCCGCTTCCCGCGAAAAGAGGGCGAAACCATTAGTGATGCTGTGCTTTGTGGCGTCGGCATTCTTATTGGCATCTTCTCTGTAAGTGGACCTTCACACCTCCTCTTGTTTGCTTCTTCCTTCCACATGGACACCTCACCAAAGGTTTTAGCAGTCCCTTAACATGCAGTCTTTTGAAAATAGCCCTATTTCCTACTATAAATGTGCTTCATTTGCCCCCCCCCCCCCACCCCCCACTCCATTCTCTATCATACTTTATTCTTCTGTTGCTTATTTGAGTCATTCACAGTCATTTGTAATGTCTGGTTTATTTATTACTTTGCTAAGTGAGTCAGTAGTGAGAGGCCCTTCGAGCGAAGTTAGGAAATGTATGTCGGTCTGTTTGCATGCTGACACATGCATGCCAAAGACCAAAGAGTTTTTAACAAGCTCCTGGTCCACTCTTATGCCTCTTGCTTTTATCTCCACACTCTGACTCTGTGCCCTACAATGTACTTTGGTTGAAATGCCATTGCTCTCTCCCATGACGCCGGTGCCCCACTGATAGCCTGGGGTGTCTTACTAGTTTGAAACAGCATGAAGTCTTTATTCCCATTACTGGACTCTTGCTTTAAAGCAAAAAAAAAAAAAAAAAGTAATAGCAGATTAAAGAGGGAGACCAGGCGTAGTGGAAACATGTTATAATGGCATGTGGTGGGTGCATGTCAATTAATTCTATGTGGTCAGGCTAGGTGATCTTTACAGCCCCCAGACTCTCTGTGGCACAACCCCCTCATAAGTTCTCAGACTAAACTGTCGCCTCAGCATCGTCCCTTTGCCATCAGCTTGGTGGGCACACATACACACACATATATTCACTGCACCAGCTCAGCTCTTCTGCTTATTAGAACCAGGAGACTGAGCTTGTGTTAGTTCCCTCACATGTTCACGTGTGGGCAAAGTTGGCGTGTCTTACACAGCTGTGTTCCATTAGTGGCGTCTACTGCCATACCAACACCATTCCTTTGACATGCTTGCTCCCTGTCTCAGACAAGCACACACATAAATACACATTCATGCACATGTATGCATGCACTGGTAGCAGATTCCAGTTGGAACTCTTGTTTATGTCAAATGCAAGGGAAACCCCAATAGTCTGGCGTGCAAGACGTATCCACGTCTGACAAGCCTTGTTTTTTTTGCTGTGAGAAACAGAATTTAAAGCATACACAGCGACTGCCCAAATAAACCTTTCAAATAGCTATTTACCCCTGTGGTCCGAGCGTTGGTGACCTGTCTGCTCTCAGGCACCCTGACATGCAGGAGTAAATCAAGGCAGAAAAGGTGGAAGAGATCTTTGAATGCAAACGCCAACAAGGCAAATAAACTTTTGCGACCTGAAGTAGCCTCCTGTGGCTCTAATCTCCTGCTCCGATCGGAACAATTCAATCACAATAGGGCGCACAAACAGACAATATACCACAATGTTTGTTTCTTCTGGCTGTGAGCCTTCACAGCTGACCACCCAATAAGTGAGATAGGTGTGTTTGAGTAAATTTAACAATACACACACAATAAATGAGCACAGGGATCCCTGATCTGATAAACTGGTACAATGCTTGATCTTAGTTTGGTTTCTGAAATCTCATAGATTTTTCTGATGGACATTTTTAAGGTTTCACATCTTTAGAAAACAAGAAACAAGATGCTAGAAAAAAAACAAGAACTGAGACAAGCAGGCCAACATCTTGTAAAAAAAAATCAACGCTGCAGATGGAAATTGCAGCTTCAGGTCAGAAGAGAATAAAAATAGGGTGGAGAGATTAAAAGCAGCGTCAGCTGATTATTAATAATCTTTGTATCCAAATATATCATGTTTACATATCACATAACATATAACAAATGTCATGATCAGGAATTCATCAAAACCTGTTTAGATTGTCATGGGGGTCAAGGGTCACAACACGGAATGTGGCAGGATGATTGGATATAGGCGAAAGCCAATAGCCGTACATGTGCTCACATTTCTGTGTGCACGTGATGTTCTTCACAGTATTGAGCGTCTGCTGGCTTACAGATGGGCAGGTAAATATTTTCCTGAGAGACTAGGTGGTGAGAAAGTACGCCAAAGAGTGAAGGATTGTCTGGAAGAGAGAGCAGCCGGGCTGTCAGTTACCTTTCCCGGCTGGTGGAGGATTGATTGACATCCTGGTGCCTCGAGCACTGGCTTGGCGTGAGCCCCTTTAGAGTAGTTGAGGTCTTTCCATGGGGCCTAACAGTAGTTAAAACCACCTGGCTAGAATACCACAGGAGTCAAGGTTAGTCTAGTGGACTTAAGCAGTATAGCAGATGATGTAGAGTAAATCATTCTTCTATCAAAGCCAGGTCAGTCTGACTGATGCCTACTCAGTCGAGACGATTAGCTTGAACTTTAGTGTTTTTCTTGTTCCGTTGCCTCCAATGCCGTCATTATCATTCATAAAGACTGCATCATATCACTGACTCATCCAGACTGCCTGAGGGAAAGGCAGGCCATGCTCATTCTGTATGTTTGTCTGTGTGTTTCTGTCATTCATTCTCCCATCTGTATTTCACCCATCCTTTCTGTTCCATCTTATAATTCATCCTGGATTTTAATTTCATTTCATGCATGAAACATTCTGATGATAATACTTTCCTGCATGTTTTTTTGTTTATAGTACTACTTTACCACTCTGAGATTCAGCAATATAAGCAAGTCTTTATAGATCTAATATGTGTTTTCTGTGTATCTGAAAAAAAACGTTTCTTTTAGATTGCGATTGGAGAATGCTACAGGATTCACCAACTACGTGAGGGAACCAAGTCATTTGTTGGGAATCCTTATGTTGCAGCTCTCTACAAACAGGTGAGCTCTGTTTAAGAGTAATTGTCAAACATGGTTACTCTAAACATATATAGTTGACAGTTCAGTAAACCTTTCCCTTAAGTGATATTTGGCTTGTCATAACTTTGACATTGTGGTTTCTTACTAAAAGGAGGGCAAACTGCACCTTTCCTCTGGTGAGTGGGGAAAAACTGCGGGAATGCTGACGCAAGTTAAAATGACAGACTTAGACCAATCAATAAAAAGAAAGCTGTAAACATATTTATCAATTTGTTCACGGTTACTTTCAAAAGCAGAATTATCTCCATAAAAACCTATATGTGTGTTTTAAACCTTTGAGTCCATATGCATATTTTGAGGCCCCTCCTTAAAAACTGCATGACTTTATTGAAATAAGTGTATCTGAGCAACCATAAGGTCAGTTTGCGTTTTAGAGTCATAGTAAAAACAAAACACTTGTAATATTTGTGATATAAATTCATGAATACATGTCAGCATGTTTGTTACTGGTAAAGAACAAATAAAGATAGCACAGAGAAAACATGCAAAGAAGTTTGTAGGTTGCTTTAAAAAAGAACTTTTAGAGTGAATGAATGTATGTCCCTGATGCAGCTATAGCTATGAACATTTATCAAATCATAGTGCAACATGTGAACATATCTCAGCAAAGGGCAGCTGTGATGAAGTGAAAAAAACTAGATATTTGAGGTTTTTATTATTGACATTTCAGACGAGGTTTAAATATTGCAAAGAAAAAATGGGAAAGAAAAAAAACACTACCACACAGTTCCAGTGGGTCATCATTTAAAGGTGTAGCTTAAGCAAGAGTATATCTATATTTGTTTTTTGCTTGTTTGTTTATTTTTAAGAAAATACCTAGCTTGATTTACCTTCGCACTCCAAACTTTGTAAAGTCTGGCATGTATAGCTAACTGGCTTACTGTAACAGTTATAGCATTTCAGGGCTAGCACATCGACAAACTATGTTATGCTAACTCTTCAACTATAACATGTAGGTTTATTTTTACATGGTAAAAATCAACTTAGCTTGTTTTACTTTCACACTCCAAACTTTGTAAAATCTAGCATGTTTGGCTAACTAGCTTACTGTAACAGTTATAGCATTTCAGGACTAGCACATCGACAAACTCTGTTATGCTAACTCTTTAGCCATAACATTTAGGTTTATTTTTACATGGTAAATAGTTTATGTCAAAAGTGCATTGTTAAGACAAAACTTGTGTGAAAATTAGTCACTTTGATACAGTAGAAATTCAGCCCCTGATTGTGTTAACAGTTAACATAGGACGTTAGCAAAGCAGCCCCTTTAGCTACAAAATCATAATGTCTTACATCAGAAAAGAGATTTATGCTCTAAACATTTTTAAGGTATAAATCAAACCATTATTACTGGGGGTTCAAGGATTTAACAGCTCAAAAGGGTCACAGAAGTTTATGGGCTGGGGATCTTGCCAAAGGATAACAAAACCTCATGAGCTTTTTTTTCCTTATGTGTTCTCATCATGTTAAGGCAGCCAGTCATCGGTTATTAAATGAGTAAAATATTACATGGTAATTCTATGTCACATATAGGTTTGCTGATGTGCAAAAATGACGTGCAATAATTACTGCAAAGTGATGCTAGGTCTAATTATTATTATGTGTCCTTTTCCAGATAGGTGTGTTTTTGTTCGGCTGTGCCGTCAGCCAGTCATTCACAGACATCGCCAAGGTGTCGGTGGGCAGGATGAGACCCCACTTCTTAGATGTGTGTCGGCCAGATTTCTCCACCATCAACTGTTCACTGGGATATATCACTAACTATACTTGCACTGGTGAAGACAGCGACGTGCAAGAGGCCAGGTTTGTGGAAACATCAGTACATGCTTATTATACATTATCCTTTGAGTGTTGGAGACTGTCTTTAACATTTATATTGGGAACAATGGACAATAGAGAATATTTCTGTTCACAGGAAATCCTTCTTCTCGGGACATGCCTCTTTTTCCCTGTATACCATGCTCTACCTGGCTGTAAGTAATCATTATTCTCTCCAATATTTAGTCATATGCCACACACATAGTGAAGATCACTGAAACAACAGCTCACTGGTGGTGGAGGGAGTTATGGGAAGGCTGGGCTCTGATTAGGGGATTTGCTGTTTCGGGAAAAAGGAAAAAGATTGTTTTGAGCCGCTGCTACACCTCTTCTCCTTCATCTCCTCGCTCGGTCTTACGCTCCTTTTAAAGCCTGGGAGATATGGATGGATGCACTCCACCTGCTTTCTTCAGAGCAGCTGCATGTGCGCTTCCTGTTCTCTCCCTCTCACTCCACCTGTTGTGGGTGTCTGGTGGAGCTTAGCACCCCCAGAGGCATGTCATGCCTCAAACAGTCTAATTACACACACAGACAATTGCTAGATTATAGCTTCCCAGTCATCTCTTCCCCTTCTTCCTCTGTTTACTGTTTCAACTTGACTTTGCAGCTTACAAAGAAGAAAAATGGGAGGAGAGAGTCCATGTTTTGGGTCTGGCTGGCTTGGTTATAAGGTGGCTGTAGTTCTCACAGTGGATTGACAGTTAAAGTTTTGGTGCGGGTGTTCCCCAGCCTCTTGGTGAACTTAGAGGCACACTCTGGTCAGAGCGAGGAGAAAACCTGCATAAAAAGCAGAGAACGGCGATGTGCTGAATCCAGACCACAGCATGACACACTAGCCGGAGAGCAGCTCTCCAGCTGTGGTAAAGTAAGGACTGTGGCCAGAGGAGGCCGGTCCAAACACCAGGATGGAGACCAGCTGAGGACTGGAGGAGAACAGCTTGAGGGTGGTGTTTTTGAATACAAATCCAGCCTGAAACAAAGGCCACAATGAAGGAATTCCCAGTGGAAAACCTGTCATGTGAAATCATGGTTTCACTCCCACTCTCCTTGAAAATAGAGTCTTCTTGTTCTGTCCAAGAGCAGCTAAGATCAGAAGGGTGTGAAGGTGGATATGCCCTGAAAGCAAAATCACCAGCTGGATAAACATAATGTAGCCAGGAACAAACCAATGCAAGCAGCTGAGGAGGCATTCCTCTGTTTCCTTGTCTTGTCTGAGAACTCAGAGATTTCGAGACACAAAATCCTTCTTTTTCTCAACGGTCCACTTTATATTTGCTTTAGTTTACTTGCTAGCCACTTGCTCGATGCAGTTGCCAGGTAACCAACAGGAAGTTGTTGCCCCTTAGAGGAAGTAGACCAAACAGAAACAGACTAAGTCTGGCTGTTTTTCCTTGTTACCAGTTTGTATAAGCTCAGCATACTGGTTTTTTTAGTTATGACTAAAAGAAATGAAACTGATTGACAAACAAGAAATTGTTCATTAAAATTGCTATCAGGTAGTGCTAATCTTTCATCTCCACCCCCCCACAAGCCCCATTAATTGGCAAGCTTTTAATGTGCAGAACTTCATTTCCTGTCAAGTTGCATCTGTGACTGATGTGGTTAGCGCTGAGCCCCAACAGTGCTGCAGCTTTCCGAGATGGCACACAGATAACTGGCGCAGACCACACAGCATGGTGCAAAGTGACACCACAACAACAAAGCAAACATACACATTCAATATTAGTATATGCACGTTCAGTTCACTAGCAAAGGGTTTATTCTTAGCTAAGTGGAAAACAGAATGTATTGCTGAAGGAATCAGTCTCAACGACTGCACTGTTGTTTCACAGCACAATGTGAACTAGGAGAAGCGAAAACAGTGGGACACAAAGATAGAACCCACATTCTGATGTTTTCTCACTTTGTTGTGTTTGTTTTTTCCCATATAACACTCAGTCTGAGTCAAAGCAAGGCAAACAGAGCGTGAAGGTCTCAGTGGAATAAACTGGATTCCTTTAGAAACCACCAGACTCCGTGCCGCTCTCGTCTGCTGCCATGGGAATCTGTTGGGCTTTTGTTGTGCTTTAAGTGTCGTGTTCCTCAGATCCTCAGATTGTTTGAGACAAATTCTGGGAGGACGGCTGGAGTTGGGAAGGCAGACGGCTGATTGTGTTGAAGATTTTAAAAGGGTGACTTGAGATTTCAAACACTTATCTGGAGTCAGTGTGTGCGACTCCTGATGACTTGGAGAGGGTTATCTGGGTGAACGCACTGCCCTCCTGTTAGACAGGGTCATGTTGCTTGGCAGGTCACTGTAACTTCTTGTTTTGACTACATTCAAGTCAGCCTCATGCTGTATCAATGCTGCCTTAAAACAGAGAAGTTTAGAAGCAGTGCATGACTGCAAGCCGTCTGACTTCAGTTCTTATCAGCAGTCCTTGCCGGCTACCTGAGAAGCATGCTAAAGGAAGCTGAAGCCTAAACATCCCTGCCAAAGAGGAGGGGAGCAAGACTAGAAGGGATGGGAGGGATTGCTTCCTCTACCCCCATCAGGAGAAGAACAATGACTGTGTCTTTGAGGAAGTATGAGGGAGATTTACGTCCACACCTAGAACTGCCCGTAATTTGTTACCCTGTTTGATTATATGACACAAGCATGGTGGTATGGGCTGGGTGACTTTCGGCTGAGGCTGCCCCTCTGTCTCTCGGTGTGACAGAGAGGAAGTTATGGGTATGAGCGGTACAGAAACACAGGATGTCTGAGGAGCCTGGTGTGACCTCACCGCTCTGTATGTTGAGTGGTTGACGAAAAAGCAAACCGCTTTTGGTGTGTTTGCACTCCTGAGTGACTGAAAAGTGGCCTTGGGAGTTATTTGTTCCTGATTTGGTTCCCCCTCAGTCTTTGTCATGACCCAGAAAATGGCCGACGCAAAAGCAAAAGGAGGGTTTGCACATGAGTTTAGTCTGGTGTTTGCTCTAATAGAGGGTAGCGAGTTCATCCCAACAACATTTTGGATCAAGTTTAAAAGAGTATGTGCGGGATATAGGTGTGTGAGTCTGTGTGTGTAAGTGTGTGTGTCTTCCTTGCTTTTCTGTGGTCATGTTGTTTTTACAGCTGGGATGTTTAACCATGAATCAGTCATGTCCGGGTCTCAGGCAGTCAGATTGTGGAAGAGTGTCTGCGTTTCCCTGTCGGTTCGGCAAGCTTGCCCACTTTGATTCAGTCTAGACCTCTCAGACATCAGTAACACACACACACACCGACACATGCTGCAGGTGTAAGGTTAAAAGGGCAGTGCAACATATTGTAACCTATATGAATGTCTCCAGCCAGGTGTGTAAATGTGTGTGTTTAGGTTGTTACTGACAGGGAACATTAATGCTAACTTCGGTTAGCATTAATCATAGGTTTTTATTATTTACCTCCATGCTTTCTGTGCATGTGTGTGTGTTTTAACTTTGTCCTCCTCCTCTTTCCATCTTTTTTCCAGTTGTACATCCAGTCCAGGTTCACGTGGCGCGGCGCTCGCCTCCTGCGCCCGTTGCTCCAGTTTACCTTGTTGATGATGGCTTTCTACACCGGCTTGTCACGCGTCTCCGACCACAAGCACCACCCGACCGATGTCCTGGCGGGCTTTGTGCAGGGAGCCCTGGTGGCATACTGCATAGTGAGTGACATACAGAACACGCCATCATCCATGCAGAAAAAGGGGAAAGTAAAGTTTGGAGCTTTATTTAAATTGCACCAATTTACAACAAATGTCACTTTACAGACATAACCAATTCAAACCAAGTGGTTATAATCCAATTAAAAAATAAACAAACTAAGAAATCAGTTCAAGTTATAACAGTTCATACAAGCCAGGCTCTACTTCCCAGTCTTCCTATAAAGTTTTAAAAGCCACCTTTTTTTTTTAGAGGAATCCTTTGGGCGACGCAAATTTCTGATACAGATTTCCTCCTCAAATCACCTTTTTTTTACGCTTTTCCCATCTAGTTTACATGAAAAGACGAAACGTTGCAGGCAGTGAAGTGAAGAGAGGTTGATTCCCTTTAATGAATAACACATTTCTTGGAGCCAGGCCCCTTTTTCAGAAGTGTGTGTGTTTCTGTAGCGTCTGCGTGTTAGTGTGAGTGCATGTTCTGCAACCTTCATCACTGCTTGTGTGACATCAGGGCGGTTGCCAGATGATTTTCGTAACCCTCATCATTACACCGAGCGAAGATGGAGCCAAGGAAAATTGAATTTGGGTCAAGAGGGAAGCAAGGCGGGGGGGGGGGGGGGGGGGGGGGGGGGTATAAAAGAGGATTAGGCTTGTGAAACTGGCATGAGGCTGTTAATTATTTTGGGGGTTTTTTATTTATTTTTATTTGGTGGCTCTGGTTCTGTCAGCACAGCGGGCTCCTGCTGAACTCACACACACTCCAGAAACCTTTACCTTTATACAGCACCCAGATCACTGACATGGAAAGAGTCAGCTTCATAAAATTAAGTGAGACCTTCGCGGTGGCGCCTAGGCAGACGTTGGCACACGCAGAATCACACGCAGCATGACGAACTTCATGGTTTTTTTTAAGGGATTTGTGAGCAGAAATCAGAGCGAAACAAAAGACTGTAATGCAACACAGAAACTGGGCTGAACCAGCTGGGTGTATCGCCTTGACGACATCGTCCCTAACAAGTCAGAAAATTCTGTTTTCAGAGAAAATCTCAGCGTATGAGCCCATCTTCTGACTGGGCAGGGGGCGAAGAGGGAGGGAAGTGACAGGAGAGAGGAGCCTTGTCCGCATCTTGGCTTGGGATGAGCGTGGGTTTAATCCAATTCAGCTATTCCACCAGCAGGGAGACAGACAGCTTAATGCTCACTTTATTCACATCCTCACATGTATACACGCACATACACACTGTCAAACCCCTGCCGATCAAGAGGACGAGGTTAGTTTTCACAATCCTCCCTGTCTGATTCGCCCGCTCCTTGGTGAAACACACATCTGGAAGTACTTTCGCTCTTCTGTTTCGGCTTCTCAGTAAGCAGCAGAGCAGAAAGGACCTGACAGGAGATGAGTAGAAGCGTAAAGAAGGAGAGAGGAAGCCTTTGTGGCTCAGAAGTGCCAGTCTAAAATCAAGGTGTGAACATCTTTAGACCTTTAGATGACAGCTGTAGTAACCACAAGTATGAAGGGACAAGCTGTGTTTAAAGAGCAGATGATCCAACCTGGGTTTGTGTACATGCGCCCAATTTTAGATGTAAGGTTTGGATTTGAAGAGCAAAAGAAGACATGGCTGGAAGCGGTCTCACAGTGGGATTGTTGCTCTGAGTGTCTCAGCTGAGTTATAGAGACATTAAAGAATGTTTTCCTCTCCAAATGCATTTCAGTAACTCACTTATCTCACCTAACGAGTCCACTGTTGCTGTTCTTGCATCTTTCCAGAGTTTCTTCTTTAACTTAGTCACAGCAAATAAACAATACGAATGTTTACAGATATATTCATACATGGAGGCCTGTTAGGCTGTGGTTGGTAAATAAACCACTGCTGTAACCTTTTCATTACAACCCACACCTGCAAGTGTACTACTGGCAATCAGAGGTGGCAATTCCTGGTCCAGAAAGTAAAAGTCCTGCCATGTTTTTGGATCTACCTGTACATTTAGAACAGGTGTTTTCATTAACAGGCTGGTTTACCTGGCAGATGAACTCTACTCATTAAATTCAGCTGGTTTGGTGACTGGTCGGAATTGCTGCCGGACAGGACTTTTACTTTCTGAACCAGGAATTGCCACCTCTACTGGTGATCCAGTCGTAAGCTTTATCACCATCCGGTGGTAACGAAGAGGTGAAAGTATCTCCCCTTACAGCCACTGACGGGACTTTGAGCCAAACACTGCAGCCTTCAGAGAATCAGGATAATTACAACAGAAACTGTCCGACCTGGTACTTCATGTCACACGCAGCTCCTACCGCTCACAAGTCATGCTAAAGTTTAAAGGAACCAGTTAATGACCAAGTTTATTTTTCTAAATGAATGCACAGACTTCTGTGGAATATGAGAGCACACAGAAGGCATCTGCTGGTGTATTGTGACATTCAGAACTGGTTTTATGTGTGCAGACAAGTTCACAGTTTCATTATTTGGTATGTAAACAAGGTCCAGTGAATAATTTTTATTTATTTTTATTTTGACATGTGAAGTTTACTTCCTGTGTGACTCAGCATTCTTAGTATGTGTGGGATGATCATTTCATCGTAATTAAAGACAGACGCCCACAACTAGCTTGCATTTACACGCTTTTAAAGGTCCTGCTGTTTTGGTTCCAGGTGTGAATGAATTAAGGTGAGAAACTGCTGAGTTGCATTACCCAACACAATGGAGTGCTGGAGGCTTTGTATGTCTTTGTGTAATCACTGGCAGGAAGGGGTGAGGTCACGATAAGCCCTCCACCGTGGCAGTTCAGGGGCGATAGGTTGGGAGTTTGGGTGACGCAGCAAGCGGGATCCGCTGCGATTGGATGCTGATGGGAAACGAGCGAGGACTGTTTCCCATGATGGCTCGCATGACTCTGAGAGATATGACATCACATCCTTTCCGTTCTCCTAATCACACCGTTATAACGCGCATGAGACAGGTCATGTGGAAACGGAAGCATTTACTTTCATTACCGGGTCAGTGGTAATGCTCATTGTGCAGTTTGTAAATGTCAAGCTGTCGCGGAGGAGAATGTGTCTGTGTGGAGCCCGGCGCTAAGAATGAGGCGTATAAATAGGTCAGTGACTACATGTCCAGCATTTGTCCAGTAAACACAGATGAACTCTGAAACTCCAGCTTGCTTTTTCACAATCAGACATTTCCCAAATGAAAGCACCATGAAATACACCCGAGTTATGCGTTTTGTCTTCCCATGGGAGCCGGAGCCCACTCAGTTGTCTCTGATGGTTTTACCTCCGTGGTAAACGCCCCAGCTTGTTCTGGACCGGCTACATGCAAAGAAAAGCTGCTTCGCCTGCCAGTCATGTGTGTGTGTTTGCATGTGTTTGTGTGTGTTTGCCTGCAGTTTAAAGTTGCTGCTGCTCATTGAGTGACCCCAGACCCCTGAAAGCAGAAACGGTGGAACTGGACAGTAGTTTCCATGTTTCCCGCTTCCTGTCCATTCCGTGCCCATTTTCCTGTTTGACATATGATGTCATCATGATCTCAGGAAGAGATTTCCCCTCTTACTGTTTTTTTTTTCTCTCTCGCTTTTCCTTTGTTCACCACCATGAACCATGAATGCTGACCTCAAGCTCTTGGCGTATTTTAGAGGATGATTGTTCATGTTTCATAAATTCAGAAATATTCGGTTGAGCCATACTTGCATCGCCATCCTCAGATTACTCATCGTTGCTAGTTTGGGATTGTCCAGAATGTGCTGGAGAAGGATGATAAGAACATGTGGGTGTAAACTTATTGCGCTGCTGTTCAGACCTGCCACAGTTTATCAGGATCCAGCTGACTGGTTTTTAGTCTGGAGGATTTCCTTTTCGCTCCCACTCTAACTTGTGATGAATTAGACGCTGATCATGCTGTAATTATTATGTTAGCAAGCGTTGGTCATGTTTCCGCCATCTGCAGCTTGATCAGTCATATGTTTTGTCATATTGGAATTTTCTTTCCATTTTTCCCAAAGGTTCATGAACTTTCTCTAAATAAGAAGTATATGTGTGCAACTCGTGCCAGTTTGGCACTTTTCTTCAAACTTTTAAAAGATCTGGGGTGAAATTAAGAAATAAATGTGGTTGGTTAAAAAAAACAAACAAACCCCATAATGAAATAGTTATGTTCAGACATATCAACAGAGACAGGTTAAACATGCAGTATGGAAGCCATGACACAGCCTCATACATTTACATTTAAACAGATTAAGTTAGGAGGGATTCTATTAATGTAATTTAAAAAAAAAAAAAAGTCTTTTTATGCTTATTTTATGCTATTATCATAGCATAAGCCATGTCTTAAAACACATAAAACCTAAAAGAAAATGTGTCCTTATTTAGTCACCTCCTCTGTCTTTGCTGCAACGCCTCCTCAACTTTCTGTCCCTCTGTGTCCGACAGGTCTTCTATGTCTCTGACCTGTTCAAGCCCAGGGTGAAGCTGGCCACACCCCCGCCCTCCCCAATCAAGAAGGAGCTGCTCTCATCATCCGACATCATCGACAGGAACAACCACCACAACATGGTGTGAGGGAGGCTTCGTCTCCTTCCCGTCATCGAGGAGCCAATCACAGCGCTGCTCACCTCCCATCGGACAGTAGAATGTAGTGACAAGAGACTGTAGCTGCCTCTTAAATGGCATTCTCCTCCCTTTCGCTGTGCCCTGCAAGGCACGCGGTGGACCAGGGTGTCAGATTTGAGATTTGCACAGCAGAGTCCACTTTCACTATTCAGACTTATTACTCGCTATTAACTACTAATCAACATTTGAGCCCAAACAGAGAAGAATTGAAGAGCTAAACAACTAGAGGAAAGGAGAAATTGATGACTCGGCAGGCGGAGCTGAAGGTTTTGAGGTTTTAGGACTGTAACCACACGAAGGGGAAAACGTGAAGAAAAAGTCCATTAAAAAAGAAAACGAGAAAAAAAAAAAAAAAAGACAAACCCCCTGCCTATAGGGAAAGAGAGATTCTTACCCTCTGAACTCTCTGTGGCCTTGGAGCACCGTAGGACAACAAGAACTTCCTGAGCCAAGGGAAGGATATTACTGCATTAGTTAGCAGCATAGACATATTAACAGTATAGAAAAATATAACTTATAGCACTGTTTTAACTTCATTGTCCACGATCACCACTCGCTGCCTGAGATGTTTACCGGAAAAAAAACTTGATAGTGCTGAATTTATGAGACAGAAACATCACCTTCTGAGCTGATAAATAAATAACCGAGTGCCAGCAGGAAGCTGCAGGCGTCACACGCCGAGCTTGCTTGGCTTTTTAGAAACTCCAAACCCTCCAACCTCACATATGTCCGTCTCCTGATCAGCACATCAAGCTTTTTGGCAGTGGACTATCAGCGCGGCCCAAACCCGGGATGTTGCAGTTCTTGAGTTTAGATGTAGTAACTGGGGTGACTTATTCTGTGGAAGGAGGGAGGCAGACCTCCCAGCAGACCCGGCGCCTGGATGAGAGGTGTGGCTGTGCCGTGCCACTTCCGGGTGTTTGGGCCACCTGTTCAGATTCCTAAATAGGAAGGTTGACTGGTGAATGGAGTGAAGGGGTGTGGTCTGTCACCATGGAGACGGGGTGATGATTTACAGCTAAACTGGCACATTATTTTGGGATGATATGGGCTCTTTCCGCTGGCAGGGAGGGGCTCTCACCCACCCAATCACTCATTGGCAATGGATGTTTGTCTCTCACTATGTGTGTGTGTGTGTGTTTTGTCTTGTGCTTGTGCGGGTACGCTTGTTATTGTTCTTGAGTGTGATTTCATGTATGCATGTGTAGGAGCGCTGTGACCTGAAAAAAGGAACCCCCCCCCCTACATTGATAAACTGTGTGTGCGGTAGCTAACGCACACACGCTGTCAGCTGTGCCAAGTGTGTGTGTGTGTGTGTGTGTGTCTACGTGTGTGTCTACGTGTGCCACTGTGTGTCAGAGAACAGGTGAACATTATAAAACTGTGGATCTAATACTTTCTTTCTCTGCTAAGAAGCATCTTTAACCTCGCATGTTTATAGCCTGTCCTGTATAATCACTAACATGTTGTATAGTACCACACACTGCGGTCCTTTTTATTTACAGCCTCCTCAGATATCCTCATCCAACAACACACGCCGCCATGTTGCACATCTTTTTCATTGTATAGTCCGTCCTATCATTTCACAAAGCCGTTTTCACTCTTTTTATAAATATATAAATAATGTATAGATCACTGAAATTAACTCTGTAAGATATTGTTTCTTAACATGTTTAGACATATCCACTATGATTACAGACCTGTGTTCTTTACAAAATGCTGCTTAAAAAGCATCAATTTGACAGATCTTTGTATCTAGATAACTAAACTATTGTAGAATGTAATAGTTACATTTGTAATATGCATTAAAAAAAAAAGTACACCCTCAATTGTATTGAAATTCAATATTAGTATTTTTATATTGTCTCATTTTTTGTACAAAAGAAATAGTAGCAATGCTGTTTTTTTTTCTGCTAAATGTACTTAGCTCCATTATATGTGCTTTTAAATAAAAAGCTCATTATGAACACACCTTTGGCTTAATGTGTTTTGGCACTGGATGGTGGGAATTTCGTCATAATGACTCGATTCTGCACATCTCTTCTTTTTCATGTACAACACATAACACAAAAAGTTAAGTGTGTATAACTTTTTGTTATACACACTATATATATATATACATATATATATATATATACATATATATATACATATATATATATATATATATATATATATATATATATATATATATATATATATATATATATATATATATATATATATATATATATATAAATATGAGACATTTTATCATTTCTCGGAAATAGCTCATTTTGAGTAAGAAACACATGAAAAAAGTTGGAAAAGGGGCAATAAAATGCTTTAAAAGTATCTGAGACACATGGCAACCAACTGGATGAGCATTCAACAGGTCAGTAATGTGACTGGTATAAAAGGAGCACTTTAGAGAGGCAGAGTCTCTTAGATGTAAATATGGGCAGAGGCTCGCCAATGGGCGACGAACTGCATATAAACATTGTGGAATAATGTCAGAAAGAATGCAACTTAATGTAAAGTTTAGAAGACTTTGCAACACGGTCCAACCCACAGAGCAGATTACACAATGCACAATGCAGGAATTTGGCGAAGGTAATTCATACTAGTCTGAGGCAAAGTAGAAATCTGAGAGTACAAAATAAATACTCGGGACCATCCTGGATGTCAGCAGCAGACAGTTGAAAAGCCTGCATCTCTGATGGTAAGGTGTTGCTTTAGTAACTATGGCATGGGCAGCTTCCACGATTGTCAAAGTCTTCATCAACGAAGAAAAGCCCATTAAGCTTTTAGAGCAACGTCTGTTCCCATCCAGGCAACATGTCTTTCAGGGAAGGCCTTGCAGATTTCAGCAAGACAACGCTAAACAATCCATCACAACAATATGGCTTCACCAGAGAAGAGTGTTGAACTAGTCTGCATGCAGTCCAGACCTTTCACCAACAGAAAACATTAGTAGCATCATGAAATAAAAAATCCAGCAACAAAGCTCCAGGATTGTTGAACAGCCAAATACCTCCATCAGGCCAGGACAGGGAAACATACATCTCTTTAAACACTAACAACTCTCCTCACTGTGGAGATGTTAACAGACAGTTGTTAGAAAAGAGCAGATGTTACATAAAGGTTAATATCAGCATATTCCAACTTTTCAGAGATGTGTTGTTGTCAATAAATTCAAAATAAACTAATGTTTTACTGAAATGTTAAAATGTCTTAGTTTCAACATTTAATCTACCAGGAATAAAATAACATGGGTTTATGATATTTGAAAATCCTTGCATACAGTTAATATTATTTTCCTCATCATCCCAGCTTTTTTTGGAAGAAGGATTGTAAAGGAATCATCTAAAAAGACTGAAAAGCTCAAGTGATTATGACTTTTTTTAAATATGAAAAAGGATCTGTGTTGAGGCAGAACGACATGAGAGCTGTACTGTACTGCAATCAGAGATGCTGCGATATTCCTCATAAAAACACATCATAAGCAGCCTGTTTGTACAAACTGGCTCTGAGGAAGACAGAGTTTGTGCTTCAGACGCAGCACTGTGAGCATCAGTTAAAATCTAAATCTCTGTCCAGCGTTGGAGCGTTGGTGCTGGACAAAATCAAGTCCTTCAGGGCTTCAATCCGGCAGGTTTTTGTCGCTTTCCTGGTCCAGCACAACTGACAGACGTTTTCAAGATGCTGTTTGATGCATTTGAATTGATCAGATGTGTTGGAACAGGGAAACAACAAAACCCTGCTGGACAGCAGCCACTGAGCACTGGAGTTTGAGACCCCTGCTAGATCAGACTGCATGTCATCAGTTTATTTACTTTAGTTATTTACTTTACTTTATTTATTTATTTATTTACTGTCAATATATAAGTTGCTTTTTGACAAATTACTCACTCTGGGGTTACATCAAGGAAAGAAATTTTACTGACAACACATAGTCCGCCTTACGATGAAACGTGGAGGAAATAAAGCTGCAAAATAGAGCTGGGTGGGTATGAAATATAATAATAATAATAATAATAATAATAATAATAATAATAATAATAATAATAATAATAATAATAATACTGATTTACATGATAACTTTGTACAAAAGACACAGACAAGGAAAGAATAAAGCCCAAGGAACTGATATCATGAGCAGTGGTGAATAGATGGCGTGTGAGGAGGTTTTTAAAGCGTCCGAAGTTGGGGAAGTTAGATGGCAGCAGCATGTAATGATTTCCAGAGTTCTGCGGCTGCGGTGCCGAAAGCTCTGCCACTAAAATGTCCCGATGTGATCCATTGGGATGAGACCAGGCAGAAATCTGAGGACATATGTTTCTGTGGTGGTTCATGGCAGGAGGAGGTCAATGAGGGGAGGTTCAAGTTCGTGAAGTGAGAAGGAGGACCTTGAAGTGAGCAACGTGTTTGATTGGGTGCCAGTGGAGACGGATGAGGACAGGAATGAAGTGCTGCCAGGGTTTTGTATGTGTGAGGACTTTTGCAAGCATCATCCTGCATGTGATGGTGCCTGTCAGGGTTTTACAGGGCATCCCATGCATGAACACATTACACTGGTCACAGTTCTAAACAGGTGAATGGGGAGCTTTAGGCAACAGCATCAGGGAGTGATGGCTGGAGGGCTGACATGCTTTTTACATAGAAGAAGGCTGATTTGGTGGTGGATGTGACCCAAAGAAGAGGGTGGAGTCCAGTCTGTGGAATTTAGAGGATGGATGGATGAGAACTTTTTCCTTCCTCTGAACAAGAAGGCTTCAAACATTAGCTCTGTTTCCCAGCTGTTTGATCGAACAACAAAAGTGTAAAAATCAGCAACAAAACTCTCATCTCCCTCTAAAGACAATGAGGAGATGAGATTTACTAATGATAGATTGAATGCCTATTGATAATCACACAAAATGACTAAATGAGTCTTAGTTTCCAGGTTGGCAAAGAAGGAAAATATCAGTGTAATGATTAATTAAATTAAAAGCTTCCTAAGTAAAAAAAACAAAACAATAAAAACAGTATAAAACTAAGAGAATCATGATCTGGCCAAATGTGCTGCTGGACTAGAAGAACAGAATTGCAAAACAACTTCTTCTGCAGAGAAAAGCTGAAAAATGCATGTTTTTTAATCCTATGAGACCCGGTCCATGAAAATATGTCAAAATCTCATCCTTCTGGTTATTGTTGGGGGGGGGGGGGGGGGGGGGGGGGGGGCAGAAGACTAGTATCAGATTGTCTGACAGAATTTTGTGCAAACATTTTACCATTAAGTGATGCAAAATGTCTCAAAAACTGTATGTATCAAATATATCACATAGGGCTGTATCAAATTAAAACCTAGAAACATAAACATACAAACACACAGAGCAAGGAATAATTTGACACTGATACTAAATCCCGTAAGGTGCCTCCTTTTGGTGGCTGATTAAGTACAGCTGATTTGAGGTCAGTTGTAAAGAAAACAGCACCTAACAGAGATTTACGGTGCCTGTGCACAGCTGGTAGGCCTGAGGTCAGCCGTGCATGGCTGTAATAGTAGAGAGCCTACTGCTGAGGCAGAGAGGCCCATGTTGTGGTCTTGTTTGGCAGCAGCAGAGCTGGCAGAGGTCTGTCACAGGGAGACCAAAGCATTGCACAGTGCTCTACTGCTGTGTGTGTGTGCTGGGTATGCGTTCCTTGCCATCAAACACTGTGGAGTGCATCCACTCCCTGTGTTTATATGGCACATGACACCCTGATCTGAATATTCCCCCTTTTGTAAAACTTCAAACTGAACTTCCTGTTGGCATGCGGGAAAATTGGTAATTTGTTATGTTGGTGACGACATTTTGACACGAGTTCGATGGATTATGTCATCCTCTGAAGGCTGACAGAGTCCTCCACCCTGAGTCTTCTAAAAGTTACTCAAAACTCTCTTTGGATTGACTCAAAAGTGTGTAATGGTCCTGCTAAAAGGAAAGTTTACTTGCTCTACTGCCAACTGTGTTTCATTAAGAAATACACAGCAGTGCGAAAAGGAATTAGGCAAATAAAATTGGAAGCTAAAACAGTAAGGAGCTGTTTTCAGCAAATTTGTATCGCACTTAACCCTGGCAAAGCAACGCATCATGTAACAGCTGCT